>NC_134041.1:29254515-29876275 GCF_965140245.1 Athene noctua
CTTATCTCCTTGCTGCCCAAAACAAGAGGGAAAACAAACCCCTAAAATTACTTGCAACAAAACCATTTAAAAAAATAACACCTGGCACATTTCAGTTATAGCAGTCTTATCAGCAGAATTAGAATAATTTCACAGGTCTGCTGTAACCTTTTAAAGCAACTTTCTCTTTTACAACTAAAGATTTATAATCAAGTGCAGGGAATTCAAAGTAAAAAAGAATACACACTTGAGGGAAAAAAAGTTTTAAAACCACCACACTGTAGAACTAACAATAATTTACTTGCCCTTCAACTTTTTTTTTTTTTTTTTTAAATTGCAACTACAACATACACAAGTTATTTGTGAGCAATGCTTTAAAATACAGCATGAAATCTGGTAGAAATTTCACACCCCTCATTTTATAAGGGCTATCTAAAATCCTGTGGTCAAATACTGGAAGTGCTAATGTCTGGATCCAAAATGGGGTGCTGTGCTATACAAGATCACACTCTCAAATGGATGTAATCATGTAAAAGCATACACTGGAAGAGCAGGAAGTACAAATTTGAGCAGACAAATCTTTAAAGACAACACCTAAGAAACATTTTTCCCCAAATATTATTAGTTTACTTCCTAGTTCCTAAGATTAAATAGCATCAATGCCTCAAAGAAACAACTAATCTAAGGAAAACTAGTCAAGCGAGACTGCTCCTTTTGAGTAGGACAGCTCCAGCAGCCTAGTTAGGAGTAACAGACACATGCTTAAGATTTCCAGTACACACAAGATCTTTTTCTTTAATGAGTAAAGAGTACAGCATAACGTATGAGCTTTCACATCTTTGGGTGTAAGTTCAGAAATCTACTTAACAATGCAGCCATGTTAATAGAATGAAGGGAACAATGTTGCAAAAAAATTAGGAAAACATACACCAGTGGCTTCCCAGTCTCAACGCTTTCTTGATCTTCCCAGTTCTATTACATCAGACATTAAAATGAAGCAGGACCTTTTTCAGGCAGCCAGAAGAATAGGACTGAATGCTATTTGGCCACTGCAAAAAACCCAC
The DNA here is from genome assembly GCF_965140245.1 of Athene noctua. Classification (NCBI taxonomy): domain Eukaryota; kingdom Metazoa; phylum Chordata; class Aves; order Strigiformes; family Strigidae; genus Athene; species Athene noctua. The sequence continues at coordinate 29,255,559 of NC_134041.1, forward strand.
AGCTATCCTATATGCTGAAATGGTTAAGAAACCTACAATATTTGAAGTATTTTTTTTCTGGTCAGGCATCTCTCCACTTGAGTCAACTAGAATGCTCAACATTTTCCAGGTTCGATGTGGCATATAAAAGCTTTCTTGGAATAAGAACCCTGATTAGCAGGGCCCCGATTAGTACTGCTACTGATTGATGGAGGAAATGGGAAGACAGTAACATCAAATACTACCCATGCTTATCATAGGGCTGATTCTTTACCTGTGTAAATAAATAAATGAAATGACTATGACTTTCTGATATGACTCCACAGCTTGGAAACTCACTATGAAATTGCAATATGCAGAAACTAATAATGAGTTAATCAGGGTTCTACATTACACCCAATTTAACCTGAAGTGCTAAGTAAGAAAGAAAAGGGCAGAATCTTGATCATTAGGACTTCACATATGTATTTTAGCTTTGTTAATTTGTATTAAGCACGAGGAAAATAGTGATAAATACTGACTTAATAAAACAATTACTGTTAAATCTTCTATTTAGGATTACAATAATTTGGGCGCTGCATTTTCAACACAACACAAATACAACTGCCATACTGTGGCCTAGACTTATCCAGGCCATCACCTCTCACTGTGGTCTCTACAGAGCCACATACTGACTCTGACTTCTAGCATCTGGTACACAATAAAAAACAGCCACCATTACTAACTTTACTATTTGTTCCCATACACACACACAAACTGTCCAGCTATATTGTCACATAACTGTAACAAATTTGAAGTAAACAAAAACTTGGAAGATAACATCATGGCTCACAGAACAACTGAGTACATTAAACTTAGCCAAGAAGACTATGAATCAAAGTGTATGATCAAATTTTCTATTTAGTATCAAGTAAGACATGATAATTAACATGATTTATTCAGCTTACCTTTTCCTTGACGTTTTCATCATCATTCGCCAGGGCACAAGCATCACTCGAAGCATACTGCACGGCCGATGAAAGACCGTCTTTACAAAAGACATGCCAAACAGGAAGCCTATTAAAAAAAAAGTCAAAGTCTTGATTTTAAAATAATATTTTTAAATTCCCTCAGCATTGCCTCCCTCAACCTTTCTCAGTTGTTCCCATTAGGTGCCTAAAAAATAAAAATATACAGGCACAGTTCATAGATACTCATTTATCAAAACTACTGGAGGACTTTAAGAAGTCAGTAACAGAAACCACACTATAAATTTACTACTTCCAAAAGACAACAGTATCAGCAAAACAGTTATCAGGGTGATACCATGTCACAAAGTGGAAGCTGACACAAATTATTTAAGTTACTGCAAGTTCAAAAGAATCTGAATCAACTATATCCTTTGTCATATAGTAATAGGATATCTTTAGTAATGATTATTACCAAGCAAAAACTAAAGCCACAGGTCGATAAAATAAGGCTCCTTATTTCCCTGTACAGATCACACCTGAGAAAATTCTGTATGGTCATCAAGCACATTTAAGAGAATCAGAAAAAACAAGTATATTAAACAAAATGCCTGTGCAAAAACCAATTAAAATGTAGAGGCAAATGGCAAACCAGGTGCTGGCTTTAGCTACAACCTCCATAGAGATTCGTTTTGTGCTTTCAGTTCTGAAACATTTAGCTTCTCAGTAGAAGTGCATTTATTTCCATAGAAAAGCAGGCGACAGCTACACAAACACTTGCACCTGAAAAGCATCTTTTGTTGCTTACAGTGCATGGCCCCTTCACATCCTAGATAACATCCATACAGCAAACCATTAGGCCTCGAGGCTCAAAGGCCAGTAAAGGTCTTCATGCAGACCGAGTAAGTCTATTAAAATGATACATAAATTGAGTTTTTAGTGGAGTTTTCAACAATACTTGAACATCAGAATCACCTGCCACTTTAAAGCCAAACACTGCTCTGCACCCTGAAAAAAGGGCTGCTGCCCCCTCCTCCTCCTAAGGGGAGACAAGTCCATAGCAGATCTTTAAACATACAAGAAATCTGGATACAGCAACCTTCTGACGTAAGTTTTGAGAACTAAAACATAGCCTTAAGAGTCAGTCATAATATAAGAGTGTTAGTAGGTCAGGATTTGCTTACACAACTGGGATCATTCTAGTGTTTAGAATTTGAATTAGCAGTCATCTTAAAAGCCTGAATATCACCTTTACTGAAAAACATATGCAGCACAGATTCCTCCACCAAGGAGGAATCCATGGCACAACAGACCATAATCAAGTACTAAATTCTAGAAACAGTTTCATGTATGTATATACACACACACAAGGAGCACTACTTCTCCAGGTTGCAGTCAGTCACAAAATTGGGCTTTTATTGTAAAGATATAAACATACTGCTCCTCCTCCACCCACACCAGCAAGGCACTAGCCACTCTAAATCCAGGTCTCTTACCACCAAAGAGCAGAAGATAGCAGGCAAGGAACTTGTGGGATCTGACATACTATTCTAGAGATGGACAAATAAGGTGTCCCAGGTCTGTCTCAGTCCCACTGCGCCTCAGTAATTCCTCTTATCTTTGAGGTAACAAGCCTTCCTCTGAACTAAATGGAAGCTCTCAAGTCAAGCAGAAGAGCTGTAATTACTGGAAACTAAAGCACTGAATATAAGAGTATGAAAACATTTATAACCTCATAGAGGGTACAAAGTCTCACATCTCAGTTAGGTTAAAATAAAGTATATGCATTCTCACACATATTAAATTCCCATTCCATCCTGTAGTTACATCTTAAATTCCTACCCCACCATGTACTAAGTTTTCCATCAAACTTGTCTTATCCTAAGCATAGGACATACATATAAGAGACTGAATGAAATGTCACTTGGAAAAATTAGTTATGCAAATACTTCAAGTCATTTTTCTGAAAAGTGGTTTCAATAATTTCATGGAGAAATTCACATGCTCTTATTTCCAGTACCTCTGGTCTCTCCCTCCAGCTATGACAACTCCCTGGTTGTTCATAAAAATACAAGACCAAAAATTATACAGAACCTACTATAGCTCATTCCACTTCTGTTATATATGTGCACAAATGTTATTTCCTATTTTGCTTACACTAAGGGGGGTGGAAATCTTCAGTGCGTCGTACAGAGCAACATCAAGTCCCTTAATGTAGAAAAGGTATCACTGGCTGCGAATCAGCGTTTTAAAACACAAGGTATATTTTCACAACCACATTAATAACTACTTTAGCACTTGCAGTCACAAAAAGCACTCAGCACAAAAGGCATACATTTCTTGCCTTAATATATTGATACTTTTAACACAACAAATCATGCTTTATAAGGGCATGAATGCAGCTTTTAGAAGAAAGCAGTTTGACAGTTCATAGATTCAAGCTATTCTGACATAATCTGTGTCCAGTATTCAATTTGCTTATTTTCTGAAATTCTTCTGTTTACTCCCCAACTCAAACATGATGCTTCATGTCTCCCAAGAGCTCTCTAAGCAAGGGAGGGGACTGAGGATTCATTTTGTATGTGTGCATGCATGCACTGACAGGAAAACCTGAGCCCTACTGCAACAGAGTGCAGCAGGGAGGATGTATCAATTCAACTGTTGCCATCAAGCTCCGGCAGAGCACAAAGCCACTTGAGACCAGCCATTCTGTGAGAAGTCAAATTGATCACCTGATCAGGACCACCACTACTCTCTATTCTGTCTTTTAGAATTATGCATATTAATTCAACAGGCTTCTTCAGCCACAATCTGATAAATAATACAGCCCATAATAAAAAAACTTTGCCAAATGGCATAGCACCTCTGCTAAGCATCTCTCTGTATGCAGAAAGACAAACATGAAAACCTGTGTTTACAGAGAACAGAATTCCCCTGGAATTTAGTAAACTTGCACAGCATGTCCAGTGAAAGCACAGCAGCTTCTGCATCTGTATATCCTTCCCTTTCCACGCCAAAAAAGTAGTATTTTAATGCTGACTCAGAAGCATAGAGATCTAACGCCCAAATAGTACTGGAGATTAGTCACTAGATGTACTGTCTCAGGTACAAGGTATATCTTCAGACGATGTAACAGTGTAGAAATACTTAAAGAGATTGTACCAAACATGTAACCAAGTTAGTGACTTAAATGGGTACAGAAGTTTTCAGTAGTTCCATTTTTGCCAAGTACAACTCAAAATAGCAGATGCTATTAAATCTCAAAGAATTAAGAAATTTAAGCACAAGTCTTTTAATATCATCATTAGTGTAGTTTAAAAGCTATTGTCTCTAATACACCATGAATTTTTCAGCTTGATGTGCACAAAACCAAAAGCAAAAGCTGCAAGCCCAGACAAAGACATGTGTGTGTGGAAAATCTTTACTCTTCACAAGGCAGGCACATACTGTGATTCTCTACTGAAGCAGAAAGTCTGCTCACCCCTATCTGAATGGTTCGGTACATTTATTGCTATGCAATTAGCTATGGTCTACTGATGGCTGTTAGACCTTTGAAAAAGAACACAGTGAAATTCAAAAGTGCATGTGGCTTTGAAATTGCAGTATTAGGTTTCATGGGAAAGACAGTCCAGTAACTATTTAAGTAATTGTGAAGGAGGCTGCAGAAGACTATGAGAGGTAGTGAAGCTAAACATAACTGTTTTGACAAACAAAAATCAAGTAGAAAGTAAACAACTGGTGAAAAAACTCAATCACACAAGTTACAGCTGACAAATCCAAACTGAGCAAAATCTGAAGGTTAAGAGCAGTTCTTCCACTGTTGATCGTCCCAGAGAAAAACTACCTAAGCTTTTCCTTCCCAAAGACTTCAATATAAAAACACTGACACTCACACAAGATTCACAGAATCATCTGGGTTGGAAAGGACCTTGAAGATCAGTCAGTTCAAACACATCTGTCCTCTGATTCAAGAGTTTTCTTAAATTCTCCCCAAATAAAACCTATTTCTGGACACTGGAGAGTAAAGCAGTTCAAAACAGTTTGCAGCCGACATCTGTGAGAGAGTAATTTAAGCAAAGGGAAAATATAAGGAAGCTATCACCACTGTACCGATTACAAGCCCTCCTTGAATGCAGAGGGAAGTGTCTCCACCCAGGACGATCACTGACATTTTCTGCACCTCTGAGGGTTGTATTACCAACAGGTGCAGATGGACCAATGCTCAACAGCTAAGGGGGAAAATGAAGATGTCACTGTCCCTGCCATATGACACTTCTCTACTGAAAACATTCACAGGATCAGCTCAGAATAGGCCTGTGTAAGAGAAGGCAGGTGGGTTTTGGACCTGTGGGACAGAGCACCAGCAGAGGAGGCCTACGAATGGGGTAGAAGCACCTGTCTGTTGGCTGAAGCTTACCTTCTTGATTACAGAATAATTTCTTTTGTATTAACCTGGTAAAAAATGAAGGAAGTTGTGAAAGGATGAGGAAGGTAGGAAAATACCTTTTGCTGTGAACAAAAATCCTACAGGTCTGTGACTGCTATCACTAGCCTGTCCAAGAGAAAGAAGACTCTGTAAGAACAAGATGCTCAGCAAATCCACAACCAGGCTCTCAAGTCAGCCTTCCAGCCACTGGTAATACAGGAAAAACAGCTAAAGGAGGACACCTTCTCCCCAGCAACTTCATGGAATCAATCCTTCTCTCAGAACAGTTAAGCAAGTGGGACATGCATTTTAAAGGGCCTGCAGAACAAAGTAAACCAAGCTTTTAGGACAGCAACATTATTTCAATCAGTCAGAAAAAGAAAGCTATTTGCAATGCACCGACTGCTTTAGCACATCCTCCCCAGACACAACACTCATTTCTGCATGTGAAGAGGAAATGCAATGAAGAACCATTAATCTTCCTTAATGCTGGTTAAAAAAACCCCAAACAAACCAAAACAAAACCCACATCATTAATTCAGAAGCCATTTATTACCACAGAAGAGCAGCATGCATTACTAAGATAGTTTTCAAAATTATGATGGACCTTTTAAGGGAGAAAAAAAGCTGAAAACTAGATCTACAGATCTAGACTAAGCAAGGACACTGCCAGCAAGGCACTGATACCATCTTATTTCCTGCCACTATCCACTAACTTGATTCACGTGCTAAAAACACAAAACAACAGAAATCCGAGTTTTGCAAAATCTTTATCAATCCATTCTGTTTTGCAATTAATTTAGGTTTTTACCATCTTGCCCATTCTACAAAAAAAAAAAAATGTGCTCTCCAAACTGTCTCCTAACTGGAATGTTACACAAAAAAAACAGTTACTTCACTTACTCAGAGGAGCCCAACACAAAGATACTTCTAACAATACTGAATTTCATGGCTTTGGACATTCAGATTCCAACCATCAGTTTAAAATACAGCCTTCAGCATTTAAAATGCATTAGCATGCAAAGGCTGAAAAATAAGGTTACAGTTGCACCATACACTTTTATCAGATTTAATTGATTTACTGCCTGAAGGTGTAGTCCTGCATCCCGCCTTCAGCCACGCATTCCTCTGCACCCCCTGATCTCATCTTGAGATTGTGGACAGATGCCAGTAATTTTCTGAGGGGAAAAAGAAAGTTATCTTTGAGCTACTGAATACTCAGATATAAAAATCCAAGAAGATAGAGGGAGAACATACCATTTATCCGTGACTGTCCACTTTTGTATTAAGTTAAACAACAGAAATCAAGGCCAAGGACTAACAGTGGGAAACCTCTTCATACCTTTCTAAAGTGCTACAAATATATTATTCTCATCCTTTCCTACAAAAGGCTGTGTCACCTTCACAGCACTTAATTGTGTATTTTTTGATACAGTGCCCCCAAGACAACAGCCTATATTAGATGCATGTTGCAAAGTAACACTGAAACACATACCCCTTACTCCTCCCTTCAAAGGAGTATCCAGGTACCCTATTTCAGGCACTTAAAGCAGGGCAGAAGTCACAAACTCTAGCTCTCAAAAGGTCCATTTGGAAGTGCTCAAAGGAACAGGCAGTTCCTAGTGATTCCTGGTAACAGACTTCTGAAATACAGCACTGAAGACTGCAGCTTAAGGGAACCTCCCTGCATTGTCAAAATCTAGTTATGATCATTAATGCACAAATTTGGGGAAAAGAACATATTCTAGAAAAACACAGTAATATCTGACGCTGACCACAAAGACTACAGGAAAACAACAGAATAGCCACAAATTGCGATTAAACTTTAAGGCTTTTAGAGCCTGTAATGTCTAATTTACACATCTTCGAAGACTTCCCTCATTGCTGAAATTCATAAGCTTGTCTACACGGGCACAACACGGCAACAGCAGGTTCAGTATCAGCAACAGCTGCTCCGCACCAACTCCCTATTATTAAAACCCACTGTAAACGCAAACACAAGGTAGTGCCAAGGACTGGAATTTTAGCATAAATTTAGCAACATGAATTTTGCCCTAGATTATTGTAAAGCTGCTACTAACTCCCAGACTTTTTATAATGTATTTTTAATAGACTTCTTACCTTAAAAGGATTTCAGCAAAATTTTGATTGCCATTCCAAAACTCAGCCAAGCCAAGAAGGTTCCTTTGAGCACCTAAGCTAACTTTGAACTGTTGGAACCTTAAACTGGATTGGAGTGACAGTAAAAGTCATTTATACCAATATTTTTACTGATCCGAGCAAAAGTTTTTTGCACTAGCTTTAGGATCAATTATACCACCGCAGTATTTTCACCAAGAATTACAAGAGCGTTTTCAGACTTGCAGTTCTATGTTACTCTGTTCTCAGCCAAAAGTTTTCATGCACAGAAATTACACCCTCTTCAGGCAGAGGGCTGTAGCACCTCCAAGCGTTAACTAGAAGACATTGCACATCCACCCCTTGAAAGAAGCACAGAATTTGCCAAAAGTTAGATTAGTAATTAAAAGTAAAGACAAGAAAAGTGAAAAAGTCAAAAAGTATTCTGTAAAGTACTCACAGTGATAAGAACATTAAAGTGAAAAATAACTAATAACAGGTTAGAGAAAGACATTTCAGAAAAAGTTGAAATTAAATGCTCAGGTGAGGCACATCTCATTGGTCTTATACACCAACCCTAATAACCTGGTGAGGGGGTACATGCCACTTTAGCACACCACTTGCACAACAAACAAATTTGAAGTTTCTAGGGCAAATAAATTTTACAAGATACTGCATGAAAACACTTCACTGGTTTTCAAATTATTTTAGAAGGCAAATATTCAATAATTGATTGAGTCAAGCACTTGCTTTGCCTAAGACACCAGAGCCCCTGCTTGCATGCAACATCTTCACCCTGAGCAGGCTATGAGCTAAGCATATTCAAATTTGATTTTTAAAAGTCCAAGAGTTCCAGTGCAGCTTTTGTCTCAACCTTGACTGCAGAGCAAAGACACTTCCAAACAAGATATTCTGCATCTAGGAACATACTTTTCATTCTGAAATTGGATGCCTGGTACAACAGTTGTGATTGTATGAACACTGCCCAAATCATTTCTTCCTGCTGTAAAATACAGACACAGTGCTCATTTCAGTACCAGCTTTCTGAAGAGATTTAAGTAACTACGTAAGAGGAGAATCACCACATAAAATTCTGAGCCCCATTACAAGCAAGTTATGCTAGCAGTTCTACCGAGATCACTAGCGCACTCTCCTGCAAACATTATACTCTGCCTTCTATGATGAGGCATGTTCCAGTGTAACACAAGCCTGTGCCTCCCCAGCTCTACCACTCAACACCTTTCTGTTATTAACAGACACAAACTCAAGGTTTAAGTGAAAAGTCAGTAATATGGCCAATAAATGCTCAATTAGCAAACACACCACTTCCGTGATCTCTGATCTGGCTTGCATAGCTTTTGCCTGCGCAGGGCAGGAGCGGCAAAATAAACACTAGTGATGTTATCACAACTGCCAGCATTGCACCGTTTCTTTCAGAGCTCCTCTTGCATTACAGAATCTTTCAACAAGTACGCTTCAAAAATGCATAAGACCAATGCAAACCAAAACCAGAAATACTTTATTTCATTAAAATTCTCATAAATCTTCACATATAGGTAGGAGTACAAAGCAGTGTCAAAATCTATCCCTTTCCAATGTACTTGTATCTAGGCTTTATTCCTGGCTATGCCACTGACCCAATCTGAACTTTAAAATTTTCAGGGTACACTCTCATTACAGGTTTCAGTCAGAGCTACTAGACCAGGGGGTTTCCATCAGAAATAGCACATCTCGCTGCTCAGCCACTTTGATATGCAGCATACCCACAGTATAACAACTGAAGAATCCTGATGTGCACAAGCACTTATCCCCATCTTCCTTTTACTCACAGTTGTAAAACCGACGATGATAAAAGAGTTCATAAAAGATAAGTAGCTCAGGATGTGCAAAGCACTTTCTGGGATACAATGAATCATAGAAAGACAAATTAGTGTGTGCATGATTTCTTCAGTAAACTCACAGCTAACACTGAAAGTGCAGCTTATGGCAGGCAAAAGCTGATGTCAGAAGACTTTGTACAGGTTACTCTTCAAACAACTGCCACAGCTAGTCTCAATTCAGATAGTAGTAGTATCCCTATAAGCTTCTAAATCTACTCTACTTACTCAGCTCTGTATACTGACGAACTACAAAGCACAAGCTTTACAAGTATTTTTTATATTACGATCATCCACACAAAAGGATTAACTGAAGCATAAAAAAAGTATTTGTAAATTCAGGACAACAGGAGACGTCTGTCATGCAGTCAAAGCTCCAATCTGCACAGATGTGTATTATTTTTAGAGCACTACATCCCTAAGCCTTACCTCCATCAAAAGTGTTTCTCTAAAGCTATGCAGACATCCCACTCTTTTGAACTACTTGGAACAACGTCACTGGCTGAGGTTTGTCAGAGCTGTGTTTGTTCCAGCTTCAGAAAGCTTCAAGTACCAATACCTCTCTGATCCTACACTCCCAAAGAGCATCACATTTTCTTTTCAGTAAAAGACATCCAGGTAACAAATCCCTAAACTCAAGCTTCTGGGTTTTTTGTACGTTTGCTAATACACAGTCACATTTTTATCTTACAGAATGAGATCTTTTAAAACAATTTCCAGTTAAAAAATGTCAAAACAAATCTTTTTTTCCTGCACTTGATTTTTACTAATCGATATTTCTCCACTAAGCCAACTTCTTTAGGCAAGCTTTAAAATGCATGATGGGAGATTTAAAAAATTCCTATTTTAAGCTTAGTTTCATCAAAGAAAAAAAGCTGCCACCTATCCAGAAATAAACCAAAGCCCAGTTGTTTTAAAAAAAAAAGTCCAAAAAGCTCCAAGACTTTTTCAGCAATTCTGTTAGGACTTGTGGTTTTTTTCCCCTGCTTTTTTTGTTTTTAATTTGATCATCTGTTGACCGCTAGTTTCACGTGTAAGAAATGAGCTTCTCTCCTGCTAGCATTAAATTCTTTGAAGATTACATTTCAAGACAAATTGAAAAAGCCAACATTTGTCGCACATACCAACATTTATAACACAAAGCCTTCCATTTACTATTTAAAGTTTCTTAACTGCTTATGTGAACGAAGTTGCTCATTTTCTTTTTAGGAAAAAGTTAAATACATCACTATCTACCACATTACATAGTCCAGCAACAATGCAGGAATTAATAGACTTCAAGACTTTCTAATTACAACTGTGATATGGCTACTGAAATTAAAGCGTCACAACGCCACCCTTGCAGACAAAGGATTTTAAAATCTCTAATGTGAATTTATGTTTGGATAACAGAGACTACGGAACTACAGTTGTACCCCTCCCAACATCTAAATTAATCTACTGGTTCTTTTAATCTAAAGCTGCCAGAGCAAGCAGGGTTCATAATCTGAACCTTTTTTTTTTTTTAAATAGGAGTAAAAGGTTTGGAATACTCTAGCACATGCTCTGAGATCAGTTAAGACACTGCTTGAAAGAATAACCTCTTTAAAAGAGTAAGAAAAAACTCATCTCAATTTTCTCCTAACCATACCCAAGATGAACACAGAAGTTGTCTGGACCTTACAGAACAATTCTATTATTTGAACAAGTTAGTTGAACATGATATTCCTTTATCAATACAGAATAGGTGTCTGAACTTTTTCTTAAACTAAGCAGCTCCGTTATAATGGCAGACTAAGAACACAAGAACAAAAAAATTACTCTGACCATACATATATAATTAAGCTAAGAACACCTTTGTTAACAGATTACCTTGAGGCAGAAACAGGTTACCGGCCTTCAAGACATAAGAAAGAAACAAGAACTCTTTTCCCAATAAGAAATCTAACTATACAAGTAGAACCTTCCCTGAGAGGAAACATAGCTGTCCACTGAGTAAAAGAAAACCCGTGCAGAGACACTTCATCAGGTTCACAACTCCCTTAATGAAGCCTATATGGCTAGGAGCTTTTTTGTTTAAAGTGTGGCTAAACACTGCATCAGAGTTTTCAAACACTTTTTAGACTCACTGCTTTGTCTCCTAAAAACAAAAGTGTGAGGACACAAACAAAATTTGCTGCAGGATTGTCTGAACCCAGTAACGCAAGTGTCAGCACCAGATCTGCAACTGGTTCTGTACAGAGATGTCTGGGCTCCCCATTCTCCATCCAACTAGAACCAACTGTGAGACAACCCATAACTTCCAAGGCTATTTCAAATTTTTAATTTTTTTAAAAATAGGCTATTTAAACAATTTACAGGAAATGTATTAACGTAATACATCAGGTACACAATTAACTAACAACAGCTGCTGTTCAGTTTTCAATATTTGCTGTTCAAATTGTCTAGCATTTCTCAAACAGTGAGTCAGAGTTCAAAGGAGGTCAAAGTTTAAGAAGCTTAGAACTTAGCATACAGAAATATATTCTCCTAATACTTACGTTCTAATAAAAGTTATCATTTAAGAATGTTTGAAAACAAAATAAACAGATGCTGGAGCAGGGTATAGCTAAAATAATCACTATGAAAAACACCCTCAAAGACCTAACCAATGCAAAAATGAAAAGGCTCATGGGCTTTAATTTAACACAACTCCAGCCAGTCACAGAAAATCGATTTCAAGAATAAGGCATCATGATCTTTCAGAAATCACATCCAAGGCTCAGTTTGAAAAGTAAAGCAAGTAAGCCTTCCTGGGAAAAGCACTGATTAGCAACAGAATACATACAGAAACGTACAGCATACTGAACCCCTGGTATTTGAGGACTAGCTCCACACCTGACACTGCTTGTTTTCACAAACGCGGCAAATGACTATTATTCACAGCAGCGGGAATTACCCTCCTAAAAGCTGTTACCTGTCTTTCCCTTAACGCAACACTGCGTGCTGCCAGCACATTAACACATTCTTATTTTTCCAAAGGGAAGCACCTTTTTTTTCCCTCAAAGGCACCATGTCCACTTTTCCCTCCCGCTCCGCGCGCCCCCGACCACCAGCTCCCAGCATCCCGACCAGGGCGCTCTCCCCGCCGGAGCCGGGACAGAAAGAGCCTCCTCAGGCGGAGCAGCAGGAGCGGCCCGAGAGCCCCGGAGAGAGTGGCATCGGCAGGGCTGCGGGCGGCTCTTCTCCCCGAGACCCCCGAGCGGCAGGGCACCCGCGCCTCCGGGAGGCCTCGGAGCAGCCTCCTCTCCGCCGCGAGGGCCGGCGGCGCGGCCGGGACTCACCAGAGCAGGGCGCAGAGAAAAAGGCAGGAGCCCAGGGCCAGGAGCCGGCGGGGCGGCTCCCTCATCGTCTCCCCCGTCTACCTGCCGCGGCCGGGAAGAGGCGGCGCATCCTCCCCGGCAGAGGGACGGCGGGAGCAGCGCGGGCGGCGGCGGCGGGGGCCGCTGAGGACAAGCGACCGCTGGAGCGGCCCCTCCCCCGCGCGGCGCGAGCGCAGCTCCTACGCAACGCGACAGAGCGCGGCGCGAGCACGGCCGTCCCTGCCCGCCGAACCGAGCTCCTCCCCCACGATCCCTCACGCGCTGAGCTGGAAGGATACGCGTCACCCTCCCCGCCGCGCCGCCACGCCCCCCCGCGCCGTCTCCACCAATGGCCTGAGCAGCTGGCGATAGCCCCGCCTCCTATTGCTGGTTGCCGGCGCAGACTGGCTGCTCCCCTCCAGCGCGGCGACGAATCAGGAGAGCGACCTTCTCTTTCCTCGCCCCTCCAAGGACCCCTCGGAGGTGTCCGCGTGAAACAAGCCGTTACAGGGAAATCGCCATAGTAATAAATGACGGCTAACAGCAAAACCCGAAGCCGCGGAGCGCGCGATGAACGCCACTACCTCCGGTGCGAGGGACATTTTAAGGAACGGCGCTCCGACATGACAGTTTTTAGGTTGTTTTTGTTTTGATCAGGCTTCGCTGCGGGTTGCCCCACAGAGCCCAGCGCTAATTGGTGCCGGCGCAGGCCCCCAGCGGAAGGAATCGTGGCGGAGTGGGCGGGGGAACGCGGTTTCCTAGCGGGTGGGGCGGGGAGCGCGGGGGCTGCTGGGAGTTGTAGTTCCGGGGGGGGGGGGGGGCCGGCGTTGTCGGCTGCCCCGCGCGGGTCCTCGGCGGCCATTTTGCAGACGGCCTGAGGGGGCCCGTGAGGAGCAGTTGAGCCTACGCTTCCTCCGCTGGCAGCCGGATGGCGGCTCGGCCCGTGTTTTAGGCGCAAGGGGTGCCAGAGAGGCGCTTAAGGTGTTTGGTGCATAGTTATTCATTGTAGGAGCACGGGCCGAGCCAAGTTTGCCCGTCAGTCAGCAGGGCACATCCTGAGGCCCCCATGGGGTGCGCTTTCCAGGGAGCCGTGCCAGCCTGGCCAAGCCGTGCTGGTCCAGCGTCCCTCCCCAGCCCCGCAGCTTCCTGCACAGACCTTCTCTGTTTCTCTCCCTGGTGCTTCTTTTGCTCTGGTGGATGGGGGCAGGGGAGCACTTCTTGGAGGTGCTCAGAGGAATACAGGCCAGGCAGTTGGAAGTGTGCTCTCAGCATCTGTGGGTGCCCGCTCCTGATGTGGGACAGAAGAGAGGCGCCTTCCCAGGTACTGACACATTTGGGTTGACTGGTAGAAAAACACAACAGTTAAAACAATAGGGATTTTGTAGATAGCCAGGTCTAAATATGCCCATCTAAAACATGGCATTGTTAGGTCAGCTTTACACTGAGCTATAGCAGCCAAGAGAACCATCCCTGCAGCTTACTCTTGCCAGAGAAACAACTCAGGGTTGGGGTTCTTGCTGCCACAGCGTGATCAGAGCTGCAGTGAGTAGTACTCTACAGACCCTACAGACCCATAGGGTGTTAAATTACATCAGCCCTGAAAGACACAGGTGGATTAGTCACGATCACACCGCGCTGGAAACATCCACATGTCAGGACTCTGAACACGGAAGGACAGCTTTGCTCGGAGGGAGGCACGAGACAGTGTGACTCACAGCAATCCTTGCAGGAGCAGGGCCCTCCAGGGCCCTCCCAGGCCACAGCTGCTGTTTTTCCCAAAGGAGGCGCAGCCCCAGCCCCTCAGACCAGCTCTTATGGCTGTCTGGGAAGGCTCCCAAACCGGAGATAGGGGCCTGCGGGGCTCAACTTTGTGCTACCAGGCTGCAGGGTGGCATGACTGGAGTCAGCCAGCTGCAGGTAAATGTTCCCAACCAGCAGTGGAAACCTTTGTATAGTCTTTGTGTCTGTTCTGTTCCTGATTTTTTTACCCTGTAAATTTGTGCTTTCATTGACACTTGTCATCCCCAGCCCTTCCGAGAGCTCCATGTGCCACAGACAGCAGAGAGGCCTGCATGCCAACACATTGAGGAGAAGGGAAAAGGGAGAAATTCCAGCTTTGTGCCCCATCTCCACACAGGCTGGGGTTTAAACCCATGGGGCCAGCAAACCATGGGCTGTCCTGTGACAGAAACAGCCTGTCCTGCAGTGCCTTGAGGAGGGGGCTGTCACAGGAGGATCCTGGGCCAATCCCTGCTGTGTCTCTTTGGAAAACGGCGGGATAACAGCACAAGGGGCAGTGAGTCAGGGTGCAAAGCAGCACCCTCTGCCCCATACCTTGCAGCTTAGGCACAAGCCTGGCTTGGAGCTGCTGGATGAGGCTATGATTCATTAGGTTGAATGGGAGGAAATTCCTGTGCAAGTCACTGGTAAGTTTTGGAAGAAGCCTGTGGCATAGCAGAGGAGAAGTGGGTTCACTAAACCACAGTATGGATTATACTGAGATGAAAGTGGCCAGGGGGCCGGCTCTGACAGTGAGTGGCTGTGCTTTGTGTCCCCGTCGCGAGTGCCTGCCGCAGAGCCCGCTGGCTGCTCTCCCAGCGGGTCAATGGTGAGCCTGGCTGCCCCAGTGCTGCTCAACAAACTGGTCAGGTTCTGTCACCCCAGGAGTGCGGATGACACAGGAGCAGCCCAACCGGTTACTGAAGTGAGGCAAGTCTTGAAAAACGATGAGGAGTCAGCCAGCACCTTTGCCATGAGCGTTTCTTCAGCCTTTTGCAGCTCTAGAGCTAAGACATGGCACAGTGACAGAATGGATCCATGGCTGTGTGGGTGTCTGACCGTCCTCAGGAGGGTTATGAGCAGAGACTGTGTGTAGAGGGCCCGGCTGTGCCTCTGGGAACCCACAGCAGGGCCATGCAGGGCCATGCCCAGAGCAGCACAGGTGCAGAAAGCCTCTGTGTCCAGGGCCGTGCCTCCGCGCTGGCCAGGGGACCTGCCTCAGCGGTGGGAAAGTCCCCAAGTCGTGGGAGCAACAGCACACATTGCACCCACAGCTGTTTTAACCATGTCAGGGAATGCCCAAAATCTGCCGCGCCCCTCCCCCCAGGGCTGGAGGGTGACACAGAGAGGCAAGGCAATGCGAACTTCAGCTGCAAGTGCCTCCCTCCCTGCCTCCTGCCAGGACATGACCCCCAGTGAAGCACACAGGACTAGTCTGCTTCATGGATGCTACAGCAGTCATGGCACCATTCCTTTGAGTGAGAGCGGTGTGTCGGCACAGGGAGATGCCGGACAAGGCGTACACCTGCATACCCAGTGTCCTGCTGCCAAGTGGAGGATCCATCCATGGCCATCTCACCCAGCGAGCAGAGAGCACTTCCCCCTTCCACCAACACAGCCATAGCCACAAACTCTGCATGTTGGGGATGGCCAGGACCAGAGCAGTAGAGAAATCCACCCACAAAGCACTGGAGATTTAAACAACTGCTTAGCTATCTGCTAGAAGAGCTGGCAAACACTTATTAACCCATTACTCAGTATTTCCATCCAGAGCACTTGCCGTGGCTCTGGCAGGAGATGCTTTGCTTAGGGCCATGCCACAGCCTACAGTTGGGACCATCTCCATCATCAGCCTCTGTTGTGCTCCCAGGACAGAAATTCCTCTAGCCTCCTCCCAAGAGCTTTTCCTCAAGAGGGGGGGAAAAGGCTATGAAGCCACACTTGCTCAACCCTGCTGAGCGGCTCTTGACTGGCAGAGCTCCCACACACTGTAGTCTTGTTACCAGCTGGGGATTAATCACATACAGCTTAGACGAAACACAGCTAAGGAGCTGTCATGGAGGACCGATGATTTCAGGGGAACCGTTACAGTGACTGGGTAGGATCCCAGAGAAAAAGCCCCTTTGAGTCAGTCCCCACCAGGTATGAGCATCCACCTAAAAAGCCTGGTGCCATTAGCTAGACAGAAGTCTCAATTCATTGCCTCTGACATACCCGCATACCGGCACTTGCTAAGCTTGTTTCTCAAGCACTGATAAACTGAGCAGTACAATGGTTAAAAAAAATTACAGACTGCCCAATTTCCCAACTAGAACCCCTAATTAACCCAAAGCCCAATGCACTGTAGGGTTATCTGGGAACAAATATTTGCATGGGGTTCTCAAAAAGTGCTGCACGTTTGCAGCAGGGTCTTGATTTTTCTTGGCCAAATTTCTCTTGGCCAAATCCCAGGATGAAGCAGGCTGGTGCCGTTCCCACGGAGGGTGAGCCCTGCCGTGGGGCTGAACTCGAGCCACAATGTCACCCGATGATGCATGTACCTGTGTCTCCTGGGCGGGGAGGACTCGCCATGCCTGTGGTGTCGATGCAGAGCTGCAGAACACCGTGAGCATGCAAAGCACAACAGGTCACACTGGCAGCGGTACAAGCATCACTCAGCTGACAGAATATAAAAGCTGGGGCACCCCGGATAGGGAGTGCTGGAGGAGGCCACCCAAGGGCGACCTTGGTGTGGCGTTTCTGAGCAGCAGGAAAGAAAAGGTGCTGCTGCTTTACCTGCAAACCATGTGCAGTGAGAGGGCAAAGTTTGTCCATCACACTCAGACTCTCAGATGGACCTCAGAGTGTTGTACAGGCTGTAGAGTACCTCCCAGAAATTTGGGCACTGAGGCCATAGAGCAGTGTTTGTGTTCTGGAGAGACACCTGACCTTGGGTTACACCCTGGGCCTTTGTCTTTCAGCACTTTCCAGTGTTTGGTTGCTGCAGGTGCTAAGCCTTCTGCTCCATTCATCCCTATCTGCTCTTTACAAAGGCTTCTTGTTTTCCCAAGTGGGTTTTTTTTTCATGTGTGATTTAATTCGCACAAACTCCTTCCTCTTCTGACTATTGATCTTGGCTCCTTACTGGTTAAAATAAAGTAAATCTTTCGTAAGCAGGTTTTGACAACACAACTTTTGTTCCTTCCAGACACAATTTCCTGTTCAATTTCCTGACCGTTTCATATTTAGTAAAGGAAAAGCTGTAAATTGCAAGATTGCTTCAGAGAGCTTCCCCTGACTTTAGATGAACCATTAACCACTTGCAGGAGAGAATCCAGAAAACCAGTTTAAAACATTTTAAAAATCCTGACTATCTTTTATGTCTTTTGCAGTTCACACTGAGGGGAAACAAACTGTGCAAAAAATGGGGTTGGAATCATTTTCCTTGCAAAACCAAACAGGAGCAACTCTGCCTCCAGCCGAACTGATAATTGCTCTTTCGTCACTCAATAAAGTCTCTCTGAGATACAGGATTTGGGGGGAGGATTTCTGCAGGGTTTTACCCTGGGCCAAGGCAGCAGGGACCATCGGTGGAGTTTGCACCAGTGATTCTGCTCCTGTCACGCCTCTGCTGGGCTGGGGCTGCTGTGCTGTCCTGCAGGGAGGACCTTGTGTTTGCGGGCCCCAGACATCCCCCCACACAGATGCTGCCATGCTGGGCTGCTGGGCTGTGACTGTGGTCACTGTGACCAGCCGATTGAACTGCAGATGCCTGCGGGCCAGGTCACAAACGCTTGCTCTGCACAGAGCCTCGTTAGGTTTGCTTAACGCAGGCCGGTGCAACAGTGTGCAATGGCGCCAAGGAGCGGCGGGCAGCTCTCTCGTCTTGGCAGGCAAGGACGATGGCACGCAGTGACACTTGGCAGGGGCTGCATGACCTGGTGTAGGAGAGCGACTGCTCTGATCTCCAGCCAGCTGGCCTCAATTCTGCATGAAAGAGCCTTGAAATCTAGCATGGGTAGACGGCGGCACAGTCCTGTGGCTCCCAAAAGCAGCCCTGGCCGGGACCACCTGTGGCAGGCTCAGACCCCTCCCGCAGCTCTCTTGGGGCACAGCCAGGTCCAGAGAGAGATTTCCTCTGCCTGGCTATGAGCCACCTCTTTAGTGTCTCAAAACCCAAAAGTCAAAACTTTAAGTAAGATGAAGAAAATTAATTGAAATGGGAATTCCACTTTTGAAAACATCTGTATTTGGTATGCTCAATTCATGTGGCTTCATTTGAATTTTAGCTTTACCTAGATATAGCAGACTAAATGATTACTCCAGCAGGGATGCCCAGGCAGAGTGCATCAGGAAGCCGCAGCATCTCCTGGCCCTGTTTTGGGACCAGAGAGACCCCTCATGACAGAAAGCACCTTTCCTACAGCCAGTGCTTAGGAACAGATGGAAAGCAGCTTCAAGGAGAAGGGACCCACCTTCAGCAGCGTCTCAGCTCAATGCTGTGACGCTGGTGCAGAGATCACTGCCCGCTGCCAGCCAGAGAAGACAGCCGAGGAGCTGCTCTTGCCATCTTGGGGAGGCTGAGCAGGGAAAGTCCAAAGACTGCTGGCACCTGAGACACCTCTTATTTGCATGATGGAAATGTGGTTTGGGACCTGGGGCTTTCAAAGGGGTGAACCACTGTGGTAGGCACCTGCTGTTCCCCTGGTGCTTCCCGGTAGCTTCCGGCTGAGCCCCCTGGGAAAAGAAAAAGCAAATATTGCTACAGAAACCAAGAAACAGCAGAACTTGGTGATGGAGGTGTAATGCTTTTTGGGACTTTATTTCTGGGAGGACAGCGTGGGCTGAAGTTGCCCATAAACACTGAGGGCAAGTGAAAGGGCTGGGAAAGCACCCAGTGCAACACGGCGCTGGGTCTCCTCCATGGCCCCATGCAAATTGAGGTCAAAGTGGGCAATGTCGCAGGCGCGTGATCCGGCAGGATAGCACATCCATGGCTTTCTCAACACAAAACCAAACCTCCCAAGGCTGAGAGGGTGGTCAGGGCCCTGTGACAGCAGTGCTGGCAGCGTGCTGGGAGGGCGGCACAGCCTGTGCAGGAGCAGCAGCACCTCTGTCAGATGAGAGTGGTGGGGGTGAGAGATGAGAAGGGCTGGCCGGGAACACACAGGGAATGCCACAGGCTCAGCTGCTTCCCTTCCCCTTTTGATGAGTACTAAAATAAACTAAATTCCACCTCCCCCGGCTCTGTCCCCTCTCTGGCAGATATTTAAAAATAGGGAGGCGGGTGAAGGGGTGGCTGGTAGCAGGGAGTGTCACTCCTCGGGGACCCACTTGCTCGCAGGGGAACATACATGTCCTGCAGGGCCGGGCCCAGGGGACCCTCTTCCCTGTATTTTGGGGTAGGATGTGTTAGTATTGCAGAGAAGTACTGCATGTGTAAAACACACCTCAGCCCGGAAATGGCACTGCTCTTCCCAAGGACAAAGGCTCCTGCTTGGAGGCTCCAGGTAGATGTTCACAGGAACAGGGCAGGAAGGGCTCCTGGGGTGCATATCTCCTCTGAAACTGCTGTGTTTCCAGGTTGAGGCCATGCTGTGTTTGAACTAATGCTTCTTTACTAGTCAAGTGGAAAGGTGAGCACAGAGGAGGAACCTTTCACAGTGCACCAAGCCAAAGTGCTGATTTAAAACCTCCTGTATGTGCCGAATTTTTCCCCAGCTCGCCCATTTGCATGTGCAGTTTCATCCCTGTCCCCATCTCTGTCCATTTCTGGCTTGCTTTGCACCTGCACAGATACAGAACAAACATATCCCCTGGGCAGATGATAAAAACCTCGTTATGAAACACTGGGTCCCTTCGTGCCTCTCGTGCTGTGTCCCAGAGCTGCAAGGGGAGGGGAGTGGGCTGCTCTACGAGGCTCAGGGCGATGGAAAGCTGGCACTGGAGAGCTGGCACATGGGTCCAGCAACCACCACCTTGGGTACTAGCTCTTCCCAATGGTACGTTGCTTTTGCCCTCCAGGGAGTTGGATTTCTCAGTGTTTTGTCACCTGCAGCTCTTGATGCCTTAACATAGATTGTGTCAGAGCTGGGTCAGCACTTCACATCCCATCCCCACGCTTCAAATTTGGGGCTAAACAAAGGGGAACAGAGTCAGAAACCACTTGGCAAAGATTTGTTGCAGAGCCCCAGCCTTGCTCTGCTGGCTCTTGGGGGCATCTCTGTGAAGGTAGGCACAGGAAGGTAAGGGGCACCCTCCTTACTCCCAAATCTCAGGCATTTTTCACCTTCCAGCTTCCATGACAACCCATGCTCAGGTCCCACAGGCAGACTTTGGGTTTTGCCCCCAGGGCCTGGTTTCCTCCCTGTGTCTGTGTGTTAGGGATGTGCCACATATGGCTGAAGGTTGAGCTGAGCTTACCTGGGCAGCTGAACTTGGGACTTGTCCCAGCTTGGAACACCCTGCAGCTGGCAGAGCACATCACTGATGTAATTTTTGGCTGCAGTTCCCCAGGGGTTATTTTTTAAAGCAGATTAAAAACCAAAAGCATCTTGACTAGGTGACAGCTTGACCTTCATGGAGTTCCCCTACAAAACAGGACCCTACAGACACACTGCCCTGGAGCTGGCCAGGACCCCAGCCAGGCTGGCTTGATCCCTCTCCCTGGAGCTCAGCATGGGTGGTGGGGAGGGTGTTTTCCCATGGGGCTTCACCAATCCTGATTGCTGAGGAATGCCAGGATCGCTGATCGCTGGGGAATGCCAGGACTGAGGGAGCTCAGTTTCGCAGTGGCCCCAGAAGCTGTGACTTCCAGAGGTTGCGTCCCTGCAAGTGTATGCCTTTCCACATCATATCTCTCCTAACCCAGCTCCTCAACCCAAATCCACAGCAGCTTTCCCATCCTTCTTCCTCTGCAACACAGTCAGCAAATCCCAAACCTTACTCTGACAGATGCTGGTCCAGCCCAGGCTCCTCAGACCCAATCCCAATTTCCTGGACCGCTCTCCCCAGCCCTGAGCAGCATTGCTGGCTTTCTCCAGCAGCCTCAGTACCTCCTCGTCTCAGCTTATGTCTTGGGAGGGAAATAATTTCCCTCTGGCTGCTCTGCCTCCTTTCCCACCACCCTTGTTCTACCCTGCAAGCCCCCATGTCTTGCCCAGCCTGTCCCCCATGCCCCTAGGATGCTGCCACGAGGGAACAACAACTCACCACCATTTAGGTCTTCTCAGTCCTGGGCAGGGGCTGTTCACCCAGGAATGCCTCCATGGGGTCTACAGCAAGGTCCTGCCTTGTGCCCTGAGGCACATAGGGCAGGTCACGCTCTGGAAGTGACCTGCCTGGGACAGGGAACTTCAACACCAGAAACTGGTGACATCCCCACCAGGAGCTCCTGGTGCTCCCACACTGTCCGGCCTTGGGATGGAGACCTGCAGGGATCGTGGCATCCTCCCTGCCCTGGCTGCACTGTGGCACATGGCTGGGGTCAGTGGGGCCTCTGCTGAGCCTGTATGGGACAGAGCATCCCTCACCTGAGCTTGCAGGGAGGCTTCCTGGGTGGTGGAAGAAGCTGCGGAGAGCAGGAGGGCTCGGGGGCCTGGGCAGCTCCAGCTGGGTCTGGCCAGTGAGGCCGTGGCAGGAGCTGTGCCTGCGAGGGCCCAGGAGCATCCCTTGGTGGCATGGGCTGCCCACAGCAAGGGCGTCTGCACAGGGGATGCCACTGCTGGCTCACGTGCTGCTGGTGGCCCAGGTTCCCCTGGGACCAGGATGCAGACCTGGATCTAGGAAATCTGACCTGCACACAGGGAAGGGAGATATTTGGCAGAGCTGGAGCAGCACTGGACTCCCCTGTGCCTGGGCACACTGCTGCAGGGGACTCCAGGGCAACCAGCCCCACGTTCCCCAGAATCCCCCCATGAGGCTCAGCCCAACTGTGAGGCACTGGGCTGGTGTCCCACTCCATGCTGGGAACTGAATCCAAAAAATCCTTAAATACGTGAATGCAGGAAAGCAGATGCAGACCATGTTATGGGGCCATTTAAGGCAGGAGACAGTCTCTGGGCATGGAAAAATTCAGCAGCTGGAGCTGTGCCAACCTCCCCCTGAAAAACATTCCTGTGGAGGGAGGATTTTGCTCCAGGGTCAAAGGAGAATGCTGGGGGATTGCTTGGCAGAGAAATTAAGACTGAGCATCCATAGCTGCCCTCGCTGGGTCCATCTGTCCTGCTACCTGGGGCCCATGGATGGACACAGCTCTGCTGCCACAGCCCGGGACACACAGCAAAACCCTTGCAAGCACCACTGGCTGCAGAGGGACCACAAGAAGGATGAAGCCCACACGACAAGGCAGCCTGCAAAGCCACTGGTGCCACTGCAGACTTGCTGCTGGGGCAGCCCTGTCCCCTGCAGTGTGACACAGATAGGATGCAGGGGTAGGGACCTGCACCTCTCTGCTGAGGGACATGGAGAGGTGCAGGATCCACCCTCACCCATGCAGCCTCAGACAAGCTCAAACCCTAAGCAGGGTGTGCTCTTTAGTTATTTCGAAGCCTACTTCTCTGCGACACAAGTTATGGTCCCACCCTGAGGAGAAGCAGGCACACCTGGAGGCAGCCCTGAGCCAGCAGTGGGGGTGCAGTGCCCTCGATACTTTGATATTCAAATATCTTCAGTGGAGGCCTAGATCAGTCACAGCTATTTCAGCCTCAGCCTGTCACCTTTTCCAGCTTTCCTTCCAAACAGCTTTAGCAGCATATTCAAACATTTGGAGCCTGGCAGACAGAGTGGGGTCACTTTGCAAAGGGCAGGGGACAGCCAAGCCAACAGGTCCTCAACATATACAGAGTTTGTAGTGCCATGGCATCTACCTCCTTGTTCCCGCATTTCAGCAAAGGGTCTCAAAGCACTCACCATCCCCCAGTGGAACTCGGGGACACCTAATCTTGAGGTGAGGGAGGTCTTGTGGCATGGAATCCAGAGTGGGAATTAAGATGCTCGCAAAAGGCTTTTGCATCCTTGACCTTAGCTACTGCTTGTCCCTGCCAAGGGAGCCCTGCCAGCCACGTAGCCCTGGGAGGACTGAGGGGTGACTCCACAGCACACATCCTCTCTGACCCGCAGGGACGGTGAGTGACGTGGCGGGTCCCACGGCAGGTGTCACTAGGACTGTGTGCAGGCAGGTGAGTCATTCCCTTGCAGCCAAAGTCTGGGCCACCCGAGCAGGGCTAAGCTGCCCTTTGGACTGTGGGCAGTAGGTTCATGCCATGGCAGAGCACACACTGTCCCTTCCTGTGGGGACGCGGTGGCAGCGCAGCAGTGGCAGCCTCTTTGTGCTGGCGCCTGTTGGGGTCTCCCAAGCACCCAGTGGGGTGTCATGCCTCATGGATCTTGGCACTGGGTCGTCACTGCCAAGGGTGCAGAGGGGCTTTGCTTTGCTGCCACTGTGGCTGGCATTGCCTGGCACAGCTTAGGGATGCTGCGAGTCACCGACCAGCAGCAGTCTCCTGCCCCTCCCTGCCTCTGAGGGGGACTTTGGTGGCCCACAGCAGAGAAAATTTCAAGGGGCACAAGACACACCCTTGCCTCTATTCTCCCCCCTCCACTGGGGTTTCCAGAAGGCCCTGACCACATCAAGGCCACATTAGAGCCCAGCCCAGCCCACAGTTCCCAGTCCCCAGAGCATCATGGTTACATACACTTGTAGCGAGAGCCGAGTGCTGCCCTGCCCGTGCCCATGGGAGGTGGCATCCCTCCACCGTGGTGGCCATAGCACTTCTCAGGGAAGCAGGAGGGGCACGCTGCCCTCCGAGCTTTTCTCCTGCGTGCTCCGGCTTTACTCTGCAACTTTGAGAGAATGACATTTTGATCAAAATCTCGAGTTCCCAGGCCCTTGGGCTTCAAGGCAATGCCAGCAATTGCAGGAGCTGGCAGCACTCTTTGTCCCTCTGGGCACCAGATTGTGCGCAGGGACGCATTTGTATGGCTCTGTGCAAAGCATGGGGATGAGGGCTTTTAGGTTGGGCAGCTAAAACTGAGTCCAGTTCCACTCTGGCTTGGAGGCTGCCAGGTTTGCCCCTTGGCACAAGGTACCTGCACAGGGTGAGCAGCTGCTCCTGCCCAGCAGCACAAGTTCAATGATATGGGGCTGGGAGATGGCACTTTTTAGATGTTACCACAGGCTGGCTCAGCCCAAGGCCCCCCCAAAGGCACATCAGCAGTGTGGGGGTTACCTGCTGCTCTGCATGTATCTGGATGAGGTGGGGTCTTGCTTGGAGAGTCCCCCGTGGCAGGTGCTGTCTGGCTTCTGCCTGTGCAAAGGGAAACGTGTGAGGGCTCTGGGGGGAAAACAGCCATCAGCTCTTTTGCCTGCTCCCACCATGACAGGATGGCCATGAACGCCCCTTCCCAAAGCACAAACAGGGCAGTGTTCAGGGCTGCTCTACCCTGGGCTAAGGCCTCTCGGGTGAGGCCAAAGTAAGCAGCTCCTCAGCAGCACCTCTCCGGGGCTGGGAAGGCTCTGACCTGAGCACAAACAAACACACAGTTCGGGAAAACGTCTCTTGCCTCTACAAAACCTCCCCTTGCCCATTTTTGTTCCCCAGCTCCCTTGCTGCACGTGAGCTTGGTCCTTTTGGTGAAGGGATGGACAGTGAAGGAGTTGGGGCTCCCTGTAGAGCTGCACTTCTCAATCCCTGCTCGGCTGCAGCTTCTCTCTTTCCTCCTCCTGCTTTGCTTCTTGAAGGTGCCGGCAGGCTCGGGGAGCAGAGCAGGATCAGGCTGCAAGCAGTCAGGAGCTGCTGGGGAAAGGCAACCTGTGCTCGCACCATCACACCCACATTCCCCTACGCTGGAACCAGGTTTGACCAGAAAAGCAGGTGCCTTGCTGGGCTGGGCTGGGGCACGGGGCTTGCGACATGAGCTGGGGTCACTCGCCGAGCAGCGAGGCCAGACACAGACGGGGATGTCCAAACACAGAAAGGATGAGACCAAATCCCACCGCCCGGCTGTGCCCTCCTTGATGGCTGCCCAAGGAGGGCGCGTTGGGGCTGCAGGAGGGTCCCCTGGGAGAGGCCCTTCACCACGGCGGGAGGGTACAGCTGCTGCCGGGACCACGGCAGGGCCTGCCCAGCCCACAGAGGAGCACCCCTCCTTCCCGCGGGGTGGCGGAACCTCCTGCCATTTTGAGGGGGTACAACCAGAAGCGAGGCAGCCCCGGCAGCACCTCCATGCAGCAGCCTGTGTGTAGGATAAGGGCTGTGGCACTCAGGATGGCCAGACCCTGGCATGGCGCTGGGGTCTCCCCTGACAACCCTCTCCCCCCCCCCCCCCCAAAAAAAAAAAAAAAACCTCACCAAACAACCCACCTGGCTGCAGGAAACATCCTGCTAGCAGGGAGAGGGGAGGGCAGCCCCGAGGGGGGTGTCACCCCAGACGGGGGGCCCTCGCAGGCCTGATGGTGCCCGGCCCTGCTGCCCCCATCCGAGTACCCCCGAGGCTCAAACCTGTTCCGGCGGGTAAACGGCTCCGTTTACCGGGGGCTCCCGCCGGCAGGTGGCAGACCCGAGCGCCCCAGCGTCCCTTGCGCCGCCACCGGGGCCCGGCGGAGGCGGCGGGGCCGGGCCGGGAACGCGGGTGCGTGTGCGGCGGCGGAGCTCCCCCCCTCCCCGCTCCCCGGCCCGGCCCGGGGGCATGGAGCCGGTCCCCGGGCGGCGGTGGCAGAAGGTGCTGTACGAGCGACAGCCCTTCCCCGATAACTACGTGGACCAGCGGTTCCTGGAGGAACTGCGGAAGAACGTGCACGCCCGCCGGTACCGGTACCGGGCCGTCGTCTTCCAGTCGGGCGCGGTGGTGCAGCAGCTCTGCAGCGTCTGCGTCTTCGTCGTCACCTGGTGGTACATGGACGCCGGGATGCTGAGTCCGCAGGGACTTTTCGGGGCGGCCCTGGTCTCCTCCCTGCTCGGCTACATCCTCTTCGACGCCGTGGATGGCGGGGCTGGGCGGCAGGAGAGCGGGCGGACACGGTGGGCTGACCTGAAGAGCACCTTGGTGTTCGCCGCCTTCACCTACGGCTTCTCGCCGGTGCTGAAGACGCTGACGGAGTCCATCAGCACGGACACCATCTACGCCATGTCGGCCCTCATGCTCCTCGGTCACCTCATCTTCTTTGACTATGGTGCCAATGCCGCCATCGTCTCCAGCACGCTGTCCCTCAACATGGCCATCTTTGCCTCCGTCTGCCTGGCCTCCCGCCTGCCTCGTTCCCTCCACGCCTTCGTCATGGTCACCTTCGCCATGCAGATCTTCGCCCTCTGGCCCATGCTGCAGAAGAAGCTGAAAGCCCAGACACCCCGATGCTATGTGGGGGTGACGGTGCTCTTTGCATTGGCAGCGTTGGGGGGGCTGGCCACTGTTTCCAGTGTGGGTGCTGTGCTCTTTGCCTCGCTGCTGGTCGCCATCTCCTGCCTCTGCCCTTACTGCCTCATCCGCCTTCAGCAGCTCAAGGACAACATCCACGGGCCATGGGATGAAGCTGAAATCAAGGAGGACCTCTCCAGGTTCCTCATGTAGGCTGGCCTAGGGGGAGAAGGGACCTTCAGCTGTGAGCCACGCAAAGATCCTTGCTGGGGACAGCCCTGGGGGGAGGACACCAGCCTAATAAAGCCTTTCGCGCAGCAACGAGGACCACGTTTGTGTTACCCTCAGCATCTATTTCCAGGCCTGACCTGCTTGGTTTTGGAAAAGGAATGAGCTGAACCCCACACATAGCCAGCCTGAGCAGCAGCTTGGGGCACAGGCAAGTGGGGTAGTGCATGCTCTGGCCATGCAGACCCATACCTGGGTTTGGGGGGGTGTGCATCCCCTGAGCAGAAACACCACATGGAAACGCACATCTGGCTCAGGTGGGCCCCACGACATGCCCATGAAGGTCCTCAGCCTCAGGGACCTCGATGTGTGTGATAGCAACTGACAGCACTTCCCCGGGTGGCCTGGAGGGGAAGGGGGCTGGGTGAGGGTCGCTGCGGGCTGGATGGAGGTGTGGGGTGGTGGGTGCTGCAGGACCACGCAGGGCTGAACACGAGGGCACCTGGGATGGTGCAGTGCAGAGCCCTGCACCCCACTGGTCACTGATGCCAGAATAGCCTCGTGACACTGCCAGGCACCACATCACCCAAATCCTTTAGGAGAGGTGGGGGTGAGGGGCCAAGACACCTTCCTCCCCTTTCTAACCCCCTCCCAGAGGTGGATCTGGCCTCGCTGCAGGGCCAGACCCCGAGCCTGAGGGATGGAGCTCAGCACAGACTCAGCACGGTCCCCGGCTGGGGAGATGCCAGGATGCCAGGCCGCTGGGACCGCGGCGGGGCCCGTCGAGGTCCTGTGTGGTTGCCATCTGTCCAGCAGCAGTCTGTCCGGCACCGCACGCACTGCAACAGAGGGCGCTCCCGGCAAACAAGTCCCGCTGGAGGCCAGGCCAGGCTGAGCGCCGGGAGGGCTTCCCCCTTCCCAGGCACCTTCCCTTTCCCTCGACAGCCCAGGGAGCTGAGCCTGCCGGAGCCCGCACCACGAGAGGGAACGGGTGCACGCACCTGCCCCAGCCCCACCTCGCAGGGATGCTTTTGGCACCACCCGGGTTTTATGAAATCCAATACTGCAGAAGTACAACTTTGTGCTTGATTTACCCCATCCCTTCGAGCGTCCCTCTGTGTCTCTCCCCAGCGAGCGGGCGCTTGCTGTGCACTCCTTGGGCATTCTCAGAAATGAGCAACCCCCAGTGGAGTCCCCAACACCTCCAGTGCTTTGTCACAGCTCTTGCCAAGTTAAATGTTGCTGTTTTCGTCATGATGACAAATGTAATTTTGGTTTTAATTAAAACCTGTGGAAGTTTAGAGCCTGGGCTCCAGTCTCACAGGGAACACAGTGTAGCCAGATGCTTGCAGTCAAGATGGTATTTTTTGGTTCTTCAGAAAGAAGACTAACTTGCACAGAGACGTTTCCCAGAAGGCTGCTCAGCAACCGGGGTGTCCCATCTTGCGCTGGGCTCATGCCATTATAAGTAACACTGCCATCCAAAGCCAATTCACAGAGTCCATCAGTAGGGCAAGGCTTCAAATCTAGTTTGCTTGGTGCTTGTTGTTAATATCTGTCATGGCGGGGCTACAAGAAAGCAGAGTTTCTGCTGCATCCACTCCCCCAAGGAGAAAGATTTCCTCCAAAACACTCTTCCCAAATTCAGACACTCAAAACCAGCTCTGGGTTAGGAAAGGTGCAAACATCAACTACCCAGACATTCCAGGTGGAGACAGACACAGACTGCGACTGTCAGTCACCTCAGCCACAGCTGGAACCCAGTGGATCACCTACGCAGATCCCTGGGCTCCGACTGATGCAGCAGGCCTTGTCCACCCAGCTCCAGGCAGGATTCAGGATGTGTCCCATCCAGCCTGCCGCAGGCAGCTTCATCCCCGCCCACAGCCCCAGGCCTCTCTGTTCCTTCCCTTCACCTCCTCCTTAGCCTCAGTCCTTGCCCAGAGATACCCTGGGGAAAGACTGAGCCCTCTGCTTAGCTTGTCTGCAGATACCTTGCTCTCCCTAACCTGGGAGATGAAAATATAAAGTCCAGTCCACAATCTGGATGCACAAAGGGAAGGAGAGAAAAATGCAAGTAAGAGTCAGGGAGAGGAGAAGACACAAAGGCCAGGCAGAGATTCCCTAGGAGTTCTCAGGCTTCTCCTGAGGACACATGCTCTGCAATGCTGCTGAAATAAATGGCTGAATAAATGGCCATTATGAGCATGTCCTCATGCCTGAGGTCAGAATATCCTCTACAGAGCAAAACTGCTGTAACTCTATGTTCACCTCAGCAGTAAAGCTGAATGCCCTTTGAGCATTCACTACCTGAGCGTACCAGTCTGCGGCTTCTCAGATGAAGCACATGCTGAGACCAAAGAAAGAGGTCAGTTTGTAGACAACCAAATCATCATGAACCAGCTCTAAAGAGTTAAATGTTATTTTGCATTACAAGGAAGTGCAGTTGCTTTCTCTTAAGTTTCCAAGTCCACTGAGATCCAGTACTTCAGTGGGACATTTTCTTTTGATTTGAAGCTGGCCAAATGCGAGTAATTGAAAACTGGCTAGGGATAAGCCTTGATCCTGGGGGAGCCACTGACACGTGCCGTCTGGAATCTCCATCTCCAGCAGGGAAAGGCAAGCGTCAGCCACCCACACTGCACTGTCAGGGGCCTGCGTCCCTCCTCATGTGGGAGACTGGATCTAGGAAGCCTGGAAAGAGTAAAGCTTCAGTCTTTGAAGGTAAGATCTTTCTATCTCTTCAATTCCTACAGTAATCACAAAGCTTTTCTCAGCTTTGTGATGTGAGAGGTGATAGCAACAATGTGAATGATCAGGAAACCAAACCAGGATTTTGGTCCTCACCCACCCATTGAAAAGCAGCTTAGGACACATAATGCCACCAGCTGGTGCAGCACCCTTAGCCCTCTCCACCTAGCCACAGAATGTATACCACTGCAGGGTGGAAATAGCACAGACAAGGTTAAACAGCTTCTTCAAAAAGGCATCCCGTTATTTGATGCTAAAGAACGGCCAAGGTTTCCCAGCACACCAATATCTTTGTCTTTCTACTTAGGAGGTTTTAGGAATACCTGCCAGAAAACTGTGAAGTTTGGAGTCCTATTTCCAACAATTTTTTGACAGATACTTCAGAAGGTGGCAAGGATTTCTGTGGAAGGTTTAACACCATAAAATGCCCCAGGAAAAAGGTTTGTGCCTTACAGCCTCATGGAAGTCAGCTGGCAGCTAGGAGGACAGCAGTAGCTCCTGGTTGGGGTGCTGTAGATAAGGTGATACAGCTATCAGCCACCTTTTATTTGTTGTTGGTTCATCTGTTGGTACCATGCTGTGTCCCAGAGGGAATGCAGTCACAGCTTCCCCCAGTGCAGAACAGATTTTGAACAACCTTGAAAAAAACCAGCTTGTGAAATTCAGCGTGTTCCCACTTCCTCTTACCTGAGAAGTGAAGCACGGCCAGAACCTCCTCAAGAGATCACTGGGTATAAATACCATTGCTTCTGTGGTAGTCCTGAAAATACACAGTTCCTGAACACTACTGAGGATTTTTGCCTCGGTACCTGACAGCAATGAGTTCCACAGATGAAAGATACAGCAAATCTGACTGTCCCTCCTCACCCCCTACTGTTGGGACAGCTGTGTTCCCAGGACTGTTAGCAGTCTCCATTTCTCCCTTTTCCCAGGGTGCTGGGAAGCACCTTGCCCATCAGTGTACTCTTTCCAGCTCTAGCAATTCCTAGTTCAGCACATGCAGTTCAATGGTCTAGCAGGAATGACTATTTATCTCCCTCTTCTAAGAACTGTTTTGTTTTTTTTTCCCCATTTGCTAATACCGTTGCTGTTTCTTCTGTTGCACTCTACCAAAAAACAACGTCTAAGAAGTGGGAAGAAAAATCTGTGTAAGTCTACAGCTCTCTGGGCTTGTACCCCCTTACAATTTGAGCAAACTCAGTGTCTGGCATTTACCAGCACATGCAGGTGGTTCAGCAGCCCCCTGGATATACAAGACATCAAAGCAGGGACCTAAATTATCTGGAACAAGAGGAAGTGCCCAAATTCAGCAAAGTTGTGTCAGACCTGCCTTGAAACCGAGCACAGCCTGTGTGTTGTCAGGCTCCTTCTACACACTTGATATTGACCTCCTCCACGCTCCTGCCCCCATCCCCTGAGCAGCACCACTGCGGCTCCCTCTCGCCATGAGCTTCCTACTACAGAGAAACGTCTTGTTTGTGCTCCTGAAACAACAGGCTGAAGTTCTGATGCTGTGTTGTGCCTCCACTTCATATCTGTGCAGTGTCTTCTGATTTATCTGCATAGTTTGTGACATATCCCTTCTTTGTTTCCATAGGAGAAAAAGTGTCAATAAAAGCCATGTTTTCCCTTTTTTTTTTTTTAGGCTTAATCTTCATATACTTCTCTGGCACCCAAACCAAGCACATCTTCTAAATGTTAAATCCCAGATTTTTTCTTTCCCATAGGGACAGACACATTTGGAATCCCAGAGGTAGCTACTTGAGTTCAGATGCTCCCATGACGTTGGCTTGCAAGGAATTCAGAGGTTTAGCTTGAAAAAAAATGGTCAGAGCAGCTGTGATTTATTTATAATTGCGCAGATTCATCAGTCTGGAGACTGCTGCAATCTTCCCCTTTGACTTTCCACTCAGCTAGGTGCTGCCACTGGTGCATTAGGCGTGTTTTAGGACTCTTCTATTGTTAAAGCAGCTGGCTATTCTTCCTGCTAATGCTAAGACAAAGCCATTCATACAGAGCAATCCTGGTGATTAATGAATTCAGATGATGTGGTGGAATCCCAGCAGAATGTCCCTCCCTCCACCACCTTGGAGAGAACAGAGGCAAGGCAATTTCTTCCATGGGGTGTCAATGGCTCTATTTGAGGAGGAGTGGGTAGACCCTTCAGTAGAAAACTAGCACACATTTGTTTTGTAGTCAGAATTTTAATTTTCTTTATAACCAGGCTTATCACTGACATCTGAAAATAAAATCTTTCATTTACATACAGGCTAGTGCAAATTAAAGATAATTTTGAACCAAAAAAAAGAGACAGATTTCATGTAACAAAAATGCGTTAGGACGATCTTCCTGGAACAGCTGGTGGAGGTCGCCTAGGAAAAAGACAAAAAATAACCCAAAATTCATGGGCAAGGGTGGAAGATCTAAACCGAAAGGTCAGGATACAATAAAATGACTCATATACAAAATTATCTTAATAAAATGGGTTAAGAGAAAAAGGCACATAACATGCATATTAAGGAAAAGAGCAAGAGCAAGATTAGAATCAGCTGGCTATCAGCACAGCCTCAGCTTTCATCCTCACCACTTCCCATCTGACTTGCTGATGCCAGAGAACTAGGACAGTCACATCACAAGCGTGGAGGTTGCTGGTCACAGGCTTTCTAATTTTCTTGCAGCAAATAATATCCTCTGGAAGAGCTTTTGCCCACCAGCCTTAGAACTTGCACAACTATCTGCTGCAAACACTGTTCTTGGAGTAGACCTTTTTTAAGTGGGATTTCTGATGAAATTGAGAATGATCAAAAGAGATGGCCTGTGGTCTGGGCTGGAATATCTGGAGTGGACACTGCTGGGAAGGTTAAAACCGTGGGTGATGGCAGTGCAGTGAGTCTACTGCCAACCCTAGCAGTTGATGGCCCAGTGCAGCAGTGAGAGAAGAGCAGATGCTCCTCGTGTTACCCAGCATAGAGCACTGACATGTTGCTGACCAAGATGCCAGGAACCACACTCATACAGGGCTATGTAATGTACTCCAGCCAGATGGGACACATGTGTCACTGCTGTTCACTGAGGGGGAGTGCACAGACTGCCTCAGGCATAGCCATTAAAGACTATTAAAAAAAAATCTCCAAATGTTACAGTAAGCAAGTGAATACAACAGGGGCATTGCTACTTTGCTCATCCCACCTTTTGCTCCTCCCTTTCCCAAAACCAACGTAATGACTGTTGCGTTCAGTGAGAAGGATGGTAGGAAGCTGTTGTGCTTCTTGTGCCATACAGACCATCTCCTCCAGGCACCGATTCCTGTTACTTGGCTCATGCTGATCTGAAGGAGGAACTGAGTAATCAAGACATACGCACATTCATACACAACCATTTTAGGGGGAAATGCTTT
This sequence comes from Athene noctua, assembly GCF_965140245.1. Lineage (NCBI taxonomy): Eukaryota > Metazoa > Chordata > Aves > Strigiformes > Strigidae > Athene > Athene noctua. Next base: position 29,288,714 of record NC_134041.1, read on the forward strand.
CCAGACATAATGCAGACACATGCACATTTTCACTCCAGCTCCTGCTCTGGAAGACTCAGTCTGGCCTCCTGCTCAGCTCTGAATCTCCCCAAAACACGCTTTCCCCAGCAATGAAATGAATACCAGGTACTGCTTGAAAAACATCCATTTCCCAGCAAAACATCCCTGCAGCCCTCTGAGCCCCTTGCAGGGAAGCTGAATGCTTCCCATGGGTTATAACTCCCCCGTCTCCCCTTTTAATGACATCTCCAGTGATCTCAGTGCAACACATATCCCCGATAAATCCTCACTGCAGTCCCAACAGAGGCGGAGCGTGGCGTGCCGAGATGATGGTGTGAGAGACAGAAGACCACTCATGCACATCCAGAAAGTGATAATAAAAGCCCATCAAGAGTTACAGTTTATTTCAGGTTCAGAAATGCAGCATAACATTTTTACAGCAAGTGTATGTGATGCTCAGTAAAGACCATGGTTTCGGGAATCGACTCACTTGCTCAAAGGTCAATACCAGGAACCATTTACAGATTATGAAACCAAAGGCAGATGTTTTGGTTCATATGAAGTAGGGCATTAACATACAGAGCAAAATTCGGAAAGAAATTAAGCGTCTGCTTCTTACAAAAAGAAGTTGTTTACACCATCCTGGAAAAGTAAAGAGACAGGCAGTAAAGCAAACGGCTGGCAAGATGGGACAAATCATATATCAAGCAAGAGTGGAGGACTGTCTGGACGGGAGGAGCCATCGGTATCAGCTCGCCTGCAGACAAAGCAAGAGGAAAGACAGGCAGAGTAACATTCATTTACACAAGAGAGTTGTTCTGCTAGAGCCCAGGGAAGAGGATCAATACCACAGCGGGAGGAACTGTGCCATAAGCACACCAAGAGGTTGGTTGCCTCCCCAGTGTCACAGGTGCAAAATAGGTCAGTTTTCAATTCAGGACATTTGGACTATTTTAAGACAGACAGAACTAGCTAGTAATCTCAATATGCTGTATACATGTTGTTTAGTGTAGCTGTCTGCAATAGAGAGTCTAGTATTTTCTATGTTATGCTTTAACACAAGATGCCAGAACTTCTACTGTACCTCATTTAATATAATAAATATTCTACTTTTATTAGGCTTATTCAGAAAGTACAGTGAGATCAGCAATAAAATAAATGCAATTAACTATGTACATAAGCCTTTTCATTGAGCATATAATCTTTTTAATCCTAACACAAGATCCCTTGAAATTAAAGGCTGAGAGCTAGTTATGGCATGCACGAGCTCTTCAGCTGTTGGTCAGCCATGATGAGGTGAGGTGGAACATGTTCTCTACGCAGAGACTCAGGTTTAGCCTAAATGCAATACTAGATGAGCACCCTCCTAAAACTTAGCTACCACCTCACATAAGATCAGAAACCCTGCTGTTGCTTAATGGGAGTCTCCACTACTCCATGGCAATTTTCTAGGCTTTGCCAGAGGAAATCAAAGAAAGAGAGAGCAACGCATGCTTCTCAGACATGGGAGTTGAGGCTTAGCTCACGCTGTCTAAGGGGGTCTCCAGAGGGGGCAGTGGCCTGTCTGAAGGGGCCAGTCCCTTTATCAGATCCACGGGGTGCCCATCCTGCTCTCTCCTTCAGGCATAGAGTGAGTGGCTGCCAAGGCTGCTCCTCTGAGACCAAGCGATGGGAGAGACACGAGCATCAGGAGCGAGTGGGACAAACCAACCCATTCCAGGCACTGTATGGCAGGAGGAAACAGGCCAAGGTTGGAGGACAGTACTTACTCAATTGGATGTGGAAATTTCTTGGGAAGCACTTAACGTTCTTCCTAGAAACAACAGTTCTATGCAGTTTATTCTGAGAAACGTATGTGCAAGAAGACAGACATAAAATCATCAAACTCCAGATCTATGCTCAAGGTTACTTATTAACCTGCATAACTAAGAGTGTTGCATTTAGGTACAGGACCACACTTAGATGTGATGTGAATGAGGATGCAGAAGGAGGGCTGTGCAGCTGTGTCCCACCACCTCAACAGTGAGTGCAGAAACAGACAGTGGTGCCACAGGTGCCTCGCTGCCTCTTCCTCCTCCTATTTTGGATAAATCCATCCTTGAGGGCTTTATTTACAATTCAGGATTACTGATGAGAAATACCATTTCTTGGGGGACCAAGTTAAAGACAGTGCTGAATTGTTACCTACTTCCTTATGCTTGACAGAAACAGTCATTACAGTAAATTAAGGAGTCTCAAGCACAGAGGATTTAAAAACATGTTTTTAGGCCAGGATCTATGTCATCTAATTGAGGCTCCTAACTCACCAACATTACCACCCTCATCTCCCATGCAGCCACACCAGTCTGAACCACCTTCTGGAGGTGCTGCCTAGTTCCACTGAACAAAGGGGACCTTGAACAACTAAGTTGAGTGACTTTCTGTGGCTGAGGTGCTAAGCCTGGCTTTCCGTCAGCAGGCAGCTGCCAGTCAGTACCAGAGAGTTCTGATAAACTATATACAGGCTTGCTGGCTCAGCAACAGCATGGACTACCACAGCTACTTATAAAAATACATCTAATAGATGCATTGCATGTTACAGCAGAGTGTGCTACACAGTGGAAAACTGTCTTGAACACAAGAAAAATAATCAAAATACATTTTCTTTTTTGGAGTAAAAATCAATAGTTGGGTTTGCAATCTTTTTTTTCCTTGAAAGCTGATTCTGTGCACTTGGTGTTGGAGATCTCGGCCTGTTCTTCAAACACTTAACACCGGCCGCTTAAGCAGTCCTCTAAGATCACCAAGATGCCAGTGGTCTGACAAACTCCATCTTCACTGCGCTTCAGATGTTGACCTCTAGACTCCCCAGGCGTGTGTCACGAGTATGAGGTTGACAGGAAATTAAAGTTAAGCTAACATACAAATCATGATGCTTTCCCAAGCTTGTGCCTCTTGTGCAAGCTGAAACATGATTTGCTTCAGTGGTGAGCACAACTAATCAGCAGTCTGGGAATACTTAATAGGGTAAATCCCCATTTGTTGTGGCTCTTTGATTGGATTCTTGCTAACCATGGGGCTACAGCATACTGAAGCCCTCCATGCAGTCTCAATAAATAAATTTATTAGACGAATTATACTGTGGGCCTTTGAAACCACCAATTGCTTTGCCTAGGGATCTGTAACCATAATTATAATAACAGCAATTAATATTTTTTTAACAAACAAGGCCAAATTAATCTCCAGTTTAATTCTGTTAATTCAGTAAATTTTAAGCTGTAAGGGTGACACTGACCCTAAGCGTTTAAAGTGAAGTAATGCAGTTGAGACAAAAGGTTTATATAATGCATTAATACATAACATGCAAAACAACAGGCAGAGAGGACCTCTGCAAGTGAACATCTGCTAAAATAATCCATTGCCAGGATGCACAGCTGGATAAAGCAACCCTAATCCAAGGTGTGCAGGACTTCAAGTGAAGCAAAGAGAAAATCTTTATATAAGATATAGTGGAACTTTATCAACTGGTGTGAGCAAGTATCTCAAATCCAGATCGGACTCTTGGAAAGCTCAGATGCAAATTTAGACCATAGCTCTGTGAATTGGCTCACACAGTGGGCAGAGGAACAGTAGCCCATTTACAGCTGTGCATATATCTGTATCTATATCTCCTTCTTTTTCACAAAATGACCAAAAGCAACACTCAGTTCTCTGGATCCTGCTGCACAGTACATATTACATGCACGCACTCACACCCCCCCAAGGCTTCCCACAAGTTCAGTGGGAGTATGAATGTAAGTAGTAATAGTCCTCAGTAATAGAGGACAAAGTGAGCTGGCACACACTGCTTTGTCATGTAATGGCTCTTCAAACCACCCTTTCACATCCTTGCTGCAGGGTGAGACGGCTCCTCACTGAGCCCTGCAAGCTGGGACACCACAGCCTGCTCCTTACCAACCACTCAACCAGCTTCACATGTCAGCTGCCAACATGGAAATAAAGTAAAACACACATTGTCCCATACACACCCTTCTTGTTTAACAACATTCCTTAAAAAATAGACTTTGGACAAAGAGAAATTATAGGAGAAGCAGCCATCCAGCAAGCTTCTTGCAAGAGAGCCATGGAAGTGCAGGGCCTTCAGAAGAGCTTGGTAAGAAACCACATTGCTTTTCTTTACCTAGTTTGACCATTAAAATAGAAAATTGGCATAACTGTGTAATTCCAAACGATAGAAAACCTGAAAGGTACAAATATAAGCAAGATCCCTTTCAGATAAGAGGAAAAAAAGAAGCAGATCAAATCAACACGTGCACAAACACACACAAAGTCAAGCCCTCCATTTGCTGTACAGGACTGTGAGTAGAGTTGCCTGGGTGAAGATATGTGTCAGTAAGTTAGCTAACATCAGCTATTGCAAAAGGAAAAGTCAAGGCATCACAGACCTTCCCAAAACATTTAAGACTTCATAAACAATGCAGAATGGACAGAGCGTATATCAGTAAAATTGGTTACTTGCCTATAGATGTCCATACATGCGACTATACATTGGTTATTGCAACAGTTATCAAGCAATTTGTTTCCACATATTTGGTTAACAATGAATGACATGCCAGAAACTTCTTTTAGTCTAACAGGGATGAATCTAATGGACGAATTACAGTGGGCCGAGTAGGTGAAGGGGGTGGTCTTCGACTGGAGAGAAAGAGAGAAGAAACAACAAGCACAAACACTGAGAACAAACCTGGCACTTTCTGCTGTCGCTATGTTAACATGCACATGCTCCTAAACACAACAATCTTATTTCTGTGTACACTGAAGCATGACAGCCCTAAGCATCCACAATAAGGAAGAAAGGGATGGGTTTCCCACGTGCATACCATGCTTTAGCCCTCTCACACATCAGACAGGTCGTCTCCCTGGTCCACAGCCTGGGTATTCTCTGAACAGTTACCTTCTTGGGCCATAGAAACCATCAAGGAGGATCATTTTCTCAAGGGTCAGTCTCAGCCTGGACAGCCACAGGGCAGGCTTACAGGCATGTTTCAGTGTGGCCAGCTGGATTTGGGGAGACAGCCTGCAGAGTTCAGCTGCTGTTTGCAGAAGCAGAAAAACGTGCAGCTTCTTGCACAGTTGGGCCAACTGGAGCCAATTTTCCCGGAACTGAGGCACAAATCTAAAGATTTATATCAATGGCCAGTTATGAAAATGCTAGCCATTGCTATTGCTTCTGGGTTCATTCATTTACCACTAATGCATTCCTCTTATCAACTTCATTAACTGCTAAGGGAGTCACAGATTTTTTTGAAAGGCTTATGGATCTTTATTCCCCTGTTTCAAATGGCTGATTCAGCACAGGCTCCTGTGTACTACAAACCCCTGCATTTCAATTCGGACTGCATCATCATCTGATAAAAGCCCACAGTGCAGGATTCGGCAGCAGTACAATCCCCAGGCATGTTACACCTGCAGTCCAGGCTGATCAGGGATAGTCCAGGCTGAGACCTTCCCTTTCCTCACCTTGTCCAAGGATGATGCACCAACTCTGCTGGAGATGTAGACAGGTGCCGATAGCTGCGTGATTGCCTTTTACAGTTTTGTGTGTATTTAGGGTACCTGATTCACAGCAGTCCTATGCGGAGATAACACCACCAGCTTAGTTATAAAAAGTATTTTGTTAATGCTCCATTCCACCTGGGCTAAAACACCCCACTGCTGAGCGAAGCCTGTGCAGAATCTGAGATGACAATACCTGTTTGGCGTCCAGTACCTGCACTAGCTCAGACAGTTCTGCCTGACACTGCTTTGTGCAGTACTTAAAGAGACCGTTCCTCACAGCCAGCCTGCCCCCTTAGATAGCAATCGCACCCTCCAGCAGGGTTTTGTTGCTGCAGTTACTCCAATCCATCTCTTACATGGTATCTTTGCTCCCGATTTTCTTTAACAGGAAGTACCAGCTCTCTCTTTATTTCTTAAACCAGCCCAGATCACCATGAGAGTGCATAGCTGCTCTAGAGAGGCATGAACCCAGGATCTGAACAAGGTGGGGAGCCGAGGACTCTTCAGTTCTCATCCAGCTTCAGCACACTTCATTAACGGCCAAGACAAATTGTACAGCCCTCTCTAATGCTGTCCTACACCTGTGAAAGTAGGAACAGTTCCTGTCTGAAGAAGATTACAAATGAAACATCTCATTCTGTTAAAGCTAAATAAAAGATGAAAAGAATGTAACTGTGTTAATCTTCTTTGAACTGGAACATAATATATGAGACAAATTTACACTTGACAAAAAAAGTCTTGCTTGGCTCAAAGTGCATCTTGTATGACAATATTCTCTTTTGGTGAAGAAATTAGAATTTTAATCTCTAACATGCAACAAATACAAAATATGCTAACTGAAGCATTCAAGTAAATCAACAAGCTAAAAAAATAGGCAAAATATAATTTCTTCATGGTGTATTTTTCTTACAGAAAAAATGTTACTGTGTTAACTATTGTTTCTTGTCTTGCTCCAGTGTAGGTCTTCTGGACTCATTTCCAAAATTCGTAGTTTTATAAAGAACCACTTCTAAGGCTCTGCATTTCTGCTGGGTTGCATTAAATTATTCCTTTGTTGAAATGCCTCACATTGCATTGTTTAGCGCTTACTGAAAACATCATATCATGTGTATACAATTTACAAACAAGGGAAAATGCATACAGCTGTCTTCATATCAAATGTAAAAGATACAAGCCCCAGCATGCATTTTAAATCCAGGTTGAATGCAGCACACTGGATTCAAATAATGTAATTTAGTCAAATTGCTATTTAGCCCAGCAAGTTCAGAAACTGGAGAGCTCAGTGGGAGGATTTCCTGGATATAATCAGTCAAACCAAATCTGAACCAAAATCAGGGCTGAGCCCCATTTCCTCCTTGAACCAGAGCTGTTACTGCACTCTGACCACTATTTTGAATTTTCATTCAAGCCCAGTCCAGACCTGAACAGAAAGTCCTCCAGCAGGATCTTGTTTCTATTTCAGAGTACCACTTCAAGGAGAAGCTGATACCCCCGAGGGGCCCCTCTCCACCAAAGAGTGGCTGCGGGGGCCTGGGGTGCAGTGCCATGCTGCAGCCTCTCCCCCTGCCCCACGCAGCAAGGCAGAACCTTGTTCTCCCTGGGGCACTGCTCGACAGGCAAGGCTGCTCAGCGACGGGACCCTGCACAGCCCAAGCTCTCCCCCCCCACCTCACACTACGAATACCTCCCGGTGGAGATGCACGCATGGATCTGGGATGCTCTGCAATATGTACACTTGTATGTGTCTTCCCAACGGGTATGGGCAGACCTCTCCTTAGCTCCAGCCCCTCTCCACTGCCCCTTAAGGGTGCTACCTGACTCCCGTGCAATTGCACTGGGCTTCCTTCCAGCTCCTTCGCCCAGCACACCACGATTAGGGGAGTGGAACCTCCAACTGGAAACCAGAGGTGCCTTCCAGAGAAGGGGAAGATATTTGGGAAAAGGCCTGCAAAAGCACCATTCACCTCCAGTCCTGCTGCTGACAGTCTCCTGGGCCGTCCCTGTGCCAGTAATGCAAGAAGAGGGGCTGTGCTCCCAAGTGCCTGGGCAGAGCACAGCACAGGGGTTCAGCTCTGGGAAGAGACCTCACCTTTGTTAGTCACTGGCACACAGTATTAATTGGCATGAGCCAAAACTCAAGTCAAAGTGAAGGAAAAGACAAGCCCAGAAGTTGCCTGTCACTAGATTTCTCTGTTGAGGTGATAAGTCATTATGTGGCTCTTTTTACACTGGGAGTAGGACTCAAACCTCCCCCCCCCCAACATGAATCTCAACACCAAAGACAGGAGAAGAGACCAACCTGCATGCCTCTTTTCTCTCCCCATCTCTAGGGCCTGAGCGGTGGCTGGGTGTGGGAGTACCCCCCGGGACGGAGGGTGCGGGAACCTGGGCACCCAAACCACCATCCTGAGACAACAGAGCCAGCAGCCGGCACCACGCTGCTCCTTGCAAATGTAGTCCCACCTTGCTCTCTGTTCCGGGCACCTCTGACAAACGCAGGGCTGGGGGAAACCTAGCGTGATTTCGGCACCATCGCTTACATAAACGAGCGTTGCCAGACCCTCCCAAAGTGGAGAAATGCCGAGCAAACGGGCAGTAACCCGGAGAGCTGAGCAGCAGGGGGAGCTCCAGCCTGCCCGTGGACAGGAACGAGGGAAAACCAGAGAAAAACAACCTCCCCCAGGTCCCGGCTCCCCACTAGCTGCCATGTCAGTGACTAAATATGTGACTAAGCCCAATTAAATGTTTAGCCTGAGGCCAACAGATGATAGCGGTAGAGACGGCGTGGACCGCGTTTTCTCTCCGTTATCGGACAGACTCCGGCAGCCCAGGGGTGCGTTTGCAGTGCTGAGCTGTTCCCAGGCCCCGAAAGGCGGCTCCCGGTTCATAGAAAGCTCCTTCTTATAAAAATGTCGTTGATGCGGTAATTCCAATTTGGTTACTGTCTCCAACATTTCAGCTGGGTTTCTGAGTTTTGGGGCTGAGTTCCACTGCCTGGCCCCTTTAACGGGCTGCTCAGTCTGTTGTGGTTTTTTTTTTTTTCGTTTGTGTGTCTTTTTTTTTTTTTTTTTTTAAAAAAAAAAAAGGAAACAGTGTTTGTAAAAGTTAGTGCTAAAGGGGCAGGGGATCATAGGTCCCCAGGGTTGAGTAAACGAGTCTGCAGAAAGAATAACTTCTTCTAACTAGCACATATTAAGCAGATATAAAGAATTTACCAATGAAAATTGTGGACTAAGTATGTATTTAATAACTCCCTGATGTTGCTGCAGAGACTCCTCCTTTGAACAGCTCAGTGGGGTTTTGAATAGAGGGTAACTCTTACCCCCATGCAAAAACTTTTTTTAAAAGGAAAAGTTTTACATTTATTTTTAACCTAAGCAGCACACCCCATTTTTCCAGTTTTAAAGAAGTCCTAAAAGCATTAGTTAGGCAAATGCAGAGCAAAAGAAACTAACTAAAGCAAGTCTAGACTTAAAATTCGATCAGAAACATATGGGAGCTCTTCAAGCATTTGCCTTTTGAGAAGTGCTATCACTCCCCACACAGAGTCCACAAAATATGCTTTTAGTAAAGCATGGCTGTAATTATCATGGGAGGCCCCACTTGAAGAAGATGGCTTCTCTTCTCAGAGCACAGTTAACATACATTCTAAATAAAAGGCTTTCATTTCCACTTATATTTTACATTCTTGTTTGCTTGTGACCATCAGAGAACACTTGCAGAAGGCGTGCACATAACTAGATTTTACAATACATCCTATAGATCTGAAATTGTAAACAAAAATACATTATTCTCTCCCTTCTCCATAATCTTGGTTCCCCTAGAATGCAGCCCTCTTGGGGTACCCTGATATGTGACCTTGTCATTGCAGAATTTAATGAGAAAATATTCAGACAAAATCTCTAGGTGGCCTTAAATCTGACTGCAGGCAAATTTTATTTTAGGTGACAATGCAAATCTGGATGTGAGGCATACACATAAATAAGAGGATAAAAGAGTGACTTACTTCAGGTGAGGAATAAATATAATTTCTCATTTGGGTGATTATTTAGAGAGACTAAGTAATTTGCTTTTCTTGGAACAGTTCTAATACCCTGACTGATTTTCTTTTGATATGGTTTTCTCTGTTGCAGTAAGATTCTGAGAGACCCACACAGCTTACCCTCTACTTTTCCCAGTTCTTGTATCAACCTATCTAACTTTTATATGGTACCTCTTGACCTATGTCAGCCTCTAGATTTGGAAGAAAATCCAAACCAGAAGTGAATCTACTGTAGCCATCACGGTTGAAGAACAGAGGCAAGACATGGTTTGTAGGCCTGATTAGTTAAGTCTACAGTCTATGCATACTTTTTCTGGCCTACAGCAGATGCAGCATGGCTACTGCAGAGTCTTCTGAACATCAGCTCAGAAGAAAGGGTCTTGACTGGAAGTGGGAAAACCAAGAGGAGGAAAGGCACTTGATCGTATTGACATAGGTTGTAAGAAAGTAGGAAAAGCAGAAAAAGGGTGATGGCATTAAGAGGACTAAAGCGGGAATCACAGAAAAAAATCAGGAAGAGATGATTATGGAAGAAATGAGAAACAGCACTCAGTGGTGATGCAAGGAAAAAGTAGTTGGGGAATGCCTGTCTGAGATGGTCCCTAACCCCAACATAATGGGGTCCAAGAGAGTGAAAATATCTCAGATTTGTTTCTGTACTGAAAAATGTCATTTTGTCAAACGTGAAATGTCTCTAGTAAGCATGCCCACAAGATTACTATCAGTGGGCAAGTCAGGAACAGAAGCACTGAGGAGCACAGCACAGTGTTTGAGGATGTCTACCAGCTCTCCAGCTGGACACGTATGTATGAGGCTCTTCAAATGCACAGAGGGCATGCTGCAACTATACTGCCAGATACTTGTACAGCTACACATACAGCTGAACCTCATGATTTCAAATGACCCAGCTGCACAATACCCTGTCAGTGGAAGAATTTTGGTGAAGTGTAAGCAAGTTAAAGTTATTAGATTATGCTGTTTTATCTGGTACCTATTTAAGTGAAAGAAACAAAAAAGAAAGAGTGAATGGGAAGAATGTGTCCTTCCACTAGCCACCACTACACTGCAGTGATACACATCTCCATTAATTCAAATGCTAACACTGTTGCAAAGCATTAGGGTTACCGAAGTTCCACTGTGTGTGATCTGACTTAATACAGATACTCCCTTCAGAGGCAGAGAGGTCCAAAATATGATGCTCTACTAGATTAATTTATTATTTTCAACTCAAGCTACATTTTCTATATGACCATCTTAAATTAACATCTATCACACACACATACAAATATGTTTGTATGTTTATGTGTGTGCTGCATTTTTGAATTAGTCATTTCAGGGAATTAATGTGTCATATGGAAAACTCAGCTTGAATAAACAAAAAAATTAATTCAATGGAGCAACCAAGAAAGACTATTATTCTTAACAAACTGTGTGTTCTTGTTTGCCCTTCAGCAGGCAACATGTCAAGTAAGCAAGCATGCAACACACTAGTAGACAACTATCCCAACCTTTCAGAAACCTTAGGTCAGGATGGTCAAGAGGATCAAAACTCCCATAGAAGAAGAGAGAATTAGGAGCGCTGAGTGAATGAATGCTGCTCTACCTTCCTCTGTCCACAGAACATGACAACAGAAGGGCCACAAAATCAGCAGGAGGAATATCTATTCTTTGTATAGTAGCTCGAATCTTGTGTACTGGTCTGTGTTTAGCTGTACTGTTCAGCATCAGTGTGAATCCTGTACCCTGTTCTTTGAACACCACATCTACTTCTGCCTGCTCTGTTTTTCCTTCCGACTCATCTTTGACCTTCCTCTGCGGTTACCTTGGTGCAAGAAAGGGAGCAAACATCCTGGTTGTCACCTCCAGCTGGAGTTGCACCTATCCTTGTCCATGATGACAACTAATGTGATTATCAGTGTCACGGTTCCTAATGTAGCCATTGTGTGCCCTCATTCACTAGTGATCCAATACAGCTTGCAGGGGACAGGAGAGTTTCAAGGAGAGCCTTTCAAGATGCCTGCAGGTTCAGGAAGTTCAAATCATCACTGCTTTCTCTCTATTTACTGTCACATGTTTTCTTTTGTAGCATAAGGAAGGCTAGAAATGCACTCAAATTCTGCCCACTCTTTCAGAAAAGGCAAGAAATTTCCTGCTAAACACCCTTGCTCTAACTCTGCATAGTCTTCAGGGCAACTGTCATTAAACTACTCTGCTATGAGATTAAATAATTACTGGGAACAAAACACATCTTCAGGTTCCTGTGTTTCCTATTGTTTGACTCTACTTTCCTTTTTCAAGTTGAGAGATGCTAAAAATAAAAACCACTTCCTTCAACTAACAGTATCTTGAGAGAGAAAAGGCTAGGGAAGGAAAAAAAAAAGGCAGCTTTTGCTGAAAATACCTAAAAGAATAAATTACTTACTCATTCAGTTCACCAGCTGACACTCCCAAAGCAGGCTTCTACTGTGTTTGAAGACTGCACTCACATCGTCATCTTTATTTCAGAATCACTTCTTTCAACTCTTTTCAGGTTCCTTCTTTTTCTGTCTTCCTTTATCTTTCATCACTTTTACTCACCCTTCCCCATCACATGGGACTGGTTTATACTAAGAGTAGTGCAGAGCCATTTCCCAGCCTGATCTTTTGCTAAACTTTGAAAGTAACTTGCAACAGTCCCTAATCTATGTCTCCCAGTTCACTATGTTTTAAAAATAATTTTTTGTTGAATAAGGCAGGAGCTGATAGGTCAGGAGCAATACTAAAGAGGATCAAAACTACCTGAGACACAATAAATAAGATCAAACCTAAATTCCACATAGAACAAGTGACTCTTCAGATACATTTGTTCAATTGTTATAGTGTATTGCCCATCAGAAAATTCCTAGACAATTGAAGATGGCAGACCACTGAGCTTGCTTCTGGTTAGATGAAAGGAGATGCTGATAAGAATTAGACTCAGTGGCAGCAGGTATAGTACCTAGGCTGCAATGTCTGACATCCTACCTATGAATGTTGTTTTACTTGATCTTCAGGACAGTTGCCTAGAGGAGAGGTATATGAAGGAAGGCAGTGAGCAAAATCCTATTGCTAGTCTAGAAGAAAGCCATCCTGTTACCAGCAGCAATCAGTAAAGCTCCTGGAGCAGAAGTGGAAACCCTCCTTTATCCCTCATGGTTATTACAGTTCAGGCAGCTGAAGAATCAGTTCTGTGCAAATGCCGTTTCAAATTTCTTGTAAGATCAGTATTGCAGAACTACAATAAAACCACGAGTTGTTGTATTGTGATACTTTACATGTTTTTAAAACTTGCTGTGACCTGCTTTCTGGCCAATCCCTCCAATATTTACCCTCATTGAGAATGCTACTTCTTTCATTTCTTCTGTTAGGACTGAAGTTGCAAGATGACCCCAGGTAAGATGACCAATATTCCTCAACTGGCTTTGCACGTGGTAGTATGGCTACCTTAAGTAGTGTTTCTAATGGTTGTCTCAACCACTGACACCATGCTGCTGTTAAGAAAGATTGCCAGATATTGCATTTTATGGTTTGAAAACTGTCTGTAAAACTTTAAAAGACAAGAGAAATGCTAGGAGCAGGAGGCAGATTTACAAAGGTGCCAGGGAAGGAATAAGTTGGAAAAAAAAACAAGATAAGACAGTAAGAAAGAAAGGAGGGAATATGTGGAGAAGGGAAACAAATGTACTGGGCAGGAAACCAAGTGAAGGGAGAAAGAGGAAGCAAACAGGATGGTCAAGAAAGGGACAGCAAGGGGAGGGCAGAAAAAAGGGAAAACAAAATAGTGATAAAGGAGCCAGTGGAGGAAGTGAAAGAGCTCCTTTCTAGGAGATAAGGAAAAATAAATGGACTCTCTTGCTTGAAGCAGCCAGCAGCAAAAAGAGCATATTACTGGGTGTGCATTTCAACAAAATGTAAATTAGACTGGTAACAAATTACACAGGGGTGTCTTCCCCCACGGCAGAAATCACAGAAAGAATAACTGATATTCTCATAAGTCTTGTGATTTTTGCAGTCCTTGGACAGGCAGAGTTGGAAACATACTGACTACGGAAGAGCAATATCCACTCCTGTGATGGACGCTGGCTTTGCATCATCCAACTGTATATGCATGCAGACCTAAGTTAGTTATTCTTTGGCTTCCTTTCCCCCCTTAAATTCATCAGGATTCTGAAATCCCTCCAAATAACACTCTTGTGTCTTTGCTTGCATGAAACACTCCTAATTGCTGATTATACTTTTTGAATATAACCTTCACTGAAGATCGACTCAGAGAGGACAAATGGATGTTACTGTTGGACAGAGCTGTGCTACTCTACCTGGGTGTTGGGATTGAGATCATTGAACTCAGCATGCAAATGTTTTGAGGTGGGCACTTAATCATCCTAGAGTCTGAAGCAATGGCTACTTGATTATTATTTCTATTCCATTAAAAATATAGTAAGCTTTTAGGGCTGCAAAGTCAAACTTTCAGAAGAGAGAAGACTCCCAGGCTAAGGCAGGAGAACTATTCTAGCTTTATAAGCCTATGCACTATGACAGATTTTAATCAGAAGCTCACGTGCAATTTTTGCAAAGGATCCCCTCAGCATTCAATGCACAGGATTAGACATTACATTAAAACGTTCCAAAGAACTCTAACCTGTAAAAATCCATTACAGAAAACTTACTTAATGGTTGATATTTGACAATCAAAGAGCTGAGTACAGAGCCTGTGGACCAGGAAGCGCCAGGCAATGATGCTTTCTGCAGTGCTTCTGGCTTTGTCTGGAATTTTCTAACTAATTACTGTCAAGTATAAGTACTTTTTTGTGTCGGGTTGGCAGAAATACATAATGATAGCTTACAACATAGATTAGTTACAAACATAACAGGTGATGTAATTAGCCTCAGTGGCATAATAAAATGTAGCTGCATAGCAGCCATCACCTCTTCCATGCTGGCTGGCTGTGGGTTGAAGCAAATTGTACAGAGACAGATGGAAGAGGTGGTAGGGAAACTATGGGACTGTTCATGAAGAGTATAACATGAATTCTCTCCCTGCTGCTTTGTCTCACGTGTAAAGACCACCCTCAGCCCCCAGGGACTGAGCACCAGTGTGCCCGAGGGTGACACAGATGTGCTTGAGCGCATTTAAGTTCTTGCCTGCTTGAGCAGCTGTGTCCAGCCCTTCAAGACCCATTTAACCTGGCCCCACGGTCCACATCACACAGGGGCACATATGTTGTAATGGCAAAGTGAGTAACGATCTCCAGTACTTCACTGGGAAAGCCTTCATGAATCCACAGTAGCACTGCAGACCAGGACACAGAGAGAAAAGGAGAGCACCCTCCCACCCTCACTAACTCCGTGTGCTCTGCTGCCAGGAGAAAACCATTTCCAATCCAATTGTTTTCCTTGTGGCAAAGCTGAGATTCCCATTCAGGACATTTAAAAGCCATAAATCAAAGCATCCACAGTAGAACTAAAATTGGTCAAGATCGGGCTTTCCAAACAGGCAGGCACACACACATTATGGTAAGCTAAAGTGGTTTCTAATGCCTGCTTAAAGCCATCTTACCAAAGCAAGTACACAGCTGCATTTTCTTTTAAAATACTACTATAAGCCTTTTAAGAGAGAGGGGGAATAATCTAAATTCTGGCAGTGGGGAATATTTCACAAATCATATATGCTTTGGCATCAAGCCCTTAAAGCCAGGGGCCTTTACTCACAGGCTTTGCTGGGAGAGATCCACCCACCTCAAGTGGGATTAATTAAAAGAGGCATGTATCATGCAAATAGTTTCTGTTTTCTTACAGAAATATTCAGAGCACATAACCCAAAACAGCTTTAGAATCAGAGCAAAGCAAGGAAGAAAATTATTTCCTGCCCCCCTAACCCTTTTCCTTTCCCTGTACAGTAAGTAAGGAACAGTGAGAAAATGCTGAGAGCTCACCATTTCTGTACAGTTCCTTTTATTAAATGCTAATAAAGTTGAGGAGAAAAAGGATTGTTTTAAAGGCAAGGCTTGTACCTCACTATAAGGTGCCAATTCTCCAAAGCAAATGTGTGCTCAGCCGCTCATTGGAAAAGGACAGTCAAAGTTTTACCCCTGAAACAGTCTTTTTATCTTACGGCAGAACAGGAGAAAATAGAAAGGTTGTATTTCTGCAGTATCAGGATTTTCAGCTCCATTTGACAGTGACGGAGGCTGCAACAAAAATCTCCTTTGGAAAGCTAGAAGGACTTTAAAAAGTACAACTTTCTTCTCAGGAAGCTAACTATTTCCCTAGATAGGAGGGATCCTGACACTTCAAGGAATCATTGCAGAAAATGGTGGTAGAGCAGTCAGAACAGAGCCCCAGTTCAGAAATAAGTCACAGAGAAAGCTCAAATTTCCACAAGAGCTCTTCCTCAAAACTATTTTTTTTTTTCCCTTTTAATATCTCAGACCCATTTTCTGAGTCAATTTCCTATGATCCTGCAAAGACTGTTATTAAAACCAGACCAAGCGTAGCAGAAATTCCAGGGCTCAAAAGAAACGTTTAATAGGCCCAGGAGCCGGCCACACTGTCCCCCTCAGGTGATTTCCCCTGCAGCCCCTTCCCTGGGATTTCCTCTCTCAGAGTTTAGTCAGCAGGAGAAACCTGAAGTTTCAACACAATGGCAAACCCTTCCTTCATTCTTAAGCAGCTGAGATTTTTTTTTTTTATGTCTGAGGCTTTCATAGCTCTATAAAAGACATCTAGGATCCAGTCCAGAAGATGCATATTGCAGATATTTTTTCCACAAAAATGTCAGGCAGTTATACATTCAATTATATATCCAGCTACGGCATTTTAAAAACACTGACCTCCTTTATCAGCCACTGCTTTGCATGCCACCAGTGGCAGTCATGAATTGAGTTGTTCGCAGGCTGCTTACCCGAGTGTCTTTAGCGCACTAGAAAATTCCTTTCTGGTCTCCATCCCACCTATCACTTTAGCATAAAAAAGATTATCATCAGACATGCTCTTGGCAAGCCACCTCAGGAAAGCAATGTTCATGCAAAATCACAGCCAGGAAGGACAAAGGAGACATGCTCATTTGCAAGGCAAGGTGAGAGATGCCAGGGAGCTATGGTTCTCTCCAGCAGTACAACTGACAAAACGCAGGACCTCATTGCTGTATCTAGAACATAATTTATCCTCTGACGGCACAGGTTAAACACTGGGGCCAGTGCCCTTCAGCTCAGTTCCTGGCTCTCCCAGCAAGGGGATGCTGCTTGGACTTCTTCCCTTTTAGTGCAAAGTTTAGTACCCAGACAGGCAATTCTAGGTTTCTCCCCAGTGGTCCTACTGCAAGCTATGGGACATCCACTAAGATGAAAGAGTGTATTTCAGGGTTGGGCACTGATGTAATGATGTCATTTCACAGCAAATACATAAAAATACTTAATTCCTTTGATATACCTCATTTATTTATTCTTCATGTTATAAAGGTAATTATGTTAGAAACAGCCTCAAATTTAAGCTACTGTCAACTACAATAGATCTCACCTATTTAAAAGAAAATTTTTTTCCAAAGATTCTCTTCTCAACTACCATTCCTAAAATTGAAAATGTGCACATTTTCTTTTTGTTTCTATTTAAATAGCATTTTTTTGCTAACTGTGACTAATTTTAATGTAACAGTTAATTTATTAAAAATGGAGAAACCTCTTTGTTCCAATGTTGCCTAATCTGCCCATGCCTGTCAAAATTTAGGAAGTTACTGAAGCCCTTGGAATCAGAAACTTTCATATATACATGTATGAGTGATTAGGTGTATTATGTCATTGTGAAAATAAATACTAAGGACATTTTATTCATATAACATATAAAAAAGCAGTTAATGCCACACAAAATTATAAAATATGCAAAGTTA
Source organism: Athene noctua (assembly GCF_965140245.1). NCBI lineage: Eukaryota > Metazoa > Chordata > Aves > Strigiformes > Strigidae > Athene > Athene noctua. The sequence continues at coordinate 29,306,194 of NC_134041.1, forward strand.
CTTTAAAAAGTACTGATAAATGCAAGGCCCTGGGAAGGAAAGGAAACAATGTGGTCACGAAAATCATGTTCCTTAACTAATTGTTTTGTACCATATGACCTACACTGTTAGACAACTATGAATTGTTTTCAGGTGGCTGTAAATTACTTGCCTTGTGAAATAAAAATCAGACTCCTATCAGTTTGTTCCACTGCTTCTGCAAGGATTGTTCTTGCTCTCTCCCAGAAGAGCCATTACTTCCTCAGGTGAGGACTCCAAATGGTAGAAGTGAGAAGTTGCATCCCTGCCCCTCTTCTATTGGAGGGGTAGATGACCTCTCTCTCTGTGAACCCCTATGTGGGTACAACACAACCAGAACAGAGGTTCTAAGTGTAAGAAAATATAGTGTTTTCAAACTGACTGGAATTTTTTTCTTCATGAAAAAACTTCCTATCTTTTCAAAAAGTCATATTTGTGCTAAAAACTGGCCCCTCAAAACGCCTTTGACTTTCTGCAAGGAATGCCCAATTTTGCTTTGTTACGAGACTTACTCAACAATAGTGCTCAACTTTCTGACACAGTGCAGAATCTGTCTGTTATGCTAGAGGGAGAGAATCATGCCCCAACACCAGGAAGAATAGACATCTTACCTTGGGACGCTGGGAGGAGCCCGAGTTGGCCGAGAGGGAACCTGGGGAGGTCCTCCAAGGGCTTCACCACCACTTGGAAACGGAGGCAGTGGTCCTGGGCGGAATGGGACTGGAGGAGCCCCCGACTGAGGGCCTGGAGATGGGATTGCAGGAGCAGGTCCTCGGCCAGATAAAGGTCTGGTTGGGGGATTGTTTAATGTAGGCCTCCTCTGAGTTGAGGGGCTTGGAGGAGGTGATCTAGTTAAATATCAGAGATTTAAGAAGTTCAGTAAGGTTGGGCATAAGAGTTGGGGTTTTTTTTTTTTAATTATTGCTTTTTTTATTTTTAAACAGAAATTAAACCCTTTTTTATGCCTATGACAATTGTTTTTTCTTGGCATTTTCCTTTGCTGTCAGTGTCAGAGCTTCACATATATTTAAGTCTCACACTTCCCTTCCCACAGACTTACCACAGTTAGAAATAAACATACACACAAAGAGGTAAGTGTAATGGATTTTAATATTATGGTTCTAATAATATTCTGTTAAGTGGATTTTCTAGGACATGGAGCCTGAGATGCTGAATTATTATAACAGCTTGCTATAAGAGGCCTTGTGAATGCACAATTGAGGTGACAGAAGCAGCTGCTATCTGAAGCATCAAGCTATAAATCCACTGGATGGTATTCTACAAGGCAAATATCCCAGTCTGGTGTTCACATATATACCCTTAGAATATGTATATGTGGAAAGTTGTTTTGATTTCCCTCACAAATGTCATTAAACACCTGGAGGAGTATCTGCCCAAAAAGACAGGCAGGGTGGGAGCTACCGACACTGATAGTGTCTGCCTGTCCTATATTTCATTGCCATACAGATTTGAGGATCATTACCTGCGGGCCTGCTGAAGCCAGGAGTCATCTACAGGAGGGGGTGCAGGGGTTGAGACAGTGCTAGTGCTAATATCACCAATGATTGCTAGGGCTTCCTTTAGTGCTTGGTACATGCGGAGCATTTCATCTCGCCTCTGTGCCTGTTCAGCCGACTCCTCCATTAGAGTGTTTTGGTCCTCAGAAGAATACAAGTGAGCCAGGAGCTCTGCGTTGATAAATTCTTTTACCTATTTCATCAACAAAAAAAAAACCAAACAAACAAACAAACAAGAAGCCACCAAACAAATAAACAAAAAACCCCCATCCTATTGAAAATATAACACTGAATAAATACGGTGTGAGATCCATGGAACCAGGAGACAGACATATCTCAATTTAATTGCTTTCTCCTGCTACCTTACACCAATTCTACTGGTCATGCAGTTTTCATTAGATCAGATCAAGGACTAAAAAAATGCCAAACTCGGATGAGCTGATGTTGCAGCAGCATGAGGTCTAGCTGTGGCCCAAGGAAAGGCTGGCATGTGCAGCTGGGTAGAGCAGCTGGAAAAGGGTGGACTGGACCTTTTAGCAGCTGCCTGCACATAGATGGGCTTAATACAATTACAAAGCCACATGCTGAGACAACGATTCACATGTGATGATAAGATGGTCTTGTGCAGTCACTCCACAATGCTCTGTGGCCTTTTTTTGGTCTGTCTTTGAAACACTGGACACTGATCTACATCTCTAAGGTGACACCTAAGTTTACAGTTCATTTCAAACAGGCTTCCCAACCACTCCCAGGAGTGAGCTGGCATTTTGGTCCAATTCTAAATGGCTAAGAGTTAAATGGCAGCCATTAGCAATACCATCAGATATTAAATTTGCCCAGGAATGGGGATTTTCAGGCTTTATAACATCTCTGTCAATTATTTTCTTAGAAACAATTTACCCTACTGTAGATGGTGTCCTTGATCTCCAACAGTTTAGTCAGATTCTAAATATCCCATCCACATGCATTCAAACTGAAGGGAGAAGTCTCCGAGTAATCTAATTTACTACATTGATTTCCTGCTATGCCTGTCCTGGTTATGGAAACCTGGGCCGCATTAAGAGAGATAAAAAGCTAGAGGTACTCTGATTAAATAAGACTGTGGTAAATAGACCAACAGCTGACTAAATCCTTGCATTTGAGACTTCTGTTGCTGTTCTGATCTGTTTATCACCTGTTTTTTTACTCTATAAAGCTTTTTCAAGTTGGAGATACCAACGATAGATAATACATTCCCAAAATTCTGATTACGTAAACTTGAGCTCTGTTTGCACATGGGTTTGTGCTAGTTCAGCAACACTGACTTAAATCCTGACAGACTAAGGCAATGTTTCTGTTCAGACAAGGTCAGTAAGAGCAGTCAAATTGCAGGGGTATGAGACCCTTTATTGTCACCTGGCAATGAAAAGAAGACCAGGACAGACCCTACAGGGAAACAAAACCATACTGCCTGGGTTTGGCTGTCATTTCCCATTCACGTACAACAGGAGATGCACAAATTCTTAGCAAAGCCTGCAAAAACTTTCCATGACTCTCATGCTGTTTTCCAGTAGATGGTACTGATCAAGAGCCAGAGTACACTACTTTCCTCATGATTGCCAAAAACTCCACATTAAAAACAGATATCATAGTTAAACAGCATCACATTCTACTCGATGAAATGAGCATTTTAATGGCATCACTTCAAAAAAAGAAGTCATCGTCATCCTAAAATTAGATTAAGACCAGAGCTGATTGTAAAGGCATTGTTAAACCACAGATATCTGTTTGAAAAAAATCAGCCTGTGACAATTATCATGAGAGATCCCTGTCTGCCACTAGCAGGAGACTCAAGCAACTCTCTGAACTCTTCTGGAAGAAGAAGACTGCTGCATTAAGGGTGGTTCTTGGATCAACCTCCAGCCTTCTGCAATCATATTGCACTGTACTAGACAAAGGAAGATCTTCCACAATAGCCACTTTCTCCATCTTGGAAAAGGAAGGAAAAGCAACACACCTTTGCTTCTTTCTAGAAAACAGAAAGACTCTCAGGAATGGTTTAAAACATTTTCCTTCACAGATGTCAGACCTGCAGTCAAATCTGAACCATAGCAAGCATCCGAAATGCCAATGCCACAAAGCCTACCCTGTCAGTCTGCAGTGGGGTAAGATGAGCTTGCAGCTTCATTCATCAGTGGGCAGACTACAACATCCATCACTCAAATGCAAACACAATCCATTCCTTAAGGTTAAGTTTGGTAGTAACAAGTACTTTGGAGTTTTTCTACTCACCTGAGATTAATAACAGCACTGCTTATGGAGTATACACTCTCTACTGTAAGAACACCCCTCTTGTATAATCTGCGATACCTAGGCACCATGAAATACAAATTCTGAAATGTGTGTTTTGTTTGTGCATGTTTGAATTGCTAACGGTAACTCTATGCAGTTCTGTGTGGTAAATGTATTTTCTTTTAAGGTAATCAACATCCACCCTAAGGGAAGAGTAAGGGATGCATTTGGAATACAACAATCTAGACTTAGGCCTCCAAATATGCTTAGGGACAGCATCTAATTATTTTCTGCATACTGAGTTTGAATCTGATACTTCCCTTGAATTCTAAGGGCTCATTTACAGGCCCACAAAGTGGAAAGGAAGTTCTAGGAGAACTTGGGAGGTTACAATTACCATGGAAACAAACTCCTTGGGATCTATTTGTTTCCAGAGTTTTGGAGGCAACATGATGGGGCAGCAGAAATTGTGGAATATGCTCATTAAGGGGGAGAGAGGGTGTTTTCACTTAACTCCTGGTGGATAGGTTGGACTTCTGAAGACTCCAAGGAACACACACACACACAACTTAACAGGACCCACCTTCCATCACAGCTTCACTGCTTTTCAGGTCTTTGTACAACCTTTTGGCATGGCCCAGCAGTCTTAAGCATTTATTTATTTTTAATAGCACTGATTTTTTAAAATCGGTATTTCAGCTATTGTTTTTAAGATGATATTTTACTGCCTATGCTGTACAGAAACAAGTGTGCTAATGTTTTTAGTCTCGCTCTTCACAGTCCTTTAAAACGTTTTGATTCTTCGCCACAAATTTAAATTCTAGGATTGAGGTGGAGATCTTACCTCACTAGCAAGCCCAAACACAGCTATGGACTATGAAGTCAACTGAAAGGTAGACAACGTTCAAAGTAGGTTGTTTCTGTGTGCCATGGTCAGACAGCATGGCAGACTTTACCCATGTAACAGCTGATGAGATCAGAAGTATAAAATCTTATAGTATTCTACTTCTAAGTAAAGCATGCACTTCAGAGACCCTTAAACTATTCCATATGAGGAGGTGAGTGGCAGAAAATGGAATGTAAACTTTCAAAAGGAACTGCTGACCGAACTCTGCAGTTTATGAAATGAGAGCTAAAACCCAGCCCTTTCAAAAGGCACTGAAGTTGCGCTAAGTCAAAGGAGGAAGTTGCTAGCTGTGATCTGGAAAGCGCAGAGGGAACTGCTCACCCTGTAAATTCGAGAGCATGGCTGATTTCAGGGGGGGGGGGGGGGGGGGGAAAAAGGGCATTTTCTCTTCTAGAAATTCAGCCATTAGAGCATTATTTGGAGCCTGACTCCCCTAAACCTAAAGAAGTTAATGGAATATCTTTAGTCTTGTTCAAAAATTGTGATTGTATTATATGTACCAGGAAATCCCACTGAAATTTCCTGTCCGACCACCTAACACTTAAGCGCAACACAAATTCCACAGGGCTAATGAAATCCATCAGACTAAGGCTAGAGGTGACAGAGTCAAAAGTAAATGCTGCTTTCTAACCAGATTTGCCTTATAGCATATTACATTTGTAAAAACTGATTGGTTTGATGACCTAACAGAAAAGGTGCTACCCATAACTAACAGGAGCTGTGCACTCCATTATTAATTTATATGGCAACAGTGACACTAATATTCAGCTTAGTTTTCAACAAGGTTCATTCAGAACTCTGCCAGGAGGTGAAGGCTGAGATCCTAGTGCAATGGAAAAACAATGATATTTCAAAGCCATTTCTTTAACCAAATAATCTTCAGGTCCTCAGACAGATACATACAATAAATCAACCAACTGCATGTGCTTATCTAAACAACAATGTCCAAGGCTTCTAGATTTATTCCTTGAAAATGGTAACCTGAAAGTATAAATAAACCCAAATAAAATAAGAACTGCTTTAAGAAACCATGACAAAGGGGTACAGATTAAAAATCAAATAAGTACAGCTCTGCTCTGATCCTCTCACAGACTGCCTAGATGGAGCTCCCAACTCCCTTTGCCTGTTTTATCAAAACAAAGAAAGAAAAAAAAAAATCCTTGATTTAACTTTCAATAACAACTTATTTTCTGATTAAGATGTAAATTAATTAAATCTTGAGCATTTTGGAGTAAACACTCAAGGCAGTGTGCCAGCCTTTCAGAAGGCTGGAGAACTTCCTGCTACTACAGAAGACTGAAATATTTTGTCTAAGAGTGTGCCATTTAGAGGAGTGTGTTCTTCCCTTCAGTATCTGCTGTTGTTGCTACTGTATTCAAGAGGCATGTTTGTATGAGTGCAAGCAATTTGACAGACGTTAAAATAATTTAGAACCCTTGCTGTTACTTACATTATTAATCATAAGATGCATGATTGTTTTTGGTATCAAATCTCGGATACATTTGTTGATTATAGACATATAGGAGTCCACAAGATTTCGAATTGTCTCCACTTGTCTCTCCAGCTGGGGGTCCATTGAAAAATTGTCTGCTTGCCCATTCTCATCGTTTTCAGTCTGCACATAAAAAAAAAGGTCTTTCAGACTGCACATAAAAAAAAAAAAGTCTTTCAGACTGCAGTAAACTAGAAATATATTGGGGGGAAAAAAACGGGACTTACACTGTAGTAACTGCAACATAACTCATACAACGTCTGGAGGTTAAAATATGAACTACTGACCTGTATAACATTAGTATTTAATGTCATGAAATCTGGACTTTTAGAGGTTAATGCAATATGAGATGCAAGAACTTTTTCACAAAGTACATTATATATTTCCACACAAATTTGTAATTTTGTATTAAAGAAAGTTTTCAGACAAAGACATGTGGTGGTAAATGGAACCCCAATAAATTATCTCAGATCACTTACTGCAATACTTATTATCAAATCTTTTACCATTCAGATCCAGTCAGCTTGACCCATGCAAGAAAGCAGCACCTTAATTTTACCCTCCTATGGGTAAAAAACATCCTTGTTATTTAACACTGACTTAGTTGTGACAAATTCTGCACTTCAGCCTCAAATTTGTTATATGTGAATAGCACCTATGTAAGCAAAGGATTTATGAAGGATAACACCAAGAGCATCATTGGTTCCAGTGCTCAAGGCTCAGCATAACATAGGCTGGATTATATATTAGATGTCTCTTTTTCATTGGACAGAAAAAAACATTCTTTGTATGTAAACAGCTGACCTAATTAAAGAAAATACCAGGAACTTTAACTGGAAGCTAGAAGGTATTTACTTTCCTTTGGTCTGGCCTATATAAGAAAACCTAAAAAAAGAAAAGTAGCCTTTTGGCGAAAACCAAACTGCTTTCTGATGCTCAAAGATGCCAAAAGAATGGAATTTCAACCTGAAAAGTACAAAGAAAAATGTTCTTTCCCCAAACTCTGACATATAATACTTCTCCCTGAAAGTTACCACCAAAGCCATATTAGCATGGACTATAAATTCTAAACCTGTTCTGTTGGTACCTAGAAGCATAACATACAGAAACAGAAAAGTACTTGCAAAAAGTGAATAGCCCAATAACACAAACTAGTTATATAGCAGCCAGGTTCCTGTCAGCACAACTCCATTTGCAATATAGCATCTAGCTAAAATCTTCACATCACTAGTGCTTTACAGATTCCTAGAACAGTGAAAATCAGTAGCTAACCCATTAGTGAAAGAGCATTAGATATGCAAACATGTCCCCAAAGGGGCTTCTCCCTGCATGAAATCCATTCTTGCTGGGCCAAAACGAGATCCAAGTTTCATCTAACGCAGGGTCTGCTTCTGCTCATCCAGCACTGGCAGGTAGATCACTTTCTATCTACTCCTTGTAAACTATGATTTGGTCAGTCCAGTCGAAATGAAATGGTGACGGTTGTGTGTTAAGTTACAGTTTTGTTAAGAAATAAGATCCAATGTACCATTTAGAAACAAAACAAAATGTTTGTAAAAAGTTTCAGAAGTTCAGATTGCTTTTAATTACAGATGAATTAATGGAAAACCAGCTAATCTATGGACTTGAAAAATAATTAGCTACCTAAAAATGTTGGGACTGTGCAGGACACTGAAAGAGCCCTTCATGAAAACAGTGTTTTCAATTCTGTAACACCAGTAGACACACTACCCTATAAACCTTAATAATTCTGTTAATAAACTGCATGTGCCAAAAAGTCACAGCATACAGATTGAGTATTTTCCTTAGCCTCCATGTCTGAAAAGAAACTAACTGTAATTTTACCTGTAAAATACCAAATAAATGGAAAATCATACATCTATCATATATCCACAGATTTTAGCCAAGTAACTGCAGAGCAAAAGTGCCTCCTGCCAAGCTCCTCTGCATTTGAATTAATACTATTCTCTTTCTTTTCTTCTTTGCTGTCTATATAAAGTGCAGTTTGTCAGTGTATTTTTTTTTTCTTTTCTTTTTTTCTTCACTGTTTAAATTACAGATTGCAATAAGATTCTTAGCTGGCTAAGCAGCAAAGTGACAGATGTTTATCATTATCCTCATCAAGAGAATGTAAAGTAAAAGTAGTAATTTGTCTCTGATCTTTTAGGCAAAGGGTGATAAGTCTGCAAACATTTAACCTTTTATATACAGGCTCATAGGTGATATTTACAGAAAGTGGATAATACTTCAGGAGACTGTCTCTTGTTTGAAACTATAATAGAGCTGACTTCTAATGTTGCTTTATTTTCTCTGAAATCAAAAAAGATCAATCTTTCATGAGTTTACAGTAATTTATGACAAAAGCTTCTGGCCATAGCATTCTTAATGATTTGATGTTTCAACTGAAGACTTTTCATGCCAGAAACCATCTTGTTTGCATTGCATCATGCACATGGAAATCTGCTTCTAACAGATTTCTATGCTGTACAGTAGACCTACGAGCATTATCAGGCTTTCTTTTGTAAGCCGTCTCTGTGTGGTGCTAACAGCAACATCTGAGAGTGAAGCTGCCCGGTAAAGACAGAAGTGATGTAGACACCCTATTACATCTCCATGTCATCCTTTGAAAATGGCTGGTTTTCTCACCGAGCATGCTGGTGACTCTAGATTCAGTGCAAGCCACCCCTCAGTCCAGGTCCCTGCCACTCTGTGTTCTAGAAAGGCTCTTGCAAGTCTGCTGCAATGAATAAACCCAAACCAGAATACGTAGGAAAACCCTCTGATGGCTGTTGAACAGAATGTGCATACTGAACAGACAAGGAGAATGAAAAATGTGGAAACAGGTTTCTACACCTCCTTCCCCAACAGCCATGGCAGCTACAGTGCTCCTTCAGTGCTCCTCATCCTCAAGCCAGAACTTGCTAGTTCCAATAGCAAGTGTTAAGCGACAGCATATGAATCTGGTCTAAGCTCTCGTTCAGTTGAGTCTTGCTTAATACTGCCATTAATTGTTGAGAGGAACGGAATATCATTACTTCAAACACGCACAACTGCAATTATTGTAGAAACTTTTGTAAGCCTCCAATAAGAAACTGTGGAAGAATCTAGAGTGCTAAAAACTAGGTAAAGAAAATTAGATTAATCTCGGAAAACTCAAATTCAGAATATCTGATGAAAATACACCAAAGCTACAGAGAAGCGATAGGTGAAGAAAACATGTATGAAGGGAAGGAAGGTAACATGAAAGCTAGGATAGTGCTTCCATTTAGATACACATACATATTGCCACGGAGATAAGGTCCTTCCATTCTACCTTCTCTGCATTTTAGAAGAATGAAAGTAATATCTATTCCTTATGCTCTACAGCAGGTCTCACCCATCTTTCATAAGCTGCTTTGTGATCCTTGCATGGAAAGGTACTAGTGGAACACAAAGCACGCATCATTGCCACTGTTCTACTTCTGTATTCAGACAGCTTCTGTACTAAGAATGTAGTAAGGATTAATTAAAGTGTTATACAAGAGAAGACTAAAAATGCATGTGAAATCCAAACCACTTAAGTTTGTGGGAATTTTACTGCTGGCTGCAGTGGGAATAGAATTTCATCCTACATTTCTACTAGAAAAGTTATAGGTCTTCTGAAGGCTGCAGACTCTCTGCTGTACGAGGAATGATTTAGCATGGTACAAAGGGATGTCAGCATAAGGAAATGTGTGCAATAAAAAAAAAGCAAGGATAGTATCTAGGAATATCAGGATAATTTTCCTGATTGTGGGAATTATAAGCATGTTGATGAATGTCCCAAGAAAAATTTAGGAAAAGTGATTCCTTTTGAAAGTCACAGCAAAATTGGGTAAAATACTGAAAACAGTCCTGAGCTGGCCACACAGAGAGTGCAATATTTCTAATTTCCATGATTTCATTACATTCAGGGCAGCTGCCAGCATATTTAAGAATGTCTTGTATAACATTCCTGATGTCAGTTCCAAGAAGGAGCATTTGTCTAGCATTTTCATTAGATCAATGTATCAACCAATTTTCTCTAATCAAAGACATTCTATTAAAAATGACTGAGAGGAAGCAGACTGGAAGGTGACTGACAAACGGGTAAAAGTCAAAGCAGCAGCAAAGCAATGCTCTGTATGCTAAGAAATAAGTCCAAGGCTGCAGTGAGAAACCGGTAATTAAAAATCTGCTTTCATGTCTTTCATTTACAGATGCAAGTTCATAACAACCACCACCACCTGAAAATGAATTATTCCCTCAAGACTGTATTTATATTTTAAATTCACAGCTGCTGAATATATAATCTATTTTATAAATTCCTGTCCAAGTAGTTTTTCTTTAACGCACCAACACTCAGACATTGCAGTTGTCCTAACCCTCCCTGCTTTTTCCTAAATCTTTACAACTGATTCTTGATATTCTCTTTTCATTGCAGTATGATGCTGTATATATAATTTAGTTAACATACTCTCAGCTGTACATAGCGTGCCTTTTGCCAGAGGACTGCTAAAACCACATGATGGCTTCACACAGTGAGGTTTTCTTACTGGAAGGAACCACAAGTAAATGACAATACATTACTTTTGTGCATTTACAACAAAGCAAGCAGCAGAAAAAGAGCGTTTCCCGGGTAGCTTGGAAGCTGTCCTGTTCCCTCAGAGGGTGACTTTGCCACTCTCTTCCATGCTTTCAGCATCTCTTGACTTTGTACTGCTGTTGTCTTTACTGAGCCACCCACGGGCTGCCCCTTTCAGCTGCTCTGCTTTCAGTAGCAGCCTTGAACAGCTCTAAGCAGAGGCTATGATCTGGCTTTCCCTTGCAAACACTTCATACCCACGCAGAAGAAAGATAGCCTAGCTCTATTTGATTCAAAATTATTTAACTCTCTGGATTAGTTTAAACAATCGCCTATTTAGATTCTTCTTTGTGGTTACAGACATTGTATAGTACAGACTATTAGCTAAAACCTTCTGCTGAATCCACATGCTGCTCCCCAGATTTTACATAGCTTCTATGATTGCAAACATTCAAAACCTACGTTAGGCTCTCTCCCTGCCCTCTTCAATCAAGAAGCTAATTTGGAACAACGAGACAGAAATGAATCATGTATTACCAGCACTCTGACACATTTGGAGTTACTTTTGTCTTACAGATCTTAACAGGTTGACAACTAATCATGTCAAATCAATCCAATCTCCTTTTAGAGCAGGGATTCAGATCTTATGGGTAAGGTACTAACATTAGATGCCACATATTTCAGACTTCAGTAAAGCTTGTTGACACAACCTCAAGTGACTTTTTCATTAATGGAAGTGTGCTCTCCCTCCCGTTACTAGTTGGATGCTCATTTCCATACAAAAGCTGTCAATGGCTCACTGTCAAACTGAAAAACTCTATCAAGGGAACTTTCATATGGGCTGTATTTATTATTAATGCCCTAATTCTCAGGATGGTGGATTTTAGCCTGTGCTTATTACATTCGCAGATGAGAAGAAACTGGAAGGGGATGTGAATATGTTAGATGACAGAACCAGAGTTCACACTGATCTGGAGAAACAGTTTAAAAATCTAGATTAAATTCATTATGAATAGAAAATATTTGACTTGGGCAGGAATAAATCAGTTATAAACATAGAGCATCAGAATGGCCACTTAAGGAGCAGTTCAGCAGAAAAGGAACTGTGTCTACATTGCAATATAAACAGAGTATTAGTCAACAGTGCATTGCTATTATGAAATCAGTACAAGAATTGTGCATCCAAATCTGGTTATCACACTACCAGAAATTTATGGCATATTTTGAGAGTTCAGAAGAGACCACCTCTGGAAGGAAAGAGATGAGTGTCTTTGCAGACAGGAAAAGATGTCAAACAAATATTTGGAAAGTGTTACATGGTAAGAACAGTGAAGCACAGAAATAGATGGACTAAGAGTTGCAGAATCTCCTCCAAAGATTAGACAAACATCCCTCATAAATGGACTAGGTACAGAGATCCTGCCTTGAGGCAGGGTAAAAACTAGACAACTTCTTGCAGCCCTTTTATCCTGTGGCTGATACTGGGTGCAAAGCAGCATGAAATTATGAGCCCACAACACTACAACAGGAAAAGTGTTTCTGAAAACACAAAAAACCACCCCAATATTTTCTACTTTTCTTTTTGTTCTATGCAAAAATCAAGTAAAAAAAAAAACAAACAAACAAACCAACACTGCCATGGATAGTCATCTCCCCTCAAAGAATCTGTACTCCAATTTCACCATTTGCTGCCATGTACATCTCTCGCACAAAGGGCTTTTACATAACCCTCCCTGTGCTGCAAGTTTTGATTTGGGGCCAACAGCTGCTTCATGCCTTTCAGAACAGACTGCTGGACAAGCAAAAGCAGAAAGAGGCTGGCATAAGGAAAACAGTACCTTTGTTTATAAAACAAATACTACTTTGGAATTTGCAAACTTTTCAGTCAAAGAATTTCCTTGTCATAACAACACATGAAGTGCCCCATATTAGAACATTAGAAAAAGAAATCTAGGATGTGAGATGCTATTGGCATGATATTTGCCATTATTTCAGTGTAGAAGGAGGTCAATGGATATTGGGAAGTCTCAAATAGCGGTGAGTTACCCTGGAATTCAAGTCATGATGACAGCGACTTGAAGTGTGATGATTAGCCCAGATGATGTTCTGGCTGAAATTGATGGTGCACTTGTTACCAAATGCATGAAACCATTCCCAGAGACAACAGTCTGATCCAGCAGTGGACATTAATTGTGAAAGGAACAGGATAATTTCTGTGAAAAGAGGCAGTCAATGGGTGGAGGCATCAACCAGACATCTGAAGATTAAAGGATTAAAACTACTGGCTGTGGTATGCAGTTCCCCTAAGAAGGAAAACAACTAGAAGTCTTGGAGCTTCTACCAAGGATGATGAAAATAGAAAGCAGGAGAATTGGTCACCCATGATGCTGATCAGGGAAGTATTAGGAGTAATCACAAATACTGAAATAACACCTTGCCTTTCATCTCTGCTACTTACTTCCTTATCAAAACCATTCTTAGAAGAAATGTTGGCAGAACTGATCACTATTGAGGACTTTTACTTAGCAGTAACCATGCAAGAAAAGGTCACTAACAAAATCTTCCTTATTCCAGCAACAGTGCACAAGACTTGGCTGGAGGACTCCTTTAAGGACAAGGAATTGTCTTACTTTAGGAGATTAAAACGGGGCACGTGCATGCTCAGTGCATGGACAGTGGGTTAGTGAAGGCAAATCTTGGAAAACACACTGTCCAAGATGACACATTTAAAACCTGGCTTATGACTTCATGTGTTTATGTGTATAATACAGGAGCTGTATGTTCTTCACAAAATGTGATCATTTTAGAAGCAGGCACCCACAATAAGAATAAAAATCACAATTCTGTTTTTCCTAGATCCTGTACTGAGCTCCTAATTCCATGTTCCCCCTTCATTTCTTCCAGCTGAGATGGTAACGCTTCAGTATTTACCAACCTGGTTTAAAGAAATTTGAATACAGGAGGAGAAGGGCAGTGTGCATATCTGTGTGTATGCTGGGAGGGACGGACTTGGCGGAGGCCTTATATTGGGGGAGCTCTGTACAGCGTCCAATGCAGGGGCTCTATAAATTACAGCCTTGTCTTCTATTTTTAGTTGATCTAATGCAATGTGTCACCTATAACTGCACTCTTCTGTAATTAATGATGTCTAGGAAAACATTCTGAAATTCTCCTCTGATAAGCACCTAGACAAACTTGATGTTTCCTCTCTGAGACACAAAAGAGGACGTTAAACTGTTTTCACCCCCACATCCCTCAAGCCATGAGAAGTACCAGATCCATCTCTGCTGGGCCAGACTAAGCCCTGGTTCACCACAAACTCAGTGCAGTACCGACAAATGTTCTCCATAGTAAATGATGCAAATAAGAAATGTCAGCATGTTCCAAAATTCCTCACTTAATCTTATTGCCAGTTGTATAGTCTGGATAATCAGTAAATAAATCCCTCTAACTTTGCTCAAATCCTCAGGGACTGAATACACAGAGAGCACTTTCTAATTCATTCTCATTAACCTTCCCAACTCTAAACAAAGTAATTTCCTACTTTTCTTAGTGTCTGATTTTTCCACTGGCCTCTGCAACACCTGATTTAACAGCAATGATTTCTCATTTGTGATTTCTGTTTTGAACTGGCATTGTTCTTTCTCCTCACACATATGCTTGCTGGAACAGCACGAATCAGCAAGATTTAAAACCTCCCATTCTCAAGTTTGAAGCCCCTAAAGGGAAATTGCAGTTGTGATGCCAAGGAACACAGTCGTACGTTATTTGACTTTTCCTCAGCCAGGCTGACAGCAGAGGGGGAGGGAGGGAGGAAGGAAAGGGGAAGGGAGAGGAAGATGGTATTTTAATAGCACCCACACTGATTTCACACAGTTGGATCACTGTGCTCCAGAGCAGCACCATTTCCTTTCCCCTTTGCCTCACATTCAGTCAATACAGCTAAGCCAGGCTCTACAGAAAGGATTCTCAATCTTTTTCTCCCAGCATGGACCACTTCTTAGTACAGAAATCTGTCTTGTGGACACCTCCCCTAGCAGGCAAGCTGGCTAGCCCACCCTTTACCCTGATTTTTGACAGACCATTACAAAGTCAAGCCTTGCACAGACCACCCCACCCACATCCCAGATGTAACTAAATGAGCCAGCATTCCTGCCAGGACAAGATGGATTATGTCCCCATCTCTTACCCCAATTCTCATAGTCTCTATAGCACTCCCAGTAACTGCTTATCTGAAAAAAAAAAAATAACAACAGGAATGTACTTAATTTAATTTAGCAAGTGGACATATAAGAACCACCAGCATCTTATATAGATAAATCTACCTTTCCCAGATGTCAGTCATATGACAAACATATCATGGCCAGAGTTCTCATCAAAACATTTCATTTGATATTTCAAATCCTAAGATTCAAAGCTCTCATACACATTATTAAGTTTTCCATAAGCCCTCCGTCAGGTAGAGTGACAGTGATCTACAAATACTGACAGGAATTCTTACCCCAATAGATTACCACCATCCATACTCTCCATTTAAGAACTGCTCTAACTTTGCAAGCAAAAGTTTGAGCCTCAACATTCCTATAGCAGAAAAGCCTCAAAACAGATTAGAAGATGAATTTGAAAACACCAAGTGCTTTACTGATTTCTAAACAAAACAAAATCATCCATCCAGGAGAATTCTGAATTCATGCCACAAGAACAGAAATTGAAAATTAACGGATAACATTATTTTCAGGGAAAAAAATGAGTTGTGAGCCACTATGCTGCACATAATCCTGGACCAAATGAAATTAGATACTGCTTTAGGACATTTTGTATAAATATGCCAAAACCATTCTAAATATTCTATAAAAACAGTAGAAAAATCAAAGATTATTTTTCCCCCTCCCTAAAATAAAAGCAAATTGTATTTAAGAGACAGTGAGATTCTGCTAAGTTAATACACATGTCTGCAAGCAACAAACATAAACATTTCATATTATAAACCCACATGCATGTTGGCACAAACCAAAACGAACCTATAAAGTTTAACGCTTCAGTCACTCTGACCTCCTCTCTATAGGGAAGTTAAAGGATATCAGTGATTAGCACTCTACCCCGAGGTCCAAGCAAACACAATTCAGTCTACCTTTGCAGTTAAGATCACCTGGCTTTATTGTTGCCACAAACAACCTTAACTTCACACTTCAGTTGGATATTTTTGCAAATTAATTTTTTGAATGACCTATGGCATTTTTAGTTCAAAGGACTGATCTTTTTTTTCCCTCCCTTCTGTTACTGGTCAGCAACAAAAGTCAAGACTCATTTGACATCTCTAATTTTTCAGCTTTTGCACAGCAATGTACAATCAAGTACATTTTCCTTGCAGCAGCACAATGAAAATGAAAATTTTTTTCAGACAGGGAACAGTAGCTCACACACACACTCCCAAGGATTAGAACTGGTTTTGTCAAGAGGAGAAAAAACTGCCACAACATTAGGGATAGCCTCTCTCTCTTTTAGAGGGGTTATGCTTGCTGAGCAAAGATGGGTTCTAAGAGCAGTGGTTTAACGTATCATCCCAATGACTGAATGTCTCTCAGTGCAGTTACAGATACAAAAGTTTCACTCTTCTTCCCCTATGTTTCTATTTTAAAATGTTTTCTGTAATAAAATTACTGTGAGACAGCTAAATCCAAGGGCGGGCATGGAACTTGAACCCATGGCCTTCTGGCTTAGAGGTGAGACTATTCCTAACTGAGCCAAAGTGACACATACATAATATGCTTTCAAGGTTTTTAGAGAGCTCTGTCATGATTTAAAAACACTAAGTCTTTGTGGTACAAACCACAGTGCAGGAAAGAACTGGGGCTCCCTTTTTACTGCTAATTTTAGCCGATGAATTGTTTATAATCTGCAAAATACATAAAGTCTTATTCTGCCTTAAGGTAAGAAAGAACAGCCTTTCAAAACTGATTCTTAATTATAGTGTTCCCCTGCTAGATGGGATGGAGGTAGGTTCCAAAATTGTGTCAGAGTACATGAAGTGATAAAACGAGGATAGGTGAGCTATTTTTAAACACTTGAAGACTTTGAGGTCAAAATCCCCAAATTTATAGCCTTATGGACACATTAAGACTCATGGATTAAGACCTTCATGGTGAGATTCAAGTATAATTTCATTTGAGACACCCTCTGGTTTCAGAGCACGTGTTCCCTACCAGTCTGCCTGCCAAACTGGGGCCCCCCAGGGAGCCACCTTTAAGCACAGATTACATCCCTACTGTAGACAGGCATTGGGGAGACAAAGGGGATGAAATGCTTCCATCAAAGCTGTTCATTCCTCCTCTCTTTTCCCAAGACGTTTTGCAAGTGAGGGGCCTGTCTTTCCAGATGGGCAGGAAGCGAGTGGGCTAGAGGCAGAGTTTGAGGAGTCTTAGGCAAAAACACATAATTGCTCCTTACTCTACCCAGTCTGGAAAGCTAATACAGCCTCTGCAAGTTGTGTTTCCCATTTGAAGAGGGCAGCTGGGCAACTGTTGCTGGGACAGGATGGAGAGCTGCTGCCCAGTAACATTCAGCCTAGTTTAAACAAAAGTGATATTGCCCTCTCCTACATGGTTTTTTCCCCACCACAGAGAGAGAAGCTTTATTATAACTCCCAAAACACATCTTGGACTTTTTAGAAAATCCAGATTTGTAGCAAAGTCATTGTTCTGCTCCTGGAAATAAACCACATACAGGCATCACCCAGGAAAGAACTGGCACTGCCGAGTAATGATCCTGATCTCAGTTTTGACTCATGGCAGCATTTGGCTATGTAAAAGCTTGCCCTCTATACACACATACTGGTTTCTTTTCAGTAATGATCAAACATAGACCATTTTTTTGAAAAACGAAAAAAGCTACCAAGTAAGAAGAAACCAACTGGACAGGCTTTCCCTGCCTTGTAAGGTCACAATGGAGATAGCTTTCAGACCCTTTTCCCTATTGCTTTTGACAGTCTACAAAAGCTTTAGGTGTATCTTCCTCTAAAGGCCTAATCAGTGGCAGCAAAGGCTTTAGGGTTCTGAGGACGCTGCAGATTGATCTGAACCATTTACATCATTCATTTTGTAAATGAGGTAAGGTTTTATGGGAAGCCATTGCACAGAGATGAGCTATTATTTTGGAAAAGACCAGACAGTGGTTAGAAACATCAGAGGAAGACAAAAGGCTCTAAAGCAATTTTCACAAGTGGATTTATTTGTCCAGTTTCTGCAATTGCACTTACCTAAGCATCACCTAAACTTATATTTTTTTCTATTTGCATTTCCACACAGTGATACATAATATAAATATTAATGAATTATAGATGGCCAGAGTAAAAACATTAGTCAAAGCAAAACTCAAACCTTTACTTGATTGCTTATGGATTTATAAAGCAATAAAACCATAACAAGCACAAAACAAAAGCCTTGTAAAAGAAGGTTTAGTACAAAAAAGGCCTAGTGAGCAGTTAAAAAAAAAAAATCCAGTGTTCTTGGTTCTATTAGTAATTAATGTACAGTCATGTTTCAATCAAAAGGAGTTACTGGAATGGGCTCCGTATTATACCTATCTGAAGACTACAATGCACTTACTAGTATTAGAGGGTCTACCACTTGGAGCAACACTGAATGGATCCATGTTCCTTATTTAAGCAATTTACAACTATTTTATATTTTTACAAATCCATGGTATTAGACCATCCTATAAGCATTAAAGAGTCATTCTTTCTAAACTTCCTTCTCTTGGTCTGAAAATCTTTACCATTACAGTAACAATGTGGTAAACTCAGAGACACCTCTTCTTCTTGAAGTCAAGACATGTCATTCCTTTATGAGAACAGATGCCCATTACTTATTTGAGAATTGTTACTTTCAAGGAATTGAGCCTTATTTATCTCTAACTACAGTCACTAGGAATCTTCCTCCCAATATCCACTGACATTTACTCAGACTGCTTCCTTACATTCCAGAAGTGGCAAAAACAGTTTTAAAGCTTATCCTATAGGTGCCCTGCATGAGTTTGATTTTCAGGCACACAGAATTCCTAAACCCCGCTCTGCACCACAAATCATCCGTCAGCTACATCCTGTACTCCTGCATCTCACTCTGCTCCCAGCAAAGCTCCTGGCAAAATTCCCGAGTTTAATAGTCCTGTCCTATTCCCCTCAATATCTAACTGAGGTTAATTTCTCTTCTCCAAGTATAAACAGAAATCAGCAGGTAAAAAAGTTTTGTCTAATGTGGCACTAAGACTGTGGAATTTACTCCCATGTGAGAATGGCACAATAAAGTCATTTGTTTAAAAGTAAATTGAAAACATTCCAGTCGTCTCAAGCTTACGACTATTAGCTTTAGTTTCTGCACAGCACTGTAGAATGTCTGGCATCAAAGACACTTTGTACATTGCACTGAACTTGTATTGGACATTGTTAGTGGACCATTAATCACAGTGAACAAAGATCCCATGCAAACACAAAAAAGTACTGATTTTTCACATGTTCAGCATGGACTAGAAAAGGTTAACACCACAGTTTCCTGGATACTACACATTTTGAGACATGTAGATTGACAAGACATCTGAGAGGGTGCAGATTTTTCAGTTGATAAGTACATATTTCACATTAAAGTATTTTTATTTGTGCCTAATACTCTCTAGAGTTAGACAGAAACATACCTCAGCATAAACTGGCACAATTTAAATTCAGATGCCTACAAATGCATGTACTTCTTTACACCCACACACAGATTCGTGTGTGCAGGGGCAATGGTTATTGGCAAGAAAACCTACAGTAATGTGAACCATGAGTGACCATGTCTGGAGAAAGTGGAGGCTTATGTAAAACATGCACTAACACATCAACCAGCCTGAGGGAACGCAACTGTATGTTTGGAAGCGTTGGAAGAGGAATGGGAACTGAATTAATATAAAAATTAAAAGCCCTGAAAAGGAAAACCGGTCAGTGGCTGGGCAAGCAGCAAGGGAGGAATGGAGAAAAGACCATGTTCTGAAATTGAAGGCTGTATTTCAGGGTGGAATTTACTGATAACATCAAAGGAGAAAATGCTGTGTCGCAGGAGTGTGAATTACCGCTTTCAACTCCTCAGGGCTGTCATGGGCAGTTTCTTGTCATCCAGTCCAGAGCTGAGGAAAACCTGAGTCATTGGCCCTGAAGCTTGCTATTTGACAAGATGATTTCCATTGGTCCCTCAGAGCAAAGTATTTTGAGTACCAAGCTTTCACATACAAAAGTTCTTGCACTCTTGTACCAACTGTCTCAGGTGAAGCCAGACTTACTGTATCATTATCATTCTTTCCTAACCAGGACAGGAGATGTGAAGAGAGGCAGCAAGGGAATAAATTGCTACCCTCAAAAAAGAAAGATATATTGTGCAGAATCTCCTAAAAGTATCATTGATATACACCCATATCCAGTCATCAGCTGCCAGTAACACAACAGCTCCTGCTACTGCCCATGGCGTGGGTGCAGAATCACAGCATGAAGGTATCAGCATGGTACTTGGGTCTATGGAACTATAACTGCAGCACCCACACTCAACAAAATGGGAAGAAAAGTGATGCAAGTACAGGTTTGTCAGTCGAACCATGACTGTGTGCAAGGCTTTTGAACATGTTTCTAAATAAAGACTTTAAGTAAAATAAAAAATAATAAAAAAAAAAAAGATGCCAGACCATGCCAGACTCAGTAAGTTAACTGATCTTCTGACTGAGGGAAACTTTACAAATCTTTGGTTCAGCAAAGTGATACTCTCGGAGACTGACAAGTTTATGAAGAAGAAAGAATGGTACAGTAAAAAACCCTAACAGATAAATAAACGATAAGATGTGAAGAAGAACTAGAAGCCTTGAAGGATTTCACTGTTGAAATGTCCAATGGATCAGTCTTACTGAAATAAAATAGCATGAACCTGTCAATTAAATTTGTTTCTGCCCATAACACAAAATTGTGAGTTATTGTCAACACAGTGGGAGATTGAACAGTGTTCTGGAAGACAGGGATAACTTCAAGGACTGGAAAAACAGAAACAGAATAAAATAATAGTTATATGCTGACAGAATAATGACAGCTGCTGCACTGGACTGTGAGCTCATCAGGTAGCAATAACAAAAGAAAAGAGAGCCCAAACACCTCTAACTAAGCATCAGATAATCCCAAGACACTTCAATAATGTGGCCATGAAAAGATCAAATGCATTGGTAGTCTCTGTTACAAGCAATGCAGGTCCAATAGAGGGAACACTCTTCTGTACAATACTGGTGCGATCTTGTCTGGATCACTGGAGGAGGAGGCTATGTGCCTTCTGGTGAAAGATAATGCTTTACATGTCCCTTGTTTCCAGGACTGCTGCACTATTTCATTAAGAATCAAATGAAACTGCATGGCCAGAACAAGATTTTATCACAATAGCATTGAAACTGCTTTTCAGCCTCCACAGCGTGGAGCACTACAGTCTTTGAGAGCACTAGACAGTTAAATTCAAATAGCACTGCATCTTATATGAACTATATGTCTCCCTTCCCTCCTCCCCCACAAGGTCCTTGTCCATGTTCCAAACCATACTCCCCTGCCTCCGAGCTGGAAAGGGCTCTGCGTCAGCTCTCCCATTAATCTGGGGAGTATATCTGGGAGGAAAGAACGAAGATACTTGGTTAGTGGTCTCCAAAAACTCCCATGCACACACTGATCGACCCAAAACTGCTTCTGCTGCTTACTGGGCCTGGGAAAAGAGGAATGTGGCCTTTGGAAAAGACTTTTCATAAGAAGCCACCAGGCATGGAGACTGTTGTTTGGGGGCTGGAGAAGTACTGCATGTTCCACAGGTCTGTGCAGAATGATTTAGGGAGACACGTCAGACTAGAGTAGAGAAGCAATGTAAGGAAACAATTCCTGCCCTTCCAAGCATGATTTTTCCTTTCCTGTCTTTGAACTGGAGGATCAGTCCTCTGAATCTTCACCTTCTACAGGATTGTATGTAGGTAGGAGAGGGGCCTGGCCATAAAGAGTGATCTGAATGGCAGGAGGAGCAAACAGAGAGTGTCACTGTCAGTACAATGAGCTGGTCCCATGGGTTTACTTGTCACCTTCTGTCACCCCTCCAGAAGCCTTCATCCAACTTGGAAAGAGGGTGTGACCCTTGTGTGAGAGCAGGCCGCTGAAAAGGCAGGTAAAAGCTGCCTAGAGGTCTTGATGCTCCTGTTATCACACGGGCTGCTGGTTACAGCTTCCACGTAATGGAGATAGGAAGAAAAATCTTTATCTAAGACCCTAAAATTAACATTTAAATCAGTAAAAGGAAGTTGGATTGGACCCTTGGTACTAAGTATCACACCTGAGATAATCACATGTCAGTGACTAGTGTCTTCCAACAGAAGTTTGCTTTAGAATTAGTAGAGGATCAAATGACACATTTGAGGATCTGCTACTCCAGCTAAATCTCCATATCCTCCTAGTGAAAACTTTTGGGGTGTTTATCAGAAGGGGAGTGGTAGAAGGGGGTAAGAGGGGGGTGAACTCTTTAAAATATAATTTATTTTCTGGCTACCTTCCTTTCATAAGAAAAACAGGAGTTCAGCTTAAATTACAGGCATGCAGACAATCATTCTCAGCCCCAGAAATTCATCCTACATGTTGATTAATAGTCAAACTGTTAGAGGTTTAGCATGAAAAATGGGCTAGGCTTCAACTGAAGATTGCCTGTAGCTAATGATGCAGTGGAATGAACATTTTCATTCCAGCTAAACCATTCCTGTTCCTGTAAAAATAAAGAAATCCAATCTTGGGTTATGAAAAAGACTCAAAGAACTCTGCATACTTCTTGGTTTAAAATAATGCCATGCATTTTTACAAATCTATATACACAGGATATGTTACCCGTGAAATCAAACATACATATCATGACATACATGTACATGCAGAGTATAAATATCTGAAGCAAGGCCAGGGAGCAGAAGAGAAGTTGGTGATCATAACCTAGAATTTCACATGTACAAGTGCATTACAGAGTTATTAGATTTTAACATAGCTTCTGTCTCAGTCTAAAAGAAATAAAATGTAGTAAAAAAAAAAAAAAATCACAAGGAAGTGCAGCAGGCTGTATAGCATCTGCCTAGTAAGGCTGCCTGACATACACAGGACTTGCCTGGAGATATCCCTGTGGCTCAGTGCTTGGTACCATCAGTTGGGCTTGAAATCAAAAGCAGTGGAAGGAGGTAATTAAAAGTGACTCTGCACCACTGCACTGGCAAAAGAAGACTTCGCTGCAGCCACCGAGAGAGGGCAGGAAAGGATTCAGGGGTATGTAAGAGAAGGCATGTGTGTTTCCAGCTTCAGTGATTTCCATCATGGAAACCCAGTGCTTCACAGCTTTTAACCTTTATGCTGCTGGAGTCAAATACCAACTTTTTGTTTTAATTCCAGCACATAAAATGCAAACTCCAGTTTGGCTAATGTCAACAGTACATGCTCTCTAAGCCACAAGTAAATGTGCAGAGTTGAAAAAGCACCACAAGGTAGAAAGCTGAAAAGTGGAATTACACACAAATAGTGATTGCCACCAGCACTTCTGCTGGCTAGACCAGTGATTTTCAAGACTATGGAACTCAGAGAGGATGCAGGGGAAGGCCACGAGGTTCAAACCATCCTGTTGGCTGCAGGAACAACTATTAAAAGAAATTAAGAGAAAAGTCAGACCCCAGAAGGAGCAGAAGACACTGTGTTCCAACTCCAACCAGCTGAAGGAAAGTTTATATAAAAACAATCACTTGGTTAGTGACTCATAAGGAAAGAATCTCTAAGCTTTCTTCAGGGAAACCCCAGTAAATAACATGTCTAAAAACACATGAAGATGGTGGTGTCTGTTCCGTTACGATACTCAGTCCACATGATAAAACCTTTGGCAGCAGAACAACCTACTGAGCACAGTTCTCTTTGGGAAGCCCAAAAACCAGTAAGAACTGCTGTGGCTGCTCGCAAATTCTGCCTCATATTCTAGCTCTTGTATGTCATGTCTAATGCAAACTGTGAAGAAATGTGAAAAGAATGCTTTTCCTAACAGCACTGGAGAGTGCTTCTCTGTTGACTACGTGCAGTTTATTCTCAAGACATATAAATGCCTGGATTCAATGCATTCTGCATCTTTTATGACTAAATGTTACGAATTCAAATATCCTGCCGTACTATGCCCAAAGAAACAGAATGAAAAGCTCGCTGCATGCATAGCCTCTCTGGAATATGTTATCAGGCACACAGCAAGCTGTGCAAGAAACAGTACTCTGTCCAAAGAGTATACAACTTGCAATGTATAACTTTTTCGGCTATAAGATTTTTCTCCTTCCATTTTCTTTTTTTTTTTTTTTTAAATAAGCACAACATTTTGGAAGCATGTTTTTAAGCATATCTTCCAGCAAAGGCACTTTAAACTCAGTAAAGTAAGGTCATAAAAACAAGAGAAAGATCAGTCGGTTCCAAACAAGTGACCAGATCTGAACACTGTGACACCTGAACTTGGACTGACTGAAAAACTCCACTGTTGGGGATTTCAGGTAGGAATAACAACAAAAGCATTCTCTGTCAAGTAGAGCTTACATTTTGTAGCAAAGCCACTTAGTTTTTGCAGATGTCCAGGTGTGCAGAGTGGAAACTTGGTAGTACCTTCTTAGTAACTTTATCTCACTCTCTAATGAGTTTTTAGCTTGTTAAGCGTGAATGTGGACATTTTAATTTGCACTGGAAACCTGCCCTGACCAAAGTTATTCCTTTTCATACTGAACATAACATGTTTTAGTTTATGCTGCTTCCCATATTTTCAGTTACTGTAGATCCATAGCAGACTCCAGAAGTCTTCCAGGATATAGCCAGAAACTTGTCAAGAAAAAAACTGAAGGTTGGAAATGTTGAAGAGTCATTCCTAAGGGATTGTGGAGTTACCATAGTAAAGCGGTGTTTTTACCAAAATGCTCAGCAACAAAAGAGGTAGTATCATCACTGATACGTGAACTGTAATTTTCCATTGTCAGTTGGGGGTTGAATTTGGAAGGAACATCGTATTTGTGACAATCTGTAAACTCTGGTAGATAGCTTAACGCTCTTATATATATGATAAAATATACTTTATAAAAATCTATGAAAGAGCAGCCTAAAGGCCACCAATACCAAAGAGTGAGCTTAACACAGAAAAAAATGCAGCTGCAAGTAAGATATATGTAACTACTTTAAAACAGAAGTATCTTTTAGGTCAAGTAAATCCTTCCAACATCTGAAATGGAAGATTCAACTAGAAAGAGCATAGGCAGGAAAGACTTTGCCTGAAAACCCAGCAACACACAGAGGAGGAACAGATCACTCTGAGAAGAGATGCATCCTTTTAGCTTTCATGGAACAGCAACATTCCTGAGCCTCACTAGAAAAAAAGATGTGTATTTAAGTACTCCACTGAAAATCTGAATTCCCTTGCTTTACTGTCACGTTGCACATGGACAGTTACCTAGGAACCTGGCACTCAGGACAGCTGAGCTTCTGCTTCCAAGAAGCCACTGTCTATGAAGGGACAGTGAAGTAGTCTACAAGCAAGAGATCCAGACTTGGAAGGAATAATCACAGATTATTCTAGACACAGATCCCTAGAAATGCATGTAATTCCCCTGTGCAATCCCATCAGAAAAGATGTGAATTTTGATGGAAAATGTTAATACTTGTATACACTAAAGGAAAACCATTCAGTGTATTTGAACAAAGACATTTGAGAACACACACATGCGCACACACACCCTTCCACTCTCTCTTGACTTCTTTGAAACAAAAGGATTAAGAACTTCATATGCATGCTTAAATCTATGCTAGTTCACAAGGGTTACCAATTTAAATCACTTGAACAACTGACTCAACAAAACCACATGATCAAATTTGCAATCATACTTTAAGCTGAGGTGTTTCCAACAGGTAAGGATTGATACTCAAATGAACTAGTGTCAAATTATAGAGATGAATTGAAGAAAGCCTGGTAAATAAGCAGAACAGGAGGATTAATCACTGCTTGTTCTTAAATGACAGGCAGAAAGTAATCACTGCATACTCAAAAGATGTTGGAGTGAGGTATTTTTAAAGAACAAAAGATGAAGACATTTTGCCAGACCTGCTCCAAGCAAGTCATAATACTGCCTTCTCAGGCTAAGAGAGAGCTCCTGTGAAAGAAACCATGCTCCTTCTTTACAGAATTTATTAGTAACAAAACGATCCTAAATCCCATGTCCTCTGCTAGCCAGACCGGTGACAAACAGGTATTTTGCCTCAAGACCCTCTGCTTCCAGAGGCTAGCGACAAACTTCTAACAGAAAACACAGACAGTATGCTGTTCCGCAATTACCCATCAATTGTCTCATGTCATTCTTTGACTGCAAGGAACCATGTTTTACTCTAAGTTTGCAAAATAGGATCCTGGTCCACAATTGCATCTTTCAGACAAATAGTATCTATTCACAATATTAAAAACAGCTGCTAGAAAGGCATCATGCTGTGGCTTACAAAAGAAACTGTATAAATAAGATGGAACTAAATAAGAGAAATATGACATGGGGCAGAAATCACAGCCCTAATCAGACAGTGCCAGGACTGGTTCTAGGAAAGGAGAACTTTATTTTAGCAGAACACTAATCAAACTACAGAAAGCATGGAAAAAAACAACAGTCCCCTAAAAACATACAACACTAAGGACAACACACCCACTCAC
Organism: Athene noctua; assembly: GCF_965140245.1. Lineage (NCBI taxonomy): Eukaryota > Metazoa > Chordata > Aves > Strigiformes > Strigidae > Athene > Athene noctua. The sequence continues at coordinate 29,332,736 of NC_134041.1, forward strand.
AACGGGTGAAATTCTAACTCTCAGGAAGCTGATGCCATTAACTTCACCATGCCCATCTTCCAGACTTTCCATGACCTGACTGGTTGCATTTAAATCATTTCTGAGCATACACACTCACTCATCAGGTTAAGAGGTATTTCCTGCAGAGCAGTATATAACAAAGAGCGTAAATAGTTGATATTTTCTAACTATTGAAGACAACTGAAGGACGAGCTTTCTAAAGAAGAATCTTGATTTTCAGCATACCAAGGCAACAGAGATGGTGTTAAGGACTGCAGACAGTGCTATATTTTGTTCTCACTGTTAGCCTTAGCTTTAACATTTTAATCAGCCCTTAACCAGAAGCTATTGCTCTAGAAGCAAAGAAGTCCTACAAATGAGGGTAAGAATTTAAATTTGCATAGCATATTGGTTACTTGTACGTATGTAGAGACATACACTGGCCCACATATAAATATACCAACTCTGGTTCATGTATAATCCCACAGCTTTAGACACCAACACATTTGAGGCTGCCTACTGGTGTCATTCATAGAGTCAGACTATTACCTACGTCAAAGCTCTCAGCTGAGGAACAGCAAGGAACTATGCCGATAGAGCCCCTTGGTGCACAGAGCTGGCATGAAACTTCCTATCTCTTGAGTGTTTGCAGCTACATCTCAGGTCACAGGTGATGTGAAAGAGACATTGAGCTATTAGAGGATGCCTGACTGTCCTTTTATCCACTTTCACAGCTGTGTACAGCCCCTGCCATTTGGTTCACTGCCCTCACAGCAGAGCTAAGGATAATCTTGCTCACAAAGCTTCTTAGAATTTGCTATCTGAATCAGTCAGATGACCTTTAATAACTATAATTTAGAATTATGGGGCAGCAGTTTTTTCCAGACCATGGTCCTGAGCAACTACAGACTACTTCTACACAATGTCTGCAGAACACAGCTAGGCACAACTGGCCTGTGAGTGCAAAGGCTTCTATTCATTATATGGAGATTCCTGCTTCCACTGGAAAATACTTAGGTCTGCAAATCAAGCAGAGTTTTAAACCACCATACTACAACTGAAAGTCAAGTTAAATTGCAAAAGACTTTATTTTTCTCATGAACTTTATATTCCGTGCTCTGCATTAGTTTCTTTAGTTGATTTTCCTAACTGCCCTTAGGTATGCTGACACGCAGGATAGAAACCCCAACTGTTGAACAGGTCAGAATAAATAACACTGTGCAACAAATGTGACTGGAAAACTTAAATATCTGCAAATTTAAGGAGTCTGAAATGGGCCTCACACCATGTGTAACAGCTCATGGTAACTTTATCTACTCATCACAGAGCTTATACATAACTAAATAATTTAACATACATTATTTGAACATGGCAGAACATTCTATGACATATAATTCGCTATTTGAATTACAAGTAACTTGATTATAAAGGAGGAAAAGCAGAGGTTGAGTTTAAAAGAGAAAGAATGTGAAGGAAACACAGTAAGACCACTGGTTTCTCAACTGCAGGAACAGAAGTTTTAGAAACAAGGGTATGAAAATCACCAAAGAATTGCACTGACCAAACATCACAAAACATCCATAGCCAGTTCTTCCTACTGGGAAATCCCAACTCTCCAAAATTCGCACAGTCAATATATCAAGTATCATATAATACGACAAATAGTAGGACAAGGAAGACATCAGTCAATCAAAGGCCATACTGGATCTAGGAAACGGGTGGGACAGGAGCTGAGGAGTGACCACAAAGCAGGAACACATGATATCATGGAAGGAGAGTTACATGAGTGGAGAATGCAGCTCCAGAATGGAGGATTTTACACACTTGAGTCTGACTAGGCATGTGAGAAGTAATTACAAACCTATCTCCACAAAAAAAGATAGGTGGGAAAAGTTTAGGAAATCCAGGATGAACTATATATCAGACTAGACATTGCATATCTTTGTTTTTGTCCAAAATGAAGTCAAGGGAAACAGCATGCAGTTTCTCCCGATCATCTTGTTTTCCCCTGTAAGTGAGAAAAAAAAGAAGTATCTGGCCATTCACCAGCTGCCCTCCACCCTCATGTCCAATGACTACATTTCCTGTTACACTGTAAATGCTATGGAAGGATGAGCCTGGTGACATTTTTGGCAGAAAAGAAATTTCAAATTTTTATTTACTCCCAATTACTACATGGGAGTACATTTCTGTGCAATTACTCACTTGGAAGACAAGGAAGGTATTTTAGGATTGTCCCAAAGCCTTGTGATACTTGTGAGTGTGCTTCCCCTTCTGTTCAGTCCCCCTCATAGGTGACCCCAAACTGTTGCACCAAAGGGGCAATCAGACCTTCCTGACTGCAGCTATTGTGAGACCTGGAGACACAGGGACTCCAGCTGCAGGTGTCAGCCTGGAGCCCAAGGGACCTTTGGCACAGAGGTGGGTGCACCACAGTCCAGAAGTACCTTCATCTCCACCAGCCAACTCTCAGTGCTCATTGACCAGGGCTGGGAAAGCCTCCTTAGAGGTTGGCCACCTTCACTGCCTTCCCCAGGGTAAATCTCATTATATGTCCAGAACAGTGCTGACACTCACATTCCCCAACCTGAAACTTCACAACCAGAGAGTTTTCACCTTTCTGCAGAGCTTCAGTGGAATTCTTCATCAGAGTGGAAGCAGCGCAAAAATTAGCTGCGCCATAAAGACTGAAGAATTTAAAAATATTTTCAATCTGCAGATGCCTTGCCAAAAGCACCGTAAAGAGCCCACCATGAATATGTTACAGAAATAAAAAAATATTTGCTCATTTCTAAATTTCCTGGAGTTTGCTTAATGTCAGCAGTCCCATTTAATAGCAGAAACGTAAAACCCTGTGACAGTTATTGAACCCCCGACCCCTGATAGGCAGTTACCAGCTTTGCCAGACTGGTTTTGAAATCATTCAGTCTGTAAGCCTGCATCTTGTTACAGTCAGTGCAACTGATGCAATACTATGAATCTCTCTTTCCCTGTACATTTTTAACTCTCTCGTGCCAGCAATTATTTTACTCTTACGAGAATATAAACCAGGGGTGCTCTGTTCCTTGGGGAACATTGGGGGAACAAGGTTGCAGCTAACTTTTGTTTCAACTAGTGAATATTTAGGAGAATGAGAAGATAGTTTTTATCTAAAACATGTTTTCACAGCACCGAAGCAGTGAGGCAGCAAGAAAGGGACTTAAAAACAGCCTGCCATTTCGTTTCCTCCCTGTAATTTGGACTGCTTTTGACCCAGCATGTGTACGCATGCACTCACTTGCTCGGTCTGCTCTTTTACACCGTGACTTCACTGTAAAATTCAATTCATCTGTTCAAAGCAATGACTGAAACACTGTCTATAAAATTATGGCACTTTTCCACTTGAAAAAAATTTTAACACTTCTTCATTTAAAAGTTATTTTTAAACTTAGTTGGTCTGAAGCCAATTTTAGTCATAACTGAAGTGGATTCTTCTTTTCCTAGAATTCAATGCCTTCCTTTTCTAAAATACATTAGCTTGGAAAAAAAAAAGAAAAGAAAACCAAAAAGAAGTAAATGCACAGTTTACACTTCTGTCTACACAGTTTTACCCTCTGACATATCAGCACAGTTTGCTTTTCAGCTTACACTGTGCAACAAACCCAAACAAGTCTTTACTTCTTCTAGCTTAGGACTTCAACACTGACTTTACAAATCCCAGAGCAGAACCACTTTCAGTTTGAATCTGGCTGGGGCACTTGTAGAGCATCACCAGAGCCAGTAACTGGCTGAGTCAAGAGTTTACATCTGGGAGGTTAAGTGAAGACCCTTCAGAAACATGGCAGAATTTAAAAAATAAAACATCGGAGCCTTATTACAATGCAAAGATACATGTGGCTTGTGGCACTACATCTGCATTTAAACATGTTGGTAGCTAAGCATGAATTTGATGAACTGAGCTGTTGTCATATGTAGGTAGAATGAGTGTCCTGACTTCACTCAGTTCCAATTTTCCAGGACTGTCTCAAGAGAAAGGAGAACATCTGGTCTTCTTAATGAAGTAGCTGATCTGGAATCTGGGTTTAGTAAAAGTATCCCTCCCCCACCCGGAAAAAAGGGAAAGAAGAAAAATCCTTCAATCTAAGCAATTAATATGTCACCAAAAAGGATTTTAAGGAATAACATGCAAGCTAACCTGGCAGGGAGAGTATTTTCCTTCTCCTTTCAAAGGGAATTCTGTTTTTCCCAAGAGAAAATTCAAACTAAATTACACTGACTTGATATTCAATGAATGTTCACATGCACAGTATTATCTGCACTGTGACAACTCCACTGAGACACAAATACAGGATTCACATACTTCAGTTCTACATGTTCTGTGAAGGGTATCAGCAAGCACAGTAATGCAAGATAATTAAAAGAAATTTGTAGTCACTTTTAAAATCAGATTCTTATTTTCCAAGTTGAATTTTCTCATGTCTGAGCTCAGCATTAAAGTGATTGTTTGATCCTTCAAATTAAGCAGACATTATTTGCTAACTCAGGGCTTAAGGACGACAAAGGAAAGGTTAATTTTTTATGTTGAATTGTTACTTTGGGTTTTTGGGGATTTCTTTATTGTTTTATTGCTTGAGTGCCTAGAGATTTGGAATCAAAGTTTCTTAAGGACACAACATCTATCTAATCTTCTAACAACGTTAGAAGCATCCTAAAGATGGACTTCATGAGAATGTTACGGGTTTCACTGTTTATAAACAGCAGACGCTGAAGGACTGTTTTTGGGGGATTTTGTTTGTTTTTTAAATGAGGGTGATGAAGACACACAGGGGAGGAAGCAAATTCACAATACTGGATTAAAACATTCAGAAGCATTCAGCTCCACTGTCTTCAATACCTGGACTGAAGCTACAATGCTCTGCGCAACTCTGCACAATGTTCCACTCTTCCTCTGTGCACGGCTGTGGAGTGGAGTTCAGTTTTAATATTAGTACAATGGGGCTTGCCAACATGTGCTTGCTGAATGAGGTAGGTCTCCATTACCTCATTCTATATGACCCTTTTACATATTTTATCCAACAAAGCTTTTGAAGATATATTTATCTTTAACCATGTGAGAAATCTCACTTACGTTAATGATTGTGCAATAAAATGTAAAAATAAAAATGATTAGTAGTCCGCTGATGATTATAAACCCTCTTCCCTTCCCCTCCATTTTTCTTAGGAACTCATTACTCCAATGTTTATTTTTACTTTTGTAAATCTAAGAGTGCAAAGCAGGAGGCAGAGGTATAAAAGCAGCCAGAATCTGAATGGGTGGGTGGGTACAGGATCTTTACATACGCACATATGACATGATCCACAGTATGAATGCCGTGCTGGGCAGCACTAGCAGGAGGGTTACAGCTCTGCTAGCTACCCAGTAAATCTGTACCAGGAGAGTCAGGAAGCATTATGCCGCTTTGCAGTCAAAAGCTGTGTAAGAAGCTTTGAGAAACCATCATCATTCTCAACCTGCTATTTGTCTCTTCCCCTGACCCCTTCTCAAAAACTCTCGTCACCTCTCAGATATACCCATTTCATTTTCCATGCCACTAGGTGCAGAAATCTCAAAATGTCTGTGGGGTTTGAGCCCCTGCAGACAGCTGCAGGTTAATTCTACCTGTCTCATTTGGATAGTGTAACCTCCAGAATCCAGCATGAATGACCTGTGTGAAAGAGAAAGGGGGTACACAGACGAGGATACAAGAATCCTTGCAAGGAACTGGGTCCAAGAGAAAGATCAGGATGATTTTCTAGAGATTTCTCTTGGAGTTACCTCCTGGCTGACAGCCCAGGCCATAGGGAGAACGTTTCTGAATCTACAGCAAGAATTCCCCTCTGCGCAGAGTGAAAGGATAGGTAACAGCTCCACCAATCCTCACATCTCACAGATTTCTCCTACACTTACTTAGGGGTATCTGCCTTATGCTAGCAACTAACTGTGTCAGATGCTAGGAGTTCTGACCTCCCTGGGGTGCCCCATAGCTCAGGTCTCTGGAGAACAGAGCTGGTCCGTGCAACTCCTGACCTCTAGACTCTCTTTCTCCCAGCCCCAAGAGCTCTTTGGTGCCCCATCTATCTCCACTTCCCTTGACAGAGCATCTGCAGTCTAGCCTCTCTCTGGAGATCATATCAGCATCCACTGCAGCAGCAAAACCTTAAATCAGCATATCATAAAGAAATATTATAAACATTACCTTGACATTTTAATGTACACAGTTAACATTTACATTTCACACCACCTGTGTAAAGTCCCTCTCTCCATGTCATCAGTACACCACTTCTCTTAACTCCTCCCACCCAACACTAAGAGCCCCTTATCTCAGGCAGGCCAACAGAAGATTTTTGGTGCTTCTGAGCTCAGCTACTGTGGAGACAGAAGTGATCAAAAACTGATAAAAAATACAAAAATTAAAAGCAGACAAAATTCCCTCACATGCAGAACATTTAAAATCCACATGAGTCTTTCCCAAATACCCTAGAAATGCTTCAAGGTCACAATGAGATGCCACAGGCAATTATTTCAGGACCTACTTTCAACATTTGCTATGAAGCATCTTTTGATGCTCCAATTACAGCTTCCTAAGGGTTAATATACCAAAACAGGAAGGGAAAAAAAAAAAAAAAAAAGGGCACAAAAGCGGTATGACTTCTTTCCATGGTATGACAAACTCTCTCTGCATCATATTCCAAAGCGCGAGATGTGCAATTTCCATTCTTAAGCTCAGTAAAAACAGCATTAAAAAGCACTAACCCTGGGAACTGCTTGATTATTAGTTTATCAGATCAACATCAGCAAAACTGTCTTTTTATGTGCTGCTTACTTTCAAAAAAAAACCCTACCACGCATATTTCAGTTTTCCCTCTCCACACCCCACACCCTTCTGCTGCTGTCCAGCTGGAACACATCAAGGGTCTAGAAGCCAAGTCAAATGTTGACCCCACCCTCCTCCATCCATTTTAAGGCACCTTCAAAGCCAGTACACTGATCTAGTTCAGCTTAGCCAACAACGCCAGCAAATCTGTTATTTAAGACTTCAGTGCTGGGTTTTTATAACTGCCCATTAATGCAAGCTTTGATGTATGGTCAAAAAATCCAGCTGTAATGAGTTTCATCAGAATGTAGTAACCTTTCCTCAGAAGGTCTTTATTACTATACCTTCATAATCTTTGGTCCCAATACTGTTTTATAGTATCATTCTTACTGAACCACCTTAAAAAAACCCAACACTCAGTAACACTTAACACATCTCCTTCCCCAAAATTAAAGCAAAGAGCCATTAATAGTGTTCTAGAAGACACTTTTGCACCCACATTTTTAATTGGAGTTTGCTGGTAAGCATATGCAGGCAATAGTTGTGTAAACCAAAAGAGAAACAAATTTTCCTGACAAAACCCTTGAGACAAGATATGAAAGGATTTTGTAAAAGGACAAACAACTTACTCTGTTGTTCCCCTTTGCAGGATGCAGCAAGGAGTAAAGAGGGGAAAAAAAAGAAATATTAGATACATTTATTTTACATACATTAAGTCTAACTCGTACAGTTCTGGAAAGAGCTCAAACCAAATGAGGAACTGACTCAAAGAACATTCACTGAATCCTTTAGCTAGATAGCTTCTAGGGGAGCATAGGACATTTGCAAAGGATAGAAAATGTTTGGTGAAGTTGTAAATTCACACTGTTTCAAAATTTCCTCTCTACACAAACATTCTGATTCCACTTTTGCTTCCTTCAGTGTAAATCGGGAGCAGCTCCTGGGAAGTTGGTGGACACTAACACAAGGGAGAAGAAAATGAGGCCTGAAATGATCTAGGGATGGGAGGGAAGCCAGAGGGATTTTTGTGCATTGGTAATACTGAATTTCCAGTATGTGAAGCAACCCACTAAACATGTCTTCTTACCCTTGCATGACAGCCACTCCCTACAACATGCTAATGAATGGAAAGTTTCACGATCCAGTGATTTTTAAAAAGCAAATATTGAACTATTAGATTAGTAATAAAAATAAGGAGGAGATGGCATTAGGGGAAAGGGGAAAAGGAATGGATGGGACTAGCAAGGTAAAGCAGGCAGAGCAAGTTACGACAAACATCTGTGCTATTATTTTTTTTTAATTGTGAGTTTTGCCATGAGCTGGCATTAACAGTGTATATTATACAGTGGGAAGTCAGCCAAAATAAACACCAGCCTACAGTTGAGAAATACGGTCTGGAAAGGTTAGTCACAAAGTTGTAGTCATTTTTTAAAAAGGAGGGGTTTGGATGCATCAGTCCAAAAACCCAGCAGTAAAGTCAGCTGGTAAATGGATATCCCGTTTCAAAGTGAATTGGCCACAGTGTGATTTATATCAAACAAGCTGACTTGCATATGGGTTGAAAAAATAAAAACACTGATTCACTGCTATCCGGGTGGCTGTCAAAGCCCACGTCCTGACAAAAGCAAATCTCTTGGGAGAAGGAGGTGACTTGGCAAACTGAAAAAGAATTTGGGGGCTTATAGAGAAACACTGAGGAGTGATCAAAGACAGTTAACAAGAGAGTGAATATATGAATGTGATTGTGCATCCCCATGTGCAGAGGGCCAGGGAAGGCAGACAAAATGAAGCAACAAAATGGAGGAATGGGGTGATATCTGGTGTTTAATTTTTAATATATTAATGAAATTTGTTCAGGCAAAAAGAAACTTAAAAGTCAACCTTGTACTTGTTTACAGGACTAAATTAGTAACAGAGACTTCATGTTAGTGGCAGTAAGTAGTGAGCTGTATTACCACTATAATCACACAATTTAAAGCAGCACTACTGAAAAAACAACCGAAAAAATAATATTCCTAGTTAAGAGATTTGCCCCTGGTGAAAATTCAGAAAAAAATCTCTTTAATTCAGCAACAAATTCCTACTTTTCCTGCCACTGCAAAAGGAACCCTGCTAGGGGCAACTGCGTTGGGTTTTACATCAGCGTCCTTGTATGCAAGCAGCAGAACTGTTAATGAAAGCACACAGCTTAGCTTTCAAATCCCAGGCTGCACACACTGCTCTGGCAGTTACAGAAAGCAGGCCAGCTTCACCACTGCAATACTCCAGGTTTACAGCACTATTAATCTATTTTTCATTTCTAAGAAGCAATTTTTTCTACTTCTGGTGCCAAAGCCTTGGATGCTCAAAGTTACCAGCTGTGACTTGCACATGAAAAAGAGCGAGAAGGTCAGTCTGGGAAGGGGCTAGGGTACCTCTCTGCCTTTTTAACTCTGGAATTGCAAAGCTGTGGGGAAGCACTGAAGTGAACACAAGTTGCTGCCATTTCCTGGCAGTCTCTCTTACATAAAAACATGGTGTCTAAAACTTTGAAGGAGAATAAAAGACTTGGGGGGTGTCTCTAAAGCTATTTTATATTGTCAGAGGAATGTGTGAAACTGAGGAGTATGCCCAGGATTTTAATGAAATGCTGATGATTTTTATTTAAGTTCCACTGCAGCTTCTAAGGTACCCTGCGCCTTGGAGCTTTTGCTTTACAAAATTCAAAACTTTAACAGCAGACTTGCAATCCACATTTGGACCTCTAGTCCTGTAGGAACAAAGTGGTTTGCAAGACTAGAGTAGCATCAAGCATCTTTCCTGAACAGCTTGATAGACTACTGAGTGAATTTCAAACTACAGGTGTTTGGAACAACAATACTCACTCCTTTTATAATGTAAGGATAATTCCAGCTCAAAGGAGAACTGAATTTTGACTCCCTTCTGTCTTTCAAGGAAGTCTCTCATCTTGTATCTAAGACCCTTTTGACAAACTAACTTTAAACAAAACCAATAACTTTTTATAAACATATTTTAAATACAAAATATTTTTAGGGGGAATGGAGAGACAGGAAGACAGAAGTTTAGAAATCCAACTAGTCATCTTGTTTAAAGACAAAGTAACAGATATATGAATATGATAAACATGTCACAGAATGCAACATTAAACCAGAGGCAGCAACAGGCTTTTTTGACATCATTATTAAAACCTGAGTAAGAAAAAAAATAAAACCAACACAGCACTATGTTCTTAGTAATTAATTAGGTAACCTCTTGTAACTGATCCTTGTAAAATGACTTCTGATAGTCTTAGGTATGAACTGATCTACAGGCAACCTACTGAAGAGTCACCAAAAAAATTATTTTTTTTTTTAAAAAAAGTAAAGTCTCAGATACCTGGTAGGTCTCCTGATAAATATGGTTTTGAACTATTCTTTTAAAAGTCATTATCATCATCACTGTTTATTTCTATAATAATTTAAGAATACAGCAGTTCAAGGATTCTCTGATTTGTCTTTTGATGATAGCCTTGAAACTTGGTATGAAGAGTGGAAGCTGAGGGTTGTTTGCATCTGTAGCAGCTGGAGGAAATGCAGACAGAATTATACTGGAAGCTGTGGAGGTATGACAAGTATAAGGGAAATATGAGAAAGATGAAGAGATAGAAGACAACACAAGACCCTGGATTCAAAACCTGGCCTTCCCATGGAAAATAAGCAGGAAAAAGAACAAATTCCATCAAAATCAAAGCATCATTTTTCAGACCAGATCTTCCGCTGAAGGAATCTAGCAGGCTTACTGATGAAAGGTGAACCATGCATTAGAGAAACTTTCGAAAACTGAAATGACAGGTATTTTTGCTAGTTAGCCTTCTCACTGGATACATCTCCTCAACCTTCATTTGAGATACTAAATATAAAAATAATTAAGTAAAAAAAATATGTGAAGTGGTAGTTGAGCATATCCCATTTCCCAACTTTCTGTTTTTTCTGTTAAATTAATAGAGGCTTTTTTACTATATCATGTTCAATTTGCTCCACATGACGATTAGCTGAATAAAACTGCCTTTGGAAAGGTTTAGCATGTGTTTCATACACAAAAAACATGCAATGAATCAGTAAAATAAATACACATGATTGCCTGGAATGCTTCTGTCAGTTCTGTAATACAGAGCTTGAGGGAATTAACTCTTCAAAGCACATCTTTACCTTAAGAAGACATTAATAGAAACAACGAAGCTCAGGAAACCCCAAATTGCTCAACACTTTTAACTACACAGATCCAATGAAAAACATTTTGGAAGGATTGGTTTGTGGTTTTCTTTAATATGGAGGTTTGACACATAACTTGATCTTAAAATATTTCATTATGAATATTTCAAAATTACCACAGAAGAGTACAATGAAAAGGCCACCCTTTCTTAAGTTATCTGCAAACATTGTGCTTTCCCAGATAAGACTGATTTTTCTGACTCAAACAGAGCAGCTACTGGAAAACTAGTGAGCTGTTTAACTTACTGAGGATTTATCAGGATAGACACCAGCTCGTAGCAGAGATGCCTTCCAGCTATCCACCTCCTCTTGGGAGTCACAGGCTAGCTCAAGGAAACGATAATCCTTGTAAACATTCCTAGAAGAAAGAGCACCACATTGTAAAACTAGCATTTTACTACTCTGTGTCATGCACACAGTATTTTAAATTAAAAATCCTTTTGCATCAGAAATTACTTGGTAATTGTTTTGGACAACAGAGTTTATAGGACAGGTGCTTGTTTAGTAATTACATGGAGTACTTAAAATATCTTAGAATGATACAGCACAGTTCTGGAAATAATAATCATCTGAAGGTACCATGAAACTACTTAAAATCCATTTTCCAGCTTTTGCCAAAATGGAACAGTTTTAGGAAAAAAAGTCTGTTGTGATGCAGAGGACAAACACATACAACACACCAGCAAAACTGCATGTCCTGTGACTGATTGCTGCTGTAACCAATAAATATTCAAATAATTAACAATACAGCTTTTTCCCATCTTAAGTCCTTTCAGTGCATTTTATACCCTTTTTAGCTTTTAGACATCATGAATAAAAGGGGAAAGAAAACAATGATAATTAGATATTTAAACAAACAAAACAAACCTCTGATGTCTGCCATGATAGTAAGAAAATTAGGGCATGTTTAAATAACACTTCTTGCAGGTAATTTACATAAATTGATAAATATATGGAATCACTTAATGGAAGACAAGAGAAAGACGTATGTAGGATGGTGATACCTGTAAATTCTCCAATAAACAGAAGAGATTTTTCCCCTTACGGTTTATTCATTAGTTTCCAAATTCAAATTCTATATACAGACCAGATTGCTGTAAATTTGTCAGCCAACAGTCTTTTTAGGAAAGGCCACAAGCTTAGCTAACAAAGGTTAGGAAAACACATTTTGCTAGATATTAAGAGTTGCACAAGAATCAATCTTCCATCGCAACCAGACTGTTTTCTTTCCTTAGCGAGCTATGGAGAAGGGGGAGTGGAGTTGATAGAGATTACTTCACTTTCAAAGACAGCAATGATAAGGGGCCTTTTAGTTTCATTACGCAACTACAGAGGTCATTCCTGCCACATACTTTGAGGGGAAAAAACTGAATACAATACAGAACCAGGAAATAAAGCTATTATCACTGCCTAGACAAATTTCTTTAGTGTTCAGGCAGGATTTTAGCATCACACTGCTGGAATACAAGCCACTTGATTTAATTCCCGCTCACAGAAGTGCTTCTCCCTTATGAACAATGTCACCAGACAGCTCCTAGCCTTGCTTTTTAGGGGTCGTCTTAGGAAACAAATAGAAAACAGGTAGAAAAATTGTAATTGAACAGCAAGTGTTAATGCCTGAGCGTGAAGCAACCGTGACACCCAATCATTAAATTATCAGCCATGAAACCACAGTACAGCAACCAGAGTGTACCCACCTCTGGATAGAGGGAAATGAGGTATCTTTAGCAGGCTTACAGATTGCATTCAAAACTGCAAAGAATAAAGGACATACTCAGATTTCCTTATGTGGGTGACATAATTCTCACCAATTTCAGTGGTTACATCTGAGCAGCCAGGCAGGTGTGCTCAGCACTGGGCTTGCACTGCTCCTTGCAAGCGTCTGGATTGGAGATGCCACCGGCGTGTGCTTCAGTGCCCCTCAGGGCAGCACACTTGTGCTTCCTTGCCAGAGAAATCTGCCCACAAAGGGATAGAGAGACACTAAAGGGTGTTTAGGCAAAGCCACTGACAGTGTGAATGACTGAAAGCTCCAAGGATTTTTTTACTCATTAGAAATTAAAAATTAAACCTTTTTCTTCCCCGACTCCAAAGGTGCTCATCCTGCCTTAAAGCAAATAATAGCCTGGATGACCTCCTCAGATGTCGTTATCTTAAACTGATGACAAAACACTTGAATTTTATTCAAATGCAATATTATGGAACTCTGAGTCAACATTTACTAAACAAAACAAAAAACTCAAAATAAAAAAGAAGCAAAATTGAATTGCCAGAGAAAAAATGCTTTAATTTATTGTTAGGAGAGACTTACTGAGATAAGTTTTTTGGCGAAGTTAACTAAGTAGCTATTACCTAGAAGAAATAGGAAGCTGAAATGGTAAAAGGGTACTCTCAGAAAAGGTGATTAAAAATAACAATAGAGCAAATAAAGTCTGTAAAGCATAGAGATACGGAAGTTCCAAAAATACTTTTATCTACAAGAGCAAAACAACATGACACCAACTTGTGAAAACATTTTTTCAGGACTGTCGTTACATATTAAACTTTTTGGCATTTTATGACTTCCTACATCAAGCATAACTGTAGAAGGGATTTTAGCCAACTGCTTTGAACACATAGGAGATGGCAGACTCCTGTCTCCATGTCAAGACTTTTCATAGGTCTAGGAACACCTTTTGGGCAACCAGCTGATGTCTCCAGCTTTCCAAGGCCCCTCTCCCCATAGTATCTGAGAGCTCCACCACTTCAGTGTAGCTACTCTTACCCACCACCACCACCAGCACTAGTGAGGAACGGAAGGACATACACACAGAGCCAGAACTCATAGGAAGCTTACAGTAAAGTAGGCAAATGAACATTTGCCTCCCAAATCAGATTCCTTGCTACTAGACTTCCTTTGCCTTTCTTTCTTCCAGAGAGGCTGACAGGCACAGGAACTTCTCAAAAGCAACAAAGCCAAAATAACTTCTGCAAAGAGTGTGTCCTTTTTCTGTTACTAGTGGAATCTTACAAAAACACATTAACATGTTTTACTCATTAGGAATCCACTGGCGTCTCATGGAAAGCTGTAAAAGCGTTCTTGAACACAATTCAGATTTTCTGTTTTGTTCTCTCTTTCACTTTTTAAAATTGCTAAAGATATCAGCACAGAAACAGTTACTACTCAATCCTCACCTACTTACTCCATATAGAAAACAGTGAGGTCATGTTCTCATTGTCATCTCTATAGCAGCTAAATGGGACGTTATACATCAAAAAGAATGATATGATACAGGATACCAAGAAGCAAAAACTCTAAGCAATACAACAATACAAATCTTGTTGATATTCAGGCATCTTTAAATCTAAGGGACTGTAAAAATAAAGCATTCCCCATAAATGGGGAAGCTGTGTGTAAAGCTATATGCATATACCACATCTACCTATGCTGCTTCCTCCTACAGAGTCTCATCATTGTACTTTAATATTCTGCATTGTACATGAAAATGTATCTATAGCAGCATTTCTTGAAATTAAAATACTACTTTTTTCCACAGTGAAAAATACAAAAGGTTAACATTTGTTATCTGCAGATTTTATTATACTCTAGATATATAAACCTTAAGAACTGCATTCCAGAAAAAAACACAACATAATTGCTTATGGAGATGAACAGACAATTGGACTCAAAGCATCATTTCCGATTCTCAAATAGTTCCACACTCAGGACATACCTCCTCTAGGCCAAACCCAATACTTGAAGTTTCAGCAGACACAAAGCTGTAACTTTTCTTACCCAACAACTTCTTCACTTTATTTTGGATTCCTTTCCCCCATATACAATATTTCAGGGCCCAAAGTGAACTTTCTAATGCAGAAATGACCTTCACATTGTCTGTCCATAGGTTTTTCTTTAAGCCCTTCCATCACTGAAGAATCCTAACATGAAAATGTAGGAATGCAGTAAGGTATTTGAAAGCTTACAAGAGGAAATGGAAATGTGCCAGGTAAGTTTGAAGACTGAGCCCAGGTACGAGTTACTGAGATTCCAGTCCCACTAGTCCTGAAGCCTGGGCTGTCAACATTGTGTAGAAGTTTGCCTATAAAACAGTAGAACTATACAATCCAGGACCACAGGTGAATAACACACAACTGAAAATCACAAAGAACAAACTTTCTAGTTGTTGGCTACAGTGGAGGCAATACCAGCTGGCTTTTCTCTACAGCAGTTGCCACATCAAAACTGCTTGTTATCTGAGCAAACTCAACCACCAAACCTCAAGACGTATACTAAAATAAGGTTAAATATTTATCTCCAACAAACCTGGAAATATTTTTAAAGACAACCACTGTAGACACATTACAAACCCAATTAATATGCATGCATATATATTAATGCTTATCCACATATTAACCATACGCATTGACAGCTTTTAGATGGAGTTGGATCTGGAACATTTCAGTAGACAAAGATGTGCTGTGTACACATGGAATTTTTTTTTATATATATAGAAAATACAAACCAAGATTAAATGAAGATGCATTTATTCTTGCCAATATGGGAGGAGACAGAAAAGCAATTACAAAGCAAGAACATTAGCGAAATTTTTAGAACTGTGCCTATAAACCACTTTAATCCTCCAGAACACAAAACCACATTTAACTTCAGCAGTCACACTGAAACAAGCAAAGCTACTCACAGACTGAAAGACAAAGGAATATTTTCTTTTACAGGGATTTCAAACAACTGTGCTTATCATCTCAAACGATTTTTTGGTAAACATTTCATCTTTTTATTAGGATGCAAGCAGAACTAAAATGAACATTAGAAATCTAGAACAAAATGCAAATTGGCCCAATTTTATTGCACAAAAAATACAAAAGATTCAATTCTTAGATATTTCTTGATTGAAATTGAAATCATACAGAATATGTTTTTCATAAGTGGTTACCTAAAATGAAAAAGGGAGAAAACAACAGAATCCAGGTACTCTAAATACACATGCACAAGTGGGAAAGATATAATAATACTGGATGAAACTCTGCTCTACATTCTCTAATTATTCAACCTGGAACTGCACTGTATACACTCTGCTTATTCAACCTTAGTCTTAGTATACCATTTTATACACCTTTAATTCCACAATGGGTACTCTGAATATATGCACTATTTTTCATGTAAGAAAGCTCTACTAGAAGCTCGGCAAATCATATATTTTGAAGAAACAAAAATGACCATCTGCTCTGAGTTAACAGCAATGACTAACATTTTCTATCAAGGCATGCCATTTCAGATCAGTCTAATGTGAAAGCTAATTAAAATTAATTACACACGTCTTTGGAGATTTTGTCTTAATATCCAGAAAAGCCAAAGAGACAATCTCATGACATGAAATGTCATGAAATAATAGCACTTAAGGATTTTACCACCTAACTCATGGGTGTCCCAGAAGTATAAGGATCTTTTCAAGTTCACACACAACTACACACACAAAACCACACAATTTAAAGGTGAAAATGAATGGAAGATATGCTGCTCAGTATATAGCCAAGTCTGGACAATGAAGTGTCTAGAATTCTATATGTAATCCAGAACAGAAATGCAGCCAAAATTAACATGACACAAGCCAAAATCTGCAGTAGTAACAGTAACTGGCACTAAAATATTCCATAACTCCCTGGAGAAGAAGGTTTGATCGTTTTTGTGGTGAGGGATGGAAGCCTGTTTTGGAACCTGCCTTGGGGCCACACAGATGCAAAAGCTGCTCACAGCTGCCAGTCCCGCATCAGGCATGGCAGGAACACATTGCCTGCTCCTGTCCTGTGCTGCTCCAGATGGGGCAGGGAGAGCCAGATCTTGCTGGGTCACAGTCAGCAAGCAAGGTGAAGCTGTCCTAAAGGCTGAGTCAAGTTTACCAGCCATGATTTAGCCCATGCTTACAACACCCGTGTCTTTTTTAGGTGTCACTAACATTTCAGATCAAACACAATCACTTCGAGAATTTTCTTCAAGTACAGTTTAATAATGATATTTAAGGTATGGGTTTGGCACTTCTGCTTTCTTTCCCTGAGAACCCCTTCTAGCTTAGTAATAGCAGTTTTAAATCTCAATACCTGCACCACCTATCCACCATACTGTTTTATTTATCATACAAAGAATTCTTGTCAATGATAACAAAAAGGAAGCATTCTAGGAAAAGAAAAAGCTTTTTTTTTTTTTTTTTTTTAAAGTGAAATAGACTTGGGGGATAAAGGCTAGTTATTCCTTGGGTTTCTATATTTTTCTTATTCTTAAATATTATATTCACCAGCATCTTAGAACTTTGTTTACAAACATTAGAAGCTTTCTTCTGGATTAAATTTGTAGGTTTTTTTAATTAACTAGATTCTCATTTTTCCATCTCTAACAGAGAGGGCTCTGAATAGCTTATAGTCCAGTTCTTCCTGGGGCTTAGGTTTCTAAGTAATTCAAAAACAGTAACTAAACATACATCTCATCTTAGGCTTTCTCCTTTAGCCTGGATTCCATCCAACACCTCCTCTGACCTGGTCTCCTTTCACTAGTTGCCTTTATTTTGGCTCTTGCTCAATTTCCCTTATATATGGATAGCAGTTAACCAGTTGCTGTCCATAAGAAGAAATTCAGTACTTAAAGGTCTAGTGCATTTAGAGTCCCAGAGTAGACTTGTGCTCCATCCCGTTCTAGAGCAACACTCAGCCAACAACATGCACCCAAAATAAATGCTGTCATACCTTTCACATAGTAGACACAGTGTATTTTCCTGGGTCCTACTAGACAATGCAGTTTCTTGTGCAATATGATTCCTGACAGTCAGAGTGTACTCAGGAGTTAGTAGCTACAATTCATCATCTGGCAGTTCTATTTCCAGTCCTATTGTATGCCCTCAAAACTTCCTTTTGATCACTTTCCTCTTGACATTCATCTGTTTTTCAGATTAAGGATCTGTTTCTACAGCGAGCCTGCCCCAGACAGCCAGCTCTCATGGAGGGACGGTAGGTTCTGTCATACTGCTTCATGATTATTGAGGAGCATTTAGCTCTCAGGAGCCTATTGTGAAGGCAAACAGGAGCAGTTCTGTGCTTTCAATTTGCTCCTCACATCCCCCTATCATACAGAACCACAGAGGTGAGGAAAGCAACACCATTATTTGGTTTCATCTGGATCCTGATTGGGCGGGAAAGTAAGAGAAAGGGACACTTTGTGGGATCTTCCTCTGCAAGGAAGGAAGCATTTAACACACTGGTGGTTCTTCTTTGGCTCCAATGAAAGGAATGAATTTGAAGAGGAACACAGCTTCCTGCATAGGAAAGACTACTGACAAGGGACTCTCCGGCAGGTAACTCTTCCTCATTGTACAGTTGCTACTCCCAGTATTGGTAGGAAAGGCCTGAAAATTCACCAAGAACAAACACTTCAGCCTACTACCATTTTATAACCCCTACAATCTGTACCTAGTATAATCTCTGCTTCCACAAAAGAGAAAGAATTAATCTCTCCAGAGATGGAGAAGAGGTAGGAAAGGAAGCTTTTTCTCTGCTTGTAGCAAAAGAAAAGAGTTTTTACCCACTGTTCCTCCTTTATTTAAAAGAGAAGTAGTATTTAGATGGAGTTGTAATACAGTAATACAATTTACTGACCAATAAATCAGGAAAAAAGTACAACTACTCCACTGCAAAGGCAAAGGATTACTTTAGAACAACACAGAATCTAGTAAAATAGTGCTATACGGATCCTGTAGTCAACTGGGCAAGATCATGAGAAATAATGACTGCTTGCCCTTCTTAACTAGGGAGATATGGGACCCATTGCATAGATTGTAAAGGGAGGTACATTTAAGACCAAGTTCTTGTCTCAGACTACAGTACATAGCTAAAAGAAAAAGCACCAATCAGCAAATAATTTTTACAGGAATTATATGGGGAATAGGCAAAGTGTTTGGAATTAAATCCTGTAAAGAAAGTAAAATTTCTGGGATGGGCAGAATTTGTTTTGTTTGTTCGTGAACTCTTCACAAGTCTTTCACATTCATCAATGAGGACACCGCAGGTAAATCTACAGGCACTGACAAAATCATCTTTCCTCCATTCTTAGCTCTAAGTCAGTCAGTGGCTACATCTACACAACTTCATGTTACTTTCTACAGCAGTACTGTAAACAGTTTCTACAGTATAATTATTTTTGAATACTTTTAATATATTTGATCTCTTTTCCCATCTAAAACACTTGCCAGCAGTTTACTGTGGAGGAGAAAAGGATGGTTTAACACAAAATAGGATTTACTTTCTTGAGAGCTTTAGGTTTAGACACATACTACTTGACCCTAACAGCTCAACTTCAGTTGCTTAAAGGCAGACTCCTATAGATAGACATGGCCAAAAATGATCCAGGAGTCAAAGGGCACTCACTCTAACATACCTGGTTCTAATATCAAGTAATGCTAAGGTAAGTTAACTAACGGAGACCATTTCTAAAGGTCTTCCATGGTGTCTGTAAATTAAGTAGATGGGCCCACTCAAAAACTTTAAATAAATTAGTTTGCTGAAAGACAAAACTCACCTCCCCCTCCTTTAAGCAATATTGTATCTATTTCACACCTAGAGTTTTCTTTTTTTCTCCTTTTTAAAAAATTGTAATTAGAAAGTAACAAGAAAATAATTATTTCACAACACAGCCTTTTCATAAACACACAATTATGTTCACTTCATGAGAATTTATCTTCACTGTGAAATCAATCATCACAGTCTCCATTTACTATACATTACCAAGTCACATTTGATTCCTGTCAGAGATCTGTTGACTTGTGCAGTAAATCAAAATGACGGATACTGTTAGTTTCCTTCTGCATCTATCCTCAAGCCTCAGCTAACTCAAGATGTTTTTTCCTTCTATGCAGTGAAATAAGCATTTTCCTGGTAACTGTATTTCAGAGCTGGAAAGGTTTTCATAAATGGAAAAAATGCAGGGCATAATCCAGGAAACTATTGAAATGTACAGTATCAGAAACATATGGCTGTAGCAAATACCTATGCAGTGAGGGCCTGGGTATGAAAAAGAGAACAAGCTTATTAAAATTCTTCTCCTAAAGGATTTTGCTTGAAAATTAAAATACTTTAACATTAAGAAAGTTTGCACAGTCAATGAAAAAAAAATGCTGCAGATTATGGAAAAAGAAAGAGATACAGAATAATCTCCATGCTATCATGGAAACTGGAACAGATGATTTTGCCTTTGTTCTTTAATGATCTACATCTTAAATAGCAAAATGGTTCCACAACCAGAACCCTCAGTGGGCAAACTTAGAAAACTGATTTCTTTCTCAATTGCTAAGGATTTTTAATTTAAAAAAGCCCACTCCCCCCCACCAACCAGAAACTAAGTTAATTTACATGAATTTTGAAAAGCAAGAAAGCCACATACAGATACACTCACACACCCATTCAGAAACCAGAAATCAATGGATTAGTGTAAAGTAAAACAACAAGATGACTCCTTATTTCAACAGATCTTTACTGATTCTCTGTTTCAGTTTCCCTAAGAATGTGGGACAGGGAACAGTCCCCAGTTGCAGGCCAGATCACTTAGTCAAGCCCCAGTATCCCTGCCTCTGCTGACACAATCTCTGAGTTTAGGAGACAGTGGAAACTGATACTAAACTTGTTTTGACCAGTTTGTGCCAGCAGGCAGATTTTTAGAAATATCAAAAATCAGCTCTTTTATAGCGACAGAGGAATTGCTGTTGTAATTAGAATTCAGTAAATACTTCTTCATGAACAACTTCTGCCTCCTTTTAAGCTCCAAGACTGTGTCCATAAACAGCCTCTCCCAAGGAAAAGTTATTTTGTTGTCTTATCGCTGTGCTATCATGTCTTAACATGCTCATATAGATAAAGATGTTTTAAGAGCAGCTTGCAGATGCTGGAGAGCCTACTCACAGCCCAAATGGGCAGGGTTATTACAGACATGGCAAACATTTTAGACATCTGATTTTGAAATCCTTGCTGTCCAGTATGTACGAAGATCCAGTGAAAATGTGAATGTGAATGAATATAACACCCAAATAAATCCCAAACTTGCCAACGGAAATGCACACTTCTCTTGGATTTTCACAGAAGTTCAGTGATTAATATATAAATGATGAAAATATTCAAAAGTCATTAGCCAAAACAAAGGAGAAACAACAAGCTAAAATTAAGAGATTTCTCACAAAAGGAACTTAATATGTACAGCTGATATTAAGCCACCAGGACAAAGTTCTCTTGACTGACTGATATACGTGCAATGTCAGGATGATTCACATATATCTACAGCAGAATAATCATAATTAGATTAATTTCCAGCATCTGAAGATCATTTATGTTTTGAAACACGCTAAAAGTTTTTCAAAGCTTTCTTCTGTGCTCCAGAAATGCAAGTGGTCAAGTGTTTGAAATCCTATTCCCAGCAAGTATGTGTGTGACATACTTTCAAAGGGCATCTCCTGGCAGACAATGTCCACATGTAGGCTAGCTGAGATCTCTGCAGATGTAGGCGAAGTGTTCATGGGGTAAATTCAGAGCGAGACTCACATTGCGTCCTCATGTTTCTGGGGCTAGCAGAAGCCTGACAGCCCAGAAATCCTGTGTTTTGCTTTTGCTTTGCAGGAGGGAGGAATACTCCTTGCTTCTGAAAGGACTATTTCTGGCCAGTTCAGGAGCAACAACAGCTGGCTCTGCAGGGAGCCACATCCAGCCCTCATCATTGTGAGCAACATCTGAATGTATTGCCAAGCTTTGGCAACGTGAGGGGGGAGCGGATATAGAGGAACTTAGCAGAAGAGAAGACGACAAGGGCATCTGTCCATGTTACCACTACAATTAATTTATTTTCTTGAAAAGGAACTTAGAGAAATTACACCTTCTCTGCTCAAATGCAATTCCACTGAGACAGCTGCGAATGCAACTCTCCAGTAAAAAAAAAAAAAAATTTACAGATCATTCGTATGTCTAAGTGTTGTCATGTTTCCTTGACTCATTTGTGCACAGTAATCTGAACTGGCTGTGCATCAGGAGTGGGCTTCCATAGAGTACCCATACCACTTAAATCAAAGGATGGAGTCTGAAAGGAAAACTATGAGGCAAACACTACAAAGCAAAGATTCTATTCATAAGGGAAGCCGAGGAATCTCATTTGTTCTCCATTCAACAGTATATAAACCCAAACAAACAATAAAGTGACTCCCAAGATTACAGACAGGCAAGATTTTCCACTGGAGATGGTGAAAAGCAATTACACTTTTGTGATTTACAACAGTTCAATCTGGTCACAAGGTATAGAAGTCATGAATGTTTTGGTAAGCCTAGGTGATTGCCAAACAAAACAAAAATAGGATCAGGAGGTGATTATTCAGCCATACAGAAGAACTAGATGACTAATCATGGAGCTGTTTCACTCCATGAGTGGCTAGAAGGACACTAACCTTTCATCCCATGATTATGCAACAGCAAAGAAGCAGATATATTAAGGGTATAAAGATGTTTCTTAACTCAACAAAGTGGAAATACCAGAACTGCATTCCCAGTTATTAAAATGCTCAGCTAGATAATTTTACAGAAATATCTGCAGAATAGCACATTTTCTTACCTCTGCTCCGTGTTAAACAATGCAAAGATATGTTTGCTAGACATGAAACTCTTTTCAACATCTCGCACTTTCAAGTTGTCCAAAGGAAGCATATACTTTTTCTCCTTTTCCTAGAAAAAAACAACAGGTTACAACAACACTGTGTGAGAAGTTTTGAAGAAGCTTGATCTCAGCAAGCTCCGCTTAGTTGGTAATGCCTTCAGTACATTTATTATCGTAAGGGAATATCCATAAATGAAATGTCTGCTTATGTTTCATAGACATGCCTGCCACAGAAATGAAACCTCAATTGCAGCTCTGTTTTTCACTGACCCTCTTAAAACATTTCCTGATAAAAAAATTCCAACTCAAACACATAAGCATCTACAATTATTATTCTTCATTCCTCTAAATTCTAAAAAGAAAAGGGTCAGACTTAACTAAAATGGAAATGTTTAATCAATACAGAACTCTTCTACCCTATCTGCATAGCGACTGGAGTAACCTGTGACATAAAATTAATCTCTACTTGTAATTACTATTATTAATTATTTAGCAGTGGCATTTGATGTTCCCAGGGATAAATTTTCATTCTTCTGGTGACAAATAAATTTAAAAATTATACAAATCAAAATCATACCATCATCAAGGTTTTATATATACCATATACAAACAAAACCAACTCTAATCTAACCAGCTTGTTTCTCCAAACAGCAAGAATTATTTATTTGCTTTGTGTACCCAACTCCTTTTGCATTTTCATCACAACGCTCATTTACAACACATCCTCATTTACAGCAATATCATATTATTTCACCTTTTCTAGGTTTCTTGCTTCCTGTCACTCCAAATTAAGGACTAGTACCACTCTCAAAACACCTTATAATGACAGAACAAAAAAGCCCTGAGATTATCAGATGTTCCCACTGTGTTAAACTTCCTTGAAGTCCTCCTGCTGAAGGATAAACCAGGGCAAACCTCTCCATTTTGCTTTGCAAATACACCTGATGCTAAGTAGAAGCAATCCAAAGACAAAAGGGGCAACACTTGGATTCTCATACCAGTTTTGCACATCACAATAAAATGGTGATAAGGGTCCTAACACAGGACAGAGATTAACACCTTTCAAAGGCTATTAAGGTACTGTTAAGGCTGGTGCCATTACCATGGCAGCAGTGGAGAGGGGAGAGGATTTATGCCCCGGAATTTGTGCAGCAGATACCAAGTGGGGTTCTCTTGAATATGGCTACCCAATGACTCTACAGAAGTTCAATAAATCACCAAAGTTGGAAAACTTAGAACTCCTTCACAGTTCCTTATCTGCCAACATGAAGCAAAACTGACTCGTCTCTGTCTAGACACCATCAGAACTAGCTGTCAAGTCTAGCATCCATTGCACTTGCTGAAGAATTGCTAACTGGGACATCACTTAGAGTGGTTGGCTCAAATAAGAAATATGCATGTGATAATAGTTTATTGCATGCCATAAAACAGGGCAAAAGGGACAAAACAAACTAGGACTTATTTCCCAGAAGAAATACACAAAAGTAACTTCCACTACACAGAACTAGAAGTTCTTGCTAGACAGAGATGTGGGCATCTGTACTGTGGGTACTGCGAGGGCAGATGCAATTCAACTTGGCTAAGCTTCAGAAGACTGCAAAACTAAACCAGATGAGAATGTACCTAAGAGTGAAACTATAAAAATACAGCAATGTGTCCAACAATGGCTCACTTTCCTAGACAGCTTCATAACAGGCCTCAGTAGACGAAAAAGCGTATTTCAAAGGCCCTTCTGGAAAAGTCTTGTTTTGTTGAACACAAGAGTTATCAAATGCAGTGTGAGAGTATTACATAAAAAGTACTTGATGGATTTTCAAACTGCCTCTAGCTGAGCCATCCTAGAAATTATTACCCACAGAAGATAATACGTATGCACGTTATTCACTCTCTATCTAACAACAATTCCGAAGAAGGAATCTAGTTCTGTGCCAGTCTATAGCTATTTATCACAGTTCATATCTATATTCTGCTTCCAGGGAACATATACTCTCTGAACCTTTGGGGCACTCTCTGAAGGAAGAGTATACTGTCATACATTCAGTAAGTATTACTACTGAGATAAACAAAATTAAGCAAAGTAATTTCATAATTTGACAAAAAAGGAAATAAATAATATTAAACCAAATAAATAACTTATATTTACATATAAAAATTAGAAGTACACTGTCCTCTAACACCGAGGTTTATTGATATGATCTGGTTTGATATTAAAAACTAATGTCCTAAATAGCTCTAGTAGTATTTAAAAGGTAACAATGTGTAGCTTTGCTGTCATGACAAAGTGACACACACTTGAAAAATATCATAGCATATAAACTCAGGAGAACACATATTAAACTTTGTGTTAAAAGCAAATAATTTTTTTCAGCTGAAAGCTGGACTGCATGGTAATGCAAGATACTTTCTTTTCTATTTCAATTTCATTAAAAAATCTTTTGGGGAGTAATATAGATGTTATTTATTCCATCATAAAGAAGAAAAAACTAGGTAAGATTAATTTTTATTCTTTAAAACTTATTTTTCATTATTATAGAATATGCTTATAATGATTTACTATTCAGTTACCAGAAATTTAAGAAGTTTCTGATGAAGTGTTTGTTCGGACAGACACTATTTATTGGCAAACCAAGCAACCACAGATGAGTAAAAATAGGAACTGATGAAAAAACTATACCAAGAATCTGATTGTCTAAACAAAAATTCCACAAGCAGGAAAGTTTTATAAATGTATGATGCCAAACTGTGAGAAAGTGTTTCTTCTGTAGCCACTAGGAAAAAGGAAATGCCTACTGAAGGCTAAGAAGTGGTTGGTATTTATTTACATGGCCTCCTACCCACACGCTGAGACAGAGCAATTTCCAAGAAAGGGAAATCATAGGGTGCCTATGCTTGAAGCTAACAGACAGCATGTCACATATGAGAGATCAGACTTAAATACTGCTTAATTCCAGGAGAAAGGTATTCCTGTGACATTGAAGTGTGGCAGCAAAACACATAGCAACTTACTTTTTTTCCCCCCTCAAACAAAGAGGAAAAAAAATAAATATAAATGGAGCATGAGCTAATTCAACAACAGATGAGTCCAACATCATTTCACCCTTAGGTCAATTAATATTATGTTATGTCAGGGCAAAAATAAGCTCCAGCCAGGATTATCTGTGCATGTTTCCCACCCTGAGAGGCTGACAGCATAAGAAACAGGGAATGTATGAACCCTGGGAGGAATGGGGCTAGGCACACTTCTACAAGTGACAACATGCACATAACTGTGGGTCCAGTTTGTCCCCCTTCAGCACTTGTTCTTTTTTATTTATAGATTTTTATTTTTATAATGGGGCAGAGAACTTAAGTGTGACATGAGGGGAAAAACCAGCACATGCTGATCTCATGTAGAGACTTTGCCTCTCTTTTTTCCTATACAGAGTAGAAGAGAAGAAAAAAGTGGGAGGTAGCATGGCCCATTCCTCTCTCTGTGACATGAAAAAAAAAAATCCCCATAATGCACCTTAGAAAAACAAACCAACCTGCTAGCTTGGGGAGGCCTTCCCACCCTTGAGACCATGTTTCACCACTTGCGGGCATGAGTAGCGCTCACATCCTTAATGGACTAGTTCTGTTCTCTGACAGGCAAGTAAGCTGCCAGGAACTGACAGCATGATGTAAATATGCCATATTACAACTGCCCCTTCCTTCTGCAGTGTTTAAATGTACTAAAAATAAATACTGCTGAAGTCCAAAATGGCTTAAGGGATGCAAAAAATACAACAGCAGCTCCCTTCCCTCCAGCAAGGTCTCAGCCAGCCTTTCCAAGCTAATGAACTTCATTTTCAGCCAGGGGCAGAAATCATTCCCTGCTTTTGGAACTTTGTAGGTTCCATCAGAAGAAACAACCTTGGACACAATGTCAGCTAGCTGGATTATAAGGGGAACAAAATTCCTTTACTTCAAAGAAAAGAGACTGTTAAATTATTTTAGCTTTTTCCATCTATCAAAGGTGGATTTGTTACATTTTTGTTACTTCAGGATGGCTACTGCACAACAGCAGCATGCAGGACGAACTCCATTCCTCACTTCATAACCTGAGCAACAGAAGCAAAAATTCATGCAGGACAAGCCAAATATATGATGCTCAGATTCTGAAAGCCAGGTCTGAGCCTGAGTGCCAGCCTAGTCACACTTTCAGTTACATCACGGGGAACTGAGTCGGTTTGCTCACCACTTTGTAATGCTTTTTAGAACACCAATTTCCAACCAGGGAGTCATGGCACCAACCAAAACCTGTCTATGCTGATTGTGGGGACCACAAGTTCAAAGAAATCCAGCTCCCAATTGGAAGTGCAGGACACACTGGAAAAGTTGAAACACAGGCTGGTTTTACAGCAGGATTCATCCAGGTGTATGACTTTGTACTGAAAGTACAACTCTCACAAGCAATTACTGTGCACTGATAGCAAATCCATTAAATGCCTCTGCCATTAGTTTTATGCATTAATAAGGCAAAATAGTGAACTACTGTAAAATGATAAACTGAGGAAGAACAGTTTTGAATTAAAGCTTGAGAACAGCAGATTAAAAGGTTGGCATTTCTGCCTCTCAACTAGATTTCCAGACTGACACGGTACTACCCTCTGCATTTGTTTCCACATTAGTAACTCGGGCCTAATACTTCCCCTGCTCACAAGCATCAAGCTAGACCTTGTTTCTGCAAGCAGCTAGTGATGGCAGGGCATCATTAAGGTATCCTGAAATCAGGGTGCTAAAATGTGTAGGTGGAACACCAAAGCTGAGCAACTATTTGGCAAAGCAGTTAAGCAGCAGAGGCAGAAAATACCAAAATGAAGTTGTTCTACAGTACTGCACTACCATAGATAGCTGGATCACTACCTTCATTTTACAGACAGGAACAGACACTAGAAGCAGTGGCTTGTGAACCTGCTGAGCCAGAACAATCTATATTGAAGAAAGAAGAAGAAAAAAATGTCAGGAAATGCTGGTGGTGGGCTAAAACTATGCCTGTTTACTCCTGAAAAGGAAAGGCTCAGACTTGTTTACACCTAGGAACTGCTCTCACTGCCAGTATGTACTCTGGAGCATATGATGAAAATGCAAACTATTAAGATGTCTCATAGCAACTTTTATAGTATTGAAATCAATATCCAGGAGTTAACTATATTCTAACTTTAAATACACCCAAGAGAATTTTACTGTGTTTCTATTTCAGTTTATTTTTCTCTCTTAGTTCAGAAAGCCACACAGCGTCTTCCACAATGGTCTCTGCTTTACCACACTTGGCTTTAGAGCATACTCTGAAAAATGAAGCATGAGATACATATTACTGCAGACTTCTGAAGAAAAACAAAGCAAGTTATTTTATTACAGACAACTTCGCAATGCGGGATTCAGGCCTGAACATGCTCCTGGGTACAGCTGTAGAAAACATAATTCTAAACCGTCCAAAAAATTAAGGAGCTGCTTTAACAGAAAAACAACGTACACACAACTTTCTAACATTTTATTGAAAAGCATAGCAAAATAATACTTAGTAAGTTGCAGATGGGAAGACCATGTTTCTTCCACCTATGCACCTCTCTCTCCAGCCTTCTACAATCAACTCCTACATGGCTTTAGCTGTTGATAATAAAGCACTGAAGCCAAGCGCTTTTCCAGGACTTTCTTTTCTTTGACCACTGAAACCAGATTCAAACGACCATAGATTCTGATTCTTCAATAAAGCCAGCCACATGAGCATCAAGAAGCACTCCGATACATACAAATGATTCCCTGTGTGCTCAAGTGAAAGTTTTCAGACAAAAAATGAAAATTATTCTCTCTCTCCCTGAGACTCCTCCACAGGTAGGTGGATTACGTCTCCATGATTACACTACCATTCCCCTTCCTGCTCCACTCTCACCAGTGCCAGAACTCTATAGCTGTGCTACACTGCAACAGATGTACGTTACCTAGTGAGCTGTTTTATTACATGTATCCATATTGACAAGAATAATCCAGTATGTCATATTAGAGAGCTGTAACATATAGGCATATATATAATTAAGTATCAACAAAGACACAGAAGACCCATTGTGCAACATATAAGAGAAACAATTCCAGGAAAATGCTAAATAATAACACAAGAGCTCCAAATTGAAAATCTCAATACAAAAAAATGACAACAGTTTAGTGCAGTAAAACAGTCTGTTAGAACAAAGGAGTGCATGGCACAGAACAAATACCAAATCTTAGATTCCCTCTGTGTTACTCTGCCATGGTGGAAATATGAGTTCCTTATACAAATCAAAGCTGAAAACGCCAAACCTGAAACTGCAATTGAAAAACAGAGATCTAATGATAGAATTAAGCTATTTCAGGTTTGAGTTACTATCTTTTTATATTTTGCTTTTGTAGTATATTTTCTAGGAAATTATGCATACTCCTGGCACTTTGCATTTTCTCCCAATCTTCTGGTACTTTTTCCCACAATACATTATTAAAAAAATTCAAGAGATCTGTTATATCTCTGGTGTTTCTTTGGATTAAATCTGATCCTAATGTTAAATCAGTCTTTAGTCCGGTGTTGTCATTTATTTTACAGTGTGTTACTCATTTCTCACAGTGTTTTTATCTTGTAAGAAGGGGTATTATATTTGTTTCTGCACTTTCCTTCTGCCCAAGCTTCTCCAGGAACAGAACCACAAGACTTCACAACTTTGTATTTGAAATACTTCATCCTTTCATGAAATGGTCACTGGTGTCTTTCTTGAAAGGAGTTTACTATCCTGCTACATTTCAAGACTTCACAGGACACCGATATAGGATGTCTCTACACCACTGTTTTGCAGCTCAGCTGTGCAACTTTAGCTGAGGGTTTACAGGAAGCTGAACTGCAGCTTGCATTCACGCAGCACACCCTAGAGCAGAACCTCACAATCCACCTGCTCAGAGCTGGGCAGCCCTGAATCACTCCTCCTCGCCTGCAGGAGAGGATGGGCATAGCACACACCAACGAATAACCAGAATCCTTGGGGAGTGCTGTGCCCTTAAGCAGGAGTTAACAAGACTGTGGCACTAAGCTTGCTCCATGTGGTCCCTGCCTGCGCAGCAGTCCCCACGTTATGGTACCCAGATAAACAGCTTTCCCATGTCCATTTCTCATTTCCCTCAGTACTAAGGGGTGTCTGAGCAGGCATCCCATTGTATTAGTGCAGAGACTCAATGGCTGGATTAAAATAAAGGAAACCACAACAAAACCCCACGTTATTTGACTGGTACTCCCTGTGCCCTTACATAATCAGTGCATCAAACAGAAGTGTTAAATTTTCTGGAATATATAACAAATTCAAGATGATTTAAGATTGCCCCTCTTCAAAAGAGGTGTTTATTATCACAAGTGAAAGGGTTGGTCTTTCACTGGTCTGTGCTATGGGGATGTGCTGTCACTAAAGGGATCAATCTGAGAAAGGGGCTGATGAAGAGGAAATCTCTGTTTAGCTCCTATTAGTTAGGATCTTGAAAGGTCATTTTGAATTTGGAAAATCTTGTCTGGGAAAGAAGCCAGCAATTCCTCTGAACTGAAGCGGTGCTGGCATTTAAAATTGAGAGAAAGCCCTGACTGATGAACCAGTTGACAGTCTGGAAAAATTCTGCTGGATGTGTCTAATGGCTGCTCCAAAGGTAGAGGGGGGAAAAAAAAAGTATCCTTTGACCTTTTTATCCCCTGCAATGAAGCCTGCTTATGACAGCTTGTTTTTCTCTATGGGTGTTCAAGTTATTATTCATGTACTGCAGATCATCCAACAATCACAGTGGTTTGTCAGAGCGATAGTGCAGCATGTCTGTGCTGGCAGAGGGCACAGAGTGACAGTGACATAACAGTTCCTCAGAGATCCAACTTTGCAGCTGGGTACACATTTCCATTCATACAGTTTACAGTTTTACTTATTTTATATATATATATATATATATGTACTCTATCATATATGTGTGTGTATAAAAATACTTTTTTACATATGTACACACACACGTGTTTTGGTGGTGGGATTTTTTTTTATTTAAAGGAAAAATGTAATTCCTGAAACCTATTCTCTTTGAATAGAAGTGCAGCTCAGATTTCAATCCTGAGAAGGTGATGGTCTGGGGGGATGAACCTTTCTGGTTCTAATGACCTCTTGCATTAGGAATACTAAGTTAAGATTGAAAAAACCCAGTAAGTTTAAATGTATTTTCAGCTTCCTGGACATCCTTAACTTGCACATAAAAAGAGAGCCTCTCATTTATAAGCCTCATGCAATTCCTTGGTAGGTACATGAAGAAGATACACCTTTGCCACAGTACCCTTATTTTCTGCTGGACAGGCATTTCTTAAAACTATTCTAGCTTTTGAATCCATTTCAGTTTCTATAAAACGGATTCTAGAAAAGCTCAGACTCAGGAAAGCCACCAGATACTTTTCTTTGGGTACCAAGTGAAGTATCTGGAGAGACACTAGATCCTTTGTGTGTGTGCACACGCATGTGTGGAAAAAAAAAATATCCTTTGTACCAAAATAAAAACTACATAAATCAAAATGCAATTACATAATTACGTAAAAAACAATAAGGAGGATTTTCCTGATGCAACCCGTCTGTCTCTGCAAGACTCCTGAAGATGCAACAAAACACTCACATACAACTTAGTTCATGGCATTTTATGCTGCCCTACTTGCTTGTTATCATTAAAAGCTTTCAGACAGTAATCAGTTTCACTGTGGTGGAGATTACTGCAAAATGCATTAAGAAGTTCACGCCTGTGGCAACGGTCATTGAAAATATTTTGGAAAGCATCCCAGAAGTATAAGACTTTTTCCAGACATCCGAGAGAAACTCTACTATGACAGAGCTTCTGGTGTCAAGTCTTCTCCCCCATCACTCCTCCTTTCTTTTTTTTTATAGCAGCATTTTTTTGAAAGGTACATTTCAGTTTTTCTTTCTCTGTTTTAAATTTTTTTTTAAAAAACAAGCCATGATACTTGGATCATGGAAAACAACTTCTGAGACAACTGTCTGAAGATATCTTCCTTGATCTACGTAATAAGTATAAATACACTCTGGTTTCTTAATTTCATCAAACTGTTGAATTGTTACAAAAGAGTGAGAAACCCACCTGCTTACTCTATCATAACAACATTTCTGGGTTTTTGAGTTTTTTTGTAAAATAAATAGCCCTAGAGATATTCCTATATTAAATGAACAAAGAAAACTGAATACACCATAATCATCGAGCACTATTTCTACTTTATATCAAGAACATTACCTTCAAATGCTAAGTGACATATACCATCAAATCTTCAAGGGAGTGGGTTTTGAAATGTGTCTCAGAATGACAAAAAATATCCTAAAATAATTATGGTGATGTGCAGTAAAATATGCAGCCCTCTGCCCCTGGAAATTAATAGCCATTAGATTGAAGCCTCCTTAGAAACATCTATCAGGAAGACTGTTTCTATGGAACTGTCCCAGACTGAAACACTCCTGAAGCTCACAGGCAAAGTTGTTCCTCAAACTGACCTTAAGTTGTCTGTAGACTATAACCCTCTAAAGACAGAAGTCACTTCTCAATGTGCATCATCTGCCCCAATAGGTACTTGAATGCAAGTGGGGATTGCAGAATTTATAGCAAACCCATAGCAATACCTGAACTCAGAAAAAGGAACCTGGCAAACATGGGCATGGGAATGTGGAAAACAAGGTTAGTAGAATATCCAAGACACCATGAAATTATCATGAACAATCAAGAGCTAGAGGACAGCAGAAAAAGATGCAACAAAGCATTCTTTAAAGCTACTGTCATTAAAAAACAGTGACTGCAAGGTGCTAGGCAGTGTTAATTTACTACTGACTCCTACAACTAGGACTATATGCAGAGGAAAGTGTGTGTAGGAGAGCTGCTAAACATGGCAGTTTTCAATCTGCAGGTCCTGTATTTTAAATGAAAACAGCCAAGTGTTGCTCACCCACAACCAGCTCTTCCCTGAGAAGGGTATGTTGCTCTTTCACGTGCAAATGCATGTACCATGAAGGACACTCGACTTGTTGCTAGCTGATTTAATTGTGCTGCTCGGTTGTTTGCTGGCAGTAGTATACAGGAAACTGAGGTCCTGTCTCAGTGTCATGCTAAGGGAAAAGTACGCCAAGCTTACAGCATACCTAAACAACACACAACTAAAACAGAGGGACAAATTCTACTGCCTTGGCCACATACTACCTTTAAATACCATGGCAGATGTTAAACTAGGACAGATGTCAGCAGGAAGTACCACAGTTTGGGCAAGCTTAGAGCAGCACCTCTGGAAGGGATGAGACATCATCAAAACAGAAATAACCATGACTTTCAAGTGTCATCACTGCCCTTTACTGTGATGGCAGAATTTGATTCATTTATTGACAGATCACCTTTGTCAGTTCCATACATGCTTACCTTTTTGTCCTTGCTGAATCAGAGCAACAGGGTAATACCCCTACACCAAAGTCTTAGGGACTGTCAAATACTTGGCACTGAAGGCAGTTCTGCAGGCACAGAGCAGACAATGCTCATGTCCAGTAACAGATTATCTAAAGCTACATTTTGCAGCCAGCTAGAACAGAGCGCACAGCTAAGAAACAGGCTAGTGAAACACTCTGCGAGCATAAACTTAAAGCAAAACTTCAGTCATGTGGTATTAGTTTCACTACATTGGAGGCAACAGCTAGAGGCTTCTTCTAAGAGTCAGATCATGTACTGCCGCAACCAAGACCTACAAACAAAGCAGGACTGCCACTGTGCAGTGCGAGAGGCACCAGAGGGAAGTGGGGTACTGAAGTCAGGAGACAACATCTGTGATACTTCTGGCTGCCAGATTAATTTCCACTGAAGCAGCTATGAAGGCTCAGTCAACCAGAGACTCCATCATCATTGCTGAGAGCAATGAGCACTAAAACTGGATAATGAGAGTGTCTCTCAGAGTATCAGCACCTGGGAGGAGGAGGCATTTCCCTTACTTTGGCATGGTGGATGAGTCTCCAGTAACTGCCAGATTAAGAACCTTGCAGTTATATTATTTTGCTTTTTCAAAATAACATCCTTACTCAATTTTTAAATATTTTTAATTGTTTTTTCTACTTTTCTCTGTATCTCTTCCAATGCATACTAACATCAAACCTTGTCTTTTCTTGCTATGACATTTTAAAATATGTCATTTCTCCTCTGTATAAAATAACATCATCTTTAAAGAATTTCTGTTCTCCCTTGCCTGGATTCCTACAATCAAGCATTATTCTGACTCATACCTAACACCCTCTTTTATTCCATGCTGTTTGCTTAGGGAGGAAAATACAAACTGAATATACTATTGTGTGGACTATAAGTTGACTAACTCCTGCATTCACTTAATCATCTCTGTTAAGATAGTGCCAGTCAGACTCCCCAAGAACACAATTAGGGAAGGATCTCTTTCCTACAAAAACCACCCCAAAACTCTAACCAATGATCAAAATAGCTATTGAGAACTATCTCTATCACACTCTAAAATTTGCAACATGCAGCTTGGATAGCTATTGTTGATGAAGTGATAATATGAAAATAAGATTTTTCAGGAGTCCTAAATAAGAGTTTAAAGTTTTTAAACAAGATGTTTTTGCTCCCGCAGAACTGTCTATACATGCTTAACCTCAGCTGTTTCAAAGAACCTATGAAAGATACAATGACTTAAAGCCTCCAGGAGTTTCAGAACTATAAACAAGCAGTGAAAATGCAAGAGGTAATGACATTATCGCAAACAAAAAGAGACAACAAAAAAGGCATACTGAAATCTGAAAGTTGAAACATGCCTGCAAAAACATTGAATTTCTATAGTATACAGTTGTATTACAGATAACACCTCTGCTTCTCCGGAAGAAAATGAAATATTTATTAGAAAATGTACCATTTCCTCAAGAATATAGGTCTCCATCAATGCTGACTCAAAATATTGTAGATTATCAATACACTGGCCCTAAACTTTTATATTTGTACACATATTTGTAAAGAATCACTCCAAAGTATGTACACTAATTCTACATAACATTGACATACGGCAGTGAATTCCCAGACAGTCAGTCAACGTGCTGGGCAAGAAACCAAATTCCATGATTTTTTTTTTTTCTTTAAACATTATGTCAAAACACTCCTATTACTTGTTACTTGTGCTTTGAAAGATATAGTCCATTACTCGTTAATGTCGTTAGCTTTTACAGATACTGCAACCAACAAGGAACTGCTGCTGGAAAAAATGTATAACAACTGTTTTCTAACACTGACATATTGAGATTGTTTCAATGTGAAAGAGGCACAGTGACAACAAAAGTCCAAGTAAAAAGAAGATAACTTACAATTACAACTACATACTATTATAGATTCCTTACTGAAATTCAAGTGAAACAAACTAACAAGTACTAAAGCTCCCAAGTTTATAATTTTTCACATATAAATTCATTCTAGGATTGATTCTGAAAACTGAATTTATACAACTAAGCCTTATCGGTGTAAACGGTCTCACTAATAGTCAGTGAGCTCATTTCACACACAGTGATTCCTAATATCAACAGAAATAATCTTTTAACCTATACTAAAGTAATAAAGAACATTTTAGACAAACATTTTTTCCACTCATTTTGTTTTCAAGACAAAGATATAAAGCAGGGAGGGCAGCTTATTGCAAAGTTGTCCATGCAACAGAATTTAAAAATACAATCCAAAGCAGAGAAAATAATTCTCCCTCTGCCCTCCAAAAGCCTCAAAAATATTGAGGTAAAATATTGAAATAAAGTGTTCCTTAAAAATATTCCAAGTCTGCCTAAGAGCTATTTAAACATTGCATTCAGCAATTTGATTTTCTGTAATCTGTTTTTCACATTTACATTATCCAACGTGAATGTATATTTTAATTATTTTCTCAATTCATTCATTTTGCTGAAATAACATTCTATTCCCCTTTGAGAATATTCCCAAGGTTATAAAAACTAGATTGTCTAGCAGTTTAGATTTGTTTTAAATGTCTACCAATATATTACACTGAAATAGTTTGAAATAATGAGGGTTTTACACGAATACATTACCAAACTATATAATTACTAATAATTTCCAGAAAAAAGTACATGGCAATAGACAAGGCTAAATGCATGTATATTTGAATAAAATACATTACAGAACTATTTCCATTACTCAAAAAAAAAAATCCTACCAAAACGGAATGTTATAAACCTGGAAAATTTACATTTAAAAGAAATTCATATTTCCTAAAGGAAACAGAATACCTCAAATACATTTCAATCTACTCTGAAATTGCACTTTAGAAATGGGAAGGGGGAGAACCTAATTCAGAGGAAGACATACATTTTAGTCTAAGAACAGAAAACTGAAATTTTAAAATCAAATTAATTTGGCAGCTGAACAGAGCCTTTACAGGTGAACTCAAATTTTCCTTGCTTTTCTTGCCTTCACTTCCATTTCCCCATTCCCCTCTCACATTTCCTGCTGAGGATATTTCGTGCGAGAAGTGTTTTTAAATATAGGAACTACTGAAATGCAAAGACGACTTTGGCCACAGATTGTATGTTGACAAAGACCACTACTTCTAGGGACATTTTGCAGAGAAGGTCACTGTTTGTAAAGAGACTGAAACCATATGTTGCAGTCTTACAAAACAGACACTACCTCCTTCAAGGTAAGTGAAGATGGGAGCACCACGGCCTCCAATATTTTCAGCAGGCATAAACAAAATCCCAGACTCTTTCAGAACACTGGAACACAAGATCATCTCAAAGAGATGGAATTTTTCTTATGCTCACTGAAAGGAGGAAAGTTTTATGTATAATAACACGTGTACACCCCTCAATCTCAAATATACAGTTACCATTGGATTCTAAATTCTCTGAGCTTAAACAACACAGCCACAAGATCTTCATTATTTCATTATTCGGATCATTTAGCGCAAAACTTGACTGATGTCAGGTGCTGAGTTTCATAAGAACATTTTTCTAATTAGTATGAATTAGACTGAAAGTTTTCAACTTTGCAGTTTAAGAAAATCCTCACTGGTTTTGCACACACATCCACATAGAAACAGCACTGCTTAAAAAAAGCTGTTAATTACAGAATCACAACCTTCTTCCCTATTTATCTGTATCCTAAAGGGAAGGTCAGAGTGTGGGGAAGAAGAATCTGGTGAAGAGGACTTTGAAACAGTGCAAAGTATCTCAAAGATGAAAATGAGAATTTAGAAAGGCCTATTGATAAGTATAACACATGGTGACCTGGACAAGAGGCTGTAGAGGTGGGAGTAAGGTTAGGAAAGCATTATGAAAAAAACTGCTGCACATGTATCTAAAATGTCTGTGGACTGACTTACTAAAGGTACGCAAAATAAAGAAGCTAGAAATTTTCAATCAGAATCAAAATTATTCCTTAATTGATCTAACAGAGACCTAGTGGAATAATTCATATAATCTGACAGGTCTTTATATTCTTGTTTAGTAAGTCACACAGAAAGTAACTGGGAAAGCAGCATCTTTCATATCAAAAGCACACGTATTGGTGTGGGGTTGACACCAAACAGGGAAAGATACCTTCCAAACTTTCCTGAAGGTAACTAAGGAACAAAGAATATGTGCATCACCATCACCGGGACTGTCAGTGATCACTATAATGATTCACAGTACAGGACTTGATAAGGAGGTATTTTAACTAAAAGAGACACACCATGGAAAAAGCTAAACTCAGTGCTTGGTTGAGAGTGAAACCTGTTAAAAGGCCATGTTGAGAAAGTTCCAATATTCAATCCTTCTTTCACATTGCTCTTCACTAAAAAGCCTAAGAAGCAGTAAAAATAATTACAGTTATGTTAAAGAAAATGAAGCACTAGCATAAAATGCTAAGTTCAATAGCCACCCCCCTCCCTTCTTTCAGTTCTCCCAAGCGCCTCAGTTTTGAATCAACAGCTTAAAGTCGTAAGAGTAAAAACTCTACAACTGATGTGTGTAAAGCTTTTATCTAAATTACACAGAGTGAACAGAAAAGCAAACCTGACTTAAAAAGCACAAGATTCCTTGGAACTAAGCCCTACTCTTACTCTGCTATTTACACTGCAGCTAGCATCTTTGCTGTACAAGTCAAGCAGTCAAAACCACCGCCTAACTCAGAGATTCTCAAATGTTTTTGTATTTTAAGCACATTCTCTTTTCCTCTCTGCTTCACCCCAGTGCAGACAATTTTGCATACTGTAGACCTGCATATGCTAGCTCCTTTTCTCCGGAAATGCTTTTTGAAAGTCCTAGCTCCCATGCCATGCTCCTCAGGAAGGTGCTCAGAGTGGTGCGTTAGAGCTTGGCAGAGGTGCTTGAGACAGAGGCATGACACAAGGGTTCTAATGACAGAACTCAAGAACTGAATTTGCTAGGAATGGTGAAACTACTTATCAGTCCACGGCTGAATGGCAAGAGCACCCCAGGCTTACCCAACACTGCCAGTACAAACCAAACCCAAAGAGGAGCATCTGCTTTCTACCACGCAATGGCAAGACAATCTGAGACTCAATCCATAGAGGCACCTTCATCTTCCAGAGAAGAGGCCAACATCTGGTTCTGCTCCAAAAACAAAGGGGTCAAGACTGTGGGAAATAATGCACCACACCGTCCTTTATCCCCTCATGGCTGGGTCTCAGCCTAGCCCAGGAGTAGCTAGTCATCTTTTCCATTTGGTAGTGTAGGGTGTTGGTCCATCATCTCAGTGGCAAATAATCTGCAGAGAAGCATCATTTCACATGTCTTAAATGAAGGCTATAGGAACATGTGCACTGTACACAGCAAATAGGTCATTATGGAAATCATAGAGAACTTAGCATTTTAAGTTTTATGTAACTTGTGCCAGTAAAGTACTGGTTATCCCCAAACTAAGCTTGCTATATAAACTATCCCTTAACTGTTGAGATATTTTTTTCATAAGTGAGGAAAAAGACAACTAAAAAATGTCTGAAGTCCTTGTTCACATTATGACCTCAGATGCCTAAAGGCACTTGCCCTACTCCCACAGTGTGGAACGCTCTCCCACAAAGCACCTGTGTGGAATCTTCAGAGACTATTTTTGAAAAGCATAATAAAAAGGCATTTCTTCCTAGAGTTTCTGTTGTTAGCAGCACAGCTTATTGACCACCTCTGTGGATGCCTATGCTTTCCAGATTTTTTTCTAACAGATAGGATTTCTTATGTGTAGTAACCCATTACAGAAATCTAAATGAAAATTTATAGTTGTCAATGAGACAAAGGAAGAAGCAGGCTTCTCTTTATGCAAGGATAAACCTATCTTCTCAGTGAAAAAAGAAAATATTATTTCCACAAGGTTTACTGCAAATTTATTATAGCAATTAAACCGTCCAGTGAATCTCTGTCTGTATCAACTTACTTCCAGATTCAAAACCAGATGTAAAAACCATCTTTCATTTAATTTAATCATTCTAACGGGTAGAATACATAGAAACAGATATTTTGGCAACTGGTTGCTAATGAGCTTTCCTAACTCTTTAAAGCTGTTCTTGCAATGCTTTTCCTACAGTATTTATAAGAAAAAGCTAGTGAGTAGAAAATGGTTAAAATCCTTGCTCCTCCTGCAGCAGAAAACACTAAATCTCTTTTAAATAGAAAAGGTTTTTAAACAGGCTTCATTAAACACAGCTTCCTGAGAATCCACTTTCCTGCTGACCATTACTTCAGCCTTTTTGTACTTCAGCTGTACAGCAAAGGGTTAGTAAACCCATCTACACTAAAACGCCCATTGCTGTACTCCACCCATCAGGGCTTTTATCATTACCAAAAATATGCAGTATTTTTAACCCATTGTTGAGCACTGACATTTAAATGCTTAGGCAACCTTTATTTTTTGCCTTTATGCATTGCACAAATGATTTAAGCACTCTCTTAAAACATTAATTATTAAATTGAAATAGTAAAGGGAAGATGCATGATATTTTATGGGTGTGAGAGTTTGCAATCACAGAAACATTCATTTGATGTTTTAATTTAAAACAAAACCAATACTATATTCAGTAGTGTAAGGTTCCACCTGTTCCTCCAAGCAAACTACCACTTTGTAGCTTTAAAATTAATTTACTATGTTTGAGAACATTGTTTTCTCCAACATAAACAGAAGATGAAATCAAACCAAGTGACCAACTTTTCCACTTCCTCTGTGAAGGCTGATAAACAGAAGTTTCTTTAAGCAAAGCTGTAACTGCCACTGATGCCAAGCATCCTTGAGACCAAGATATTTGTTGCAGCTGGGTGGATCCATAGGAAAGGATTTCTGGAATTGCATTAGAAAAGAAAAAAGGAAACCATGCAAGGAAAATAAAGTATTGTAAAGGCAGGGAAGTGAGCCAAATGTTGCCCAACTGTCTGCTGTGGAGACCAGAGTAGTCCATTAGATCTAGTTCCTCTTTAGCATCCGGCATTTGCTGCTTTCACAAACACACTGATCTGATTCAGGACAGCAATTGCTACTTTTCAAAATGCTGTCAAATACACAATATCAAAAGCAGAGATTTTTTTCCTTAGCTTTTTCATTGTGGTAAAGTTTTGTTTACATCTAAGAGACAGCAAAATTGCAGATTGTTATCTAATTCTACAGTGACAGTACCTCCAAACAGTGAGTTTAACAACAAGATAAACAGTAGAAACTGGAACCAAATCATAGCTTTTAACTGTTCATCCTATGTTTTAGTTACAAGATTATTTTTTTCTTGCTAAATGTTTAAACCACTACCCTGAGTTTACTTCTCAGTTGTTATCCAGGTAATAAAATCAAAAGAGCAGTGCAAAAGTGGGAAACCAAAAAGAATAATTTTAGATAAACAGCACAATAAATATGCTTAGAAACATGGATCAGCACATGGGATGTCTCTTGTAAAAGATGATGTGTCACATAAAAGCTACTCGCAAAGGTTATAGTCTGTTTTCATGACTTATCAATAGCCAAGGATTGACTAGAAGTTATACAGTAACAAATAACAGAAGAGATACTGTACGCAGTTCTGTAACCTATCTCATCTGCAGCAATTACTCCCACACTATTAGATCAAACAAGAACATTCCTGTTTGTACAACCCTTATTTTCAGACTGGAGACATTGTCATCTCTTCCACTGATGCTTGTTACCATCATCATGTCATCTCCTGTCTCTCTGACTTAAGTGACTTCATGGATGGGAAAATGGCAGATTTGACTTTAACAGAATACAAGCATACACCAAATCATACTTCAATGATTTCTTTCTATTCCTGTTTCAGTTTGTTGATTTCATTGAGGTCCAACATTCTAGCAATCAGTAAATTAGATAAATGCCAGCTAATGCACTATATGATAACACTTCCTGGGAAATACTTGTTTACCCCAATGGAAACATTTCCTATCTGAAAAGAGGGGTCATGGTCACTTATTCAGGATTCCCAGATGCCAGACAGACTGCGCACACATCTGTACCAGCCTCCACACACAGGGCATGCTCAGTGTGCTTCACTGCACACGCATTCTGGGTAGATACCAGACCATTGTTATGGAGTTACAGGGTTATGTACTCACTACCTGCCTGGATTTTTCCACTGGGACCTAGGGGAGCTTCAGTGAGGGAAGTCAGAGCAAAATTGCTATTCCTGCTGAAAATGGCATTATGTTTCAGAGGCAGGAGGCTTCAGGAATATTCTAATCCAATTAGATATGCCAAGATGGTCATCATGACAAAATCCACCAAGCTATGGATCTGATATATATTCACTTCCTCAAGAAGAAGGGATGTTAACTATCATGATGATAACAACCACATATAAAGACTTGAAATACAAGTGAACTACTAGACAATTCAACAGCTCTACTGCATGGACAGACAGTGGTCTGCACCCTCAGTACTGTTGAGGAAAGAACATTAATGCAAAAGAAAGCATAATAGCAATTCTTCAAAAAGTAAGTGTGTTCAAATATCTGCCTCTTTTGCCATTATAGAGACATAATGAATTCAAGTACCATTTCTTTAAGGATCCGTCCTATGAGTAAGGTAATCCCTAAGCGAATAAAAAAGAGGAACAAACAAGTGCATATGCTATACAATTCTCCAATGGCAGGTTATCAACAAATCAAAAATAATTATGCCTTTCTCTACAGCTCAAGATAAAACTGCCTTCAAAGCTGTACAGGAAAAAAAAAAAAAGCTTCCCCTGTGCAGAACACAGAAACCTTCATGACAACTAACAGCCTGATGTACTAACAAGTTTTCTGATCTCTTTCCTAATAGTTTTTGCTCTGGTACATATGTTGTGCTGTGACTGCCAAGATAATAATTTGGTTGCCTCAGCTAATAGAAAGTAGCTTCCAAAAATCAAGTTATTATTTAAAACTACTGGAAGATTTAACAGTCTGGCTCACTCAACAAAGCAACTAAAATAAGCAATTAACAAAATGTTTCAGCCAAAAAAATGCTATAGTTACTAGGTCTGTTACTTGTGGTTAATATAGAGAGATAGTTCAGTAGAACTCAATCATATTCTGATTACTGGTAAAAATATACATTCAGATTTGTGGGTCTATGATGCAATAGGAGCAGAATTTAAAGAGGTCTGAGAAATGCAGATACCAATCTACTGCTAAACTCAAGACCGGTAACAGGACCATTATCATCACTTGCACTGTGGGAGTATCTAAAGAGTATTTCAAACTGGCACTATAAAAATACAACATTTCTTGCCCTAAGGGCTAGCAATCCTTATCACCTTGACTAAAAGCATGGTAGTCATCTGGCAGTCTTCCAATAACATGCTCTTTCCTCTGATGTTGCAGCTAGACCTTATTTCAATGGCTGCAAAACCGTATCATGTTAGGACAATGAGCATTATTTACATACGGATAACTTTTTTAAGACTTGTCTCCATACAGCCTCACTTAAATTAAGTACGAAGTGTCGATCTATGCAACTACACAACAAAACTGCATCTGCTTAGGAATAAAGTAGTGCTTGGGCTAGATAGTTTAATAGGCTTTAAAGTCTAGTGTAAGGAAAGATTTCTCTCACATCACTTCAGTTTCTTCTTCCTAGTCTTCAAAATCCACAAACATTAAATATCCTTTCCTGGACTGACTAACACGAGAAAAGTGAATACAGCATCATCTGTGTTAAGGGCCCACTAGAACAAAATACAGGAAGCCCTGCCAAGTATATTTTCATCAGTTGGTATCATCCTGCACAGGGCAGCGCTGAACCAAGATACTGAGCACAAATCTGGAAGTAGGATAGACCAGTTTCCAAGGGGCTGCACCCAGGTTCATGAGCCCTAACTTTTAATCAGCACAAATACCTGTGCAAGTGTGATGATAGTGGTTTTAGTTCCAGAACAGCTGTGAACTCACTCAATGAGCAATATATGTGCTCAGGAACACACCTTCAGCCTCTCTTCGCTAACCAGGACACTGAATGTGCAAGCCAGTCCCCAGAAATACAGATGAGTAGGAGAGAGGCCTTCTGAACGCCCTCTGATTCTGAAGAACAGCAGCAGCAGCAAGCGACTCCATCAGCTCTTAAGTATCCTGCAACTAACTTTTACAGAATATCCTATAGCTAGATCAGCTTCCAGGCACAAGAAATCATTTCATTCAGATCTGCATGGCATGCTTAAAACCAGCTGAACTTACACAGACCAGGAGATCCCTACAGAACAGAAATGCTACCATACCTGCTGTTGACACAGCTTTGTTAAATAGTTCCACAGCTCAACACTAGAGGCACCAAATCCCATGAGTAAGAACATACAATAGACCTTGTAAAAGAATTCAATAATCACTGTGGTATGCACAAATCCATGAGAGGATCCAACAGCACTGCAGAATCTGGGCCGACTCCAAGCTGTATGCAATAATTATTAACTAGTGCTTTGGGCAGCATTGTGCAGGTTTGTTTTTTGGACATTGCAACTGAAGTCAGTTCCTTCTTTAAGTTACATGGGAGTCGATACTCTAACCAGGTGGTTGTGATTTGCAGGGTTTTCACAACACTTGTTCTTCTTGCTTTTTTTCCCCTCTGCTTAAGGTTCATACCATGGTTTTGTTCATTTTGTTTGTTTGTTTGTTTTCAGATGTAAAAGTGTGAAATAACCTAGCTACTGTTTTTTGTCTAGCTTCTAATTAAAGCCATTTAAACATCACAGCCCAAAAAAGACTCAAGGTGATCTGAATCTTTGTCAAAATTAACCAAAAACAAGTGAAATAATTGTGAAGGTAGGTGAAAAATTTATATGACCAATCACTCCACCAAGACGCATGCTTGTTAGTAAAGAAATACTGAAAAGAACATTAAAGATATTTTTGGAGGCCACTGAACCGGTAAAATAATTGATTTTAAGTTCTCTAGTTGAATGTATGGCATACAGGGTGGGGCATAGATATCCCTTGTGAATAATGTAGTTGGAAGTGATTATATATTCTATTAAACTGCTGTGGGAAGCACAAAGGACTGAAAAGCAAGTAAACTGTAAAGAAAGCACAGTACCTAGGTGTCGTCACAAAAGACAGAAACCTCACCATTTGACTGCCTTAGGGATTTTGCCTAAATTTGTAATGCAACCATAAAACCAGGCCAATTTCATGTTTTGGGGTTTTCTCTGCCAAGTTTTAATAGATTTTCCTAAATATCTCCTGCTTTCATTATCCAAAACAGTGAAA
This sequence comes from Athene noctua, assembly GCF_965140245.1. Classification (NCBI taxonomy): domain Eukaryota; kingdom Metazoa; phylum Chordata; class Aves; order Strigiformes; family Strigidae; genus Athene; species Athene noctua. The sequence continues at coordinate 29,377,221 of NC_134041.1, forward strand.
AGAAGTCACTCTTGCTTGTAATAGAAGGCATAAAAAGGAGAGAAAAATGCATTTACATGTAGCAGTAACTCTGCATTCTGAGCACGAACACAATTAACAAGAACAGTTATATAGAGACATCTTAACCTAAGCATTTATAAAAACCCCACCAATTAGGGATTCCCCCCCCCCCCCCCCCCCCCCCGCCCCTTCTTCACCAAACAGTACTCAGCAACTGAGCTTTCTGGGCTCCATGAAGACTAAGCTGGGTAAACTCAGCCAACCACAAGGTTGAAAATGTAGCAGACATATCATAAAAATTTAGTAATGCTTTTAAACTACTTCTCACCTCAGTGATTTGATGGTGGTGTGGTACTGTTATACAATATGTGCTGTTGCCAAGACAACTCGATCTCACCTCAACAGCTGCTTGCAACTTCAGCAAATCAACATGCCGAGCTGTGGCAATTGTGTTTTTTTTTTTTTAAAGAGTCTTTCCAACTATAAAGCATTTTCAGATGAACCTCTGGGGCTCTTTATCCAAGGGCTATCGCTATTTCTCAAAAATATCTTTCACTGTATTCTACTGGAAACATTGTGACACTAAGTTCAAAAACATTCTGTTAAATCAGATTTGTGTCTGGCAATTTTATACCTGGTGTAAAAACAGTATCGTGCCTCTGCGTTCATTCAGTTTAAGTGCAAGAATTTTACATCTCTGGCAACAATATGAGCCTGCCTGGACAGTTTAGCATGTCCTTTTCCATTAGAGGAGAAAAAAAAAAGTCTAACTCCTTGAGGCACAGAAAGCCCAAGTTCTAACCCATTCCTTCAACAGAAGCCAAACTGTATTGCTTCAATTCCATTTTAAGCTGAACTAAAATAAAGGTTGAAATCCAAAACAAGATTTTGTGAAAAGACATCGGCACAGAGTGCTCTGTGATAAAGGCTTTTGTGGAGGGAGGTGTCTAGAGTCTCGTGGTCCAAACCCCAAAGAATTTTTTTTTTACTTTCATGTCCTTGGCTTCGGGGACACTGCTGTGTGAGCAAGGAGTACAAAAAGAATCAGAACATTACGAGTCTTCCCCGCAGTAAGTATCCATTGCAACTTTTAAGAAGATTCAGTACTATTTCTTTCTTTTTTCTCAACCTATTTGGGTGTAGAACCAAAGTAAACATAAGACAGTAGAGCAAGCCTGTGAGGGTGTTTTGTGAAACTCAGCCAAGGTTCCTGCGATTTTAATTTGGGGAGAAAAAAAGCGTTACAAAATGTCTAGGAAAAGTTTGTGCTGAGAAAGCATCCAGGTATTTTAAAGGCAGGCAATTCAATTCATTAAAGAGGAAGCACATAGAAAGTGCATCAAAATAATTAAGGGAACGGTGGAAGTTTTGGGGGTTTTTTTAATCAAAGCAGTAAAGCAAAAGTTGACTTTTTTCCAGTCTAACCTTTTCTTCTTCCCTTCCCCGTTCCTTCTCTTCCCATCCCTGTTGTAATGATAGATCTGTCAGAAAGTACACAGTCGTGGCTGAGAAGACGGACGCTGGCCCTAACTGTGTATATTGCAATAGTCCTCTTTCACTGAAAGCCAGCAATTTAACAAAATCTGTGTAAAAGCATGTTTGTTATCTTAATTTCTATTCCAATCTGCAAATACAACATGAGGAAGGGCCACTTTTTTTTTTTTTTCCAGTTTAGTAAACCTTTCAAGCATCTCTTCTGCCTCTTAACTGGTCTTCACTAGAGAAATATCCTGATAGACAACTTACAAGTGCCCGTCACTACTCATAAAATTTACAGTGTACAACACACACATTCATACAATCCTTGTGCTTCTCCTCTTCTATCCTGCAGCTCAACGTGTAGCAAAAGCTCCAGTTTTAACACTGAAACTGGCAATAAATCTGCTAAATTCAATGATACTAAAAGCGGTAAAAAAAACAAAACAAAAAACAAGGAGCAAAGAATGTACCTAATTACCATTAATCCTGCCTATTAGATTTCATTCAGACACCATAACTTCTTTCAAATAACCCCAGTTTATTTTTGAAAAAATTCCTTTCTTCAGACAGGATATGGGGGAGGAGTCAATCGGTGATGTTTTACACATGCACATCTGGATACAGTCCAATTATTCCCCTTATACATTCCTCCAGTTGTTTTCATTTTGCTCCATGCTCTGGCATTCATAAATTTGTGAGATTAATTGTGTGCGAGCGTCTGCAGTCTTGGATCTGGGCACGGGTTTAGCTGCAACACAGCTAGAAGTCAACATTAAAGAGAGCTCCAGTTCAGAAAACACAATTTACATGTATATATCTTTGGTACAGTAAGGATTGAAGCAACTGTCATCCTTACCACATGCATCAAATTGGTAAGATTAATTCAATATCAACTACATTTTATTACTGCAGTTAGTTTGAAAAGTTTTTCAGTGTAAATTGCAAAGGAAGGATTATTTTTTGGTTGTTTTTTTTTTTTAGTTTTTCTTGGTATCATCTGTCTTTGCAAACGATATGCCTCCACAAAGAGAAGCATTGTAAAACCCCAAGGGGTTCCAGATAACCTAGCAGATTATGCCACTCCAGCCACTAACAGGGTCCACAGAGTTGACAAATCTAGCAATTTGGGAAATCCTTGTATTGGAGGTATTCTCATGTGAAGCTCAGATTCCTTGCTGCTGTAACTTTTTATTTACAGTCCTCAGCAAATGAGGACACGAAGGCTGTGACTGGGCTTCTGCAGTCTCTGGCTATTCTGGGCTGCTAGAACAGCCCCCTTTGGGGCCAAAGGCAAGTGAGCTTAAACCAATCACCAGAACAGAGAAAGCAAGCAGGCTAAACACTGCTTCTCCTCTCCTGAGGCCAAGACTTCCATTTACTGATGTTTTGTATTTTATGTGCAATTTACTAACCAAAACCACCTGTTTCCTCAAGCTCTCTGCAATTTATTGTTTTGCAAAATCAGTTTCACATTACACTTCTGATCAGTGCAGTTCCACATGAGAGCTACAGAACTGAGGTGATGCATTAAAAAGCGAAGGGTCAAAGGCCAAGAATTTACTCACTTGACTGCACGCTTTCTGACCCAAATACAGTGCTGGATGCACAAATCCCACTTGTGCTCCAACAGCACAGGCAATTCTACGTTGTGATGTAGCCATCAAGGCAGGATGACAAGGGAGCCGAACTGTGCCCAGTTTACAAAGCTTTTCCAAAAGCAGTTAGCTGCTGGCAGGAATAGTTGGACAGCTATAGGTTGTTTTGCATTGGTTTCTTTTGTGCAAGACAGCTGTTACATTTTTGAACAATTATCCATCAGGTTTGATAGGCTATTTACATAAGATAAATTGAACTGAAATCTTCTTACAACCATCTACTCTTGTCCAAATATCTCGATGCGGTGCAAGATAACCAATCTGGGCACACCATTTCAAATTCAGCAGATGATAGTAATCTAAAATATTTTAACTCCCTCACATTTCCCATTATTAATCCATCTTGTGGATTTATCTTTGAAGATCTCTCAAACCTGTGCAGTTTGTAGTAGGCTCTTGACAATACATAGCAGAAAAAAACCCCTCCTCCTCCTCAAACTATGAGCTTCCCCCCCCCCCCCTCACCCCATGAAATTCTGCTCCCCTTCTCTTCATCTAGAAGGAAAACATATTGACTTTATCATTCCTCATGCCCACAATACCTGAATCTGGCAATTTATCACCTCTACACAGACAGTTCTCCAGCCCTGCCAGCTACCACTGCTAATCCCTACAACTCCTCCTGCAATGATTCCTATTGCAATGCTGAAGGCAGAAGGTACAAAAGGCAGAAAGAGGTTACAGTTGCGGTGCTTAATTACTGGTCAAGCATAGCTGATGTCCCCATCACCTACACTGCTCCAGTCTAAAGTAGCTTGTGCTGCATTACTTGAGAATTGGACCATCTGTGAAGTTCAGCCCCTCACCCTAAATTTGCATCCTTAAAGTTGCACCCAACCTTAACAGTTGCATAAAGTATTTTAGCCTCTTCCCTTTTAAAGTCAGGAAATGGTACCTAAAACCAACAAATGTTGCAACTTAAATGAAAATCTTTCAACATCAAGTACCTGAGAGTCAGGGAATGTCAGATTTATGGTTGCACATACAACCTTCCTTCCACTCCATATGTGGATGCATTGTGATTAAGTATCGGATTACATGATTGTGCACTGTTTTTCTCTGGGACTACAGCCTCATTCAGTGTACAGAAAGCACATACAAGAGGAGAATTACATTTGCACAAATAACCATTAATCCCGTATTTCCTGGCTTCTGAGTACTTGACTCTGCGAACAATGTTCCTTTCATGTAGATATTGGTTGTAATATTTGTACAGTATACACCTAAAGAACATTGCAACAATTTATAGTATTGTCTAAGAGTACATAATCAATTTCTGAAATCCTCTCATTTTATAGACATAACGTTTTCAAAAACTCTCATTTCATGGTTGCACTATCATGCTTCTAAAAGTCATATTTTCCACACAATAGAGGCAGTGTAAAAATTAAAACAAGCTGCACACTGATTGACCAAGTTGTCTGAATTATTCTCTTTCTTCCTAACAATGAACTGTGTTCTCTGAGCTCCAAGTAAACAATTAAGAAGGGGTGGGGGGGGATGGAGGACAACCTATAGTAAATAGCGTTTTAACTGCACTCCTACAAAAAAAATAAGGAAAACAGTAATACATGAGCCAGGTTTTCCCTTTAAAGCTACTGGAGATCACGGTGCTGTTTAAGTAAAGCAGAAGTTCTGAGCTGCAGGAGAGGGCACAGATCTTACGCAACACAACTTGCAAGAAAAACAGAAAGTACCTCTTACAAATTTCCTAAACACACGTTAGACTATCAGAGCGTCATCTTGTTCAACACAACTCTACGATCAGAAAAGACACAGTGCACAATGCAGTTGCTGGCTCAGCAGGTGGCACTGGATTAATACAGATATAATACTTTTAGTCCATAGCCCCCAAGTAGATTTCTTAGGCAGCTAAAGGCACTGGTTAGTAAACTGTGGTTCTACTTTGAAAAGCGACCACAAAAATAGTACTGAAGGGTCCCATATTACCAGGTCTCATTGATTCTACTTTGAGAGCTCATAGAGGAAAACCCTATGAACTCAGATGGTGATTTCTACCACATCTCCAAAAGTCATACCCATCCTGCAGTTTCAGATACTCACCTAAATTCAGCTTGTTAACTCCTTTAACTGTTAGGGTATTTGTACCGGGTGGCAGCAAACAGAACTTTGCAAACTACCGTTTCTGCTTTACTTTCCCTTAGCTGTGTTAGCGAGTAGAACAGTGAGCAGAAGAAAGCAGTAAAATTAAAATCAAAACCCCAAATAATTAAGTCAGCACTGAGAAGAATAGAAGTAGAGGTGTGGTATTTCCATGACTATCTAGCTCCTCTTCTAGTTGCATTCCATGCTATCCAGCGCTTGCAGGAATCCTTAAACTTTCCCATTGACACTGGGAAGATGCTGGGACAGAGTTCTGAAGGAAATATCCTTCAGCAAATTCATGTTTTCCACTAGACAGACTAAACATTTCAGGTAAACTGGGGTTGGCATTTCTATTGGAAACAGGTAAGCAGGTCTCCAATATTGCAGTTCATTCAGGAATTTTCATAATATGGCTTACAGTGGGTCTTAATGGAGATGGAAACCAGAATGCAGCATTTTCAGCTTAAATGTGATTTTATTACAAAAGCAGTATGGAAGCAAGTAGATACTTCTGTTGATATACATAACCATGCTCTAGCAATGGCCTCAATACATAATGTCTATGCTGGAAAGTACAAACTGGGTCATTCATTTTTCAGAAACTATAAGAGATTATTATACGACAGGAAAGCAGGATTTTTCCCCACACACACACTGAAGTAACATCTTTGATTCAAAATAAATATTGTTCAGAACAATATTAGCAAACCAGTTTGAATAGCAAGTAATGAATACACAGAAAGAGCTTCTCAAAGCTAACCTTTAATTGCCTACTAAGAGTGTTCAGGCTATGTCCTTCACATGCTCAAACCAGTTCAAGGTAAACATCTTCAGGTACAACACACACACACAAAGTGCTAATTTTGATGATCTGTTTCCACACGACATAAAACAGAACTAGTGTTTATTACTAAGCAGCCACCTAGGTAAGACTGATGGATAAACTAAATAAATACTAACATCTCCATTTCTTAATCAGCTAACAAAGTCTTTAAGCATACCTTCTCCAACCTATTTTGAGTGCCCTTTCAGGGTCTAACACCTGCATTTGTGCCACAAACCCTCAGAGAACTTCATTGCTATCAGCAAGTTTGATTTTTATTATTAAACATACAACTGTCACATGAGGATTTCTGGGATGCTGCCAACATTATTTAGGCTCCTTATGGTCTAAGACTGGTACCTGTTCCACATAAGACAGTCTCCACGGAGCGTGCTCCCTCTCCAACTCTTCCTTCCCAAGCTTGCTGTCCCCACCTCTCCAATCTCATTCCATCTGATTGTATTTGCTCAGCATCTTTTCTGCTGTTTTTCCTTTACTGTACTGACATAGGCTCCACTTTACCTTTCTTCACAAATGTGCCCAAAACCCCACAGAAATACAAACCTGGAGATTATCCACAAGATGAGGCTAATTCAGTAACAGTCTTCTAAGGCACACTGAACAATTTTAGTTGCCTCCTCTTAAGATTCTCACTTCTTTTGACCTCAGTCAGGTATATCACTATTATCACAAATCAAGTCACAACTCATCTTGGGGAAGAGATAGGCCAAATGGGGTAAACAAATGCAACAGTTATGATTAATCTTCACTCCTTTGTATAGGTAAATCTCAAAGATTACAAAAGATGGCTTTGGTTTTAATATAGACCCAGTCAGATAAGCATGTTCAGATATACAATAAACCAGACAAATTCATAGATTAAAAGAACAAATAACCAAAACCTTCATAAACATAAGGAGTGGAGCATGGTGTAAAATATCAGATTCTGCACAGAAGACTATAAAATGGGCATGTATTTAATAACTCTCCCTGATGTTACCTTCTGATACCATAAAGGCAGGTCTCACTTCTGACTTCCTGGCTCTAGAGAATGTTTTTCTTTAATTATATGCACATACCCTATGTAAAAGGAATTTACCATTAGGTTTTTGGCCTTTAGCAGACATCTTTATTAATTATTTTAAAATACTGAACTTATGATAGGTAGTGAAGATAAATGTAACCTCTATGTAAAAAGAAATTCTGTGGGAGATTAGACTGCAGCTGCAATTAGGTGAATAAACCATGATTTCCACAGGTTCCTCTCCTAGAGGACATTTTTTCCAAATTCAGCGACAGGTGGTATAGAAAGGTTTATGATGACAGATTGGTCACAGTTTTTCTTCTGTATGGTCAGTTGAGTCAAAGCAACAAACCAACAGAAAAAAACCCCAACCCAGATCTCTAGCAGAATACTCAAGTCCATCACAAGTAGACACAACACCACACAGACCAAATCCCTGAAAGAACTGTTCTGTTTAAAACAGTCATTCCTTATTAAAAACAGTCTTTTGGTAACCCAATCTCATTGCAGAAAAAAAATCCACACCTTTTTTGTATATTATTAGTTATTTGCCCCCAAAATACATAGTTATAGGGGAACATTAATATTACTGGTTGTGGGTTTCTATTTCTGTGCACAGTAACTTAACTAGTAACCCCATCAAATATACTGGTGAGATCCACGGAGAAAGTTGAAAAAAGTTTGAAAAGAGTAAAAAGATTTGGGGAGGTCATCCTTGGAAGCTGGACTAATGTCACAGGCAAGGGAGTTTTGTTGAAATACTGGTGAAGGATAACTAAAGAAACAGGAGGTTTTGCCACTAAAGTTTGACACAACAGAAATATACTGGACATGAAAGAGAAGGGTGCAGAAATGGTTAAGTGGGATTAGACTGTTTCTGGGGAGTAAAGGGACTGGATGCAGAAAGAATTGCAGTATTAGATCTTTGAGATGGCAGTTATTAGGAGACTGTGGCTTGCAGATATGACAGAGGAAGAAGAGAGAAAGTCACTGGAGGATGGAATTGAAGGTCCCGGAAGAAAGAGATTGATAACTGGTGATGGTAGTATGATGGAAGTAGCTAGAAGGGAAAGAACCACTGAGACCTGCAGGAAACCACTTATCTCTCAAGCAAGGCAACATCTCTGTGGTTCAGAGGGATGGAACAAAGAGCTTGGCAGAATCAGTTCAAAAGCCCATCTGATAGATGCCATAGGCAACATGTTTCCAAAAACACAGATTCAAAAATATGGCCTTCAGGCCATGTGACAAAGGAGATTGCACTGAAGTTCCAAACTGAATCTGATTCACTGAAGTCCAAAGTAGTCTTAGATGAATTTTACAGGTGTAAGGATCCAGATGCACTGACATATTATATTCCAAACACAGGCTGTATGATTTTTCTGTAAACCTCTTCTCCTAAGACTAAGGCAGTATATTGCATAAAGAGGTTTTTTCTCCTCTAGCTGTTCAAATGAAGGACTTGTGAGAGTTACCATAAAGGGGACACCGCAGGAGATTTTGTAGGACAGAATTCAATCTTAAAGCCTATAAAACATAACTGTACACACATTCATCTCCCATTGCATACTTGGATAGCATATCTTGTGTAACTTCAAACATTCCCTACTACCTGTTTTTGTTACTATTTTAATGCAACTCCAGACAAGTACTTTGCAATGCATTTCAACACAATCTTCTTTTGAAGGCTTTACAGAAAAGAGAAACAACACAAAGCATAAAGAATTTGCTGAAGGTCATACAAGTAGGTGACTCAGACAAAGGCAAAAATCTTGATTCAATCTTCACTCCCATCATACTGCTTATTCCTAATGTGTTATTGTCAATAGACATATTTAACTCCTCTGTCCAATACTGGTGAAAATCAAAGTTCCTTCCCTTCTATCTTCCCTGAGCTAATGCTTTTTCATCATCTCCTCCTGTGGAAGGAATCATTATCATTGTGCCTTTAAATCCCCAAGTCTATAATGAAAACAAACAACTTGTGGAAAAACAGAAAACCAAATTAGATTCTGCTGATTACTTCATTCTATGAAGCACTGTACCTATACATATGTGTATAGTCTCAGTCTCTGGAGAAGAGGTTTACACAGACCTCACATAGGGCTACAGCCTGTCTCTGAAGTACCATCTGCAATCAGAACTGATTTCTTCATTGATTTTCCCAGCTGGCTTTAAGAACAATCTGATTTGCAGGGACAATGTGGTTGCTGGGAGGACAGTGGCATTGCAGTTACTGAGTGGGCTGTGTAATCTGTCAGATCTGACAGTCTGTTATGGTCATCCCTTTTCAAGTAATTAAATTCTGCCTTTACAGATTACTATCTCTCTCCTATCACTGATCAACTAAAAATATTTGTTTCAACTCCTACGTTATGTTTTTAAAAAAAGAAAGCTAATGGTGTAATAAACAGACAATAAGCTACAGTCATGAAAAGAAATATTTGCATTACATGGACATTTATACAAGCTTGCTGTCTTGCACAGGAAATTTTCTATCAGCCCTTCTATGAATGAACAAAACACTAACTGCCCTGGAATTGAATGCACAGTATCTTTAAACATAACTGAGACTTCCAAAATAGCAGCTTATTGACTTTACATAATTAAATGCCTGGTGAATCTTCAAAGTGAAGAAGGGAAGGACACCACCAAGACTGTTTTTTTTAAATGCCCATGATTGTTTTTCCTAGTCAAGGCAACAGTCTGTCAATACCTCAGAGTACGCCAAATATGAAGTTTCAAAACAGGGGCATGAATTATGAACGCAAGCTAGAAGAACACCACAAATATTTCTCAACAGGTGGAAAGTATATAAATAAAATTTCAGATAATTCAAATGCATTCAAACAGCTAAATTTTCCACAGAAAAACATGTTTCTCTCTAGCCTACTGGAAAACTTCAGACCAAACACAGCACTGATTTATGCAACCTGAAAACCAAAATATTTCCCATCCCTCCAAAATTAAGGAACCCAAAAGAAAACTTCTGAAAACAAAAGAGATTTTGTGAAACAAAGCACAAGCCAAATGTTAATATTATTGGTAGTAAATATTTTTGTTATAGCAGGATCCAAATGCCATAACTTAGATTAACAACTCTTACCCTGACATTGGATGCACACAGAGACAATATTTTTAAGTGCTTACAGTTTAAAGATACAAGCAGAGACCACTGAATGGGAATGAGAGACACCAGGCAAACATATTTTATAAGGATTAACATCACTTTGTCGAAGTTCTTTGTTTAATTTGGGATTTTTGAGGAGCAAAATTTTTACAAATTATTCTGTAGTAATCAAAATAAGATCTGATAAGCTTTGTCAATAAGATACAAGGATACAGTAATTGCATCTCCTGTCCACTCAGCAATTTACTACTACATAAATAGAAGTATCTTTTTTTTTTTCCCCTCCCTCTCAATGCATGGTTTTCTTCGAAGTTTTGGCTACACGAACCCCAAATTATACTGGAGAACTCTCACAGGACAGGAATCTCAATGCATTCTAAAAAACCCAAACAAGAATTAAGTATATCTCATTAACACCCATGCAAAAAAGAATGAAGCAGAAACAATTCACTCCTGTATTTAATGTTAAAGAAGAAAGAATTCAGAATTACATTCCATTGAATCATATTTCAATTTCTTTCATGCTCGGAATTCAAATATTCTGAGAGAACATTTGAGTTGTGTGACACTGACAAAACAGCAGAAACATTCAATAGCTTCTCTGACTTGCTTTTCAGTTATGCCCTTATGTGCCTTCAGGTCTTTGCTGTTAATTAAATCAAGCCAGATTTCAACCAACTGTATGACAGCAGCGTCATCAGCGTGCAATCTGCAGAGGCTTTCTGAAAGTGCCTCTAATTACTTTTGTAAGTTTAGTCCCTCTTTGTGCAGGTCTTCACTGTATAAAGTGTGTGCTATAATTTGATCTGTGCATTTCTAGTGCTCAGAAGCCATTTTAACATTCTTATAATAGTTGCATTAAAATACTGAAAGTCTCTTTAAAGAGATCTAGCAACTGAAACTGGTCCTTCAAACTTCCTTAATCTGTGCAGCTGACAGAAGGTGCAGAACACTTTTGAATGCCTGCAATGTTGCTTTATGATAGCGTTGTTATTTTTCAAGCAGATTTAGACATCATCATCATTGGAAATCTAAGAAAACTGGACCTAGGAATCCATTTCCACTGCTTAATTTTCACTACTACCCTGACCAAATGAAAGAGATTCCTTACCACGCTGTTTACATTGCTGGATAGCACGGCTTGAAATCACTGGACAAATGTAGGTGTTTACCACGGACACACACATACTGCTGAGCACCTGGTAATTATCACTGCAGATCTCCATTTTGTACAGCTTCCAAAAAGTCCAAGAGGCAGAAAGAAGATCTTCACGACTTCCCTTTCAAGCTAGTTAAGTCCTTCATTCACAGACTTAAAGTATAACATATCCAATACATTAAAAAGCTCAGGTTTTTTTTAAAGTGATGTATTCTTTTTTATTTGTCCTGCGGCACTTCTTTTCCCAGGCTCTGTGCAAAAAACAAGGGACTACCTCGGCACAAAAGTGTCTCAGTGAACTTTTAAAAACTGAACTTCTGTTTCAAAACTAGGAAAAAAATCCAAATCCTGAGACTCTGAGTAAATCTACTGGACTGTTTTCAGAGATGGTGAAATTTTCCACAACTCCACACCAGATCAGGGATTTTTTCAGCAGTATTAGAAGCTACTACGTGTTTTAGTTCTGCATGTAGAGTTCATCAAAACTGTGGTGCTACTGCTAGAACAGTACCGCTTTATTAACTCAGCAATCTTGCAGTTCTGTTGATATCATAGCAATTCAGTCCACTAAGACTTAAAACAACAGATATCCCAGCATATTATATACAAATTATCCTATTTCTATAGAATCCTATGTAAAATTATTATACTGCTGATCAAATACCATTTTTTGTTTGGTTTAAAAAAAAAAACCCAAACACTACACTGCCTTTTATTTTAAGCTTCATACTATTCATCTAGCAGTTTGTTTCACTCTCTTCCACTAGCAGAAAATATAGTACAGGAAAAGATTTAAATGAAAAACAGATCTGTGTAGTGAATTGCATATGGTTTCCATTTTCCTTCATGCAATGTTTCATAGACAGTCAATGAAGAAATCCCTCCCACAAATCCAGATCTGAAGTCCACTTTCAGAATCTTGTCAGCACAGGAGTTAGGAGACAGCTTTCTGTGCACGTAAATGTTGCAATACATCTGTGCTCTATCTCGTCAGGGTAAATCATTCTTGAAAAATACCATTGGATGTAGCTAATAAATTTGTATATGTAAATATGCAAGCTCAAATGATGCTGGATGTGTTTGGTGAACCTGCCATAGAGTTTTCTGTTTTCCGAAATACTAAATTAGGTCCACACCACACAGCTTGTTACATTTTATGCCTGTTCACAACATACCAAGTTTTCCAGCACTAACAACTTTATACCTAGTTGACATGCTCCGTGCTATACTTAAACCCAGCCAGTAAATACTACTTCTGCCAGGACACCTCCATAACTATTATATTCCATCAGCTTTCCTAGCTTATTAAAACAATTACTTCCAAGATCCTTCTGACATTGTTTATAAAAAAGCATCTTTTCCTCCTATTCCTCATAACCTATACTATTTTTTTTTCCTCCTGCATTCTCAGCAGTTTGTAGTGACATACAAACACCAAAGCAAGCATGTCATGTTTCTATCAGACACCAAGGGAGGAGGTTTACAGAGAAGCAAGCTGCTTCTTTCCCTAGACACTCCCAGGGAATTTACATGTCAATGAAAAAGAATGAATGATGAGCTGCTGTTTGTCAGATGCATTTGTTGTTTCCATAAGTTAACGATTGTTTGAATTTCCTCCCCTTTAGAGATCAACTTTAAGGGGGGGCACAAGTGGGATGCAAAAATGAAATAGAAGAAAATTTGGAGCACTTTCCCTTTTTCCTCTTCAAGGTAAAATTCTAAGCAGGAGGGGATGTGTGTGGAAAAAAAGTGTTCTCAGGAAGCATTAAATGGCTGGCACTGACCCCTGTAAAAACAAGACACTTAAGTTTTGCATAGTTGCAAGGTGGAAGCAAAGACGAAGTTTAGCAACACTTTGGAAAAATCACATATGGCAATATCTTGTCTTTGAGAGACTATACACAAGCATGGGATGAACACATCTTGCCTAACAGACAAAGGCTCTGCTTTAAAAGGTGCTCAGCACCTGTGTATTTATGTGCGTGTTCAGAAAAATCAAGAGCACAAAGGTTACCTATTATGCAGATCTATTTTTGATGGAGACTATGGACTGAGAATACTTCGATGTGTTAGAAGAAGAAAAGAAAGTTTTGATGATTCTATGTCTCCTTATATTCGTGCATAAGAAAGTGAAAAGTGTTACCTAGGTAAAGAAGCAGTCCATAGAAATCTAAAGAAAATATGAAATATATGAATATATTTTTTTTTTTTAAAACCCCAACTTGTTAACATGGTACACTATCTGTACAGTATCACGTGCTCTAAAATCTAGTAACAGACCTGGCATCCCCATGAAAGTCTATAGCTCAGTTCAACCTGGCACTTCAGATCTTCACATCTTTGACTGGTGACCCTGAAACCCAGCCAGGTCAGGTTGCTGAAAAAGCAGCAAGTATTCAAGGCTTGGGACACCACCTTCTAATCCCAGAGTCTTCACATTAAGTTCACTTCCAAACAAAGCCAAACTCGCATGAACAAGCTTTTCCATCAGTTATTCCCTTCCGCTCTCCTACTAGTTTTCCAATCTTACTAAGTTTTCAACTTCTCAAACTCTGAATTTGCTTTCAGATGATTCTCAGATACCTGACAACTCTTTTCAGTTTGCTAATTTTTAGTGTTAAGTCTACAGCCAAATATTTTCTTTGTCCAGTTATCTCCACCTTCCAAGAAACATACAGGTCCACCTGTGGAGGGAAGCTGTGGGATAACTCAGTACATCTCCCTGGTGGTTTCTCAGCCAGTCCTGGTCTATGAGGCACACAGTCTGAAAACCTTCCTCTGTGCACAAGTACATGACACGGATGTTTGATACTCTGGGTTTGCTAAGGTCACTGAAAATTGGAGTTGGAACAGAATGCAAAAAGTTACACTTGCACAATATGCTTTGGTCACAACCTGGATGGTGACTGCTGTAAGACTTGATGATGTTTTACGATTTCCTCAATATAGCCATCTGACATATGGATAAAGCACATTATAGGTCACAAAAAGCTGAAATGATTGAACCCGTGGGATATGCAAGTTACACAGAAAACTTACACATCTAGTAACAATTAAAAGTTTGGATGAAGTATTTCAGAACAGAGCACAGAGAAGAAAACTACTGGAAAATAATGTTATACTGTGAAGTCTTTTTTTTTTTTTTTTTTCCCCAGACACCAGTTACATGAGCTTTTTCAGCAATAAAGATACTCAGCTCAACCAGGCTTGTGAAACCTGCTTGGTTGCAGAGCTTTTCAGAAGCATGCTTAGGCATCTGTTATGTCCCAGGCATCTATACTCACCATTTTCCTGGATCTCTCTTAAATTTACCCACTTAACTGCTTTTTCAGGTCTCACCCTACATGCATACCATTTGTGAATGATACTCTTAGTAACATTAATATCCATAAAACATTGCTGCTTCTTCTGCATTTTATGCATTCCTCACATGAGTCCCAACACAAAGCAGTATTTTGATTCAGTGTTCAACCAAAAATGCTTTTGTAAGGCTTTAGGAAAGACATTTTAAAAATACCTCATAGCTGGAGTAAAAGATGACAGAAGGTCCGTTAGGGAATCAAGAGCATAGCTGTCTACTTCATCCCTAAACTTTAAGCTATCTTCAGAATATACTAAGATTCTCATATCAGATGCAAATCTGTAGAGCGACAAAGGAAACCACTGCAGATAGGTAAAATGCGAGCAATGACACAGGCAAGTTAATAATGAGTGTTCGGTTTATTATAGCGGCACCCAGAGAGGGATGTGAGTTGTTGCTGGTTTTGGGTTTTGTCTTGTTTTTAAATCAAGATCAGATCCTCAAGAAGTTAAGTGCCATACATAAAAAACTTCGATAAAGTATTTGCTATCTTAGGATGAAGTACTCAATTGGACAGCAGAGGGAGTAATTCTATACATCCAAGGAAAGGTTTTTCCATCAAGCAAAAGGAAGGCCTGGACTGAAGCTGTGGAGACTGCTATGAAAGGAACAAATCAATACGGTGAAGGTTACTGTGAGCAAGAAACGACAGAGCATAGATGAGCATAGCAAAAACATGAAAGAAGAGAGAAGAGTCATGAATGATCCCACAGAAAAAGATACTGAAGCAGAAAGAGGGACTTCAAAGAAAGAACACTTCCTTTTTGGGTTCTATACTGCAAAAGCTGCTATTGCTATGTATTCAGACAATAATGAGGAGGGGGAAGAACTTTTTGACCTCTAAAGAGTATGAGTCAAGAGGCATCAATTGAGTGTTTGGCATGACAGTTTTAAAGCATCCCCTGTGATTAAGAAGATCTAAAAGGAAAGGGACCTAAACCACCTAACCATTGAAAAGCCCTTCATAGTCTCTCTCACATGGCTCCATCTCTCAAACTATCTCTCAGTAACTTGTTTAGTTCTCTGGAACTTGTATCAAGATTTGAAAATGCTTAGCAATTTGAGAAACAAACTCTACAATGAACAGGCCTGGGTAGAGTATATTTCACAGAACTACTGGTTAGTAGCTGCAGTGAATTTAGACAGCTGAGTGTTGTCAAACACTTAGAAACATCTACTGGACCAACACAATGACTCACAGGTTTCTAGAACACAACTTGTCTCAAGCTAATAAGACTTTAGCGAAGCCACAGCAAACACACATTTTTTTGTATTGCATGTAAAGCAACAGCTAAGGCAAAGCACTAAAACTTTATTAGTAATCAGGTGAAGTAAACAACAGAGAAAATCTGTTAGCACCTCAACTTTATCAGGACTGTAAACTGATAAATCATACCTTGGTTAACTAACAATAACCAAAACATACTGCCATGAAAGCAGGACACCACCTCTTTTTTGGCTATGGAAGCTCAAGTGACAAGTAAAAATTTCTTGTTCTTTTTAACTGGAAGATACAGGGGAATGATAATGAGTCATTCTGAAACCTCTTGTCTGGGGAAACATTGATAAATAGTGAGCAAATATAAATATCAGGGATTCTGTAATAAAAAGAATTACATTCTGTTGATTTATTAACTTCTATTTCACATGTTTTCAAAAAACAACCTCCCCAAGAGATTAAATATGTAAATTATGCCTGGGCACATCAGCCTTCACTAGTTCACATTCAAATTTTGCAGGAATTTCTCAGGACACCTCAAAAATCTTTGAGCAATCAAAATGCTTTCAAGTTGGCCCTTAATTCTAATGCAAATGTCTAGGACTACATTACTCAAGTCGGATAGTAATAGCAGGTGGTTAAATCTTCAGGAAACTACAGAAAAAAACAAAATATGACTCACATGACTACTCCTTGGATATCACTTATTAATCTTTGAAACATGATTTAGAACTGAGTTGTAAAAGAGAACAAATGTTT
This sequence comes from Athene noctua, assembly GCF_965140245.1. Taxonomy (NCBI): domain Eukaryota; kingdom Metazoa; phylum Chordata; class Aves; order Strigiformes; family Strigidae; genus Athene; species Athene noctua. Next base: position 29,393,936 of record NC_134041.1, read on the forward strand.
TTGTTACGTGGGTACATGTAAAGCATTTCCAGAGTTGGAGCAATACTGCTCACTGAGGGTCTTGGACAGTCACCGCTTCTTAGAGCGTACATCTCTGCATCACAAAGGACAGATTTCTATATTGAGCCTCAGGAAAGTAACTCTTGATTTCACATTCAAGAATCTGGCTCATTATTGTTAAGTCTTTATCAAAAGCAAGTCAACCTATGAAAAAATTATATTATGAACAGGAGTTTTGGCAAGACAAAGACGACACTTCATGCAGCAGTTAATATAAAGAGAGGATAATAGTTCTGCCAAACACAATAAATACTAGAAGAAATGGCTTTCAGTTTTAGAGGCCCTGAGCAATATTGCTGGTGTTCATTTTAAGATCTGCTTCTACAACACAATTCCCTTGAGATTATTCTTAAATGTGATAAGGATGGATGTTTTTGTTTTGGGATCATTCACAATGTTGGCATTACAAACCACAGGCTTGAACCGAGGTGAGAGTTAACATTGCTTTGCCACTAATTTCTTTCAACTGCATCCTTCTCTTTCTTGATCCCCCTTCCCCCTCTAAAAAAAATCTCCAGGCATTACTATCGAAAAATATACTCAAGTAATAAATCATCTACTTGCTCTCACGTGACTGGTATTCATGAGAGTCAAAGATCTCCAAGATCTGCCCCTAGAGTGTATTATGTTACTGAAACGTAGAAATAGCTGCAACACAAATTTTTGCCAGAAAAAAACCACAAAAGTAACAACAAACTGTCTCTCAGTTGGGCAGAAGAAAGAATGTTCATAAAAATATGTTTGAGGAGTAAATCAAACCCCAAATTCTAATTAGACAAAACCAGCAGTTTAAACCCAACAAGACACAGGATTTTTAACTAGAAAATTCTATTAAGTTTACCCTTTTTTTTGGTCACCCAGGCAGTTCTATTTTCAAAGAGTTGGGGTTTTTTTTTCTAGAAAGGAATGAAAAAAGAAATAAAACCCACTGAGTTTATGCGATACATATATCTTTGCTTTGGTTGAACACATCTCTACACTCAAATGCTTTTTTGTCAAATGCCTTTTATTGTCCAGTTATTTTGCTTTACTGAATACTACAATCACTTTGTACCAGAACTGACATCTATAAGAGAAGCAATGATCTTCCAGTGATGTGGTAACCTGACTGAATCATTTCAGTCTCAGTGGGAAAAAAGAACACTTGATTCAGCTGCGCATCTGTGTTTTATAATGGGTCCAAAAGCTTAACACTAACGTGCTTCAGGGCTAGAACAGTCTGAGGAGATCACAGCAGTCAAGAAAGAAGACAGTGTTAATCCAGGGCATATCATGCTCTTCACCACCACTCTGAAAATTAACTTAGCTCAGCTAATTTTGCATCTCCACTAATTGTGTGTTGTGTATGAGTAAGCAATGACTAAGGAAATGTCAAAGCTATTCCATATCCTGTTCTCTTCCTGAAGAAAAACATGACAGCAGAGAGGATACCTCCCATTAAGCCACAACAATTCAACAAGGCAGCTATTTGTTTTAGCAAAAATAAAATAACCTATTGTTTTGCCAGTTATTAGGCCTAGCATAAAGAACACAGCCAGCATAAAGATGAACCAATAACCAAATTGTATTTGATACAAAAGGGTCAGTACATGGGTGAGCACTGGGGGTACAAATGAGTCAGATTATATATAATTGACATCAATCCCACTGACCCCAACAACGACACCACACAACCAACAATGGGTGGAATAAATGGTGAAATGCAGTTTCCCATAGAAGGGACAGGAGACAACCAAGTCAACAAACCAAATACATCAGACCAAGGAAGCCACATACTGAATCTCTACACAGCCCACGTTTACAAAAGCCAGACCTGGCTGGAGCCCAGTTCCAGGGAGGCAGGAGGACCTTCCCCAACAGGAAACTCTGCAAAGTGCATCCACCTCACAGACAGACACTGCCCCTGCCTGCAGGTGGTCCCAGCTTTTATCCCCAAGTGGGACACCTGACCTTTATTTGCTTAATGCAGACACCTGAGGCTCATTTACCCAATGGCTCTCCCTGCAGGGCCAGCCGCACCCTGGAGGGAAGCCTAAAGGTAAACTCACCCCCCCCCGTTTGTGAAGGGCTGTGGGAATCACCCATATGTCAGCCTTAATTTGGGGCTTGGGCTTGAAACCCCAGCATTTCACCTATATGCAATCTAAACATCGCCATTCATTATAATCCCTTGTTACCACTGTGCTGAGTATACCTAGCTTCCCCAAAACAGTTTACTATCCAAAAATCAGTTCAGATATTCAAATACATGTATGAGTGCATACACAAAATTTAAGCTGAAAAATATATAGTGAGCACAAAGTCACCTGTATATAACTCCTGCTCTATGGTACTCTGGTTATTTTCCAACATTTCCAATTACGCATTGGTAAACTTTGACCACTGGCTAGAAAGGCAATGAAAAATACAGAACACAGTGATGCACACATGAGAACCAGGATGAAAATAACCAGACTGCTGACGAGGGAAGAAAAAGTGGCATCGGTGCTGAACCTCCTGTTCAGTTCCTCACATCTGCAAGGGCAGAAATCAGCATTGGCTAACTATAAGCATCCACCACAGAGGTGCCGAGTGGTCCCCTGCTCACTGAAGATGAAGGAAACACACGCTCCTAAATTTAGCTGTTATTAATTTCAACTCTGTTAGACACCCGAAATAGCTGGACTGACCCCTTCCAGCTCTGCTTTCTCCCCATGCATGTCTCTCCTGCAAACACAAACAAAGCATGAGGCCAAGCACATATGCAGAGCAGAAAAGTGGGACTGGGGAAAGAGAAGTTGCAGAGTAGGAGGAAGATTAAGTATACTAAAGCATCCAAGTTTGATGAGGAGGGAAAAAAGGACAGAGGGGGCAAGTGAAAAAGGGGTAGGGGAAGGGACTAGGAACAGGGAACACAGGGTTTAGAGGCTATAGTTTTCACCTGCCCATTATGTTTTACTCACAGGAACTACCCAACAGAGGGGCATTAGGCTGGAATATTATCCAGCACATACAGGACTGTACTAAAGTAATTTATAACAGAGCCAATCACTACTTGCAATACCAAGGCCAGACTGCTCGGAAAACTGTGCAGCACATAGATGTGGCTCTTAGCAGTCATATAGCCTTCATACAGGGGTCCCTAACAAAGGAGGTCTTCAGTTAGCACTGATAAACTGCTGCCAGGCTCATAATTTTTTCAGACATCATGAATAACATTACAATCAATAGATGAGGATGATGGTACAAGCTCAAAATGAGCACCACACTTTGTAATGTGTTCTTATAACAATGGGCACAGCTACTTATAAGCACAAATCATTCCTACATGCATTGGTTGAAAGTAACAAAATGCTAAGGGGCAAATTTTTCCTTCTAAAAAAGAAAATTAAAATTAAAAAAAAAAATATCAATTGCAGCAGTGTACCAAGAAATAACAGGATTGCAAGACTGCATTAAATCTTGCCCAACCACCAGTGATATTTGTTGATTAACAGAAAGGTGACAAAATCTATAGAAGCAAGCATCAGATACTCTCACCTCACATGTTGATGCTTCCTCCACCCTCACCTCTTCTCTCCCCACATTATCTTCTTTCTTGCATCCATACCCCAAGCATTCTGGATAAATGTGACCATAATTTCACAGGAAACTCAGGAATTTCTGCAAATTGAGACTACTCCTTTGCATTTGTTCATTCCAATTGGCATTTAATTCTTCATTCACTTTGTTCACTCAGCTACAGAATCCTGGAGGTAGTTTTGCATGGGTTTTTTGCTATGATGGCAATGACAGCCTATCCATACTGTTTCCTGTGTCCTATGCCTACCTGTTTCTAATCCTCTTAAATCATGATTTTGTTTATCTAGTGCTGAAAAGGATTGACCTTCATTGCTGGATGTGCAAAAAACCCTAGATCATAGCAGGAAGCTTTCTGTTGCAAAAAATTCAAAAATAACTATGTTCAGTTGTTTGCTATTATTTCAACTCATTTATCAGCTGCGGACATCCCACTTACAGTTCTATAGTTCTCTCGATTGTATCTAGAGCTTTTCAAAGAGAGATATACAAAATTTACAACTGTCCATACACTTTCTACAATAACTTCTTTTAATGTAAAAATGCACATTAGCAGCAAATTCAGCCACTTCACTAGTGTAAATACAGCCTAGAATGTTTTACAAACAAGAAGCATACACCTCCTGTGCTAACCACACACTTCAGGGCCATTTCAAAGATGCCCATCCCATTCAGCATGAAGAACGGCCTGGCACTACACTGCTGTCTGCCAGGAAAAGAAAACAATCAAGCAGAAATGTAGCTACTTTCTTTTTCATGGTAGTCCTCCAAATAAGCATTAATGAAGTTGGACTTTTCAAAATTCTTAATTCCCTCCAAGTTAAAAATCAAGTAATATTTCAGGCTTCCGGAAAATAACTTAATCATTGGGCTGAGTTCGTAGGCATGACAAATGTCAGCATGATGATAAACTTATGAAAAATTAAAGTTTATCACCACCTTTGGAAGGCATTTAGGATAAACTCTGGGTAACAATTTATTATTGATATCAACTGAGTCAGGATTAGTGCAACCATGAAAGCAGCCTGCCATTTAAGAAACTACAACTGAGAGACTCGAAAGTTGATCTGAAGCAGTTTTAAATCCCACAGCATAGCCATGGAGCTATTTAGTGGAAGATTTCAAATATTTCATGTATAGTCCGAATTTGGTATCAAACAGAATGGAAATGTCGATTGCTTTTTGGGCCTATTCCTTTCTAAACAGAGATCAAGTGGAAAAGGAGGGACTGGGTCTAAATGTCTAACACAGATGCATGTAACTAGCTGAGCAGCCCTTAGGAAGGGAAGAAAATGTGAATAAGAGATTTGAATAGATTTGCACTATAGTAAAAGTTCTCCCTGACAAGACTTTAGCATCCTTCTGGGCACCCAGAAGCACCCAAAGCCCTTGCTCTTATACTCCATTCCTCTAAAGCTCTGCTTTTGCCAGGAAAAAAACCACTTGCAGGGAATGAATTTCCAGGCTGCAATGTGGTGAGCTATTCTGGTTCTATTTAACCATCTCAGGAAAACTTCACAGACTAATGCTGCTGCACTCCACAGCAAGATTCAAAACTTCACTTCCCTCAGTCCCTAAGCCTGCTTGGCTCATTAACGCATTGCCTCCTGTTTTATTCAGCATACCTCCCCTTCTGCTGGTATGGAAAGAAGATCCCTGGAACATTGTCTTTTCTTGACAACATAATTTCTTGCTCTTGGTGGCACATGCAGCAATTAATCTCTAATGGTTCCTCACTGGGGAAAATCTGACCCACTATACTGAGGGTCCCACTCACAAAAATCTCTCACTACTCAATCTTTCCAAAATCGTTTTCCTCCACAAGGCAAGTGCCAAGAGGGAATATAATACAAAAGCCAACTCCTACCCATGCAGTGATATGCAGAAAAGGAGCCCTCCTGATTTTAACCATGGCGTGCTCTACTTTCTCCGTTACAGCAATGTGTTGCTCCTGTTTCTAAGGAAGCCAAGAACTCTGCACATTAAGTCTCTTTCTATAGCTTCTCCAAATCTCTACCTTCTCTAATTAAAAAGGAAACCCCACCAATCACTGCTTGGACACACACTAGCCCACTGGGATCCAAACAGTAGAATCGGACACAATCTGAAACAGACACACAGAACTTGGCCTGCCACCACCACAAAGCAGCCTGAAGGTCACTTTTCATTGGTCTGAGACTCCGATTCCAACTTCCCCGACATCCAAGTTTATTGCATTCATTCTCACTGCAGTTAGCATTCTGCAGCCTGCCCTGTGCATGCCTCTAGGAGCTATGGCTCTCACAGAACCTATGAAGAACCAAATCACACATAAGTTATTTAGGACACAGAGCTCACAGCACACCTTTAGATTTACATACATTCCTATCCAGGAAGTTGGTGGAGATCTACCTTTCAGAATATACTCCCAATACTAACATTTGCCTCAGGCTTCTAGGCAGAAAAAGAGCTACTGGCAATAATTCCATATAGTGCGTATACAGACCTATACACACTCACCTCCAGGTTTGACTTCCGAAAAGCTAACTGGATATGGTAGTTGTTGTTTTAGACCATGATCTAAAGCAGATAAAAAAAAAAACGAAAACCAAAACCACCAAGTGTAACACTTAGATTCAACAGCACAAGTAACAAAGAAAAAGTTTACAGGAGAACAAAGATAGTTGCCTGTGGGGAGAATATCTTAAAATCTACGGTAAAGTCATACTTGGCAAAATTCAATAGATCTGGTAAACATCAAAGATAAAATTTAGCAGGATAACTCCACCAAGCACCATTAAAAGAAAAATGGGACCAGCAGGGTTACCAGTGAAAAACAATGCCAGGCCTAATAGCACTGATCTACCAGAAGCAATTTATTATGACACCAGAAATAGCTATTTTCACAGTGGATGCTTGAAATGAAAACTTTAAAGCTTCTTTAAGTCTTGAGCTATAGCAAAGTATTCAACCAGCCAGCCAAAATAGCTGAAGGGAAATAGGAAGGCCACATGTGGAACTAATTACTCATGTAGAGGCTATGACAAAGAACATTTCTCCAGACTTTTCATGGGGGCTTCACTTTCAGGAAGTAACTCTAATTACTGTTCAAGTCTCGGCAGCCTGCATGCCGCTGACAGTTCCAAGAAAAAATGAACCTATTTGCCCTTTTCTTGGTCTGAAATGCCAAAATAGAAAAGCACAACTAGAGTCATTAAAAAAAGAAAGAAAATAAACCCTGGCTTGTTGCATTAGCTTCCCAAGCAGAATCCTTTTTATAAATTCGGTTTTTCAGTCTTCACAAAACAACTAATTCTGAGTCTACATTAACTCGCTCTCCGTTGGCTGCAGTGAAACTGTACATCTTGACTTTTTACAGCTTTTCCATACTGGGGCCCACTTCCTGCCCAGTTGAAGAAAAAAATCTGGCCTGAAGATGAAATGACTGCTTAACATTACACTAAAACATCTGGTACCATTTTATACACAGACCCATGTCTGAGAGCAGGCAATTCTAGCGGTCTCACCAGCGGCACAGTGCATACCCAAACCTCCCCAGGGTGACATCATCCCATATATGGACTCTCAGGCCCAGCCCTCCCCCTTTTCCTGGTCCTAAATTCATTGCCAGATCCCCAGTCTGCTGCAAATGTGCCACGTCAAGACTGGAAATCACAGCACTTCAGTGTGTTTCAGTGAGTGCTGCAGAGTGTGAGGGAGAGCCGAGCACAACCCGTGATGCAGGAAGGCAGTTTTTCCCCGAGACTAAAAGAGGATTTAAAATAAATAAATAGACGCGTCCGGAGATCCTGCTCCGTCGCCCCAGTGTTCAGACTACCTGTTCAGGACAATGCTGTTGTACAGTAGTCTGCACATTGGTTAGACTGGGCAAGGGAAAGCAGCGGCATGGACTATTGGGGACGCAAGTTTTGCTATTGCCAAGGAGAAGACAGTTATTGCTCCTTTCAGATCTCATATACAGTATTTTTCTTCACAGGTTTTGCACACTAGGGAATAAGAAACGCTAAGGGACACTGTGAAAAAGAAGGACTTCAGAATAAAGCGGGGAAGACATTCTGGTAAGGCCTACTTTGGAAGAACACCTGGCCTATGACCTGGCGAACCTAGGTGACTCCCCTCCCCCCTTCCTCCAGTCATCACTGCAAGAAAGATGGAGCTCTGATGGTTTACTAAAACCTATGCAAGAAATGAGAGAGGTATATTGCCTAGAGGTATACTACCTAGAGAAGTGTACAAGAGTAAAGTCGGTCTTTTTTTTTTTTAATTTAAAATAAAGCTTTTTTCCCCCCCCACAAACTAAAAAGGTAAATTTAATAATTTTTTTTTACTTGTAGCAATCAATATAAATATTTAAGGAGTATATATTTTTTTTAAATGCAGGAAAAGCTTGCTAGAAATATGTATTCTGAATAGCTCCTGTTGTGAACTATGATCTGAAGATCAATTTTAAGAAATTATTTTCTCTTAAAGTAATAAAGTAATAGAAAAGAATGCATGAATATTATTTTAAATTATTGTAAAATATATCACCTTTGGGAGAACTGTACTTAGATTTTTAAATGCAGCTGAAACTTCTTTGCAAAGAAACCTATATGTGCTAATGAAAACTGGGAGGGAAACCATAGGAAATCTATGACTACTCCATGCTAGGTTTCAGCCGTGTAATATACAAAATCTTTGATTGTCAGGAAAAATTACCTCTGAAAGTTCAGGATGTGATGGAAAAAAACCAATAAATAAAATGGAACAAACAGCTTTCCATGCCGATACCTGGCTGGCCATCGCCTATAATTGATCAGCACTGATTGATTGTTGCCGCTCTGATGTATACTTTCCATTGCTGATATTTCTTCTAATATTCAAAATGATGTTATTTTGTCCTGAATCCCACTGATAAAAATGGAATTTGTAAACGAATGCAGAAGTTTGCTTTGGTGAATTTCCAGCTGTCCTGGTAGGGGAAAAAAAACCCTCGGGCTGAATGAAATCCCCACGGACAAAATAATACAAAAAGTCTGGGCTGCAATTTGATACCAGCCAAACTCTAGAGTCAGCTCTCCTAAAGTTAACACTAGTAACAAACTACTGCAACCGGAAAAAAAATCCCATCTATATGGTGCTCATTATTGCCAGGAAGGCTTTGAATAGCTATACTATAAAAAGAATGAGCATAAATATGCAGCCATTAGTATTATAACCATTCAGTTTTGCAGAATGCTTGTTCTATTTTGAACAGCCTTAATTCTGTACAATTGTTTTTAAATTATTTATATTATTATTACCTTTTTCATTGCTCCTTCAATAATCAATGGAAGTCCTATTGGGGAGAGATGGTCACGTAGCATTAGTGTGACTGTGCCTATACTGGCTGCCTTAAAGCCTACAAAGCAAGAATTAGCACTGTCATTTCCCTTAGTCTCCCATCAAAACTTATGTTTTTTAACTAAAAATTCTTTTTCAATGTATATATACACTTTACAGGTTATTCACCCTCTCTTCCGTTATTTCACGGAAAATTATCTTTAAGATTAAATTAGTGGATTTTAATCTATTATAGTATGAGTAAAGGGAATTTTTATTCTCATTCTACTTTAAAGTGGAGTTACAACACACAGTTAAATGTAGTTATTAATAGAAAATCTGAAGAGACAGGAAGAAATTCAAGGAAAGGAACCAGATTCAAACTTGCAGTAATATTGCTCAATCTCTAAGTATGATTGCTGTTTTAGGCATAGAAAAACTGAAAAGTTTTATGACTTAAAATCTAAGTGGTAGGAAAAGGTTTTAAAATCTTCTTAATAAACTTGCTCAGATATGCTTTCAAGGGAAATATGATCATCACTTGCAAGTATTTTTTTCTACCTACTGCTTACTTGTATAGCTACTTTTATTTTTTTACAATTCTGTTCTAGAAATTAAGAAAGTAAGTATTGTTACCCAGTCAATAATAGGCTCTCAGTGAAAAAACTGTTAAAAGATTGTCTGCCTTAACTTTTGCTAAATAAGCAAGGACAATGAAAACATAAGGAACTGGTGTTTCTCTTATCTCTAGTCCACTATTTGCATTAATCTTTATTTTAAATGACCTTTCTGAATTTAGGAAGTGATTCCCCTCCCATACACCCATGACTCTTCAAAGTTACATTTTTAGACTGTAAGGCTGAGATCTAGGAGGCCCCCTTGGCATGGGGCTTGGAAGGGGGGGGTAAGGGGGAATGCCGTGTGGAAAGCAACAGATAGGGAAAGAAAGGCTGTATTGTTAGGAATGAATAAGGAAGTATATCTACTTCAAGTCAGTAATCAAAACATTTTCAAAGTGAGTTAAATGATCCTACGGTTCTTAAAACACTGCTGTTTTAGTTGAAACAAGTTCTAGTTGATCATAATAGTACAGAAAAGATTTCCATATTTATAAAACAAGAGGTTTTAAATATGCATGTCAACTAACGCAAGATAGCTGTACACAAATATTTCAAGAGGGAAAAAAAACAAAAAAGCCAAACATTACTTTTTGCAAAGACTAAAAACATTAGCAGGATCCAATGCATAATAAACCATGGTGAGAGTTCTGTAAAACCAGGACGATCTTAATGCTTAAGCCTGCTGTATGAACTAAACGATACAGTTCATATTAACACAGAATGCACAAAACCAGGAAAAGCAAATTGAAGCCATTATGAACATTTAAAATAGGTGAGTGTTTCGATATAAGGGATGTACTTTCATCTTTAACAAGCATAACTTTTTAGTACATTCAACAAAATTAAATAGGGAAGAGGAAGAAAAATATTTCAAAACTTTTCTATATATTCCTTTCATGTTTAAAAAAAGAAAAAAGCAAAGAAGGGTGGGGGAAGTCAACTTTACAGAAATAAATATAGATCAAATCTGCATCCAAATGTGAAAAAAGCTAGTTACTTTTAAAAAACCATGTCATTTGACATTTTTCTGCCTTATCATTAAGTTGCATGTTATCTTCTGTATTACCGTTACCAGTGCTATTTAAACACATCTGTACTTTCAGAAGACTAAAAGACACTGCTGTTCTCTCCACGCTCCTTACCCCCTTTTCTGTACTATCACCGTGCATTCACGGACATTTCCGCAGACCACCCAAGTATCATTGGAAAATATTATAACCAAAATAGCAAAATACTTGCATAAAAATTCCAAACTTCCAAATAGAATGTTAAATTATTATCATCTTTTAATCAAAATCTGTTAGGCTAACTGGAAAACAAACAAAAAATCTAAATCCTACTGTGTTGGGGTTTTTTTTAAAATAATAAATTTTAATCAAGAGCATAACTTCACTCTTACTTGCAAAAGGCTTTGCTTCCTGAACTATACTGCTTTTTTTTTTTAAAAAAGTCTAAATTGAAATAATATTAAGGGTCAGGTTTAAACCTACAAAAAGTCAGGAAATGCCACAGTTAAGAATGAAACTTTCCTGAATAATGCTACTGTACTTCGGTACATTTTAAGCTGCATTGCAAAACATAATCTAAAAATAACAACCTACCCTTAAACAAAAAGTCCTGATCACAGTTGAAGAGAATACAACTCTCCACTCAATTTCCAAGCTACCAATATTTAAAGTCAGAAGCTTAATATAAGTCTCTGTATAATATTGACAAACCTGAGATGACATTTTTTTTGGTTATGAGTATTCTAAAGTAATCTCAAGCCCTTTACTGACTGAATGAATCCAACAGATACAGCACCCAAAAATGTTAAGCCCTTTCAGCTAATCAACTACAATTTCAAGGAATATCCGTTTTTAAATAAGAACCAAGTGGAGATAACTATTCAGTTGTTATTAGTACCCAGTGAACTAAGTGGAAGGCAAAATAAATTTGCCTCAGTTCAAGACGTAAAGCTCTTCGCTGATTGCTTGATTAATTCTCCTTGTATACAGTTATTAGAAAGACTACACAATCTTTTCACTTAGAACTTTTACTTCCAGCATAACTTCCCTGATAGTTGTTAACAGACAACCTATTAAAATGCATACTTTTGTTCTTCCAATCCTTTTCTACTACAGATTGCCAATGGAATTTTACTGTACAATTCTTTGCTATTTCAGGAAGGATCCATAACAGAAACTGAGACCTAATTTTCTCCCAGACTAAAGACTTTTGATTTAACAACTAAACGCAGATACTAAAATTTGATGAAATCTACAAAACAAGCAGTGGTTTATATTGTTTTAAAAGTACTTCTAATTTGCCACTTTTGTTTTTCTCCAAAATGGTTAAGTGGGTAGGAAAACATGCCAACTTGAAGCATACACTTAAAATTTTACTTAAAGCTACAAAAATGTAAGTAAGCATATTATAAAGTCAAAGTAAGAATATTTAATGTCTTGGAATTAATTTTTCATGTGTGACTTAGCTAGTCATGAATTATGCTTAATTTTTTTTTAAGACATCTTATTCCATCTTGTTAAGCTCAAGGAGAATTTTATTCATGTAATTGATAAACTTATTTTGTACACTCCAACTTGTATATTAGCTAAAATGCATCTTTTTCTTTATGTCAAAATAGTGATGTAGAGCTAGAACACATGTATAATTACGTATTAATTTATTAATCGGTTTAATTTAAAAATTCAACACTATCCATACCTTCAGCCTTTCCATAAACTCATTGCTTTATAATCAGTTTTCAGGATGGAATTTAAGTGTTTTGCTGCTATTCTGTATGGGATATGTTTGAGAAGGGTTTGAAAGCACAAGTTTGTTGCTTACCTATGGAGGCACTAGCGAGCAACAGTGGTTTAAAAACACCATTAAAAAACAGAATCATTTATCTGTATAGAAAAGTAATACAATTATTTTTTCCCCCTTTAAGCTTCCAATGTGTTTTACACTTTTGAAACAATACCTCAATGGTGTTACAAATGTCACTGTTAAATTGGATTACAGTTACTGTATGTATTCTATATACAGGAAAGTCTAGCAAAGCAGCACATCTTGTGGTATGAAATGATGCTATTTGCATGCTTTTTATCTATAGCATAGTCTATATTTAACTGAAAAAATTTACTGAAGTTCTACAAAGTTTCGTTTTCCTACAAAGTAGAGATTTTGAGAGAAAGCTAAATAATAATATGCAAAGAAAAATACTAAAGAAATATCATGTGTGTAGCGTCAATATACTAGCAAAATAGATATAAAATGCAACCAGTTTCCTTTCCAGCACATTCTCCTTAACTGGGTTAATGTGTAAGTAGTTTCCTCCATTTACACAGAAAGATTTTTATTTTTAACATGCAAGATTATTGTACTTATCTGCTCCTAGAAACTATGTACTGTATAAACATATCCTTTATCTTGAACTGCAGTATTTCTGTGCTTCCAAGAAGAGTAAAAACATCTGGTTAAATTACTATGTGCAAGTACAATATGCAGGCAAAATCCTGTGCGAATTGCATATAAAATAAACTATGACTTCAATCCTTTTTGTTTTTCCAAATGTGCAGTGTGACCAGTCTGTTGAAATCGTATCTCTGATACATGTCAGCACAGTGATATTAACTGATGTACCAAAATGCTTCTTTTCTGAATAAAATCAAGTTCTGTTCTTGTTCTACAGCTCCCAATGTTTTAAAGTTTAATTCTGTTATGTGTGTTCCCCCCAAAGTCCCCCAAACTGGAATGGTACAAACTGTTGCGCACCAGCGGTGATGGCTCCAAGGGACTGGCTGGACGGAGTTGTCATGTGTCTGCCTGTCTACACTTGCTGTGCAGAACATCCTCTCACCTGTACAGCAGGCACAGACAGGCAGTCGCATGACAACCCAGCCTGAGGTACAGTCGCCAGTGGGAAACCGCTCTGACACACCAGAGCATCTTCACCAACAGCTCCAGCCAAGAGTCACTCTGGATCTCAGACGGCCGGTCAGTAACTAAGCCGCGTACTGCAACCCACCTAGAGTCAAACCAACACTGCCTATAAAATACAATAAAACCCACTGCTGAAATTTTTACTGTGCTTCCTATAGTACTCTTTTCCTAGTTGTTCTCATTAACTCACTAACAGTAAATTTTGTTTATACGCAGCTTTGCAGCACCATTGTATGTTTCGTCCTCCCATTTACTTCTCAGGCGTAGCTCAAGCAACTCATTATTATGTTATTGTTGGTATAAAAATCACTAACATTCCTGCTAGCCACAGAAGCCAAGAGCAGCTTGCTTTGTGGCAAGTTAATTCTATAAACAGACAATATCAGACCTTAGAGTAACTTCACTCCTTTCCACTCTCTCACCTTCTCACTTACTTTCATATCTCCTTCCCAAACCACACAGGATTTTACAATTGGGAATGAACTGTGAAATTATAATACAAACTGCATCTATCACTAGATGGATGTATAAAATGGAAATATTTTAACTGGAAATAAGACTAAAGGGAATTTTTCTAACAAATGTAAATTTCACATTTTTAGAAGTTTTTCTCCTAGAGCCCAGCTTGACAGCCTTTGCACACCAATAATGCCAGTGAAATCTCTGGATGCTTTAGAAAGAATGAGATCACATTCTTTACACCACTTTACAAACAGCATCCCTCCGTTTACAACAAAGACCTTTTTGATTCCCAAGCTAGAATAGTGTTCCACATTCCCAAAGTCCATTTTATCCTAACGTAGAAGTGGCTAATTCACAAACTTCAAATTTGCAGGTTGACTCTCAAATAAACCTTAACACAAAAGCTTACAGCTTTTTTCACTACTTAAAGCAGTAACAAATGAGAACTAAAATGCTTTTAATTTTTTTTTTGTGTGTGTGTAGGTATGCCTTATAATACTTTAGCTAGTATTACATGGAATACTCTATGAATGAACACTCTTATTTGTGAGGTCGATGAATGTGCTAACCTTGCACTTATTTACAACAGCCTTAAAGTGGCACACAGGATTTTTCTTGCTTGATTTTAAGCAAATGGAAAAGCACAAAATAATGGTTCTGGTCACTCACCAATATTGTAAACACAAGCAACTGCATGCAAGATCAGAAATAATCCAGATTAGCATTCAGGTAACTGATACTATAACTGCTTTATCCACACTGTTCAAACATTAGCTTGGTATTTCCATATTTATAAGCCTAAAAAAGCATTCTTGGGCACTGATTCCCATCTCATCAGGAATAAAATCCTGTTGTGATTGAGAAGTAACAGAACCGTGTCAAGAAACCAATCATTTCTTTTGTAATACTGATATCATACAACAAATTCTGAAATCTTTTGCCAAAGTAACTTGCTTCAAAATGCATTCCACAGTGAATTCTTTATTTAGAAAAGCTGCAGCTCACAAATAAAGAAAATAATTTACATCCTTCTAATGGCACTAGCAAGCAACCACTTGCATTCAGAGAGTGATTTTCAACTCAGAGTAAATTGTAGACTACAGAAAAAGGGCTCAGTTTACACTAGAGAGGGGTATGTACAGCCCTAGAGTTCCTAGCAAGCACTATAGCTTTGTGAAGTACATTGTCAGAGCTCATGGGTATGCAAGCTGCTCTAACATTCCTTACTCAGGGGTAGAGGAGCAGGGGGAACAAGCTCAACACTGTGGCAGAATGAAGGTGAGACCTGACTTTCTGCATCTTCTGCTGCAGCTGTGATGAAGAGGCTCTTGCTACTGTGCAAGGAATGCAGAAGTGACCAGCCCAGGTGGGAGGCACGGGGATCTGAACTCCCTATGACCTCAGAGTGTGCACAGCCATACTGAGCCCAGGCACAGTCCAGACACATAAACATGGGTATCACTTCACACATCACTGAAGACTACATATCTTACCAGGGTGAAAATACAACAGCATGCAGCCATTTCAATAATCATCTGAGAACAGGATGTGACAACCAACAAACCAAGCTGAAAGTGAGGAGAACATTTTAAGGAGACAAAATGTAATTATAAAAACTGGAATTCAGCCAGGAGATCAAATATCTGCTGTTTTATTTTGAGAAGCCAGTAGTTCTGTTTCTGAAAAAAGTCACTGGTCTTTTGATTAACCTAATGGACGAGCTGTACCTTTGACCACCTTCCGAAAGTATCTAATGCAGAGCTTAATTTTTTTAAGTCCTACTGAGAAAGGCCCAGAAAAGAAAAAAAAACACAACAAAACAACATAACCTTGTGAACACTTTCCCAAGA
The DNA here is from genome assembly GCF_965140245.1 of Athene noctua. Classification (NCBI taxonomy): domain Eukaryota; kingdom Metazoa; phylum Chordata; class Aves; order Strigiformes; family Strigidae; genus Athene; species Athene noctua. The sequence continues at coordinate 29,409,714 of NC_134041.1, forward strand.
CAGAATAATCAAATTAAACAGCAAATCTGTACTTAAGAGGGAATTTTTTTCCACAAGCAAAGCATAGAATATTGTACTGCTATCTTTTCTTACCACTCTAAAAAATTCCTGAGCGATCTCCCATATTGGCCTGAATGAACTACTGGTATTTTCATGACTCCCAAAACACAACTGCTTGGTAATTAAGAGACAGTTTAAGAAATGCATATGGAAATCAGACAGCAACCAATTCCCTCCACATACCATTCTGAGATTCCCAGGTGACACTCTCAAGCACACTATCAAAACAATTTATTTTTAAGTTGCATAGCAGAAGACATTCCATAGATATCTTCAGGATTTTTTACATTGCACACTGAACAAAGATCAGACTCAAAAAAGCAACACTAAAGCTACCTCAAAAATTGCCACAGCACACCTTAGATGCACCTCCAAGTGCTTAAGATAGAACATAGCATGGGGTGCTAATCTCACCGCATCACTTATTTTAGTTACAGGTACCAAATTTAAGACAAGTTCCAGTAGTTTCAAGATAGATCACAAAAACCAACAGCTTCAAATTTTAAAATTCATAACACCACCTTTGCATTTAATTCATTTTTATGTCATTGCAATAAAATGCTTCAAATAATATTTCAGTAATCTGAAAATAAAACTCTCCCTCTTGACACTTACCACTTTGCTCCTCCCCTCTGTCTGACACACACTCATTTTCCTGTTACAGTAAATTCATGTGAATCCTTTTAAGTCTTAAATAAAGTGGCAAGGGGCAAAATCTTCATGATTAACCTAATTTGTCCCTCAATCTTGAGGTCTATCCCAAAATGGCTACTGACTCAGGAAAAAAACACTACTGACCAGCGCAGTTTTCCCCAGCCACTGTATTACTGAAGTAACTACCTATGACAAGTACCACATTCTGGATTCGCAGGACTCGGCAAAACTCTGGCTTATGTACATGCAGTGCAGGACCCCTACCCAGCGGTTCTAGAAAATCCACTGCAGCGAAATATTGAGGTTTAAAAGAATATGAATTGTCTGCACAGACCCCATCAATCAGGTCCCTGTTTTGCTGAGATAAGCCAGTGTTTTGATTATTACTTAAAATAAGATGGAAAGATTAAGTGATGTTTTAGAGCTCATTTAAAACTCTCTTTACCTGTGCCTCCTTCATCCAGTGAACTGGTTCACCCTAAAAATCACTAAAGTTTTGCTGAAAACATTTAACTTAAAAAAAAAATCTGAAAACAGGTTTTTTTAAAAAAATTGTAGCCCAGTTTTTCTAAGAAAACCAACATAAACCTTAAAAAAACCCTACAAGGGCTTTACTGCAAGGCTGATAGTGCACACAGTAATTCCATTTTAACCTTCAAAAATTAACAAAACTGATGGAGTTTTGGATAGCACGTGTCATTACCAACACTGTTGGAAAAATATTTAAACAGAACAGACAAGCCACCTAACAACATATTCAAGAAAGTAAACAACCTTGATGTCCTGTTCATCACAGAAATGCTTCTTCCATTTCTCATATCATTCACCTCATATTTACTCAGCAGCAGTGACATTTCTTACCAAGGTGCATTTTTTTGTCATATTTGAAAATTCGCACCAACCAGTCACAGAACTCTGCAGACAGGCTTTTCATCCTCTCAGAATATGAGGATGGAGAACAATTGTTATCATTAAATCAACTGCTGTAGTTACTTTTAGAAGTAATTTTACCTAGACTTATTGTAGATGTGCAAGAGCAATCTGAACAGGCATAGGACAATAACCAAACCATTCCAAAACAGGCTTGCTTTTCTTTTTTTAGACCAATGTGTGGAAACCACAGGAAGAGAGGAAAAAAGTAAACCTAAACCCAAACAAAACCACCCCACACAACACCCTGTATTCATGTTATCAACATTTCAACAGAAGTCTTAGAGGGTCAGCATTCTCCATGAATCAAAAGCAGAAAATTTACAAAACACAGGTAAAACCTTAGAAGATTCTTACAGTTCAAGTCTGTAGAAGCTGATTTAATATTTTAAGCTGCTATCAGAAAAGTGAATAAATACTGGGGTTTTTCCCCCCAACAGAAAAAAAGTTCTTCATTCCTTACCTCATCATCTTTATACCAGGACAAACTTTCTGCAGTTAAAACGAACCAGTATTCCTTGGATCCTCCTTTCATGATGCCAATATTGTTGATGGTCAGCCAGCCTTTCCGGATTACCTGTGCAGAGGTGCAGTCAGGCACAAGTTTAGTTCATTACACACTTGACATAATCCTGCTGTTGCATTCATTCTTTCAAATAAAGAATTACTAAATAAAAACAGGCACATTTTTTCAGTCTCTGGCATATTCAAGAGTTTTTGCGGGTACCTATCATTCAAGGAAAAAAAAAATTAACAAAGTGAATACAGTTCATTCAAAAGGCTGGAGAAGGAGAAGCCTAAATATTATTATATTGTATGGTACTTACAGCATGTATAACTTCATCAAGGATAGTGTAAACTTGAAGATATTTATTTGCTGTATAATAACAAATTGTAAAAGTCCATACAACTTTATATATGACTGTTCTGTTCTAGTCTAATTGTCAAGGTCATTTGTAAAGTTGAATACCAGAAAAAGCCCTTAGATTCTGGCAAAGCAAGTGGCTTCTGGCACGCATTGGGAATTTTCAGAAGGGGTTGAATTAAGTAACAAAGTGGGCAGATCTACAGTTAATTTGAAATTAAGGTAGGAAGTGGTTAGGAGAGGTATATGAAAGCTATTTTCTCCTCATAATGTAGAAGAGGAAAAGAGGAAACAAATACCTAAGGCAGCAAAAAAAAATCAGGAGAAAAATGGGTAAAGCAGAACTTCATAAAGTAAGTACAAGCCAAAGATGGGAACAGCATACATATAAATATTAAGGCCAGAAGGCTACATCACACAAAGAGAAAGAGGGACAAAAGAAAACTTAGGAGGAATGAAACAACTCCAGTGGCAAAGAAGAGACAATTGTCATGAGAACTGGTTTATGGATCATATAGAAGTGCTCAGAGAAATTCTTCAGAACTCTCTCAAGTCCCACAAGCATGGACTTGTGTGATCAAACACGAGTTTCCTTTTGCTTTGAGAGAAATACACAACTGTAACATTCCTCTCATAGGACTTTACAAGACTAGTAACTCCAGTATCAACAGATAACCAGAGGAAAATATCGATCAATATTTTGTCATCTATTCATTGTCATCTATGAAAGTTTCAGAATCAGAATTCACTCCCGTTCAGCATGCACATTCACATAAACTCCCTGAAAAACACCTTTAGTATTGCACAGAGCAAGGAACTAAGTTACATTTCATAACTAAACAAAGAGATCAGAAGTTGCACCTGAAAAGCTGCTAAGAGTATTGGTAATGCACATAATCCAAGAGTATCAATTCCATTTCAATTAAGATCATCATGTTTTCCCATTTACTACCAACCAGGCCAGCAGCGTAAGAAAACCACTGAAGAACCAAAACCAGTCTGCAGGTTTTCAGCCTGTAAGAAAATCACTAAGAAAGCATCAATTTGGTTCTGAAGATTCAGTAAACTATGAGAGAACTGACCATAACTACTGTAGAGAGACTCAATGGTATAGCACAAGCAGATTAGATGGAATAGCCTGTACAACAAATGTTTCTGCAGAAGTTTTGTTTGATTAGTTTGGGGTTTTTTTATATTTATGTTCATTGGGCAGGACAAAAGAAGTGGAGGAGGGGCACTACTGAGTACAAATAGACATGGAATGCTCTCCAAATACAAGGGAAACATAATGGTGAACTTGATTACTCAAATCCTCATTTTATTTTATGATGTTTATTGAACTAAGCTTTTAACAGGGAACAAGCAACATGCACATATAGCCAGTGTACTTGGCCTTCAGGCAGCTGCCACAGAACAAGTTTTGGAACCAAGCTAATTTAATTTTTTTCTGCACTGAACTACACAAATGCAAATGAAAGGAATTTTAGGAAAATTCCAGGAAATTAAGGTTTCCCAACCACCTGAACTTAACTCCACAACAAGGTCAGCTATATTTGTAAAGCAGAGTAAACGCTTCACTGCAAATGTGCAAAGGTAGTTATTCCCATGACAAACTGAAATAAGAGGATGCTGTTGAACCATGCTGTCTGCGATCAAAAATACTGTGATGCTCCCTATAAAGCACATATCCACATAAGGAAGCACAGGAAGCTGGGCCAGCACGCTACTGAAAACTGGTTTGGACATATCTTAGGGTAAAAGATTTGAAGGCAGATGTCACAGTGGGTATAAAGAGGTGCTTTCTAGAAACAAACCAGTAAGAAATACCTCAGTAGCATGTTCAAGAACCTTACAGGTGATGAACACTTAAAAGAGAAGGTAAGTAGCACTCTCAGCTTATTCCATTCAGTGTTTTCCTTCATCATTACCACAGATCTTGTAGCATGTTCCTAAGAGTCAAATTTCTCAATCTGTCAAGAACGCATTTGTGGTAGAGGTCTCAGAGTAGACCAAGCCAAAATTTTAAGATCTAAACTATACAAGCCATTTAATAAGAAATGAAGCTTTTAATACTCCTAGTGTAGGAACTACACTAATTACATATCTCCAAAAGACTGTCTTGCTCCAGTCCAACACATCTCCCCATAGATGCATAACCATCACTGGCTGTGGACAGAAACAAGCTGACTTGTTAATACAAACACTTGCCAGTTGTTTCCTCAAAAATCCTGTGTGCTGAGGACTAGATGCAGCTGTTATTTCCACACAACATAGCATGAAGAGCAGGGCACCACCAGGCTGTAGCAGTAACTTGGGTACGTGTTTTTCACGTACAAACTTCTAGACCTGTTTATCTATACCCCTCTGGGAAAAGAAAGTACTGTGTTCCCTAAAATATGATGGACAGTAAACCAGATCATAATTACCCAAAATACTTGGAAGCAGTTCCAGGGAACATCAAGAGAGAGAAGATGAGCTTAGTGTGGTAAGCCTCATGTTCTTTATATTTTTTTCCTGTTTTTCAGGCACATTTGGTAACTACAAAAAGCTACACTTTCAAAATTGTACCAGCATTGGGCTCAGAGGGGAGGGAGATGTCAGATCAACATCTAAGTGCAATACAAAATGAGATTAAGCAACATAGTTTTACTTTCCAGGGAAGCTGAATTACACCTCAGACTCCAGCCAATTTATCAAAAAATAACTCAAGCTGTACTTTAGAAATAAGCATACTTCGATGGGCAGTAAGTGGCAAAGATTTTCAAAGAGACTTTTGAAGTTGAAGAAACTCTGATGGGGGGGTGTGTTTTTTAAAGTATTGCATTAGCTATGTTTTTTCATATTTCAGCTTGAAAAATTAGTGTGCTTCATTCTTGTTTTCACTAGTACATTTTCTGGTTGGTTAGATTTAAATAGATCCATTTCAGTATTTTCTATCATATTTCTAAATGTCACTCCGTGTGAACCGGATATTAGTGACATGAGTTATGAGCTTCAGGAAGGTGAAAAATATGGGCATTGCCAGAAGCTAGTGAAGACAATATTCTGACCGGTAGTTAGACTCCATGTACAGGATGAACAAGAGATGACACAGTTCCTTCCTTCAGGGTCCTGATACCTAATCTGGGTGTCTGAAAAATGAAACTTAGACGGTATGAATGCACATGAACAAGCCAGAAGGAAGTAATTTTCTGATAGTTCAGCTGCACAAAACCCAAACCATTTCTGTTGTTCTTACTCTCCACCACTTCATGGATAAACAGGAAAGCAGGATTTGACACAATAGGTACATTTTATGTATTGCTGTGTGACTTATTCATTCCATTAAATCAAATAAGGTATTTGTAGAAAAAATACATTTGAAAATCAGAAAGTGTACAATTTCTTTAAAATAAGTATTTGAAAGATGATTTCAAGATAAGTGAACTTGACTGGGCAGACAGAAATACAAGTGTGAAAATCACGAGGCTGGCTACTTCCACAACAATACAAGCAGCAGCATTTGTGGAGTTAACATAACTCTCTATTATAGTTGTCTTATGTAACTCAATTGAAATAATTCTTAACACGCAACTCCCCAAACTACTGTATCTTATTATCACTCTCATAATGTGTTACCAAATAGTAAGCACACAGAGAATAAAAATGGCAAAAACTACTCTGTGAGGTATCCTTACAAGCTATTGGTTCTTTGGGTTCAAATATGAAGATCTCACTCTACAGAGGCTAAAAAGAAGCAACTGGTTAGAGGGGAAACCTAATACACTATTTCACTGTAATTTACAAAATGTCAGAGCATAAACTGATCGTATCTGTTCTGATACTGAAGATACAACCAAGATCTTGGGACCTTCTTTTCCCAAAAATTGCTGCACAATATATTGCATAACTTAAAAATAACAACAGTAGGTTCAGTCCTAAACACATGTACTTTAAAGAAAAAATTAGTCTTTACTGAAGCAAAACACTTTGTAGCGAAGAAACTGAAACATACTTCCAAATGTAGTTAAACAAAGACTGAAGTGATTAAGTTAATCATGAGGAAATCTTAACCTAGAAAATAAGTATAGTTAAAGGCCATTTAGAACACCAATACATCTCTGGTCTTGATAAGGTGAAAATTCAACAGCAGCATGTCTCATTCAAGGATATTTCAAAATTTAGCATCTTGTGGTTGTCCATGGGCACCACCTCTTTTACAGAAACAGTGGGATTTCTTAACAGAACAGCCTTGCCATGAGTTTTCATGACCACCTCACTGACCCTGGCACAAGTTTTTATTTCCATCTACTTCCTTAAAAAAATTCTGTAAACACATTTTTTTTCCTGGGTCATGCAAGGTAACAGGATTTAAGTATATCTGAAGAAAAGAAGCAGCAAAATATGCTACAAAGCAGGATTAAAAAGAAAAAAAGAGGTTACTAGGGAAAAAGTTAATTAGCACTATAGTTCAGGCCAACTGATGGGGTCTGAATGCTACTCGTGTCCAGAAGTGAATCAGGTTGCTGGTGTAAGGTTGTAAAAGGGACAGGTCAAACAACACTTTCAAACCCAAACCTCCAAACCACTTGGACAGTGACTTGAAACTCATAGTTCAGATAAACCCCTTCTCTAATTACAGGGGCTACTTCAAGCACAGCACCAGATTTTGCCACAGAAGTAAAACACAAAAAAGAATTTTGTATAAATTACATATACTTATATAATTAACTCTATTATATGTACTCAATAATTTTAGTATCTTGCATTATGACACACAGAGTATCAACTGGGCACATGGAGCAAAGACACCTTCATCTTCAAAGGTTTATCATGAAGGGAAGCTTTAAACACTAAATTTTAGTCACCAAAACAAATCTCAACACACAAAATACAGAGTTAAGAGTGGGTGAGCTTTCAGGACCAGATCTTGCTAGTGTGCTGTGTAAAACCAAGCATTACACTGATTATTTCAAGCAAATTAGAAGACAGACTAACCTGTGGCTTAAAAAGAAACTTTGTGGAGTCAGGTCAAAACCTCAGGCGGTAGCAAAGAAAAGACAAACAGAAAAGGCCAAAGTTTAAGCGTGAGAGGATAAATTAGTAGAGGGAAAAGAAGCAAAAAACATGTTAAGAGGAATGGGCATTACACTTCTTCCAAAAATGCAATATTGCTGTGCTCATCTTATTTCTGAGATACACAGAAATAGTTATCTGCATCATTCCAGTTCAAAGCAAGCTACAAAAAAAGAAAAGCAATGGATTGCAAATGAGCATCCTGCTATTTTGGGAAAATGATCTTGATCTCCCAAGAGATTCAATTCAGCTGCTCTTAGAATCAGTGCTGCCTAGTCCTTTTTCCTTTATTGAACATTAGTTTCAGTTTATTTGAAATAATAACGTAATTTGATAATGTGGCAACAAACTGGAAAAACATCTATGTTTTCATCATAGATATTAGCAAAGAATGCACACAATAGAGATTTACTTCTTACACCTAACCATCACTGAACCAAGAGTAACTTGTTATAAAATTAACTACTGTTTAGACAATTAATTCTAATTAGTAATATTAAAGGCATTCACATATTTATTTACTCATGAGGTGGAAGGGTTAGAAAGGAATCTGTCCATGATATATTGATGCTCCTGGTGCTATGAAAAGAATACTAAAAAGGCTTTAAATATTTTAAAGTTTATTAATAAAATTCACTTTTTCTATCAGAAGTAACTCGTGTACTTACATAAACAAAATACCAAGAACAGTACCTGTACCCATAAACAGCATGTTTATTTACGTAAGAGCTAATGTTTCCTTTTGGTCACAAGAAACTTATTTGCTCACCTTTCAATGAGGTTTACTATGAATAGAGGCACTTACATCAGATAAAAACTGCTTTCCAGTTATATAATAAAATAAACACCAGTTAGTCATTTTAGTTTGAGAAACTCAGTAAATTACAAAAATATTAAATCAAAGTTTTCTACAACATTTTAAGTTATACTAGTTCATACTTGTAACAGCAGGTTAGTGGCAGTTAAGTGATGAACTGCAATTATACTTTGTTGAGGAAGTGTTATAGACAAGACACTTTTAACATTAAATAGTTTAGTAGCAAGTATTTAACAAACCAAGGAGTTAGAGACAAACTTTGCCCTCTGAGAAGCTAAATGAAAAAGCAACAATAAAGCTTACAGAACTTAGCTCGTACAATTTGCCTTGAAGGCGGTAGATTGGTTCCCTGAAATAGCAAATTGCAAAAATGAAGTTTTATTTTGGAAACATTTTCTCATTCTTTTCAACTCCAAACAATTAACTTACAAACATCTGTTTATTATCTTTAAAATAAAAGGTTCAGCAAAGTCCTTTATACCAAAAGTAATCAAGTTTCAACATTTAATTTAAAACACCAAGCTTTTTCTCCACTTCTTTAGAGACAAAACATTCACTTAATTAAAAAATCATTCATTTTATTTGTGTATTTTGAAGAGTGAGATAATTGGTCGATTTTCCTTTTATGGGCCACTCCAAAGTGATGACAGTTGTTGTGCTTGACACATGTTCCAGCACAGCTAGATAAGAATATCTCCCCTCAGAGGGAAGAGAGCAGTCTTTGAAGCCACTTTAGTGTTTAGACCTTTCAACTTTTTTCATTTTAGTCCAAACCATATATTACATCAAAAATGCCACTCATGCTGGTCAAGCTATGGGGGACCATCACATCCAAGAAGTTAATGGATTAATTAACATTTCAAAAATAACTAGTAGTTTCTTGGTGGAAGGAAGAGGTTGGATTTCTAGCCCAAAAAAGATGACTAAGTTTTAGAAAAATGCTAGAATTCTCATCTACAACAGCAGACTTTCTGAAATGTCAGGTTTATCACCTGGGGGATCTAAACTCAGAGGTCACATTTGAAAACCTCAACCTTTCACCTCCTAAGCATTGTTTGACCAAATTGCACATGAAAACATGAGGAAGACATTCAATACTTGTAATTATTTATACAAAATTTCATTGCCTATTTTTACTAGAATTTTCTTTTCTTTAAAAGTACATAGTAACTCCATAACATTTTCTCTCTGTTTAAGACTTTGCAAAACCCTCACAGTGAGCAGAAACCCTCAAAGTTGTAGCATTTTCATTACTTTCACCTCATATAAAAAAAAAAAGGACTGATCCTCTGAAGTACTGAGCACCCCTGGCCCACACAAAAGCAAAGAAAGCAGCAAAGCTCGGGAGCACTTAGCATTTTGTAGAATCAATCCCATATTCTTATGTGATAAAAAGAAACAAGTAATTTCATTAATGAATCTCAGTGAAAATGCCAATTAATCTGAGACCATCAACCAGTTATTATTTGTTTACTTTGAGAAAGGCCTGTGGTACACAGTTAACATCTTTGTGAAGTCAACTGAAAGTTTTCAGAAGAGGTAAAGGCAAATCTGCTTTTGCTTGCTGAATTGCCCCTTCACTGCTATTAAACTGTGAACATATAAGAACTAGTAAAACAATTATGACAAAGCACACGCAAGCAAGTACTCACCAGCATTTTGGATTCTGAAATTCACAAGTTTGCAGTTAATGACAAAATACACTGATGTGTAACATGAAAGATTCAATGCACTAAATGTCATGGGAGGGGAGACACTAACCAGCAGTGCAAGCAGTAGCAGAAATATTAAACAATAAATGATGATAACAGTGAAAGTCAGGTGGCTCTGAAAAATTCAGAAAACAAGATGATGATAACGCATTTTATATGTCTGAAGCAGAAAAGGTATATGATACACTTACAGCAAATAAATGCAGCCAAGAAAACCAAACAGCTTGGATTAACTTGCACATGCCATTATCCATTCTCTGTTAGGTGCCTACCTGATTTCCCACTGCACTTTTGTTAACCTGACTGCTTCTTTGTTGGGCACTAAGGGAAGCAGAGGAAAAGAGTTACACTGAAGAAACTTGAACTAAGCCATTTCCCAAGGAATAGATTTTAGCAGTAATAGTTACTTCTGATTCCAGCACAGAAAGCCATAAGAACAAAGAAACACAGCAAAACCATTGCATATATATGCATATTTCAACTACTTTTTCTTACAGTATAGGAATGCCTGCTTAGGACAGAAGGGACATGCACAGCAGACAGGTCCTACTAATCATCTCCTTTGTAACAACATCCTACTTGGATTGGTAAAGGTTACTAAAGCACAGAGGAAATTATGGCTCGTGTGGGTAACTTGGGAAGCATTAGCCTCTAGAAATAGTCAAGAGACAAAAAAGCAAGCTATTTCTGTTATTTAGTGCAGTACAACAAAATCCTCCCCTGCTAGAGGGTCCTTAATAGCTTTGTCTTGACTGGTTTGGATATTTTTCTAATACTTCTATGCACTTTGAGGGTATAAATATAACCAATGCAGGAAGCAGTCACAAAGCTGGTTTGAAAAGCTGCAATCTTATAAGCATAGAGCATATTTGAAATTAAAACATATTTCAAATATTTTGCTCAATTCTCCAAATCTGGTAATCCCATTTCCTGAAACAAAACATGTTCCTGTCTCAAAAACATCCAAGTTGTCATTAATTCTAAAATTTGCATTTGCATTATGTGGTGGTTTGAAAGTGTTAGGCCACAAAATTAAAATATTGCTGGAAACAGGAGAAAAGTGTTCAACCAGCAGGCTTTGGCTGCTTGATCATCTAAGCAGCCACTTGTGACAGGAATTTCTGTTTGGATAGATTATACCATTTCAGCAGGCAGTGATTAACTGTAGAAAGAAGCATACATATTAGATCAGCTACAAATGCTGCCCTGAAAGAGTATGAAAGTTGTGCTTGGATCACAGGCTACAGGCCAATGCTGCAACTGTTCTGCTCACAACTGTTCTTCCAAAGAATTCCTGGAGTATCACTCAGCCCTGTCCCAATTCTGATCCTGCCCATTGGACCATACTCTATCAAACCAGCAATCCACATGCTGTCTGTGAGAAGATCCACAAGGTCATTTATTCCATGTGCCTATTCACTGGGCTTAGCTCTCAATCATCCAGATCCTATTGGCCAAATAACACTGCATGTCCCTGGTGCATTGTCTGAGTTGCATAAGCTTTGGTGCATAAATTACAATTAAATAACCCACATACAGAAAACACAGCACTAACTCTTCACTAATTCCAATCTGTTGTTTGAGAAACACACATGAGATGGTTTTAGGAAACCTAATTGCCATTCTTTTGGTTTGGGGTTTGGGGTTTTGGTTATTTTTTAAAATTTTATTTTATTGCCTTAGGAAAGCTAATTAGACCATTAACATCCTACTAAGAAACCCACACCTTTTAGAAACAGCCCAGCAATTGGTCCGCTCTTTAGTGTTCTAAAGACAAATTACTCATGTAAATTGAAACATGTAGCTATGTCTGAGTTACACCAACTGGAAACAACTCAGTCGCAACATTTTACCACCCATTCTGCCAAATTAGACAAACATTAATATTCTAAGATTTCATAACTTCATAACTATGCAAAGTTTTTCTAAAGATTGGCATTCTTAAATCCTTCTCAAGTCAATTCACATCACATTGTACCTGCCTTAGGCTGTGCAACACTGCAAGGTATTTTGAAATGTCTTGCGCTCTCGTTCTTATGAGCAAGGTTCACAGGACTAACACTTAATAAAACACTGCAGTCATGTGAGGCAACTGGCTTAAAGATTCAGCAAAAGAAAGGAAACACTAAGGAATCTGGGGAATCTATAGTCCAGAACTGAATGTTTAGATACTGCAGAAGACCATATGCTACCCAAAAATTATTTCATTTTCCAGCTCTAACACAATTACTATAACAATAATATGATTACAGAAAATGTATATTTTCTACTGTTCAGCTCTAATATATTTTACATTTTAAACTGCTCTTTGATATCTAAGTTTGCTCTTCCAGTTGAGCACATCAACAAAGATACTTCCCTTCCCATCAGTTGCAAGCTATAGAAACTTTTGCTTAAACTCATCAGTGAACTGAAGCAGAAAACCGTTTGTTATCTACTTATAGCCCACACAGAGTAGCTGGGGATTTCTAGATCTCAACTGGCAAAAGAGGAAGCAGCTTTCCCAAGAAATTCAATTCAGGCATTGCAACTTCTTGGAAAAAACACTGCAGCAAAGACCATCGACTGAATTACAGGCCCCAGCAGCAGCATCCACGAGGGGGATTTTTTCCAGGGGAGAAACATAATGAAATAGCTCCAGTTATGCCTGGCACTCCAGAATTCAAGACTATAAAACATGGAAACTTGACCCAAGGAAAAGTCTTTTCACAGGAGGAGAGGCAAGCATTGGAATAGGCTGCATAGAGAGGCTGGAGAATTTCTGGTTTGGAAAGTTTTACAGATCTGATTGGACAAAGCCCTAAGTAACCTGGTCTGAACTCAGCACTGGCCCTCCTCTGAGCAGGAGGCTGGACTTCAAGGTCACAACACACACCATGAATATATGGAGTGTTTTTAGCAGGCTTTTTCCTGTCAGAAAAGGATGAAGAAAAGTAAATAGCAGGTTGTTATCTTGACCTCTAGAAGGCCAGCTACCATTCCTACAACATCCTGTCATTTGTCAAGAGAACTGATAAGGATATCTAGGACCTGCAAGTGATTCTAGAGAAAGTTGTTCAAACAACACACATAAATAGTCCCTGGCTTTGCCTTCTCCCCTCTCAGCTTACTAAACTCCATGCTTTAAACCTTCAGGGCATACTGCCAAAGATGTGGACCTTCCTTCACAATGTTAACTAGAATAGGTCAGTATAATACGTACTGTGGTGCCAAACTTTGTTGCCAGCAACCCACATGGATGAAACCTGTGGTGATTCCAAACACTGTTATGGCAAATATGGCATGAATACAACTGAAGGAACATCTACTCTTCAAAGAGTGAAGACATCTTTAACATTTTTACTAGTGTCAAGATGTTGGTATGAAGTCCCTGAGGCACAAATTGCTGGAAGCAGAGGGAGAACATTCTGGAGAATATTCTCACAGCCTTTTCAATTAAGCAAGGAGAACGTCAAACCAGACCCTGCAGGGCATTCTGCTACTATTATTCTCTACAACCAAACAGCAGGCACACTTACAATTCAGTGACATCCATTAGTCTCAACAAAACTGTTTCACACGGAATCACAGCTCCCAAAATATGCATTAGCAACAATGTGGAAAGACCACCAATATTATACATGTTTGTGGTCCTAAAACGGATACAGTGAGGGCATCAGCTTGCCAAAGCTGCTTCCTGAGATGCATGTGATTCCAGACCAAGACATAAGCTTCAGCACAACCAGTCTTGTGAACTGGGGTGGAGAATCCCTTACAAGTGGGACAGAGTTCAATAGTATGTTTCTTGAGAAAGAGGATGGTCCTGCAACTTCGGATCTTTGTAACTTGCATCTTCACTGTCACACTTCAGGACTTTTGTTTTGAACTTAGTTTTAAAAACAAAACTACAACTGACAGTGTCTTTATAACAAAGTCTTTGTATACATACTTTGCAAAGCCAATGAAGTCTTCATGGTTAGTGTTGATGTAAGAAACCTGGATATCAATCAGCAGCAGCACCTATTAGTAGAGACAAGAGTGCAAAAAAAGGGTGGGTAAGGTAGGGGAGAGAGATTGAGGAAAAGCCAGGAGAAAGGAACAAAACTTGAGTTTTCTGCATTATTGAATATTCCTTTTGTAATTGTTCAATCCAAAAGCAACAATATTTTCTAAATCCCACCAATTCTGTTCATATGCTTTTTTAATAAGCTAGACTACAGAAAAGCAATTCAATTCCCTCTATTTTTTCTCCTGACAGATTTTTTTTTTTTTTTTACAGTATCTTGGCCCTTGTTCACTTCATTAAGATCATCATACATGGCCAGAGAGTGTTTAATAATATATAACATAGATTCTAGCTCTACGTTTTGCAAGTCAAGCAAAATTCTGTCTATTTGTAGCATTCCATTCAAGCTAGCAAGGAACCTAAATCTTAAACCTTAAATCAGGGTACCTACATTTTCTTTAGGTACTACACAAAGAAGTGATAGGTAAGCTAGCCCTGTCACAGAAAATGTACAGTCCAGGTAGTAGAACAGCCATTCTGGTCCACGCATCTGAATTCAGAGATAGGCTAGTCAATGAAATAACAGAATGAATGTTTTCTGTACTTATCACTTGCCAGGCCTTCAATAGCCCAGAGACACAGTTTGTTTCAAACTCGATAATCAAACTTGGCAAAGAACTTGCTAAGATATTAGAGAAAGGTCACTCCCACCCTTTAACAGCTTCTTGAACATGCATGGGTCTGCACTTCCCCCTGCCCTTGACAGACTTCCATGCTCCCTGCTGACAAATGGAAGAAACGTATTGCTACCAAAGGGTAGCATTTAATCTCCTCAAAGTATACAGAGTTATTTTTGTACAGCTCCTCAAATACAGCATCACTTCCCAATTCTTTACAGTTTCTAGAATATATTAAGTGCCTCAGAGCAAAAGTTAGTGAGAATTTGGGTCTAGCTCTTACCTCTGAAATTATCCTCATTAATGTTTTGATTTAACAACAATAACTGCTAACAGCACAAATAATGAATTCAATATGTGACAATAACCTATTTGACCAATTCCTGGCATTTACAGAAAGCTGGTATTTTGTATTTTGTTCTGAAAATTATTTTTTTTTTAATATTTTTAAGGCTACATCCACAGCACAGATTAAAGGAAAAGAAGCAGGACATGCTGCACAGTTCCTTAGCTCTCCGAGGGACAAGACTGGAGAGCCAGGAATCCAGAACAATTTAAGAGCTCTGCCTAGCCCTTCTTTCCCAAATATTTTTGTTGTCACACTCTGCACTCTCCAGACAATAATTCCTGCTTCCATGTCCAGTGGATTTTCTCACATGTAATTTAAGCATTGAAGTTTCCTGGATTTGGAGTACTTATCTGGGTGATGCATGTTCTAAAGAAGTTTCTCTGAATTATTTTTTTTTTTTAAACTTTGAGGAAAGCAACAGTCATAAAATATCTACATCCATGAACCTGGAAGGGCACTGGTTAAAACACATGTTAAATTTGAGTTTAAAACACCACAGCCTAAAATTATCAACTTGATAGCAATCCCTGCCTTTTAGAATAGCCATAGGAAGAATCTTTTTCTTGCTGATTTTAGAATCCAAAGGAGAAATTATTTTATTAGTTTTCAGATTTGAGATGCTGCTTTTCAAAGCATGCAGTAGCCCTCAGGGGGTAAGTTCCAGAGGTTCTTCACTATGCACCTCAGCATTCCTGTCAACATGGCCCAGGACAGACAGGGCCAATGTTGCTCAGCTCAAGCCTGCGTGCTGAGGCTACCGTTCAGCAACACAGAACTTCAGCAGTCACGCTTGTCAGAGCTCACACATCCACTATGTGGCTTGTCAGTTGCACAAGTGTCCCAGTACAACTGCTCATGGGCCTCACTGTAATTAGAACATGGGATTGGTGTGTTAAGAAAACACCTGGGAACAGAGTAGAAAAACGGCTGAGTATTTCTGTGTGTTTGTGCAATCATGAATCGATTTCCCACAAATAGCTGTTATAGCACAACACACTGTTGCACAGGAACAAGCTAATACTACTTTAAGCCACCAACCCTAATCTCAAAAAGCCATATTTTCTAGTTTCCTCTGTCAGAGCTCAATGGTAGACGAGCAATTGCTCTCCCCTTCTAAAAGTGTGCAGCCTGCTGAAAAAAAATTTGTAAAAAAATCTTTTTTTGTCTTCCTATACTTTATAGATAAGAACTTCCCTCCTCTGCACATCTCCCCAAACTGTTGAATTTCCTATTTATTCTTACCTGATCCTTGGTCTTCTCTTCTCTTTCACGAATGTAGCCGGCAACAATTCTTTCTGTTTCCTCACACAACCTTGGATATGTTGCCAACTGAAAAGGAAAATTAATAAAAGTTTACACCTACAGGGTGGCTTCAGTATAACACAGAGAAGCCTCCAGCTTTTCTCTTTGGATGCAAGCAATTATTATAAATGCTTAGGCTAAAAGTTAACTACACTATAAAGCAAGCCTTACTTGCTATTAATAATAATTTTCCAGAGCAGCTGGAAAGACCTAGCTCTTGGATTGTTTCTGTGCTTTGCTCCATGGAACACTGAGGAAAAGACACTTTGGACATGTGAACCACAGCTTATCGGCCTTGGGGTGAGGTTTCTCCACACTTCTCTCTTCTCTTGCACCTAATTCCAGACTGGCACTTTAATTTTCAAGTTTCTTGTTCTTTGAAGGCTCCACCTTGTGGCAACATCCTTAAAGCTCAATAACAATACTTTAAAATGTGAACAGCAAAACACAACAGTGAATTTGCCCAACCACACTGAGAAAAGAATCTGCGCAATTAATTCATGCGACATATTGTGCAAACTTTGACAGAAGTAGAAAAAAACCTGGAAACACTGCTCAAAATACTGCAGTGAATCTGCTCCTCTATGATCTTTGACAAAAGACTGTCATCTTTTCCTGTATTGAGAAATAGTTCCTTTACCTGCTCATTGGTACAATAAAAATTGCATTATTCAGAAGAATGCAAAGGACATGATGGGCTATTTCTCAACAATTTCAGCATATCTGTGCTCATAGTCCAGAACAACTCCTGTACTTGCTACTATTAGGGTGCCCTACACCAAGAGGGTAAAGCAGATGAACAGAAGGTGATGCCAGTTAGCTAAGAAGTCTACAAGAGTCAATGGAATCTTCTAGAACATCACAGAGTAATGGGAGAAAAGATAATTGAAAATCAGCAACCATTAGTTGTCAGTGCTCTAGCAAGTGAGTCACAGTATTGATAGATGACAACTTTCCTATGAAGGGAAGGAGCATGAAGAAAAAGAAGGTTCGTATTAATGTATGTGACATGCTTCCTTAGCCACAGCTGGAGGGTTGGAAGTTTGAGGTTTCATCCTAACAGTATACACCAACACAAGTACACTCTTCAGGAAAACCATTCACAAATACTCATAGTAATGTTGTGTTTAGCTTTGATTAACTTATCTCTTAATTCATTACACTTGCAGGATCTTGAGTTAAAAGTTTAACCAATGCACTCAACTTTCACACCAGGAAGTTTAATGCTCAGCAGTTCTTTCCACTTAAATGTTCAACATTTCTGTGCAGCAAGCTCATTCATCAACATTAATGCAAGACTGTTCAAACACAAGTGAGACAAAATCTTCCTAGCTTTCTACTTCTAATTTCTTGACAGATGGAGATCAGACATTTTGGGGTTGTGTATGAAAAAAGCCCAGATAAAGTTTTAGACCCTTTACATCACACAGAAGTGTGGTCCTACCCAGTAAAGTTTCAATATAGAAAGAGCATTTTTCTCTCCTTGATAGATGTCTTTGAACACATTTGAGGCCTTTGCTTTAGAAAAGTTTCACTGTTTCTTCCTCTTATTAGCACTGGAAAATAAAACTTTAACACACAAAGGTTTTTTGCTGATTTACACATCCACAGAATTGCTGCTTACATTCCATCTCTGGTATGAATGAAAATGTGATTTTAAAGAGGAAACTGGGGGCAACTCTCAACAAAACTCTAATCATGAGGGGTGTGTGTATATATATTCAAAACACAGGAATTAAAAAAAAAACATTTTTAGCATTACACTGTTTTGAGTTTTGCAGAAATTTTAATTGCTTTATAGCCTTACTCTGTACATCAAGTGACTAGATCAGAAATCTCTTATAATACCATAAAACGTAAGACAAGCTTTGTATTATCATTATACTTATGTTACCAGATCTATTTGCAAGTTACCTTTTTAGTGCATTTCTTGACAGTGTTGATTAACTCTTGCATCACCAGATCCACACTTTTTAAGCAAGGTCCTTTCAGCTTAACTATCTGTTTTTTAACAATGGCTTCAAATGCCATATCTGGAGTAAACAAACCTGTTCTGTGGAGATAAAAATATGTAAGACAGTAATATAAACATCATGCAAGGAAGATTTTTTTTTTACTGAACTGCTCATATCTTCATTTTCAGAGACTTAGAGCTGAGTAATAACAATCCCTAACACAGCCTTTCACAGAACTGTATTTGCTCCTTTTCCTTTAAAAACAAAGTGCCACTGTGAGTAAGAATAAAGTAGAAACATGTCCTACTACTTGTTACTTGAAGATGACTGAGTAGTATAGAATACTGATATAGTGAAGTGAAGCCTCTTCAGAAGTGCAGCAAACCTTATGTAAGGGATAAATGGCATGCTCCAACCTCAGCCCTTTATCTTGGCCTAAAATACCTGTTTCCCCACACCTTCGGAAAGATTGGGGTAGTCTATTTCATGTTACTTCCTCTGACAAGATATATTATTCAAATAAAGTAGAAATGCACTACAGATGATTTGCATAACATTCTCAATTCATTATTTGCTGATGCAAAGTACTGTATTGCTTCAAGGTTTCAGGGTTGAGAGCTCACCAAGTCACCTTGGTAACATTACTGTTCAAGTAATATGAAGAACATTCGCCAAAATACTAAGAACAACAAAGCTTGTAAGCAACACTTTCAAAAGTGGGTAGGAAGGAAAAACCCATAAAAGAACCACCCAAGTCTTTCTATTGTCAAAAGAACATTTACATG
Organism: Athene noctua; assembly: GCF_965140245.1. Classification (NCBI taxonomy): domain Eukaryota; kingdom Metazoa; phylum Chordata; class Aves; order Strigiformes; family Strigidae; genus Athene; species Athene noctua. The sequence goes on from NC_134041.1 coordinate 29,428,860, forward strand.
GGTAATGCATCTGGTGAAGTATCCCTCTGAAATGGACAGATCACTCCAAAAATGAGATAATTAGGTCATTCCAAACCAAATACCTCCCTCTTCGCAAACCTAATAATACACTGCAGATGTACCCACAAAATGAAACCTCAGCCAATTCACTTGTAAACCAGTCACTTCAAGAAACAGTTGAGAATAAAGGGGAGTAAGATTATGCAAGGAGTATGCTGCAACACAAGCTGAAAAGTTTTTTTTCCCCCATATCAAGACACAAGTTATCCCTCTAAAACTTATGATGTTTCAGGAGTACAGGCACAGTGGAACTGCAGTCACTACAGAGAAAATCAATGACTTTTTTTTCTAGTAAAATAATTTTCAAGGATTTTCAGGTAAATTAAACCTGTTCAGGCAAACCAGCTGTTTGACCCAAAATAGCTACCTGAAAAACAGAAGCGTGAAGGAGTGGAAGAAAAAAGTCAGCTGCTGGGAGCAGTGCGTTAGTAATATAGTTTACCACTCAATAGCCAGCGTGTCCACAGGTTAAAGAGATCACACCCTCTATAATGTGACTGGGCTTGAAAACACAGGAGCACTTGCCTGATACCATGTATGTTCTTGATTGCATAACTTATTTCTCTCCGCAGTTCCTTCTCATTGAATTCCATCTAGAGGAACAAAAGCATATGAGACCATATTAGGGGAAGTTTTTTAATAAACAGAAAATATTACCTGTCCCAATATAACTGGAAGACAGGCAAGTTCAACTGGCAAAATAGTAATTTCTAATTTTGTTAAACAAAACATAAGAATTTTAAAACATTTTAACACTAAGGCTACAGGCAGCAGTAAGGACTGTTGAAAGTTATGCACCCTTCTGTTCCAGATATACCAACCACTGGAAGGATTTTGCAGAACATCCCAAAATAGACATGAGTTGAAAGAGTAAGCCAGAACCAACATTAGTAAGATGCAACTTTTTTTTAAGCTTTATTTCCTAGAGCAGTGCAACTTCTGTGATTATGTTCTGTTTATACTCCCCTTCCCATCCTAGTGTTTTTCAATCAAATTTAAGAGAGGCGTGATCTTAGTTGTGAAGCTTTTCTTTCAGTGTCTTGAAAGCCAGCTAGCTGGAAGAGAACTTAGTGTTATCGCAAGCAAATGGGTCATTACCAAAGCCCAACTATTATCTGTTCTGTTAGACTGCTAGTTGCCCTACCACATTTAACCTTGGAACCAGCCACAGGCCTGTCTGGTTCTTACCCAACTGAAAGTTAGGGGATATCAAGGCAGTTGAACATAAAACAGGCAGAAAGGAAGCTTAGAAAAAGCATAAAAGAAAGGGGACTAGAGATACAGTAGGGTTCATGATGAAGAGAAGCAGAAGCCACTGCAGTGAAAGAAAAAAAAAAATAATTGAAGAATATATTTTATAAATTCATAGGAAGCCAGGTTTCACTAGTTCACACCCCACTGAACCTCCACTTATTTTGTTACCCAAAGGATGGGCAAGAAGAGATGTATCAAGAGGAGAAACATTATTTCAAAACACCATATTTGATTCTGTTCCACCTTGTACTATGAAAATGTAGGACTGAAAGCTGGATTTGATTTAATGCTGTGAAAACAGGAAGTAGAAAACACAGAAAATGGCTATTTTTCATGTCTAATTTTAATGGGTACAAGCTACTTGAACTTGTCGTTGTTTCCCTGCCTCATCTAACCAGAAGGAAGATGTCATTTGTGATAAAATAATTTAGAAGTATGGAAAACAGTAACAACTAAGATTATAATTATATTCTAATTACAAGATTTCAGATTTCTTTGCATGTCTCATTATCTGAAACTAGAAATGAAGCCCAATGTCTCAATTATCACTTCATGCAATTTCTTACACAGTTAAGAGCATGTTCTTGCAGTCAAACTTTATCTTGGCTTTACTATGATCAATATGAACATAAGAATACATAAATAAAACACAAAACACATCATCAAGATGGATAAATACCTTCACTAGTTCAAAAGGAAAACGTTCATGGAAAATACGATTGATTTTGGCACCTCCTGAAAGTTCTAGCGTATCAACCTGATCACCTGATCCTTCAATTCTTTTTTCAAAGTCCACCGAAAACTGTTGTACCATCCTAAATTTCAAAGAGGGGAGGAAAAAAAGAAACAAACAACCATTTAAGCATGTCAACTATCAAGTTGTACTTCAGTACTATGTGACTACTAGTGCCCTATTAAAACATGTTTAGGAATTGACAAAAGTATCTATAACGATTCATTCAGCCAAGTTGCCAATCCATAAAATCTGCACCTACACGCACACCCCCCTACACCCCTTCTGTCTCACAGGACATAGCTCAGTATATTATTTTCTTTCTTCATAAATGTGGTTTGAGGTTTTTTTAATACTGTTTATGAAACTGTAGATTAAAGTCAGCTACAAATACAGCAGGGTACCAGGCTACATTCAGGTTTTATCAAAGATCATAAAATTTTAAATGTTACCATTATTACATTTTTTGGTTTTTTGAGAAGAAAAAATGATAGCAATCTTTTTAGTAGGATAAGCAAATAAAAGTCCTAATGTTTCTGATACTTACTGTATTTGAGTAGAAAAACACACCCATATTTAGATGCTGTTACAGAAACTGCAGAGCTCAACAGGACAGACCACCACAAGCTAAAAATCTCCAATTTTACAGCAGAAGGTACCATTTGTGGAGAGCTTACTTCTCCACAATGACCCTTTGATTTTTCAAATAAAAAAAAGATACAGTCTAATAGCATGATGTGAATTAAGTCATTAAGCTGATCCAGTGCTGGAAACTTTGGAAGAGACTGCTAAGGAACTTTTCCATGCCAAAAAGCTATCCCAAGAAGTAGTAATAAAATGTTGGTGTGGCAGCTCCCAGTACCACAAGCTCCAGCTTACTTGACTGTGCCTAGATTTCTGCAGCAGGAGCATTTAGATGAACACACATGAGAACTCCTCCATTTATGGAAGATTAAGGAATAGCTCAACTGTATTTTATTAAATAATTAAGGAAGTATAGACATCTAGTCATAAAATTTGAAGTGACAGATTCTGTCAAGAAGTAAAATTTTGTATCAACTGCAGATAAACCTCAGATACCTGTATGGCCAGGTTAACAGAATTATAGGAGGAGTTCTAAGTGTAGGACCCTGGACTCAGTTTTTGAAGAGGACTGTAAAAACTTGAGATCATCTTATGGGGTGAGGCTGTTCTCAAGAATAAGAGGAAAGGGTTCTAGTTACATTACTTTCCACACCCAAAAGAAGGAAAAGTGAAAGTAAGTTAATTTCTCCCATAGCTTACTTATAACAGAGGAATTTGAAAAAATTATGCAGAGAAGTATCAAGCAGGATGACTTAGGCTGAAATGAAATGGAATTATTTTTCCTTTAGAATACGTTACAATAGCAGAAAAGCATGAGATACCAGCAACACCTAACAACTCACAACACAATGTAAGTTTCTAGCAGTTAAGTCACCAAATATACAGGAGTAAATTAAAAAACCTGCATTGCACTGTTATGGAAGAGTCAGAGGTGATGTCCCTCTGGTTTTGCAATCAAAACATCTGAAGTAAAGTCGTGAGGGATGTCTACTCTTTCGGATACAGCTGTTATAAAAACAAGGAGTAAATAAGCTGGCTCACGAAAGCCTCTCTAATTCAGGTGACCACATTTCCTTCTGAATTCCAGACTTTTAATCAGAGAATGAATCATGTCCAGAACTTCTGCATTTTCATAATCCAGTGCTATTAGCACCTATCCCACAGAACTGAGATGGCTGAAAACTTTTGAAATCAATTGGAACAGAAATATAACAATCATACAAAAGAGCTAGATCCATTTTACATCTCTTTCTTCCTTTAGATGATTTCTCTTCTAAGAGGCAAATTTTAATCGCATATGAATACAGAAGTGATTCTAGAGGGCTACAATTAGAAAAAGAGAGAAAATGCTGCCATTTCACCTTTCAGGTGAAAAGGTACATAATGCTGAGTATTACACATCCCTGAAAACAGACCAAGTAAGGCAGCTGCATGAAGCAAAGCAGTGGGTGCTAACTGGGCTTCAATCCATAATGTCAGCATTGCCCTTTTTCCTTAGTGCTAAACCCACAACAAAGGGCTCCAATTCCACTTCCACTTGATTCACAGTCAGATGAAGTCATCTCTGTTCCATCACATTACAATAGTGTTATCAAAGTCTTGTCAGACAGACTTATTTTGTGGATGAGACCCAAATTGGACAGTGACTCAGCAGTGAAAAAGTTTTCTAGTTTGGAATTTATGATAACAGTATAGCTCCAAAAATCACTGCAATTCTTCTGGCAAACAACAGGATTCAATCCATGACTTCTTGAGCCCAAAAGGGTCAACATCTGCCAGGTCAGTTTTAACAAAAGCACAGGTGGCACATCACATCACCTATTTTGCTGCTAGTTGTCAGAAGTGTGCCCAGCAAGAATAAGGTTTTCACCCACCTTGATACACTATCACTTGAACTTAAGAATGGCTGTACTACAGCAGAACAAAACCATATCATGACAGCCACCAACAATAAGTGCCTAGGAGAACAAAGCAAGGACAGCATAATATTTCTCCAGAATACATTCTTGGCCTCAATAAATTGTTGTTTATGGGCTCCACACAACAGAAATTTGTCCTTGTACTTACTAACCTTAAATGTCTTCCTCATCCTCAAGATTTTGCCTAGTTGCTTTCTGAAAGCACACAAATTTTTAGTATCAGCTCCTGCAGCAAAGAGCTCTGTGGTTTAGGTGCACATGATGGACTACCATCTATGATTAATTTTGATCTTGCCATCTTCAAGTTCTTTTGGATAGACAAGTTTTTGTATTGGAAAAAAGAAGCATTGCCTATTCTCCTTTCAGACTCCTCATCTTACAGACTTCTAACACAATCTCCTCCCCTTGCTTGTGGTCATCTTTTTGGCAGGCTGAAGAACCTGTCTATAGAATCAGAAGCAGTTTCTTACCTTTGATCATCTATGTTGCCCATCCTTGTATCTTTTCCTATTATGCATACTCACTTTTCTAGGATTACTAAAATTCATTTAGGGAAAACTCTGCTGAAGTTGTAAAGTAAATAAAGTGTTCTGGAACATCAAACACAGAATTCCTTGGAGTTTAATCCTTAACTGTATCATAATCTTTAAATTTATACCCATTAGAAATAAAAAAAAAAAAAAGACAAACCTATTCAAAGTGAAAAGGCAGACAAAAGTCTAGACACTCACTGCAACAGGGCTTTTGTTTTTCTGGTTGGATCTTCTGGTCTGAAGTTTTTGTATACTTCTACTTCATGTTCTATAGAAAGCAGCTGGCTCTGGAGTTTGCTTCTGAATGCTGGCAGGGTATCCCGAATATGATTGGTAAGTTGCTAAAAAGAAAATAAAGTCCTTTTATACTGTTAATAAAGATGAAAGCAGGAACACAAACCATTTCCTTTTGACTGCCAAGTGTATCAGCCATGACCTGTGCTAGTTTACCAGTGCAGGTCCTTTTGATCTTTGAAGCAATGGAGACTGTTAAGAACAATACAATATTCCTTTTGCATACATATTATACAAAGGCTTAAAAAGTTCCTTCACCCTCTCACAAAGAGCCCTGTTACTACATACTTGTTTAGTTACACACAAAAAAAGTTATACACATTACATATGTAATTTGAAATGACCTCTCATCACTGAGCACTGATGTTACCACTTCCATTTTGCTGGTTTTCCTAAGGGTATTTCCCAATTCCCTATACACTTGTTCAGCATGACAACTCCTTTACTTTACAGCCACAAGGCAATGTGGCGCAAGGAAGAGATTCTGAGCATCCACAGCCCATTGAGAACAGAGATGGAGGGAAGTGTAGACATACATAATACCTACTTAGTACTCTGCCACCATTGGAAAAAGTCACTTCCATGTGATTTCAGCTTCCTTGTACAAAGCAGACTAAAGGAAAGAGTTTGCCCTCATATTAATGATTGTAGAAAATTACCTTTTTTAAACAATTGGTTTTAGCTGAAAAAGGTTCTAGCACTCAAGACTATCAGTCTTCATTTGTGAAAATATACCTAAAAGTACTGGAAAATAAATTGAAGAAGAGTAGAAAGACTTACCAGATCGGTATTTAACTTACATCACTTCTGCATATGTATGTTGTAACGTGTTTGGACAGCACTATCAATGTCTTACCTTTACCATAAATTTCTCATGCATTGTACCCATTCCTTGATTAAAACCAAAGCAGACTTCTTGCCCTGTGCTGCAAACCATCTTTCTAACCCCAGTCAGACAAGCTGTAAGTTAAGAATGTCATATACCAAAATATGTAAACTCAACATAAAAGTTGTTCAGAAGACCCGACAGACACAAAATCCAAAGCTGGAGTTTCCCTGGAGCACCACCTTGTGGATGCAGAGAAACAGAAATACTACCTGAAATCACAAACACTAATAGGTCCCTAATATCTTAGGGATAAAACTTAAATAGATCTTCCCGTATATAATATTCTACTCACAGTAATGGCAGCAGAAGACTAACAGTTCATACTCCAATAGCTAAATTTACAAAACAGCTCACAAAAAAAAATAACAGTACCTAAAACACTGCAAGTCAGGATAGATAAGACAGTCCAAAGGTATATGCAGCTCATGCTTCCGTGTCAGAACCAAGACATATGTATTAAACTTTTAAAATCTAAAGAGAGGCAGAACATCCTAAACACAGACAAAATTGCAGGATACAAGCGAGTTCTTGCATCCTGCTGAAGACTACATTTCCAAGGCACAAATAAATGGCATTAGCATTCTTTAGTGAATCCAGAGCATGCCATAGCCTGGCTGTGAAGTTACAGATGCAAAGTCACTGTAGCAAGAAATTAAGCAGGTCAGCCACTTAGTTTCCTACCTTAATCAATAACTTTTCTGTTTCCAGCTGCTGTCCGAAATGGACAAAGCCAGGCTGACCCGGCCTTTGTCTATTCCAGACCAAAGTCTGCAATTTGACAGTGAACTTGTAATAACACTATCAAGTTTGACCTGTAGGAATGCCAAGAATACTGGTCAGCTGATAAACGAAGTTAAAAAAAAACAAAACAAAACAAACAAAAAACCATAGCATCACCAGTAATTTTAGAGAGGCAGGCATGACTTCACTTTGTCCTCTTCAAACTTGCTGAAATGCATCATCATTAGGGTCACATGCTATTCACGCTAAGGGATAGCACTTTGAAAAGAGTAATACCCACAGACACAAAATGGTGAAGAGAATTACATAACCCTCCAAGTAGGCAGTGTCTTCATTAGGACAGTAAGGTATGGGTTTCTCCTCCAGGTAACTGGGAAATAGACCTCTATTTCCTGCTGAAGGAAGCTGTGATCTCACAGGGTTTGGCATGGACTCATAGAAACAAACCGAAGTTTTGCGCAAAAATAAAGGTAGTGTGAACAAAGTGTTCCAATTATTTTGTCATTTATGTCATAAGTATACAGTATACTGTTTCTGTTAAAAGATTCAAAGTAGTGCACATTTTGAAGTTCACGGGCATACAGTGAACCCTAAGGACACATGATTTCTAAAAATGCCTCCTTCCACCCCTCCACCCCCCCATCCTCCCCAATTTCTAGATTTGAATTCTAGAAATCCTATTAAACTACAAGAAATGTGATAATTAAGGAATAGGATGGTATATTTCCAAGGAAGGGAGAGAAGTCTTAATTTTTATGTTTAGATTCAGTATTCAAGAGAACAGGGGAGTGCAGAACTGTCAGTAGAAGTCAGAAACTGCATCTCACGGGTTTTGTATGTTACACATAACATACAGCTTTGTTTATTACACTGTAAAAATTTTTAAAAGGTTAAAAGCAGGAAAGAGTAAGTGAGGTTTAATGACCAACATTCATTTTAACAAAGATTTTATATTGGTCCTATCTTTATAAAAGTTGCCTTCACCACAAAAGCTTCAGATTTTACCTGGTTTAGAACTTTTTGGAGATATGGTGTTCCCATACGATCTGCCATGTGCCTATATGCTGGATGGGAAAGAAAGAACTTCCTTTCTGCTAGAAGAGCTGCCTTTATGTCCTTCTTCCCATCAATGTCTTTCTGGCTTCTGTTTACAACACCAATATAACCTAAAACATCACAAAACCAATGGGTAAGTCAGTGCAGCTATTGCCTGAACTACTGAATTCATATTAAATAGAACTAGACTGCCTCAGTTCAAACAAAACTTTCCAATTTAGGCATTTCAGATCATGTTTACAAGTACTATAATGACCTTAACAGTATCTAAATTGCTCACCCTGTTTATGCATAACAGATATACTTTCTTTTAAATCACTGATTCAAATACAGAAATATCTGAAACTTCGGTGTACCACAAAGAAACCACTTCAAAAATCAACAAAAAAAACCTCAAACCAAAATCACCACACACAGATAGATCTACATATACAAATGACACATTAGCAAAATACAGAAGAAATTTCTTCTCGTTTACAGGGCCAACATGCTCCATGGAGGAGATGGTGGTCTCATCAATTCATTGTAACTAGAATCAAAATTCTTGGTATTGTTAACAGTATGAGCAACTGTGACAGTAGGTGCCAGAACAATCCTATAGAAGATTTCTGGAAGGGGTCTAAACTTGGTTTACAGTGAGATTACCAAAGCTGTGGTGCTTGTTTCTGTCATACGTAAAAGATTCTTTTGTTACAAGCGACAGCAACCTGGCACAGAAGAGAAAATTGGCTAACAACTTCTGCTGAGATTTCTTGCTTCCTCTGGAATATAAAGTGTATTTTCCAGGTCCAGAAAGAAAATATTTTACTTGCAGGGTGTTTTTAGCACTGCTGCATTTTATGTTTGCTGAATAGATAATGATAAAAGCTAGGAACTCATCAAGTCCAGTGTAACCTTTGATTCACCTCCAGGACTCCCAATCACCACCCTTATTCCAAACCACCATCTGGATTGCAAAGAATATAGGCAACTGAACATTCTCACCTCTACGAAGAGGGAGTAGTTTGTTTTCTAGAATTTCTCTTGCATCTGTTCCTTCATCCATCAGATCCAATTTTGTGATCACACCAATAGTCCTAAGACCTGACCGGGGAGGAGGCAGGAGGAAAAAGATAGTGAAGAATCATCTATATTTAGGAAGAACAATTACATCTTAGAATTTTATAACAGTTATGTGATATTCTCAAAGCCTGCATTATACAATACCGGCTACAACTTCAAGTTATGGTATGTCTGAAAAGAAGGGATCATTACTGCCAGTGGTGAAATGTGTTCCTCAAATCTCTGTAACAAAGCCCAGCATTCCTGTGATATGACTGTATAAAGTTTATGATGCAAGTATCCAGAAATCCTATCAGCACCACAGTCCATTTTGCTAGGTACTGCAAAAATTTCTAGATAGGCGCTGCCCCACTTGCTTATAAGGGACAGTGACAAAATTTTTAAAATACACTTACAGCATCATTTCCTGAATGATACTGAGCTAACAGTTATTGTGATGTTGAAGCCTATATAAGAATGTATGCGTACACACCTATATTATAAATTATATTTCACACAAGAGTTGGACTATTACCACAAAAATGGTTATGTTCAATCATACTTACCTTGAGGGTCCACTTCCTTAGCTAACTTCAGTGCATCTGAGTTGGCCAGATCAGTGTTAGCTGGAGTCACAGCCAGTATTAGACAGTTTTCTCGAGAAATGAACTGCATTATCATGTCTCTGATCTGTTGCTCGATATCTGGAGGCTGATCCCCTACTGGCACTTTAGTGATTCCCGGCAAATCAATAAGAGTCAGGCTTAATACTATATGGAAAACACAGGATCATAGAACTCGTCAGCACACCAGACAGGTCTAAAGCGGTCTACACATCTTACGGCTACAAACAAATTGTAGTCACATAAACCCCTCCCATAATTACCTTTATAGGTATATAATTATTGTCAGTGGTTCAAACAAAATGCCTGACAATCTGAAAAGTATACTTGTTACCCTGTTGGTCTTTCATCTCTGAATTTATTAGTACTAGTTAATATTTTAAACATTACAAATAGAAGAACAATACTTATACTGAATAGCCTTGAAGGCTCTTAAACAAATTGACATGGCTTTCTGAACTTTTTCCACCAACAGGAGCACAGGCAACATACTATTCCCATTGCATCTTTCACATCAACCCAAAACAGGCTTTTTTTTTTTTTTTTAAATACAGTGCTCTGACCGTGTTTTCAACACTGTCTCCAATTTAAGAAAGCCAATAGCTAGCGTAATTTACATAGAAAAATTGTTGTTAAGGGGTTTTGGGGTATGTTGTTTTGAGGTTTTTTTACTCCAATTTCTTAAGAAAAAGCATGAAACGTGAAAAAGTTTATCCATTAAGAAAACCTGTTTTGCCCAGCATGATTTCCTCAGTACAGGTCACTGCCAACTAGAGGCACCCTAGCTTGTTCAGCTAGTACTGGGGTAACACAGTATCTTTTAGACAAATGAGGAAAACTTAATTCTTTGAAAGGAAATGCCAGAAGCATATTTGGGGTCTGACTAATACAGACAACAGTTGATGAACTAAAAGACTGATCCTAATAAAACAAAGTAAGAGCATTAGGTAGGAAATTTTCACTTTCTCCTGGAGTCAGCATGTTCAACAAACAAGCTTGGAGGGCAATCAGTTCAGCTCCTCTCCAGTTGGCTATGCCACATCTGCATAGCAGAGAAGGGCTTAGTGGCCTATGTTTAGAGCCAAGAGTGCTCATGGTACATCAAAGGGAGGTTCAGCATCTCTTTAATTACCTCTCCTTTTATTTTAATCTTTGCCCTTTGATTTGCAATGAAGACATCAGATGAGGTGGTTAGAAAAATAAAGTGCTTCAACCAAACATACCGCTTTTCTCCTGTATTCAAGACAGATTCAATGCAAAACATTTTCTCTAGATTGCCTTCATTAAATTGGGCAGATGGCAACCACAGGAACTAACTTTGATCTATACTGGGGGTCTACAACAGGAAATAGCTTCAAACACCACTGTTTGAACACTGTTGCCTAAATATATTTTTAGTGACAGTGAACAATAAACATCCAATAAGGCAGGGAGACATAATGACTTTCTAGATCACTGATCAGGGAATCCATCTGGAGCGCAGGAAAAAGAAAATTTTGCCACTAAGTCTTCTATCTCCTATTATTTGTCTTTATCAGTGAGCTACTATCTAATGCTATATGTACCAGGGGGAAAGATTGGTTTCATCTTGATTCAGATTGAGAATATTTTTAAATCATGAGAACATTAAATGGGACAGAGAGTCTGTGTTCCACCCAGGTCTACTGGCAACAGCTCTCCACCGTAGAGTGGTTTCATAACACAGGGAAGTTGAGAATTCTTCCAGATACATATCCAATTTTGGTTCAACTCAGTCTCAGAAGATCTTTCATCCCAGAAGACTTCTGACTGAGCAGTGAGAACACATACAAAAGGAGACAACTAGACAAACAGAGCTACATAATATGTTACATGAAAGAAATATAAAGTGAAATGGTTTTACCTACCATGTGGAGAATATATTCTTAAATTAATAGGAATTGAAGAAATGCCTTTATTCACTCCTGTTATTCTATCTGTTTCTACTTCAATTTCCTGACGAACTTCATCAAAATCAGTAAATTTCCTCCCTTTGCAGTGTAGAAATTCAGCATACTCTGAAAAATATCAGTAGCAACTCTATTTCACAGACTTATAGACTTGGACACACACTTTCAAGCCCCTAGTAGTCTTCAGATGTGTATGCACAAAAGCATGTCATCATGGATATCAGCAGAGCATTATGTATGAGCACATGCTACAGATATGATCGCACATACAAAAACCAGCCTAGAACAAGAAAGGATTAGTTAAAAAGTCAAGTTGACTGGATATGATTTATTGCTTTTATCTTTAGCATGTCATCTTCTGGAACAACCTGAAAGATTCAAATAGATTTATTTACATTAATAGAATAAGGAACAGATTTTGAATCAGATTCTCAGTTTTCATCTGATTACACTTGCCTGTAATACATCACTAAATTGAAGAAAAGCAATTCAAATTCTGTATCATGAAAGATTATTAGTAACAGCCCATGATTTTAACAAAAGAGTTCTGCACATTTTTACAAGTCCATAAGAAAAATAGAATCACTTAAAAACACTGTAATGTTTTTAAACACAACTCCTCTTTTCCTAAAATCATCTTGTAGTCTAAATCCAAACCATGCTTAAGAAGTTTGTAAAAGCTTTTATAGATACAGCTGTGATTTTGCTACAGTGGAAGAACACAATTAATTCTCAAGTCTTCAATATCATACAGCTTGCCCCCTTACCTCAGAAGGGCATCAACCAGGAATCAGGGATAGATACAGTCTAACTTGCTAGACTGTAGACCTAGAAATAGATCCCCCATTTCTACTCTTGAATCCAAATATTAATACTAATTATTGTAACCTTCCGAATTTCCTGTCTTAGAGGTGAATAACTAAAAAGACATCTCAGGATTTTAAAGCTTTTTTTTTTTCCTTCAAAACAGAACACAAAAGTTTCTCTTACATAACAAGGCTGTAATCAGAAATAGTGACACAAACGGTAATCACAGATACGAGCTCACATCCTGTCCCCACAGGGTCTAAGAAGTAGGACTGGAGAAAGGCTGAACAAAGTTGCATATGTGCCAGTTCATTTCATCCTGCAATCAAAGCCTGATCTCAAAGTTCCATTTTGATGTTTCTTCCCCAGAAAACGTTTCTTGGTTAAAAGCCCTCAAACACCAGGGCAAAGAGCTTGATTGACACTCAGAACAGCAGCTCAGAAGACCTGATCCGAGAATACAGATTAATAGAACACCTTATGGATCACTACTGAAGTCTGTTTCCCAAAAGTCACTTTATTACTATTGTCAACAGAGCTGTTGAAAAAAAAAACAAAAACCCCACCCTGTTAAGACAAAAAAAAAAAATACACCTCTTACTTTAAAAAGAAGAGAGCACCTAACAGAAACCTTAATCTCACTTTTGACAATTTAAGAATTCCAGAATATCTTATATTCCTTTTTATCTCTAGCAGTAAAATGACAATGAACTGGGGGCTTGTATATTTCGTTGTCAACTATTTATTAAAAAGAACAAGGAATATTCAAATATTTCAAAGTGAAAGATAATATAGCGCACAAAATAAAATATGTCACTTGCTCTAGCACATTTGAGAATTCACATTTGTAAAATTTGTCATCTCTAAGTTGGAAAATAGCTATATACTCAATAAAAGAGCCAACAAGTGTTTCTTATTTTGTCCCAGTTCTTCGTGCACTGGTCCTGGCATAAAATAAAACTTATTCTTCTTAGTTACTTCTTATTTTTTCAGTGGTTCATCAGATTTTCTCAGAAAGATATTTAAAAATTCAGTAATTAATACTTGGAGCCTAGCTGTAATCTGTTGACTGACCAGTTGATAATCAAGAAAGCTTTTATCTTTGTTTCACTTAACACTCAGTAACAGAAAGAGTCCCTATCTGAAATGGCTTCAAGGTAGTTCAAATGAAAATGTCTGCTACTTTTTAGTCGTGTTAATATTTATCAATAGCTCTTTCCTCCCACACCTGTGGTAGTTCTAGTTCTGAAGGGACAGACTTCACAACAGTTCATAACCTGTGGTGCCACGCACAGCCTAAATGAACAAGCAGCACTTTGTTTTGCTCCTTTTAGCCCTTAGCCTGTCCTTGGCAATCAATACATTCTAACTCAGTTAAAACTGGAAGCAGATATAAAACTAATGAAACAATATCTTCTCCTTGTCTTCTCAAAACTAATAATGCAAGCCATGCTATGGGTTATTTGATGATTATATATCATCAATAGACTATGGGCTTTTTGATTAGTTAATGGTATCACCAGATAGAATTAACTGTAAATGTTCTTCTCCACACTTTCATCAGCGAAATTAAATCTCTCTGTCACTTAAGAGCATTGGCCCAAAGTGAAAACAATTACAGGAAAATTCTTCATAGAGAAAGTCAGTAAGTCTCTGCTTCCTTGCTCTTCCGAAATATTTTTCTAGCCCAATGGAGGTAATCTGAAATAGTACAGACAGATCTAGGCAAGTGATAAAATCTCCACAGAACAGAAGAAGTTTCTGTATATCTAGCCATGAGCCACAGCTGAATGAAGGGGAAAAAAAGAAAAAAGGTTATTTTGTCTGGAGGGAATTGGACAGCTCATACCCACAATGGTAAATCATAGGTTTACTCCTAATTTTGCAATCCAGCAATTAAGCACAGTTGAGTTCTAATATAAGTCACTTATCACAATGGCATTAAAACTGTGTGATTTAGCACTGATCTATTTGGAATTTGGGGACTGCTGCTATTTTAAAGATATTGAGTCTTTCCCCACTCCACTTTTTTTTTTTTTTTTTTTTTTAAATCCAAACAGCAGTAGCCATGTGATTACAAGAGTTTTGGGGTGAAAAGTTATTCAACATCTTGCTTTTATTTATATTTTAAAACAAGAGAGCTACAAATACTTGGAATTGCAACATTATGGGTAGTAAATTAAACCCATGTGAATCCCACAAGAATCTGCAAACTTTAAAACTATTCATTTCCTGGTATTGCCTTTCACATAGTGTTTAAAGGACTGCAGGCAGATATTTAGGATCTTTGAGAGTTTTGCCACATGGGAAATATAAGAACATGATAAAGCAATCCAATACACCTCAGTTTACAAGGATTTTGGTTAACACTGCAATAAGTGGTAGCGAATTTGGGAGAAGAAAGGCATAACCAAACTTTTTATTAATGGGCAAAACTACATGTGTTAATTTCAGAAAAGTTACCCTTCATATTATTTATGCTATCATAGATATTGGTGGGTTTTCCCAATATTAAACCATCCAAAAAACACAAGCCATCAGCCAAGACTCCAGTGTGCTGAACAGCAAGAAGTGCTAAACAAAAGTATGATATATGGCACATATAATTAAAATAAACACAAATTTGCAGATCGCAAATTAAAAAGAAATCAGATCTTTAAATCTTTAATACAGGTTTTTAAAGTGTTGGTTTAAAGTTGTATTTTTTTGTAATCATTTTGCCAAAAATTGTTGGCTGTTCTTTGGTAAAAGTTACCTCTACTTTTGCTGTGCTTCAATTCAGTTCCTGATTAGTTGCTAGTAATATCTTAAGCTCACTTTATTTACCTTATTTATGCTTGTTATTCTTCTAGCACACTCCCAGTTGTCATTACTCTGTCACTCTCAGTTAGAATTAATACCACTCCCACAGTAAGTCATCAACTTACAAGTGATATTCTGCTTCTGGTAGTCCCAGAGAGACCAACAGAAACTACAAATGGCAAGTCTCAGAAATCAGAAGGGAAATTAAAAGATCCTCCATGTATTATTATTTTGTTCAACTGCCAGGTTTTGAAGATTAGGATCATTGATGCATCTTCCTCATAACTTACACTGACAAAATTGAACCAGGGAAAAATGAAGAGTAACATTACATAGAGGGAGGAACAGAAAACCACATCTATACTATATGAGAGCACAAGGATTCAACTAAAAGCTCAGCTCTTTCTAGTCAAAAACTTCACCATTTACCGAAGAGAAAATATTGTTCATATGAGATATGCTTGACAAAAAAAAAAATTTAGAAAATTTTAAAAACCCCACTGTGTAGCCTTTGCCAGATTTGGGAACAAATCTTTTCAGGTGATGAGAGGATGGAAAGCTGTGCCACTGCTTACTGGAATTACACACTATTTTTTTCTTTGGGTGGTTCATACAGCTCTCTAAAGGCCCAGGGAGAAAAGGTGAAAATCTTCTCCCTCTTTGGAAGAAGCTTAATAAAGTCAATACCAGCTTTTTTTCATGCAATCTACCATTACTGTAGTCCCTGAAATCCTTTAGTCGCTGACTAGCAACCCTGGACAGGGACAACAAGCAAAAATGAAGTGCCCAATTATCCAGCAAGAACTGTTAAGACACATTTGCTAAGACATACGTTCACATCTAAGCAGTTGGTAGAGGTCTCTACCTCCTGTGCTAGAAGGCATCTACTATGGCAACCTCTTAAATACTACTTCACTGAATGCAGTGTATCTTCAGAGACTGCTTTAGAGAAATCAGTTATACACCCATCCAAACTAGAGTTAAGCCACTAGCGCTCAGCCTTCTCTACAAAGGGAAACACTACACCAAAAGCTAAGATAAACTCTATTCCTCTTTTCTTTACTCACGTGTTCCCATTCTCTTCTGTACAGAGACAATAAAATAATAGAAACTACACTGACCAAATAATTTTTTTCCTTTTTTATTTTCCTAGTAAACAGACCTTTGAAGGGCATGGCTACTGATATTGACTGCAGATTTATTAAATCAATAAATAACAATATTGAGAAAGCAAAGCTGAATAAACAAAGAGGAAGCTATAATACAAGTTTGTTTCTTTGTTCTTTCAATATCCAGCAATTTTACCACCTAACTTTGAAGTGAAATTCTAGAATGATGTTCCCTTTCCCATACCTAACAGAAAACCAGCAATAGGGAATACAATCTCAGATTCAAATCACTTGAACGCATCTAAAGCAAACAAAATTCACACCCGTGATACTTGCAGAAATAAACTAGAACTCCACAATGAAGTAGCTGTAGCAGAACTGTTAAGCCAGTCTATACTGTTTTACCCTATTTGCATCAGATTTTACCCAGTGCTCTGCACTCCTCCTGGGCCCAATCTTGTCGTTTTACCCCATCACAGTGTTTACTCTATGCTAATGCATATTCCTCTTAGATTTCTATAATCCACACTGCACAAAACTCTCCATGGACTCTGCTTCCAGGCTTCTCATGCACAGAGGTCTTTTGATTACCACTTCATTTTGAACCATGGATTCCTCTGCAGGGGGCCAGAGGATTTTGACTGAAGTGTATGAAAAATGTTTTCCATCTAGAAACAGTTACTTTGAATCTACACTCCTTTATTCAATGTATCTTTGGAAAACCAGCAACAACCTTGACTAAAGATTTGTTTCTTTCTGCTTATTCTTTCATCTTATCATAGAGCCTTGAATCTCACTCTAGCAAGAAATCTTCCTAAAGACTTGAACCTCTCATTACATAGGCTAGACTTCTTTTCTTTACTCCTGTGGCTACCCAAATGATTTTAAAAATACGCAATGAGCTCTTTTATGACTTCCTTAACATTTTAAAGATTTGAGATCATCTCAGTTCCTTTAAAAAAAAAAAACCTCTTCATTTTTACAGCAAAATATGTTCAATATATGGAAACTATTTTGAAAGTTAAAATAAAGACAAGTTTTGAACAATATCACAAACTAGAGCATTTTTAAGTTGAAAACTATGCTGTATTAAATATGAGCAAATGCACAGAAATGAGACTCTCTCAAACAAAAAAGCTGAATTTGCATAGCATTTTGCTAGCTATTAACTCTCCTCCACAACAGAAGTTAGACTGTTGGGAATTTAACTTTCCCTATTTAAAAATGAAAATTAACAGCCTTGTTAATATATAACTTGCTACTTCAGAACAATATACTTGAGAATTTTTAAACTAGCTGCATGAGTGTGAAATCATCATGCTCATGATACTAACTGAAGTAAAAAGGACAAAGCTCATGCAAAAGAAGATTTAGGAAGGGAGCTGAATAAAAGCTAACTCCACACAATTGTAAGTGAGGAGAAAAAGTCTGAGCTAGCAGCTTAAGCTGAGCTATATTATCAGCAATACAGACAGAGCAGAAAGGTATACAAACAAACTTTCCATTAGAAAAAAACCCCAAACAGTTAAAGTATTTTAACTAGCTGTAGTGGTCAATCCACCAGTAGCAATATCCTTTTTATGCTGCATGAAGTAATTCAACAACTGGGATCTGCAGTTTAAATTCCTATTTCACCTGTTTGTAGCGGCATAAATTTGAATGTGGGTTCAATGCAGTCTATTAACTTCATACCTAGAGCACCTATGGAAAAACGACAAGGAACCAATAAGAAGACTTTTATATTCCAATACACTCTACAAGAAGTTATTTGAATGAAAGCAGCAATGCCAAATAGCTAGAAGATTTGGGAAGTTCAGCACTTTTCACTGGGGTCCTTCAATATCTTCACACACAAGATGCCATTTCCCTCCAAAATGCACACTCCATAGGCCATGCAGGCACATCTTCAGGAACAACATTTACTATTACTGAATTAGTATACTCCATTTCAAAGATATGCTTTTTTCACTTCTGTTTTCTTCATTCATCTCTCATTATACTTAAGATATATTTAGGGTATGTGGGTCACAAACATAACTTTTGTAAATTTATTCCTGAAAGGTACTAACAATCCCTGAGTTTGAGCCTCAAAGTCACAGTTCATCTTTCAAAGAAAATAAATTATTTAAAAGACTAAAAGATACAACCTCTAAGTTGAACAGTAGATGCAGCAACTGGAAGTTGATCTAATTAGCTACATAAAGCAGGCAGCACTGGGAAGGATCAGGTGGATCAACTGTCTATTCACTGGCTGTACGTAAATTGATTTGAGGCATATTAATTTTAACATAAAGGTATGCTGAAAGACCCTGGTATTTTCTGAAGAAAAAAACATAGAAAATCCTGTCAATGCAGAGGATTACAAGAGTATTGTAGTAGAAGGGTCAAAAACATTGAAAATAGTGTATATCTGATGACAATAACTAGCATATCAGGTCACATTCTTAAGAACCAAGGAAATGGTTAATTGTAGGAATAGACACTCATACCAGAGGAGGAAAAGCATTCTTTTTGATACAACAGTCTTTCACATCCTTGAAATTTTTTGTTTGTAGAAGAAATAGTATCTGTTCTTTCAACCTTCTTCTACAGAACATGCTATCTAAACTTTCCATCATCCACAACGCTAGCCTCCAGACATTTTTCTTAAAGCTGCAGAGGCAGAGCTCTTGCCAAAATCTTTCCAGGACTGAAAAAAAAAGTGAAAGAACTACTTTTAAGACTGCATTTGTGTTGATGTATCTCATACAATATTTACTTCTGTATTTTAGAACAGCATGACATCAGTGTTCTGTTTGAGATCCACTGTGAGCACCAAGTCCTTTTCTGAAAATCATCTATCTAATCAAATACTAGCCTTTCAGTATAGAAACAGCCCTTATTACAGCTGAACTTCCTACTTTTGGGGCACTTCTCTGCAAGCAATCTGGATTCCAGTTCTGCCCTCCAGTGTATTTCACAGTCTCATTCATTTCTGCCAAATACAAACTTAATAAACACACTCTGTTCTGTCATGCTATCAGTAACATACTGAACATGACCTGGAGGAAAGTCCCTTTCCACTCTGTAAACAGTTGTGCATCCATCTTGCTGTCTTTTCTAGACCTTGTTTATTATACAAGAAAACATGCAAGACAGCTTTAAACCCTTACTGTACCCAAGATAAGACACACAACTACACATTTATTTACAAGCCTGCTATCCTGTAATAAAAAAAATAAGACTGGCATGACTTTTTTTTCTGTTGATGAATATTTGTTGGCTGCTATTTATTGCAAGTGCCTTTCAGATTGTTAGTTAATAACTAATTACAGACTTCCTTTTCTTTAAAGTGAACTTTTGACAGATTTTTCTGTCACTTTATTATCTTTATGAAGATGGGCAAATATAGAGCCATTTTCTACTCTTTCAGTGAGGGGAATTCCATCTTTACTGATGTCACTGAGCATCAATGTGGGATCAAGGAAACAAAACCTTCCAGACAAAACCACTTGGAAAAGCAAGTACTCGGCTAACAGGAGCTGAAGCCCATACTGCGTTTGAGGGCACAGATGTGAGAACTGGCTGAGCCCTCAAACTCATGCTGCCACACTTCAGCAGTCACTGCTGATCAGATCAGATCACTCCAGGCACTGTTACAAGTACACACACACACAGACAGCAGCAAGGAAGATTTGCAGTCTCTGCAACCTTACAGCAACAGCTTAAATTCTGGTTTCAGACAGGCAGCACTATCCATCTTCCAGCATATCAGTCCTATTTGGGTGATGAGTCTTTCACTGTCTCAGGAAGGGGTCACCAGTCACTACCACCTTCTCCCCATGGTGATGCAATTTTTAGCTTTTGGGGAACTCATCTCCCACATCTTTACTTGTCTCTACAGCATCCCTGATCATTATCTGAATGAGTAGCTGCCAGAGTGGGATCCAGAAAGTGACAGCCACTGTCTTCCTTTCCACCCTGCAAAGTGCCCAGCCTCTCCCCTACAATTAGTACTGTGGAACCTTTCTAGGTTTTGTCCTTTAAGACCTCCAAATGACTTCCTCTTAATGAATTCTCTAAGATAATTCGAGTTAACTAAAATAACCAATCTATAGTCTTTTTATAAATTTTTCATTTTCTGTTAGATGATTGTTTTTGCCACCAGATGGCAATAAAAGATGGTATGCTTGAGGAGTAGCCTCACAACAAAAGATACTTGCATTAAAACTCAGCAATTTCAATAGAACAGAGCATCTGCAAGACTTCAGAAAAAGTCAGAATGTCTTTTGAACCTTGTGATGATTTACTTCCCACTTAGTGTTCTAATTAACAGAAGTGGAACAAATGTGGGTATTGTACATATGACTCACCTAAAAATGTCCACCTCAATAATGATTTTTAAAATCTGTTAATCTGCCACTTCTTTAGCAAAGAAGATGAACCACGACCATGAAGAAAATCTGAAAGTCCTCCAAAAACAGTTATCAAAATGGGCAAAATAACCCTCCTAGAGCCAAGATATTTTAACATGTGAATAACAAATAACAGGATTTATATAGCAGGTAATGTATTTTTAACAAACAGAAGACCTACAACAAAGACTTCACCCAAAACCTAAGTATTTTATTTTTGTTGTCACTGCTGTTTAAAAGTATACTACCTAGTCCCAAGAAATCTAGATAAATATTTCACTTCTACAGGCAGGAGACAGCACAGCAAGAGGAAGACCAGATTACCTGAGGTTACACAGAATGTGTGGCAACAGGAAAACAAACAAACAAACAAAAAAAACCACCACCAAACACAAAAACCTATTTCTCAAGACCTTCTTGGGCTTTTCAAGTCATTAACTTCCCAAATCTTACTCAGTAGCACCATTTAAAAGTATCAACTTCTATAAAAAGTATTTAATCCTACTGATATATTAGATCTCAAAGAATCACCAAGCTAGGCAGTATACTGGAAGTTGTGAAGGAAAAACTTAAAACCTATTTCTTAAACATTCTAAGTTACACCAACTCAAAAGGAGGAAAAACCCACCAAATCACTAGCCCTCCTTTAAGAAGTTATGGTAACACGTGACAAATCACTAGATAGTATGCTTACTGCAAAGCTTGCAGAAAGAAGATTAAGAATTGAAATGAAACTTATGTACCCTACGCAGAATTCAGTCAACGTTGCTCCAAGACTACTGAACACTAGCCTTAAAATTCTTGTCCCAGGTCAGCTGTGGGCCAACACTTACATCTTAAAGATATATAGGGAAAAATCCTTCTAAAACCACAACTACAGGAATACATAATGCATTCCTCCTCCTGAAAACGAATCATGAGTAAGGAAGTGAGAGACCATCACTCTACACTCATTGGTAACTGCTGAAAGAATTGGTAACTGGTGAGAAAGAATGAGCTCCCTCATCTTACACAGCAGCAGTCAAGTACTAAAAAACACAGCATGTCTTTTGCCTGAATTTAGACATTAGATTCTCACAAAACAAAATGCCTTCTCATCCAGGAAAAGAGCAGGTGGAATTTCTCCCATGTCCATCTTCTGAATGGCTAAGCTAATTTATCACAGCTGTCTT
The DNA here is from genome assembly GCF_965140245.1 of Athene noctua. Lineage (NCBI taxonomy): Eukaryota > Metazoa > Chordata > Aves > Strigiformes > Strigidae > Athene > Athene noctua. The sequence continues at coordinate 29,450,800 of NC_134041.1, forward strand.
GCTTGCCTTGAAAAACCTGAAGCTCACCATCAGTCAGCCTCCCATCTAACAGCACCCTATCCACACCCATGCCTTTTAAAAACTCACTGAATTGTATCTTCCCAGATGGGACTATTTTCTCCAAAACCATTCTCTACTCTGGGCTCCTTCAGAGACTAGCAACAACAAAGGCACTAGAGTCTTATTAGGCCTGACACTAGACTTTCCCAACATTGTGGAGTTGCCCACAGCCAAATGCAGCTACCAGAGAGAGAATCAAGCTGCACCTGGATTGCTTAGCATGCCTGAGTGCAGCTGGGAACTTTTTTGTATTGTGACTTATGGATGGGAAACAAAGCTGCTTTACCAGAATTTTGGTCTGTTTATTACAGGAAAAAAGACTACGTGCTTATTTGGTTCAATTCTCTCTTCCAGCAAGATGTCATATATGCCATTCTTCTTCAGTTCAAGAGGAGAACTAAACAAAAAACATGACATAAAGAATAAGAATGAAAGATTGTGACCCTGCCTACAGGACTTGCAATGAACTACTTTGGGACAAGTAATGAACATCAGCCTCAAACTGTAAGAAGAAAACCACCTTGAATCCTCAAAACATTTACAAGATGGAGATTATTTTCTTTTCCCTCTCTCCTCTAGCTAGTACAGAAAGTTATTGGATACAGGCTGCATTTACAGTTTCATTTGAAATGCAGTTGGGCAGTCCCAAAAGAGACTCAAGATAGGATATAGTCAGGAAGAAGTCACAGTCCTTCAGAGGACTGGAAATTATTTTTAACATCCATGTTTTCACTTATTCTGTGCTACTAGGTATTTCTCAGAGGAAAACACTCACAACTACTAAAGACTGACTCATCAGTTGCAATACTTAATTTTAATTAAATATTCTTTGCCTTCAAGATTTCAGAGTACAGTATTTGCACAGATGTGGAAGTGCAAATGGCATAAAGCCATTTAGGAATTGTACTGTTCCCATCCAAATATGTTAGTGATTAAAGGAGGTCAATAGGTCACTAGAAAATAGCTTTGTACTAATTACACAGATTTTTTTTAAAAAGAGGAAGTAAACAAAATTCTAAAAAATTCTCAGTATTGAATCGCTTCATGTTATCCCTTGTATATTTACAGGGATAACAGCTCTTTATCCAGATGTGTAGGATATTTCAGATGTTGGGGGGCCCCTGATAACTCCTCATAACCAAATCCTGCTGCACCCTGCCATGCATATCTAACCCTAATAATGAGTGGTCAAAGTTTCCTCTTGGGTATGCACAAATGCGTCAGCTGCCAATCTATCCCTCAGCGCAATGACTCAAAGTTAAATGAAGCTTTAACCTCCTCTGTCAATCAAATTCACATTCCAGAAAGATTCTCAACCAGTTCCAAAACGTTGCTAAAATATCTTGCAGTCACCTCTGCATGCCTATATAGAAAGTGTTCCCTCCCTCCCAACACATACTCTAAGATTAAGACTAGTCACTCTTAAAGGAGTCAAGAAAAATGCCAGGATTAGCGATCAACTAATCTTACTACTGCAGCAAGAACCTGATATAATCCTCTAATTACTTTCTATAATATTTTACATAATTACGGACTTGATAAAAATCAGTCCAGCATCTGCTTCCTGTAAAAGAACACTGCGCTTCTCTAAGCTAAGTGGTTTTCTTTATTTTTTAAAATTAGTTCAGAAAGATAAAGGTGGCTTAAAAGATAAAAGTTATTTGGAATTTCACCATGACAAACAACAGCAGAACAAAGTTTAAAGTAAGTAACAAAATAATTAAAGCTTGCCTTTTCAAGGTCTTGGCATCTAATCCCAAACAAGAAATACACAGCATTTCCCAAAGGGAGAAATACCTCTTGACATCAAGGAAACATGAAATCAGGCTGAAGCTCAGTTCTCCAAAGCTTTTAAAGTTTTTGTTGTGCTATTTAAGACATAATGAAGAACTACTTCCCAACAGAGAAGGCACCTATATGAAAACCTAGAGGCCTACTTAAAGATAGTAACCAAGGGACAATGATGATTTTACAAAACAAGGCGATGTAGACCAATTGGGGTAAATTTAGGATGGACCTAAGAGTTTACTTACTAATATGTCCCTGCAGTTTAGTCACTTTGCTAGGAATGCCAGTACAGAGCTCGATTCCTTTCTTTCTCTGTTCTTGCATGGTGCTTGGAAAATTAGATGAAGATTCTCCATAGCTAAGCCTTATTCATGCATTTCTACATGCTCTGTCAGAGATCAAAAGCCAGGTATGCAGAAATGGCAATGGTACATATCTTCAACTAAAGTGAACTGCATCTTTTAATATATATAAAGCACTATAAGCATATTACACTGTTGGAAAACCTGAAGTTTCTAAACTGAGCATATAGAAATACTGAATTCCAGGTTTTGCTTTCTCTTCCACAGAATAAACACTATGGAAAATTTCATAGAGGTATTGAAAGTATGAATGTGCTTTAAAAGCAGTAATTCAGGAAAAAAACCCTGGAGCGTAGGCAGACTGAAGTCTACCTTTCTGCTTAACAACAGAAAGACTTTATGGAAAAAAATGTGCACAAAAACTTAATTACACCTCACACATAGGGACAGACTAAAGTTCTATAGGCGGCTTCAATTTTGTTTCTTCCCCAGTTTCACCATGTTCTATAATTTAAATTGCACTCTACTTTTAAATGCTGTTTTGGATGTTATTTCATCTCTTTACTATTTTAAGCAGAAATCAACAGTAAACCAGTGATTTTGTTGCTTACATTACTTTAGAAGCAACAACAAAAACATTTGAATAATGGAAAACTGTAGCTGCTTTTACATATGCTAGGAAACTGAGCCACACAACAGCAGATGAAGTGCCCCTTGGAAGAGTACAAAGTGGTGAATTCTGATGAGAGATCTCGACACATCACATAGCACAGTGATATACATGTAGTGTATTTTTATTTTTGACCAGACAAATACACAGAAGCCTTGTTCTCCCCCAGCCTACCTTCTGCTCTACTTAGTGCAGTGAGCTCAACCAAAAAAGACAAGTCACGAAAACAAGCTGTGTGGAATCAATGCTGTGTGCACTGGAGCAAGAGTTAAAGGTAGAAGTACAGCACTTTTGGGTGTGTTAACTAATATATCTGTAAAGCTCATCAATAAATTAATAAATCAAACCTAATTTCTAAAACACTTTGTATGTAGTCATGTTTCTCCACTGCTTCAAATTTGATCTTGGATTAAATTCACTATATGGTCTAGGGTTTAGGTTCTACTGTTTTCCTAGACAGGACAATGAGATTAGCTGGTCCTGAGCATGCAGTTTTGAAGCAGCAAGTCTTTCTTCCAGTCAGCTTAGTTGCACCTTTCGTCACACTGCTTAGGTTTTCCTAGAATTGTTTTTCCTCCTGCTGAAGTACATCAGCACTTTGTCCAGGCATTGAACCAAAAAGAGAAAGAAGTTACCTGTTTTAGCAGTGATGAGTTGCAGGACCAATGGTCGTCTCGTTACAATTCCAGAACCTCGTGGAAGAAAATCCCTAGAAACATTTAAAAAAAAAATAGTTACTACCCAGAAAGCACTGTCCGGTTACGTAAGATATTGGATTAAACTGGAACCTCCTCTGTGATGAAAATGGAAAGTTGGTGGGGACAGATTTACATCAAATGCTAGAATAAAGTAGGGGTGTTAATTTTGGTTCAAGAGTGCAGTAGGTCATTACACAAATACATACCAAAACAAAGTTAGTCTGAAGGTATTAGCAATTCTCTTTCTTCATAATCAGCATATATAACATTTCAAAAATCACCGTGCATAGAAAGAGTACATGAAGTCATGTCCACATTTATTGGGCGCTCCAAATGAATGTGTCCTCACCCTACACTTATTTTGAAGAGGATATGGGCATACGAATACACACACTCACACACCAGGCCAAAGCTCTGGACAAACCAAATTGCCAGCACTCTGCACCTACTCTTTCATAACACTTCTGCCAGTTCAAATCCCCAAATAACTTCTCCAGCGATACATCCGCCCAGAAGTTTCTGAGTGAAAGCTGAACCCTACAAGTACTCTGGGACAGCAGAAGAATGTTCTTGGATGAGAAAGCAAGTAATGAAGCAAACACTGCAACTCTGTCATATCATTATGCATCCCCATGATCCTTTCCATGCCTCCAAAGACAGGGAGATTCCCTATGCAACTGAAATCTTAGAAAAACTTTGAACCAATTGTTGGTCGCAAAACCAATGATCAGAAATGTAAAGCAAAATAACCAACTTTTTTTCCAGGATCTTCCCCAGGTGTCACACATACTAAACTCTTACAGACCTTGAGAAGAGGTTCAGTGAGGGGCTTTGAAGAGTGCTCCCTCCAAAGAAACATCTTAAGAGGAATAAAATTCAGAGATAAACTGACAGTTTCACAGTCAGTTTAAACTCACTGAAATCCCCTCCTTTTTCCTGTCTTAGCAGGGATGCTGAATCACCTTGGCACCATTGCTAACTCACCTCTCTGGCTCAGCTGAAGAGCAATGCAGCAAATGGTTAGGGCATGAATTTTCAGCCAAATGGCAGAGCTGATCTGAGTGACCGTGTCATCACACATGCTAGAGCCAGTAGAAGGGTAAGACAGGAAGGTGCAGTGTGTTTGGGAGAGGTGGGGAGAAGGACAAGAGAGTCAAAGGAAGAAAGACACAGTCCTGTCAGCCCTTTCAACAAAACTGCTTAGATGGGTCTACTCAAGCAATTTGAGAAACCACATCTTACCTATAATCACTGAATATCTTCATACTGACCTTGTGCTACTTAATGGATGCCTTATTTCAGCAGTTCCTTTAAGGCAGCACCCAAATCTACAAGGTTTAAAACAAGTTTAGAGGGTACATCTATGAAAAATAAAACAAACATTTCATCAAGCTTCAGGACATTATTTGTGTGAATCAGAAGATACTAGGCCTGAGGAGTTCAGGTCAAGACAGGCTCAGAAATGCAGTAACAGTGAACCTCTTGACACAAGCGCCAATAATGTAACAAAAGCTTTGGCAGCCTGCAGAAGAGAAATATAGCAACTCTACCCATGACAGAAGCTCTGAAGCTTTTCTTCCCAACCTAACATCTAGACATTAAAAAAAAAAAATCATATAAGCAAACAGTTCTAAGTCTCTGAGGAACAAGACTGGCTGCCAGATGTGCCCCACACCACTTTAGGAGTCCTTAGCATTTTGAATGAAACAGTTAATTTCTAGATAAAAGTCTCACTTTCTCAGTACCTGTTAACGCATACTTACAGCGTAACCACTCTGCGAACTAAAAGCTAAAGCACACTCTAAAAGAAGAGGCTGTTAAAACACAAGTTAACTTATTAACTTCTATACTCAAATACAGATCTGCAGGCAGAAATGGTGGTGCAACCTGGTCTAGCAGAATGTGCCCCTACCCATGGGTGGTCAGACATTGGTCTGGCACAGGTTTCCCAGAGCAGCTGTGGCTGCCCCCTCCCTGGCAGTGTTCAAGGCCAGGTTGGACGGGGCTTTGAGCAACCTGGGCTAGTGGAAGGTGTCCCTGCCCGTGGCAGGGGGGGTCAGAACTAGATGAACTTTAAGGTCCCTTCCAACCCAAACCATTCTATGAAAAGTACAATTAATTAGGAACTCAAGTATTCTCTAAAACAAAGATAATGCAGAAACATCATGCATACTGATTTATATCTGCTGCAATGTTTTACAACACTTGAGATAGCAACAGGATGCAAGAACTAGCTTAGAGAGATGCTAAAGGCCTTCAGAAAGGCTATCACAATTTCAGTATCTACCAATGGAGGAAAACCTGTGCCTCAGTGAAGTGCCATCTACTAATATTTTCTCATGGGGAAGATCACAAAATTTTAAGAAACATTCATTTCTCTGTATGCACTGAAATGACAGTAGCCTAGCATGTAGAAAAGACCTATGGAGATGACAGCTTCAGACTTTGATTTTCAAGCATTTCATATATCTTTTTTTTTTTTTTAATCATTTTTCCATCAAGAAGCTAAAAGGAATTGCCATCCAAGACAAACTGGTCACACAAAACAAACTAGGGTCCTCTATAGCACCACACGAGGCAGTGAAATCCTTCTTCAGGGAGTCAAAGTCTGAAAAGACTTACTGATTTTCTGCTTCAGACTAAGCTCATTCTGAGATAAAGAACACTACATTAATGCAACTCCTGGCTATACAACATTGACCTTCCCTCAACAGCAAAATTAGAAACAAACATACAACAATTTTTCTTCAGAACTTTTTCTTAACCTGTCCAAAATAGGTGGCATTTGATAACCCGCTCTAACAAACTGAACTATTGTTGAAAAGCCCATTGTCTGTTCAAACAAGCATCAGCAGAAAGAGGTTCCTGCTCAGTGAGAGGGCAAGCTGTGTTGATCACATAACCAGCTTAAACAGTGTGCAGAAGGACATTAAGGCTTATGCTTCAGATATAGAGTTCGAAGAGGAAAAAACAACAAAGAATGAGGATAAAAAGGGATTCATGGAGAGAGTTCAGAAGAAAACTTCCCCCCCTCCCTCCCACTAACTGCTGAATGTGTATTTTACCTCTCTGAAAGAAACAATCACCTCAATAAATCAGCCAAAGGGATAGGGATTTTTTTTTTTTTTCAAACATTTGAAATTTCAGCTTCAGCCACAAGGCAATGGCATCTGTGCACTTTCTCTACATAGTCCAAATCAGATGTTACAGATAAATAGCTAAACTCTACTTCTAGAAAACGACAGTTCTTTAAACACACACTGAAGTGTAAGTCAAATCTGAGACACAACTTGCACTTTTTTAGGAAAAGTAACATAGTACCACATTACAGTTCCAGCAGCAAGGGACTCTCTAAATACAATACAACTGCTTCTGCAGAAATGCCTACTTCAACAGCCACAGGATGCAGATCTTCTACCCCTCCCCTTGATACTGATAGGTTTCTGCACATGGTTTGTTTGTGGTGCCAGAAAAGATGCCAGTATATTAGGAACGGCCCCACACCTTAATTTTTCCCTAAATATCTACCTAAATAAAATGTTTCTTAAAGAAAAAAAAAACAATCTTCAGCATCAAGAAATATAATAGGACTGAACATAGCTGAGTGACAAAGTTTCCTTCTGACCAAAAGGATGATGCCCCTCAATGTTCTGGTGGAACACTTAACGTTCTTTAAAGGGCAGGTTTGACAAAGTAGCTTTTCCAAACCTTTTGGTCAGTGTGCACAGATATGTTTAATGAGAGTTGGGAGAAAAGCCACATCAGAGTTGAAGCAGCTGCAGATAAATCCGTCTAGAAAAAAAGACATGCCTGAGAATTTGTGCACAGAGACCAACAGGGAGAGAAAAAGCTGTCTTCTGTGGCGGGAGGAGTGAGCCTGTGAGTACCTGTGCAGAGAACTGCAAAACCACTTAATAACAAGGCACAGGAAACAAGAATGAAACATACCAACGCAAGAATAAAGCTGGGAATGAAAGAGATGGTCCTTTAAAGTGCATCTATCCTAGGTTAAGAATCAAACTTTTACATCTTTACTCTCACAATATTTTCAGCAAAAGGTACTCTGCTGACAACAGCTATACTAGCTCAGCAGCAGTGCTGCTGTGACATGACAGCTTGAAAACCAGCAGCAAAACCTGTCCAGCGTTGCTTACCCAGTAATGAATATATCAAATGCAAATAAGATGCAAGCAGTCAGGTCTTCCAGAACAACAATAACTCTTCAGCCTTATAATGCACTCAATCTGTTAGAATACCATTAAATATTTTCAAGAACAAATAGTTTTTACCCTAAATCCCAATAAACTTACTCATGTCTTACTGCACAACAAACTATACTGTCTTTGCTCTCTTTATACAGTTTATTTCCAGTATCAGATATGTGAACAAATATATCTACTAAAATGTTTAACATGTGAAGGTAACAGATATTAGTCTGAATTTGACTTGCAAACCAAGGTCTCAAAAAGTGTTGTCACAGGATGGTGAAAAAAAGTTGTCAATGGCCATACATAAGGTGTTGACTTTAGCGGTTTATAATGACCAGACAGTTAGGCGTCTAATCTTTGGTACAATAGACAACTTTACTGTAAGAAAAAAAAGAAAAAGGTTCTTGTTTCTGTATGTTGTCTACCCTTTATCATACCACTCTCTGACTGACTCTCAGAAAGTAAATAAGCTGAAAAAGTAATTAGACCAATTATTAATGGGAAGAATCCTATGGAAGGGACAAGAACACCCTTTCAAATTTCAGAAAGGACAGAAAGCATAGCGACATGCTGAAAAGCATACTAGACAGGGGCTCCTTCAGTGAGGTTGTCTCACTATAATGCAGGACTATAGTTTACAAAAGAATATATATCAAACAAAGAAACTATAAACACAATGCACTCCAAGGGGTTTTCCATGTAGGGGAAGAGTTTGCATTTAGGAGCTCTCTAGCACACTAGCAGTATTTGTTATGTTAACAAAAGAAAAAGAGAAAAGAAAAAAAAAGACAAAACAGAAGAATCCCCAGTTTGTGTGAAGAACGATGATTCCTCATCACTTAAAGCTTAATCATGGTTTCAAAACAGTAACTTAAACCTGCTTTACTTTGCCACTATAATACTCAGAAATATTCTGCACTTATCAGTTACATGGTTGGTATTATACAGGATAAATGGTGATTAATCAACACTAATGTAATTCATTCATATAAAACTTAGGGGGAATTCAGGAAATCAAATAATGGAGGAAGATGTCAATGATTACACAGTAACTGCATTAAAGAGACAGGAACAAGTAAAACAGCAATGAATTAGCAAAAAAATCATAAGTTCCTCCACATTCTTCACAAAGGGTAGAAACAAGACAGGCTCAGGACAAGATTCCTAATTGTCTTATAGAAGAGCACAAATGACCCACCTAAATCTACTTCATTTTGCCAGACAACACTGGTAATGTTACTTAGAAAAGCTTTTCCACTAACCCTCCCTCAGATGCAGAAAGGCCATATTCCATGGGCTGCTCAACACTGCTGCACTAACATTCCACACAGGCTTTTAATCCCAAGGTTTCCCAAGGACTCCAATGCAGCTTCAATTGCAATAGGAAGCAATTATGACCAAAGTCAACAGTTTTCCTGGGCCTTTTCCCAACCCAGTGTTTATTGTTTTATACAGCTCCAGTCTGGCACACTAGGAGCACTTGTGGCTCATACTGACAGCTGACTGGCCGTATCTTGTGTGAAAGAGCACACTGTTTCACAGTGACACCTACACGTGCCTATACAGCCAAGCACCTCCCAGTTCCATGGCGAATGTACACTGTACTGTATGACAAAAGGCTTTCATTTTTCTTGCATTCATCATATTTAACCTCAAAACAAAGTGCTATAAAAGAGCAAAACAGGGAAAAGCATGGTCCAGCGTAAGCTTACAAAAAGAGGCACCCAAGTAATTTCTAACTTCATTCCTCAGGTTCACTTTCTAAAACCATAAACCAAACCTAGTTAATTTATAACTAAAGAACGCTTAATGCTAAATTTACACATCTGCAGACCTATTTTAGCAGACATATTCTTTCTATCTTGCCTGCTCTTGCTCCTGGGCTCACCAACACCACAGAGAACCCAGCAGTAGCTCCTTTACACACTTTTGTTCATTCCAAAGCAAGGTGTATCCAAGTGATGGGAAGCATACTTCACATTTAAGCAGAGGCTTTTGAAGGAATTGGATTCGTAATGTCAAGTGAAGTACTTTATCAGAGGAGGTTTGCCATCGTTGACACTAGACATCACTGTATTTATTCTTAGTGGCTTTGGAGGCACAATTCCTCTACCCTTCAAAATGACAGTACAATGACACATTTTGAAGAAGTCACAAAAGCTTTAAAGCAATACCTGTGTTGTGCTTTAATGTTCTCAACCTCATACCATTTTTTTTTTCCAGTAATACAGTAGTATACATCACTTTCTACAACACACCGATATTCCGCTACATATGCTCTTCTTCATTGGCTTAAGAGAAGAGAGACCAATTCTTACTCCTCACTTGATACCTCACCTCCACTAATTACAGAAGATTAAATGCTTTTTGTTTTGGTACAATGTCTGTCAGTCAGGAGAGTCTCCCACAGCTTTGTTCAATGGCTGCAAAAATCTCAGCCTACCGTAACAGGGTTTACACAAAGATGTACAAAATAATTGATCTTCTTTATTGAAGACCAATGATACCTACCTTAATTAGGCCTACAGGGCAAGCTAAATGCATTAAGAGGCTGTGGATTTTTAGTGATCTCAGATATATTAGCTCCTAAAACTCAATATACCAGTCTTTCCAGGATTTTTTAGTAAATCACGCAGCATAGATGCTTGCATCCTTATGACACTTTAGTGCTTAGTTCAAGTTTTCTAATGAAGTTTGATCTCAGTTTGCAGCAACCATTCTTTCAAGGCAAATCCTCCTTCAACCGAGAAATCATTTTAATTAACCTGCTGAATCAAAACAGGAGTAGTAACTACACATTGCAGCCCATGAAGTTTGTGCATGTCTTCAGGGCTGAGAAACTGAATATCCAGACATCCTACAGCTGTTAGTTATCTCTTCCTTTCAAGCAGGATGGGTAATCTTGGGGTCTTTGAGCAGCCATTTTCCAACCCAGCAGTGCCCTTCATCACCACTGTTGAACTACTCGAGCTGAACAGCCAAAGCAGAGACCTCCCCAGTTATCTTATCCATCACTTTCAGGTAAGCACACAAGTTGAATTAAGAATTTAAAAAAAAATAAAATCTTTAATCTCTTACACAGCACTACAACATAGCAGCTTAAAACGTCTCTTTGGGCCTCTCTTCCCTCAGTCCTTCATGGAGTTGAGACCAACTGTAAAAAAATCCAGACTGGAATGGTACAAAAATCCACCCAAACAGACCTAACCATGGAAATATGGTGAGTGTTGACTCTAAAAGTTGAGAAATAAAGTATTTTTGAGAAGCCCTTGAAGAACTTCAAATAAGATGGCAAGGGATTTCAGTCACACTAGCTGGGCACCTCCATAACAACTAAATCCAGTGACAGCGATTAAGCATCACTAAGGCAAGAAAGCAAAGCTTGAGATTTCCTCTTCATGCAGAAGACCAGAGACAGGGCAGGCTTTAAAAAAAAAAAAAAAAAAAAAAATCACTGTCTTTTTACTTCTCTCATATCTGCAAGATGCTTTCTTTAAGCAGCAGAAGCATTTCTGCTCAAGAAGCAGTCAGAAATTATTACATCTCCCCTATTAAAATACCCGTTATAGGGCTATGAAAAAATCAGTGCTAAAATTTATTCTAGTGGTGAAGTCTTATATTAAACATGACTGGAGTCAGCAGGTTCTCAGAAGTAGGGGACGTTTGAACACAGGCCTAAGAAGGTGCAGATCATTATTAGTACCCCAAATCTAACGTCATATTTTGACAGCAGTGAGAGTATCTCACTTTACATTTCTGCACAGAAAAAAGCAAGTCTGTTTACTGAAGTGAGCACAGAAAATGCACTTCTTAGTATAAAAAAAAATTTTTTTACATGATAGCAAGTTTTAAAGTCTCAGTAATGTTTATAGGACTGAAAACTTGCCAGGCAAACCCACAAAAGTGTAAGATGAACAGTGCTCTGTTTGCAGTGATTATGCTCGGGCTGTAGGCTTGCTGTATTAACAGATCGGGAAGCTGCCAATGTGCAGTCTCGTCGGCAAGCCACTATATGCATGATGCATCTGTCCTCCCTGGCAGGCGTCCAAAACTTTGCTGCATCACCCTAATTCCATTTGTGAAAATGCCCTTTTCCCTCTCTCTTTTAAGATTTTTACAAAAGCTTTTGCTATTTCCTGCCCAGCGGTGCTCTCCATCAATTCCAAGTGGGGGCTGGGAGGGGAAGAAACCACAAAACACCCCCCCGCCCCAACAATTTCCAGAATTTTTGTGTCAAAGAATAAAGCAGACTTTGCAGGACAAGTGTATTCTCCCTAATCAGATATGTTTGCTCTTAGGAAAGGGCTAATTTGCATAGGATGTTGGTGCATAAAAGCCCATCCATTCTCAGGATGAATACTAATGCAGCAAGATTTTGTATCTCGACACAAGAAATGAACAACAAAAATTCTTTACTCACTTTAAATTGTTGTCAGTGCTCTAAATAGAAGTTGTTTGGTTTGGTTTTTGTTTTTTGGGGTTTTTTTTACTCACAGCTGCCAAATATGATGGCATATTAACAGAAAAGATCTGAGTAAAAAGTTTCCCTCTATAATATAATCAGATATAAAGAGAAAAAAAAAAATCTTGATTGCAAGGATCAGAAAGAAAACAGGTTCCCAACACTGCAGACTTATCAGCTACATGAATCTAACTACTATATGATTACTTGCATTTAGTAAATAATTCACGTCTGCATACTCTGTCACAACAAAACTTTTAGATATTGCAAACTTCAGTGCTGTCATCAAAAACCCAGACAAAATAAGCTCTTGCCCTTCCTCCCAAATCACACTGTCCTGAACTCAGATCCATCAATACAGATTTTTTTAAACAGTGGTAGAGCATACAATCAGCTATACTGCATCCCAGTTAAGTCCAAAAAAATCTTGCTCCCTCAGAAGTACTGGGATAATACATTTACCTCTTTTGAGGTGGACAAGGTGCTAAACTGCACAATTACCTTTCTTGGTACAATACAAGCCATTTCAGATTATTTTGCAAAAGGGGAATGTAACTGGATTCAATTCTTCTCCTCCTTCCAGAATATATACACAATAGGAACTGCAGTATAAAGGTAGCCTAAATTTATAGACAGAAAGACAACTACAGAAGGAAGGGGAAAAGGGGGATGTTTCCAATACAAGTGATCCAAGTCTCTCAACTTCTCTAGCCATTTTATCCTTTTTACAGGCACATTTACCCTGCTTTGAGCCAGTAGCATGTGCAAATTAATATACTGTCCATGACAATGTAAAGTCTGTTTAGCTAAACACCAAAATTTAGTATCAGCCATGAGCTCCCATCTCTCCAGAAACTAAATTATTACCATGAGAAAATTTTATATTAAAAGTCTGACCAAAACAGTGTTTTATGCTGCTACTTCCCAGAACACTAACAAAGTCATAATGCTGGAAGTCTCTAGCCCAGACTCAATAAGGCTTTCCAGCCTATTTCCCAGATCTGATGGACATAGGGGATCTTCTGTCAACATTTGTTTAGCACCTGAATAAACTAACAGGTGTGCACACAAGGGCACAACGCTGCATCTGATGGATTATGCTAAAATTTCTTCAGCAGTTTCCAGCTTGGCTGCTGAATAGATCTGGAACATAGCCCATTCAATCCACTGTCGTGCAGCAGAGGCTAGAGATGCCTTATAGCAGTTCTTGTGCTTGCCACGCAGAGCCCTGCTTATTCTCTGCAACTGAATTACACGGAGACCATTTTAGAGCATCCTCTATAGCTAGACACCATTAATTATATGTCTACATTTTTAGGCATCTGCATTGTACATAGTAAACAAAGTACTGAGTACTTAAGGTTACTCTAGCTTTGACTGTATCATTTATGAGGGTGGAAACCTAGCTGTATCACAGCAAATAGTAGATCTGCATATCTGAAGAACGAAATCTTGGTGATTTTGCATGGGAACTAGGATGCAGAAATACCATGCCAGGCACTGAATTAAAAGCTAGCTTCCACATAGAAATTATAAAAGCTGACATTATCACTAGACACTTCAGTTGAAAACCTCTCTTATCTACAGCTACAGTCTCCTTTGCATCCCAGAGGCTATCACAGTCAACAGTACTTGGCAGTACATCAAAGCCCAGCACGCAGTTAAATGGGATTTTGCTCCTCTCTAGTTCAATAATGCTGCCTTGTTCATCTCAATGCAACTTGCTGAAGAAAAAGATGCAAGGTCATAGTTAAATAATGCTCATTTCCTGTTCTCAGCATATTTACACTACAGGCTTTACACTGCAGACACACAGCATTAAAAGGATTCACAGTAACCCATTACACACGAGCACAGCAAACAAGGGAACAAGGGGAGTTCACAGGCTTCGATGTACTAGGCAGCCTTATTTTGAAATGCGCTGCTTAAAAAAAACTCACACAAACAGAAAAAGCAAAAATGGCTTCTGCCCCTCTGTGCTTGCAATTAAGAAACAGATAAATACTTAAAAGAACATCATCAATTTGCTCACTTATCAGCTGATATATAGAAAAACACAAACACTATCTCTCTCAACGACTAAGCTGTAAGGTATAAACTGAACACCAGCAAGGGTCCTCTTCTGGGAAGAAGAAACACTGCTACATCTTAGCTGTTCAAAGCAGAATCCAATACTCAGTTTTGGTGCTATATAGGTATCTAAAGCAGCCAGCACACAAAGAAAAATGCACAACAGTAAGTTTTAGACTAAAATCAAATTTATCCCGCACTGGTGTTAAGATTATATGCTAACCTCTTCCTTTAGAAAAAGAAGTAAATTAAAATCAAAGGAATAAAAATCTAAATCCTACATACAGTTAAGACAGAGTAAAGACTTGAGGCATATACACATGGATACAGGTGCAGCTAATGTTTAAAAAAGTTTGAGGGCATACAGTAAATTAGCAGCAGAGAACAGTGTCCATACTTCTCTGCTGCAACCCATAGCAGCGTAACTCCCTGTGTTTACAGGTGAACTCCAAACAATCCTGTGGTTAACATCTATTTATCTAAACTAGAAAGCCTTGTTTTCCGTTTCATCTACAAAGGTAAATAATATAAGCTCGAAACATTAGCAGGAGCAATGCACATCAAGAAACAGCAAGACAACAAAGATGCTTGTTATATGTTGATTTTAACACTATAAAACCCCAAGTGTGGGCTCCTTCCTGAAGGCAGTGAGTAGCATGATTTATAACATTCTATGAGAGCCTAGAGAGTCAGACAATCAAATTTTCAGAAGTGTCTCTGTATTAAGAACCAGGAAAGTGGATACCTACGGTCTGAAAAAAAAAAAAGAAAACACCCACACAAACCTCTTACTAGATGACTATTCACCTTTAAAAATGATCAGAGGTGTGCTGTCATCTTCACTGTCTTAATGGATTGAATTTCCAGTCACAACTGCCACTAAATTTGTACCACTGATTTCTCAGAAGGCACTCAAGACCAGACTGGGTTTTTTTGAGGGTTGCTTTTTGCAGGGTTTTGATGTTTTTCTGAAGTCTAGGTCTCAGACTTCAAATACTAAACTTGTGTTGACTAAATCACTACAATAGCCTAAGTACATAGTAGGCTGAAGTTGTATTAAGACCGTACGTACATGTATTCTCGCAAGTACACTCTACAACAGTGTTAATTGTTACTTAGTGATTTAGCATCTCTGTAAACTGCTTGATACGCTGAACTTAAATACCAGAATATAGGGCAGGGCTTCATCACATAGTACAGCTTTCCTTAAAATAGAAGAAATCTTTTAAATTGGTAAAATTTAAACGCCAGAAATGACACACGGCACCTCAAAGCAGTTGCAGAGGAAAACTTTTACTTTACCTGGGGTGGGAGTGTTGGGGTGGAAACCAGCACTTTTGTTTCAGATCTGGTTTTAATTACACATTTGCTTTACTTTGCATGTATCAATTCTCAAGACTTGACATAAAAATTAACTTAAAATCCACAACAGAGGTACATTTAAGACAAAACAAGGCCATCTATACCCCATCTAAATGGCCAAGTTTGTTCTGCAACCTCTAAATCTAAAAATGTATTTGGGGAAGAAACCTAAACGAGCCACTGTCTCATTCACTGCTGTTTCTATATAACTGGTATTGACCAAGGAACGATTCTTGCTTTCAGTGCACCAGAGTATTCTGATAACTAGTCTAATACACTCAATATAGCAGTACAATGACTTAATTAGTCAGGAAAAGGAGTGTCTGATTCTCATTTCCAGAAGATCTTTAAGATTAAAAAAAGAATAGACAGCACCACACTTCAGTTTGTATCTCCAACTGCTTAGCTTTTTCATGCCTGTTTCACAAAAGAGGAGACTTTTCTGTAAAAAAGTGTTTATGTTGATGACTAGGAACTAAAAGAATAAAATATCTGTACCAATTATAACTATATCTCCCCTAGGAAGCAAACAATCTAAGTATGTGTCTACTTTCTCTGGAGAAATTTCTCTGCTTCAACAGCCAAATCTAAAGTCCTTTCTCTTCCCCTAATGACTCAACGCAGTCTTTTCACAACCGCCATCTCAAGTAAAAAAAAAAAAAAAAGAGCTGCATACTCAAGGAATTGCAATTTAAAAAAAAAGTACATATGTTATAATAAATAGCTATACTACATGCAGTGACTGTAAGATTATCCAAAGTGTCTCAGATCAAAAAGCTGAAAAATGTTACAAAATCAGACCTCTGGCTCTTAAAATGAAAGTGATTGTAAGCCTGTCAGTCATAATCAAACAAGCAAGAGTTCACATCTCTTATAAAAGAATGATTTGGCCACAGGCAGTTTATATTACAGTAAGCAGGGAAGGAAGTAAACAGCTTTCAGCTTTGAAATCTAATTATTCATTTCTTGCTATTTGTAAGAATAAAATAAGGTTCTGATTCAAATCTGGAGAAAGAAGCCCTGACAAGGTAGCTTGCCATCTGTGCCTTTAGTTATCTTAAAAGTCCATTTGGATATATGAAATAATAGAAAATGCTTTCTCTCCAAATACAGTTTCCAGGGATTGCTTCCTGCCATTAGTTTTAAGTAACCCTGTTGTTAGCAAAAGCAAGAAGTTTAAAAAGCACAAACAACATATAAGGTCATGGTCCTATACTCATCTGTAGCAAAGGAGTAAGACTGGAAAACTGTAGGTATGAGATATTTGACTCTCCTTTGCACTTCTGAATCTCTCTCCCACTAAATACTACCAGAAGATTGCACTAGATCTTTTGCTTCAAATGCTGGCTCAGTATTTTAAGGGCACATTTACCTTTGTTACAAAGATAAGCAGGTAAGGAGAACATTTGCTCTTCAGACAATACCATTTCCTCAAACAAGTGCCATGAGTTCCCGTTAGAAACACATATGAAGGTCTAACCCATAAATGGAAGTGACTGTTGTCCTCAGGTGCTCTCTGGAATCTCTGTTTCCATCTAAATATAACCAGAATCCCGAGAGGAAACCCTTCAAACACAGTCCTTGACTACCAAAAGAAGCGGTTTTCTTACACAGAGAGGAGCAATAAGTGAAAAGCAAACTCTCCAAACACCTTAGTGGATGCTAATCCAAATAGTAGCAATAATGGCTACTTTGGGAGATTTGAGATTGCCCCACTCCAGTCTTGTTCCAAATCAACCTACAACGACCTAAGTAGTTCTGGGTGTTGCACAATTCCTGGATCAGGCAAAAATGCAGAATTCATCCTCATGCAATGCCAGCACTGACACAGATCAAACATGCAATCTAATCCCAACAGACCCAGTGACTGTTGTTAGTAATGAAGGATGCTGCGTGCACCTAAACAAGGCTTGGTGCTACCCTGAGGGCAGTGATGGATGTATGTCACTCACAGCTTCAGAAGTAACAGGACTTGGATCCCACTTCCAGAACCATCTGCCAGCCCACAGAATTATGCCAGAGCCAGATCCCTCACAACCCTTCTGAAAAACGATGGCAATGCATAAACTAGATGGTGGGTAATGCAGGATAGCCCAATATGTTTCCTGGGCAGTTAGGCTCCATGAACAACCTCCAACTCTGATACCACCTGCAAGCTACAAAACAGGTTTCCTCTCTCCAAGGTGGGGGAAGTCATTCTTGCACAATCAAAGACCCAATGAAGAAGAACCTTTCTAATTTCACTAGAGCTCTACTAACATACTTGAGATATCAACCAACAGTATGTTTGTTGCAAGACTCTGCTCCCCAGGTGGAGAACAGCATGTCTTCCTCTTATCAATTACAGCTACCCCCAAAGAGATGTTAAATGTCTCTCTGAAGGCTAAGAATTCAAAATCTACTAATGATAATGATTCCTGTGGTAAAAAAAAAAACAACAACAAAACAACCAACACCAAAACACAACCACCCCAAACCACAAAAACCCAAACGAAAAACCATGAGAATTAACACTCAAACTTCAAAGCAGTGCTAGGCCTATTTTATTTTGTGAATGTGAATTTCAAAGCTGTGCTACTATTAGTTAATGTTCACCCTGTGGTTAATGACACGTCATGCAATATACCACCAACAGTAAGAAACAAGTGCAACACTTCTCTACAACAAGATGTGCTACCTCTATAAGCCATATTAAGACAGATGTGGATGCAATAAGCTTCTCGTTTGCAGAGAACAGCTTTATTATCCCGTAAAAACAGGAACGTCCTATGGCTTACTAAAAAGAGCCATAGGCTGTTTGCCTATCAATCTGACAAGCAAAATTCTTTCCTGATCGTCTGGATATTTATTAATCTGGTTCTGAGGTTTCACAATCAAGTTCTCACAGCTTAGCAAGTACACATCTGCTGACCACACATACTCACTCAGTCTAGAGGAAAAGCACCAGTAAAACTTAGTTGCTCAAGTCTCACAGAACAGATCTGAAGTAATACATTTTAATGTCACATTTGCAGTAAGCTCCAAGCTTGAAAATAGGGAGGTACTACGGATCAGCTGATACTATATCTCAAGAAGTTACTGCATAAAACACGATGTGGAACTCTGAGACTGGGTTGAAAGAATCCCAATTCCAGATCCCGTGTGAGAGAGACACCCTAGTGCTTCACAGTAGTGTGTAAGCTCTTTTCTGAAGAAACTCTTTTGCAGTGTCCGCAGGCTGCGTGGTGAATAACTATGTGGGTGAAAAAAGTCATTGCCCTTAGCTTTTCTTCATAATTCGTCCTAAAAACGCCCATGTCTCACTTGCGCAGCTGGCTCCAGCCTCTTGTGCAAATGGGCCAGATTAGCACAAACTGCTCATTTTCACCTTTCGCTCCAGCCAGGCGCATCCGGGCAGCAGGAGCGGGAGCGCGCTGCACTCAAAGGAAGAGCTCCACCTGCGGACCAGATGGAGCAGATCCCTCCAGCAGGGAAGCGGTAACGAGCATCTGGGAGCGGTAACCTCTCCCATCAGCACAGCTGGATCCAGAGCAAGACACATCAGCCCACCACACTCAGCCCCGATCCCAGGTGGGTGCCACCCCAGAAAGGCTTTGCCACAGGGACCAAAATAGCCTTATTGAGAGGAAAGATGAAGATGCCTTTCCTCCTCAGCACATGTGCTTTGCACAGCTTTGTGGACACACAGATCAAAAAGTCAAAAGGTTACAAAAATACGTTTTAAAGACTTGTTTGAAGAAAACGCTAATAAATTGATGGCCAGTATGTGCTTTCTAAACTTGAAGACTGGCAGTACTGCCAACATGAAGTAGTTAGCTACAATCCTCAAGTTAGAAAGAAAAGGAAGAACTGACATTTAACACAAATTCTGAAGCGGAGATAAAGAACAACTGTGTAGTATTTTTATACTGTATATCAAGAGCTACTGCAGCCTGATACACAGCCCGGTTGTGGAAAGACACAGCATTTAACATTACCTTTAACGAAGATCTCTGCACGTTGAAGTTCCCCAATCACTGCCATACAACAGTATTTCTGATGCTATATGCAGACTAACGACTGCAGCTGCGCTCTGAAAACACCACCTCCCTCCAGGACCCCGCACGTTATTTACGGCAAACGCAGCAGGAACTTTTATGAAACAGCAAGTGAAGTTCACGCTTACCTCGGGAGATCTTCAGAGACATAGTCTGTTCGTGGAAAGGGCCACCTAAATCATTAGGCTTCCCATTTTATCTTTCGGTAATTTTTAGAAAAGATGCTAACGGCCATACGCGCAGTAGGACGGCACACCATCGCTGTGAGAACCATTAAGCGACCAGACCCAGAACCCCCAACGTAATTCGGATCTGAGGTTTTAAACACCGTGCTTGTCCCACCCCTAGAGAGCCGGGCACGTGAACGCTCTCACACCGGAGCTGCGGCCGCTTCCCCGCAGCAGCAAACCAAGGGCGCTGCCGTGCCAGGGCCCGCCTCGCCGCCCCCGCGGCCGCCCCGAGCACCCCTGGTCGGCGCGGAGCCGGGACAACACCCCCCCGGCTCGTACATCCCCGGTCGCCAGCGGCCGCCCCTCGCCGCTACGGGGGCGCGGCGCTGAGGCGAGGCGGGGGCGCGAGGCGACCGCCGGAGTGGGGGGGAACGGCCGTTGGGAGTGGCGCCTGCCGCCGGCGCGGGGAGGGGAGGGGGGTCGCTGAGGGGGCGCCGTGCCCGCCGCCTCACCTGGAGACGCAGTTCTCCAGCACGGAGCTCTTGCCGGCGCTCTGCCCGCCCACCACCGCAATCTGCGGCAGGTCAAGCAAGCAGCTCTGGCCCAGCGCCGCGAAGGCGTCCTGCAGCCGGTTGACGAGCGGGATGAGCCCCTCCATCCCGCCGCGCCGACCCCTCTCCGCCTCCTCCTCTTCGTCTTCCTCCTCCTCCGCCCGCTGCCGCCGCTGACAGGTAACGGCCGGCGCACTGCGCATGCGCCCACCCCCGAGCCTGGGGGAGGGGCCTCCTCGAGTGGCCACGCCCCCGCCCGGTGCGGGCCGGCAGGGCCGGGCCCCGGCCGCCCGCGGTGCAGGGGCCCGCTCGGCCGAGCCTCCTGCCCGTCACCGGCACAGGCCAGCAGCTCGCAGGGAGCACCCGCGGGGTTCCCCCGGCGGCCTGGCGCCCCCGCTCACCCGCTGCCCACTCGAGCGCCTGGGTGGGCTCGTTCCCGCACGTGGACAAGCCGGCCTCGGTGCTGGGACCCGCGGGCACAAGGATCGCCGTTCCCCGGGTCCGCACACGGACCCACGAGACGGCCGTGCTGCTCCTTCTCTCCCCCGAGAGCCCCGAGCCCAGCCGCCACCCCGTCCCGCTGGCAGGAAGGGCCGCAGCGTCCCCCCGGGCCCCCAGCGCAGGGCCGTGCCGGGCTGTGCCACCCTCCGGCACCCAGCGCAGGTTCGCGTGTGCTCGTCCCCTACGCCTCCGGCACCAGACTGGGAACGGGGACAAACCGGGAGCACACGGGGCAGCTGGGCCGCACTTGCTGGTGTGCGACCTGGCGTCAGCCCTTCCCCATCTGCCAAGCAGGGTATTTGGGAGCAGGCCCGGTGGCTGAATTCCTCCCGGCTCCCACCTGCTACGGGAACAGGAGCAGCAGGAACCACGATCTGTCCCTGCAGCACACGAGGGGCCCTGGCAAACGGCACCGGTGCTCAGCCAGGGGCGGGAGCGCTGCCAGGGTCAGACAGGCATTCCCCGGACCCGTGCCAGGGCAGGTCTGAGAAGCCAGGTCCAGCGGGGCTGGTGGCAGGTGGGTGGCTCGGGAGCAGGCTGGGAAGTGATAACAAGGTTCGAGCCACAACATTGCAGTGGGTTAAATTAAAAATGCGTACCTGAGGCTGAGCTAAAAGCACAGGCGAACAACAGAGATGAGATTTATCTGTGATTACTGGCAGCAGTGACAACACAAAAATATCTAAAACGGGGGCTTTGGAGTCCTGCAGCAATAAAAGTTATCCTCTGTATTAAACCAGACACAGACCTCATTCAGTGTGAAAAGCAAAACAAAAGGGAACTGCGAACATCCTGCTGGCTGACAGATACTAACATTCTGGAAGATTATCAAAACTTCTTGGCCAGAGCTCTCAATAATTCTAAAAAAATTACTCTCTACAACAGACTGAATTCTAACCCTGGAAACAAATGAACAGTTTGCTTTATCTCTGGCTAAAAAGTTTTTAATTGGTGTAATGCAGAGATGGCTTCTCTAGCAGTGGCTTTCCTGATGCGGTTAGACCACCTCCCTCCCCAGCATCAAGGCCTCTGGGAAAAGCCTTGCGATCATTTCTATCTAGATGGGGCCTGGGGGTTACTGACATAATTATGCCAATTAGCAGCCTGATTATTTTCTTCTCTACTCCTGAGCTAGCGGGCTATGCCAGGAGGCACCAGAGTAGCTGCCTGGCCTTCCTCCAGTTCATGGGTTTCTACGGAGGCTGGAAGTCGGGAAGAACAGTAAGGCATTCTGGCCAAATCCGCCTCGTCTGAGTGTCAGAGCACTTTATGCTGCCCCAGTGAAGTAATTAAGATGGGTAGAAGAGCAGCCAGGCAACAGGATTGCATCTCCACAAGAGAGGAAGATTAAATAAAGCACGATGCCTCAGGAGCAAAGCTATGCACACCTTCAAATTGATAACCTAGGGAACTGTCCATTACATATTTAAATTATATATTTGCTTGCTTCCACAATTAAAAAAGAAAACCTCTATAATTAGGAAAAGTTTGAGGAATTCCCCCAAGTCTGGGAAGTTTCCAAACCAAACTTTTTTGTCTGTTGAAGATGGGTTAAAGCTGCTAAGTGACTATACTCACCTTGCAACTCCATCACTTACAAAAATCCATCCTCCCCCCCAGAAAAAAGCCACAAGCAGCCAAGTATAGATTTCCCATATCCTGGAAAAGGCACAAGCATTTTCATTATGCATGCCAGTGTTATCACGAGGGTGCTCATTTTTGCAACCGCTCCAAGAGAGCAGTGAGGAAAGGAAGGGCACCCAAGCGTATCTTCAGATCTCTGCTTTTTCTGACTTCTCCAAACAGCTTGTTCCAAAACTCTGTGGAGCCCAGCCTGGCTTTTTGAATTTGTTGAGATTCAGTGTGGCTAAATTAAAAGAAATGGTAGTACTAGCAGAGACCATTGCAAAGCTTCCTGTAATGAATAACCCTGGAAAAAAAAAAAAAAAAAGAAAAAAAAAAGACCCAAACAAGCATCAGAGGGCTGGAAACTGTTATTGTGGAATAAACTGTTATCCTGGGGACCACCAGGTGTGATCCCCAACAGCACAGAGCTGTGTTGCTCACTGGATAGCCAGCTAAACACGCTCTATTTTTACCCTGCACTCAGTTGTGCCCCACGATATTTATCATTTCTTTTTGCCATGTGACAGGCTCAGCAAGGAGAGAAGACCTCTGTTAACCACCTCTCCCCAGCACAGCGGGAAGGGTGCCCTGCTCCCCAGGATGGCACTCCATCAGCACAGTTTGTTCGCTTCCAGATGTCACCAGCTCCAGCACAGCCCTGCCAAAGCCTGCAGTGCATTTCAGATCAAGCCTACAGACAGCAAGTTTGTTCTGACTTGACTTTCAGAAAAATATACAGCAAAAATAGTCTGGCTTCAGGGTGCAGCTGTAGCATTTGAGCCCACAAAATTGCCCACAGACAGTTCTTCCTAACTAGGCAGTGTAATGTTAAAACTGAGGACATTTGGATCAGGTCCCCAGGCTACTTTATAAACACACACCAGTGCAATTCCCTTCATGAAAAATGGGTTACATATGCACTACCAGAGAGAAGATTTGCAGATGCCTGCAGTGAAAAGCCAGGCACGCTCCCCTGCCAGGAGAGCAGGCACGACCCCAGGGGAAGCAGAGCACAGACAAGGCTGCGTTTACCCCTAGGAAGCATTTAAAAGAGGCAGACTCCTTCACACATGATCATCTTCTCTCCGGTGACCTTCCTCACCTCCTTGAGGTATTTCTACCCTTTGTATTCAGATACAAACCCAGAGTCTTGGAGAGCTTTTCAGGCAACTGATGGGCACAAAGCACGGAGGTGTGGGCAAGGAGCCCCATGCACAGGGGAGCTCCCAGGTTCTCAGCAGCACCTGGCTCTGCAGTGCTGGCAGGAAGGTGCCAGTCAGCATTATGCCTGCGTATCTACCAGGAGGAGAGCTCAGACCTTGAAACTGCAAAAGACAGAATTAAAGCTGGTGAATGCCAGCGTGGCTGCAGCATTTTCCCCTGTAAAGAGGAGGCGCTTTCTCCCCTGCAGCATGTGGCACTGCTGACTCATGGATCACAGGACAGTGACACCCCAATCCCTGTCCTGTCTGGTGTGATGGCCTCTCTCCCACTCTGTGACCTCCAGTTGCATCCTTTAGTCACGTGCAAAAAGAAAAAAGTCACTGTGCTGCACTGCAGCCTACAGATATGTTTCCCTGCAGCCCTGAGCACCCCAGGAAAGAGCCATAGTCCTGCACTGCAGCCCGGCAGCATGCTTGCTTCCTTGGTCACAAAGCCAGGCAAGCCAAGTGCTTCCCCGAGGGAAGATTTTATGGACAGAACACTTCCCAACCACTTCCACTCTCTGGGATCTAGCTGTTGCAGCGCTTGCTGTGCTGTGACCCTGCCCTGCCCGGGCAGCAGCAGCATCCCCGTCCAGCAGGGCCAGGCTTACCCTGGCAGAGCTCTTCCTAGCTGGAGGGAAACAGCCTCAGCACTCAGTCTCTGCAGCTTTTATTACCGCAAAATATCTCCCAGCTGCTTGACATACTTTCAGCTGGCAGTATGTCCCCCATCCACCTCCACCCTCTTCCCTAGAGTCCAGCCACTTCCAGTCCTTCTGCAGAGCAGGGATCTGGGCTGTGACACCTGAGGAGGTTACACCACAGAGTGTATATGTGTGGCATCCCACTGCTGCCTGCCTTACAGTGTCACCGTCCTGCTAGCTGCCTGGCCACAGAGTCACCCTGGGCCAAAGAGCCTCCACAGCTCGGCATGACCAGCTGCATCCCTCCACACAAAATCAGGAAACCCAGGGCTGACCCATCAGTTCCTAGCGCCTTGCTCACTGGAGCAGCAGCGGGACATGGATGCGATGTTCTGAAAAGGATTCAGGCTCAACCAGACCAAAGCATCCTCAGCTGGCTATAGCCTCACACCTGAGCCATGCAGTGAGTTATGCGGCCATCTCTTTTTATGCTGGGAAATCCAGAAAAGAAGAAAGTCAACATCTCAAAGCCAGCGGAGGTTGCTAAGTGACAGCAGCGCTTGTTTCTATCCTGCCACTTACAGCATGCCTACGCTGCAAAGGAAGGAAGTGAGGAATAAGGGATGTAAACACGAGTATATTGCCAAAACACTCAACAGAAACACAGTTGCCATACATATACATTAACTGCATGTTTTGGCTGCCAGGAGAGAAATATTTACTACACATCAATTATTCCAGCCTTGGAGCATTTTACCTGCAGAGGAGGATTTCGGGTATTTGCAGCACTCATGAATTTGCCAATTTTCCAGCTGAAAAATATTTCCAGACCAAACTTGTAGGGCTGTCAGTAGCTGCAAGGACAGCTGCAATGAACTGAGATTTCATCCTTATATTGTCTCTAATAGATGGCTTTTGTTTTTCCACCAGGATGTGGCATTACACAGCAATTAGGAAGCACAACAAAAAGGCAGGACTGGACAAGGGAGGGATGAACACAGCCTTTGTATGAGCTCCTGGGGAAGAAAGGAGATGGTTTTGGTGAGATAAAGGGCACACACACACAAACCTGTGTCATTGGAATTATGTTGCGAGTTGAAAACTAAGTTAAAAATAGACTAAATGCAGAAGTGCTGATCCAACTGAGAAACTTGCTGTCTCTAAGCTGGACGGATAATGGGTATCTTTCAAAACAGTGCTCATCACAGAGGAGCTTTAGAAACTAATTGCATGGGGGCAGACGGATTTCTACCTAGCTTGATCTCCAGCCTTATCTCTCCTGTTGACCAGCAACCACGTGCTGGCCCCAAACACACTACAACACAGAGGAGCGACTGGGTGGTGAGCAACATGTGGAGAGCACATGCTCATGCTGCCATCCTTTATCTAAGGCAGGGAGCAGGCCAGCCCTGCTCTCCGGTGCCTGGGAACCATCAAAAACACTTATTTAAGTGTATCTGCTCCCTCAGCATAGAAGCAGGCCAGCCCAGGAAGAAAGTAGAGCACCGATTTATCCCTCTCTGTGTGAAGGTGAGTATGGCAGGGAGCATCCTAGAAGGGATCTGAGTAGAGCGGTTTCAGAAACAGAACCTGCTGGCAAATTAAAGTACAGTCAGTTGCTGATCAGAGGGACATGTTTGCTGTGAGCATGGCCGCCCTGTTTCTCGCATCGGTGCAGTGGCTGCAGTTCCCATCTATTCAGGGACTAAGAGCTCATGGGGTGCCCTTTCCATGGCCACTGTGGGGCTAAGGAACTGCAAGCCCTGGCTCAGCTTTCCAAACAAAGGAGTATTTCCCACAGGTGGAGAGCTGGGTCCTGCTGGGGAAGAAGCTGATGAGCAGCAGCCCACCAACACCCTGGTGGGACTGGGTGCATGAGCTGCAAAGCTGGCAAGGGCACCTGCTGTTGCCTCCACACCAACAGCTAGGTCAGGTCCCTCTTAGAGCTGCTTTGGGTGCGTTGTTACCACCCTGGGCTGTGAAAGGTGGCTCGGGTTTGCTTTGGAAAGCAGCTGCCAGAAAGATGTCCTTGCTCAGGCTGTCAGCAGCAGAAGGGAGCACAGGGTGAGGGATCAGTGGCAAAGCATCATGGTACCTGAGCAAGTCACCTTGATGTCTGCAAGCTGATCACTTTGATACCATGTCTCACTCATTTTGGTACCAGTTGTTGCAGGGAAGACAAGCCCCCCCAACACTGACTTCTGATGAATGTGGGAGCACCAGCAGGTCAGCTGCTCTGTAATCAGCCAGGACACACAGCTCAGCTTGTCATCTAAATCTTACAGGGAGGGACCAGGCTTTGAAACCCTCTGGAGAGACAAAATGAGGCACCTTGGCAGGAATGGGGTGCCATGGGAACACCCCGATGGACACTTTCCTGCTGCCTTTTCATCCTGCAGGAAGACTGACCTGCACCAGCTGAGTCAGTGGGTTGGTATGCCCAGGGGCCTGACCACAGGGCTGGGTCCCTGCTGGCCCCGAGGGTTACAGGTCCCAGTTCACAGTGGTGATGGCTGGAAAGATGCAGAAGAGAGGCAGGCACATGGTGGGGTCCAGGTTTAGGGAAGGTGAGCAGGAAGGGGGTAGGGGGGTACAAGGGACAGCTGCCTTCCCCCAGGATATGCCCTTGAGGTGACAGTATGGTTTCCAGGGGTGCTGGGCACTCCAAAAATAAGCCCAGCAAAGCACTGTGGGCCTCAGAGCAGCCCTGAGCACTTTATTTTCACAGCTCTCAGCCTACCCACACACATCCACAACCAGGCTTGGGGCACAGCTGGGGCTCTGCACAGACCTGTGATCAGGGACGCTGGAGATGTGGGGAGATGCAGCATGGCAGGGGGTGGGGAGGAGCTGTGCTAGAGGGGAAGGGGATGGTCAGAGGGACGTTCTTCCCCACAAGAGGAAAGCAATGGTGGCAGACCCACAGTCCTGCCAGTCCCACAGCACCTTCCTCCGCTCACCCCCTAACGCTGCCCCTTGGGCTGCAGAGCCCTCCACGGTCTGGGACTGCTTCCCAGGGAGCCATGCTGTGGGGAGTGCTTCCCCGTGCCAGTTCTATCCCTCAGGCAGACCCAGGCTAGCACTGGCCCCTCCAGTATGGCAGGCCCAGCCACAGGCACCCCTCCGCTGCAGGGCCACAACACCCAAATAAGCACCCATTTCTTGTTCGAGTGGCATCAAAGTCCCTCTCAGAGAATCTTGACAGCCTGCAGCATGTCTGCCAGCACGTACGAGCTGTCCCAGGGGCGCCCAGGCTGCCGCAGGGCCCGCTCCAGCGCCTGGGCACGTGCCCCCAGCTCTGTGGGGTCCTGCTGGCCCTCAGAGCTGGGCTGACAGAACAGGATCTCGTTGACTTCCCCTTCAATGCGGCGTGCATAGAGCAGCGGGAAGAGCTCCCTGAGGGTGGCTAGGACAGACTCCTTCAGCCGGGCGTCACGGCACACCAAGTTAAGCACGAAGACCCCTGCAGCAGGGCGAGAGGAACAGGAGTTCAAACGATCCCACATACACCACCCTGCTCCCTGCCTCCCTGTGGGAACGCAGCTGAATTGGTGCCAACCCGGTGCGAACGTCTTCCCCGCAACAGCACGACGAGCACCAGCATCCCCCTGGTGCCCTTGGCCCAGGTCCACGTCCCTGTTGCCACACGGGTCATGGGTGGCCACACAATCTGTTCCCAGGTACCACCTACACCCTCTGCCTTCCCACAACCTTTCTTGGTCCCCCAGGATGTCTCAGCCCCCCTGACCCAGCAGTGCCACGGGCCACCCACTCCTCCCTGCTCCCTGCTGTCACAACACCCACTGAAACACCCGGATTCAGGATCCATCAGGAGCGGCAGATGCCATGCAGCAATCCTGGCCATGGTGGCTATTCTCCAGGATGAAAAACCATAGCACAGCCCCATTACTGAAACTCTGCACAGGGCCTGCCAGCCTGGCTGCAGGGACAGAGCCAGATCTCTCCTCCTACCTTCTGACTTGAGGATAGTTTTAACTTTCTGTAGAAAGGGCTTTTCCACAAAGGCTGGGGGCGGGCAGCTCATCCCCACCGTGAGATCTTTGCTGTCCACATCGAACATGATGGCATCGTACTGGGCTGGTGCTGCAGGAGGGAGAGCAGAGATTTGTTATGCCATGGGAAAGAGATGAGCCAGGTACAGTGGGGAGGCAACAAACAGGGTGGTGATGACGCCCACTGCCACATTACAGACACTTCTCTCTCCTGAAGTTTCTCTTTCCAAATGAAACCCATAGCAGCAGCCCTCAGCGCCGAGGGAGGCAGCAGATCTAAGGTTCCCTGCACACGTTGGTAAGGACACGCCTATGAACTGCTGAGACCTGGCAAGGCTGGAGCTTGTGACACATGGCAGGAAACAGGCAGGGATGGGAAGCAGAGGGTGAAAGCAGCTCAGTCCCCAGCATGTCACCCACTGGCCTCGATGGGGGACCTGGGGTGCTCCATGAGGTGGTACCTTCAGCCGCCAGCTTGGCCACGTAGTCCAGGCCATCGGAGATGTGCACCTGCATCCGGTCACCCTGGAAGAAGCCAAACCACCGCGTGGACACCTCCAGCATGGAGGGGTCAATCTCCACCACGGCCACGTGGGCCTGCGAGAAGTAGTCATGGATGAAAAGGGGCAGGCTGCCCCCGCCGAGACCTACCACCAGCACCGCCAGCGGGGTTCCTGCCAATGAGAGTGCTCCATAAGTCACTGGGTCAGGCTCACACCACCCATTCCACCCCCCTGCCCAAACCACTCCGGGAAGGGCACACAGGGTGCCACAGCCAGGAAAGCCCATCCCCAAGGATCTGGGATATGTGGACACACACATGCCTGCCCCACGCTTGCCTTGGGCACAGCCTCCCACCACCAGCCTCATCACCTGGAAGGGAGTCAGGGCCCCCCAGCAGGGAGAGCCCCGCGACCATAGCCTTGTGGTGCTCACAGCACAGGTAGCTCTTGTCGATGGCTGTGGGCAGCTCAGCAGGGCTGGGTTTCTTCTTGTCCCTCCTCCGTTTCTTCTGGCCTGAACAACGAGAGGCATCAGCTGGTAAGACAAGGCAGCAGACAAGAATGCTTTCTGGGGACCAGCCATCCCCAGCCCATACCACCCACGAGGCAGGCAGCAGGGCACAAAACCACTTCCAGAGCTGCCCTGTGACAAGGCAGGCAGGTCCTACTGGGACTTTTATCTTCCACCGGTATCAATCTCACTCTCTACCACCCCAAAAATTCACCCTTGGCCCCTGCCCCTTCCTGGCTGCCCAATCTGTCCCACATACCTGGAGGAGGCATGGGGGCCAGAAGGCGAGCCTCCGACTGTACCACATTCCTGTTGTGGAGGAAGATGAGGCGTCGGAAGTAGCAGCTGCTGTCCCCCTTCACATCCTCCACGACATACTCCCCACTCAGGGGGCTGGTGTCATGGTGCTGCACTGTCCGCACCCCAATGTCCCCTCCTACGGACAGGAAGGGCACCTGCAGGGAGGACAAGGACCAGTGTGAGGAAAGAAAGGCTACAGGAACAGACTGTGGCATTCCTCATGTCCTGACCATAGCTAAAGAGCTGGGACAAAGCAGACACAGTGTGGGAGCAGTGGGATGTGCCATAGACAGCCACAGGGGAGCTGGGGACCAGCGCATGGGACACCAGCTTCCCTCCCATATACATGTGTTGGGGTACAGAGAGAAAATACCCCAAGACTTCTTGCAAGAGCTCAGGTTTGGGGAATTAGGGCAGGAAGGAGGAGACAGAAGGGACAGGAGAGGTTAAAGGTAAGATTAAGAAAGGGCTGGATGCTCGCAGGATGTCTGGTTTTCTTGGGATGTTGGGTTTCAGAAGGCAAGGACATCACACTGAATTGTGCCATGCAGGCACCTCAAATCCTGCCTCCAAGCAGAGGCAACCAGCTGGAGATAAACAAAGGAGCTACACCTGAGACTGGCCTCTTCCCTTCCAAGGCAGCCAGCTCACACATTGCAGCTTGGCATCCCTCACAGAAGAGGGACTCGCTGCTGGTGGAGAGCCAGTATGGCCCTGGTTTTGGGGAAACCAAGCAAGGGGGCTGGGTGGTGGGGCTCACCTGCTGCCGGGCAGGGAGGCCTGGCGGGGCCAGCTCCATTACCTTCCCCGACAGCTCTGCCTGGATGCCCGCCATGCCCTCGTAGTGCTGCTCCCTGTGCAGGGCCACGGTGACAAGGCGCCTGAAGCCTGCGCTGGTGGCCAGCTGCCTCCGCCCTTCCTCCATCCCAAAGAGCCACTCGGTTTCTCTGCCCTGCGGGACTGCAGAAGGGACTGCCATCAGTCTGGGTCAGTCCCAGTACCTGAGAAACCACCCCTGCCTCCAAGAGAGGTGCTACAGAGAATGGCAAGACATCAAAAGGAGGTACTGCTGCATGCCTAGAGCAGCACTCTGCAACCATCAAGAGGACCTTCCCCGTTTCGGGCAGGCTCACACAGAAGGCTGGAAAAGCCAGACCTCGTAAGAAGGGTTGTCCAAGAGCCTCACAACCCATCTCCAGGCTGTGCTAAGCCCCAGCTTTGCAGGCACGCAGGGAGGGAACAGTGCTGCTGGCAGAGCCCAGCACAACTGTGTGAGGTGCAAATGCAAAAGCAAAGTGCAGCCCCAAGCAGCCTGGGCCTGGCA
Organism: Athene noctua; assembly: GCF_965140245.1. Taxonomy (NCBI): domain Eukaryota; kingdom Metazoa; phylum Chordata; class Aves; order Strigiformes; family Strigidae; genus Athene; species Athene noctua. The sequence goes on from NC_134041.1 coordinate 29,481,805, forward strand.
AGTCAGGACACCTACACAGACCAGTGACGCCTTTCCCATTGCATGTGCTGGGCTCTGGCTTTATGCAGCTATGTGTTATGGCAGCTGTCACCAGCATCAAGGCAGGAATCACCACTTTGGGGGCAGGGCAGACAGTGTCTCTCTGCTGCCAGACAGACATCTACTCAGGCAGCAAGCTCTGTGCTAGATCTTTGCTTGCACCACCAGGCAAACATATGTCCCACCACAAAGCCAGGACTAAAACAGGTGGGTTATTTCCCTCTCCAGCCCTGATTTCAGTGGGGCCAGGGCCACTGGCCATTTTGCAGCTCCTGGCCAGAGCACTATCTCATTGCAGGCAGGAGAGGCTGTACTCACTGATGAAGATGGCGAAGTGATTGTCCCGGGAAGGTTTCACTGAGGGGTTGTCGACCACATGCAGCGTGTAGCGAGGCTTCCCACTCTCTTTGTCACACAGATCCAGGGAAACCTGCTCCCCACAGGGAATTTTGCTCAGCTGGTTGCAGAGCAGGGCGTAATGCTGCCTGTCCTTCACCGCTGCCATCAGCCGCTCCGCACTCTCCACCCTCATCGGCTTGTCCTGCTCCTCAGGGCAGATCTCCAGGATCTGCGGTGCCGAGCCAGGAATCTTCCTAAACTTTGTCATGACATAGACAAAGACTGGTAGGACAAACTGCTGCTTGTCCCCACTGCTGGCCACCTGATGGACACGCACAACCCAGCCTTCCTGGGAGAAGTATTCCACTGCTTTCTTCAGCACATGGGCTTGAGCCAAGGAGACGCAGAGGTAGCGCCCTCCTACCTGCAGGACCCGGCTGATCTCAGCAAACATCCTGTCCACCTTGACCAGCGTGGCCTCCTCTTCATCAGTGAGGATGGCATCCAGTGTGCCTTTGTCCAGGACCACCTGGAACTGGTCGTCAGGAAAGTCCATCTGAAGCATGTCCATCAGCACGTAGCTCATCTTTGGTCTTCTGCTCCCACTCCGCTCTTGCATCTGACGGATCACGGCATCGCTGATGTCGATGTTCACAATGTCCTCGCACATCCCCATGTCGTATATCTGCTCGCTCAGCTCTGAGTTCCCGCAGCCCACCACCAGAACCTGGGGAGCAGCACAAGAGCAGCGTGATGGTGAGAACACCCTGAAAACACACCCCAAAGTATTTTACGAGCAAATATCAGGCATGGCCATGAACCTTTTGTGACAACCACACCCACAGCACCTGCAAATCCACTCTCCGGGTCACTAAGATAACATTTCAATATAGAAAAGTCACATGAGCGTACAAAGCACCTCTTTTGGGGATGATCTGAGTGTTTTAATCCCCCGAGCTCCCCATACCAGGGCGACTCGAGGGTCTCTCATCCCATTACGGCACATTGGGGGCTTCACATCCTGCGTCCGCGCACGATGGCCGTTTAAGCCGGGACGTGGCGGCGCAGAGCTCACCGCCCAGGGGGAGGCGCGGCCCGGGCCCACGGCGCTGGGTACCAGACGGAGCTCACCTTGTCGCGGGGCCGGACATACTTGTACAGGACGGGGCAGAGCTCCGGGAAGGCCCCGTACCACTCGAAGGGCCGCTGCCCGCGCTGCTGGAAGAACCGATCCCAGTACCGTGCTGAGCCGAAGTCCTCGGGGCTCCGGGGCAGCAGCTCCATACCCGGCCCGGCTCAGCCCCGGCGCTCGCTCCCGCCGCACGTGTCCGCGCGCCCGCCGCGCCGCGCTGACGACATCCGGATGCGCAGCACGCCCATTGGACGCGGTGATCCCGCAGCCGATTGGCTGCCCCTCCCACCGGCCACTTCCCATTGGCTAGCCGCTCTGCTGGCCACGCCCCTGCCGGGCCCGGGCGGGCCGAGGCGCTCCGCGCAGCCCCCGCTACCACCGCGGTCTCTGCTGTTTCCCCAGGCGGAGGGCGGTATGGAATGCCCAGGCCGCCCCCCCACCCCCCGCAACCAGACGCCGCGGCCCCTGCAAGCCCCCCGCGAGGCACAGACGTGCACCCTAAATAATCCCGAGCTGCTGGGCTATACAGCGCTTCTGAAGCAACAACAGGACGGGGGAGGGGAACGGTAGCAGTGGTTTCAAAAGGATCAGCTTTAATGGCAGTCCGCAGCAGCGCTGAGCTCTCCCGGGGTGGCGTGCGACACGGACAACACTCGGTGCCTGCGGCCCAGAGAGGTTAGCTGAGACAGGAGCGGGGCTCTGTCGAGTTGCTCTGAAGAAAGAAGGCGGAGAGCTCGCTCAGCGCCCTGTAACGGTGCGAGATCGAGTTCTTCACTGCCTTGGGCAGTTCGGCATAGCTGGAGGGGAGAGAAACCAAAAGTCTCGGCAGCAGAGACACTACAGCACACGTCCCACAGTCACCGAGAGCTCGCCCTCTGCTCACTGTCTCCCTGCTCGACTGCAGCGGCCAGCAACCCCCACCCTGACCCGGGGGGTCCCCGACACCCACCACGTTCAGATCCACGAGGGTGTTTTCGCCCTGTCACCCTTCCTCTTGACAGACAACCCTGACCCTAAATTTCCTTACTTAAAGAGCTGTAGGTAAAACACCACTTACGTCTGGTTGTAGCCATCGGGCTGAAAACAGGGATCCCAGCCAAAATCTCGAGGGCCTCTGGGCTCTACTATCATCCCCTGCCACGAGAAAGAAAGAAACCCCATAAACCATGGTTTTGTAGCACTTCCCTCGCAGTCACACTTCAGAGACAGACTATAAAGAGCTATATGCAGTTCTGGCTTGCGCTGTGGCCACCACAGGCTCTCTGCATGGTGCTGTCCTCATTCTCAGGGCATGACCAAAGTCAGCAGCTCCAAACTCAGTGCTCCATCATGCTGCCCTATGCTTAAAGCCCCTTTACCTCCCCAATTAACAGAGCTAACAACTGCACTCAAATCCAACCCTGCCAGAGGGGAAGGAGAGGGCTGAGGAGCCTGAGGTAACATGCAAAGCATTCAGTACATACAGCTGGGCAAAATGGCTGCAGCATTCAGCACCCACAACCCACCAGCTGTGCTCTTCCTCAGCCTGTGCCCAACACAGAGAAGCTCCAAGGGTGTTCAGTGACCCAGGGACCACTAAAATTGTCCTCAGATCCAATGCTGTTACAAACTTCACATTACAGCCCTCCCCCTCAGCATGTTCCCTTCCCCAGGCACAACACCTACATGAGTCTGGCCTTTGAACAGCTTCACTGGCTCCTCTGGGTTTCCAGTACTGAAGGCAAAGGTACAGAGTGCGTAGGCAGATTTGTCTTCAAACCCAGCCAGCAGCTTGTACAGGCCTGAGAGACACAGAAAGGATCCCGGCATTACTGCCTTTCCCTGGGAGCACAACACACCCACCTAGAGACGGATGAAGGGTGCCTTTGCACCCACGAGGGAGAGGAAGAACTACGGGAGGTGCCAAGGCTCAGGCACAAGGTGCTCTTGGCCCAGTCCCTTGTATGAAGGGGATCAGACCTAACAATGCGTGAGCTGCAGGGCCCCACTATTAATTTGGGAGTGGAAGCAAATGAGTGTGCAGCACCACAGAGGACTAAAACCCACTCTGAATTAGCATGATTAACGCTCATGCTTGTGATGCCAGTGCGGGATTTGCAGTCGCACTCTTAACTGAGATATCAAAGGCAGTCACTGCACACCAGGGGACGTGAGCACTAGCAGAGAGGTGCTTGCACAAAAGACAAAGGGAGCAGCAGGTCTTCCAGGTCACACTGATGACAGGAAGAAGTAGTTCCCACAAGCCCTGCCACCAGCCTGCAGAGGCAGGAGTCTGGGAAACTGGGGATGCAGGGATGATGGTGAAGCTACCAAGGCAAAGCAACATCTTATGAAGGGCACAGACCAGGCTCAAAAAGAGAACACGAGAGGTCAGAGCTGGACAGACAGGAAAAAAACCAGCTATTAAATGGGTGGCGTGGTGGGCAAGCATGCTCAGCAGAACCCAGCACAGGCAGGGATCCATTTCATTTAGAAAGAACAGAGTTACATGCAGAGCAGTAACATGGGAGGCAATACCTTCTGGTTTAAGTTTTTCCAGGAACCATTTTCTGAAAGGGAAGAAAAGAGGGAAGATGAATTTTTGCTATTATTTGCTGTATTTCTCAGAAATACAGGCATCCTTAAGACATTGCTGTCTACACTTCCATAGCCCTTTAAATGTGCTGTCAAATCACCTTGTTCTAGGCTATTTACTAACAAAGACAAACAGCTCTTAAATTGAATTGAGTGAAAACAACAGTATGGTATTTAATTTACTGCATTACTGGGGTCTATGTAAACAACCTAGTTCCTACTCGTGGGCAATGACATGCTGAAGTACATTTCTTGACTCAGCTTGTCCACATCTTACACTCAGTTCTAATACCAACTTCAACATATAAAGCTTTTATGTCTCTACTTAGCTCAGCAAAGATAGTTTGGAAGAATTAATTACACTAAAAGTTAATTCCAGGAGCTAAGGAAGTATTTTATTAGAGGAGTTATACTGCAATGTAATAATCTTGTTATTAGCTGGATTAAAGCAGCCCCTATGAGAACTGTAAGACACTCATGCAACAGTCCTGCTGAAACACACAGTGCCTTAACTATGCAGAGCCTGCTGTGGGGCCAGGTTCCCAAGCTGCCTGCAAGAGCAGGCACCACAGATAAGCAGCCAGAGCCAATAATTCAGGTCTGTCTGTGTTGTCCTACACCGTGATTTACAGCAGGACTCAAGGAGTTAAGTCTAGCCCCTGGGGTGCAGGATGAAGCCAAGGACCAGACCAGTAATCACCTCCCTGACCCTACTGGTGCCTGGAGAATCCCCCGTGAAGCACACCCTGCCAGTCTGTGCTCTTAAGTCTAGGACATGAAGAGTGAAGCAAGTTCCCTCCTACTTACATGTAGGGTCCTGGAAGCCCCCCCAGGGCATTGAAGCACAAGCAGGTATCCTCTACTATAACAGGTCCCTGAACCTACAGGAAAAAGCCCAAGAGATGGAAAGATTAGACCTAGAAGGTGGCACTGCCTCCAAACTCAGCTTCTTGCTCTATTCTATTGCTATGATTCCACAGTAACAGGAACATCACAAAAATCCAGAGTCACTAGAGCTCTTCACTTCAGAGGCAATCCACAGCAGACAGACACAACCAAATCCATGCTCTCCCCAGGTAGGCAGGAGTGGCGGAAGCATGGTGGGTAAGATCTTCCATGGAGAAAACTGAACAGAAATGAACACCCCTGCCCTCTTGGTGGGCGGGAATGGTGGGACAAGGAGAGGGAAAGCCTGTGTCCTGGAGGCATGCCTGCATATTCCTTGAGTCCAAATCCTCATTTGGTTATTTTAAGACAGCCATCCCAGAGACAGCTCTGGAAGGTGATCCATGAGAAGCTCCAGCTGACAGAAAACTCACTGTCCCACAACTGACAGGTCTGGACTGAAGGAGCTGTCATATCCTTCTACTGCTTGAGGCCAGAGGAGCGCTGTGCAACCCGTGAGAATTCCCCATCACCGGGCAGGAACAGCCGGGTGATGGGAGTGCAGCGAGGCTAGGCCAGGCCCGGATGTGTCCCTGACTTTCCTCGAGGCTGGATCGGAAGCCCCGATGCCCCCATCTGCCTCCCACCCCGCCGGAGCTGGGCTGCTCTGGAGCTCCCGCACCCACACCACCGCTCCCACCGGCGGGAAAGCGAAAGGAGAAAGCGATCGACCTGCCGGGCGGCTTCACGGCACTTCTGCACGGAGATGTCGTCCGGCTCCCCCTGGTACTCCGGCACTGGGGACACAAAGGCCGGCGCTGAGGAGACCCCCGGGCTGGGCCGCGCCACCGCGTCCCCCCGGGACCCGCCGCCGACTTACGGTCAATTTTTTTCGCCACCAGAGTGTAGGGAGAGGAGTCCCCCAGGATCTGAGTGACCTGCGGAGGGAGAAGGGAGGAAAACCCGCCCGTCAGGCCCCGGTGCGGTCCTGCCAGGCCAGGCCAGGCCGTCGCCGCGCGTTGCCACGCAACCGCCCCCTCCCACCTCCTCCAGCTTCTTGGCATTGCCCGTCACGAACACGACGCTCCGCCGGGCCGGCGCCGCCATCCTCAGCCCGCGCGGCGGCCGCGCCTGAGCGCTGAGCCACCAATCACCGGCGGCGGCGGCCCGCAAGGCCCAGCCAATGGGGAACGCTTCCGCCCGTGCCTCGGTGACGCAACTTCCGGTCCCCGAGGGAGGGTGCCTGCCCCTCGCCGGCGCGCATGCGCGGGAGGAGAGCGCATCCCGGAGAGTTTCGCGAGAGCTGCGGGGGGGCGGAGCGCGGGTCGCCATGGCGGCCGGGCCCACCCCTCGGGGCCCCGTCCCCCGCCCCTCACCGCCTCAGGCCCCGCGGCCGCCGCTCCCCGCCGGCTGAGGCCCGGCCTACAGCGGGCACCGGCACCTCCAGCGGGGCGGGGGCGGCCTTGTCCCTGCCCTCTTTCCGCCGGCCGCCTCCCTGTTTACCTCCCCAGCGTTTGGCAGCCGCGGCCGGAGGATCCCTCTCCCTCTTTTCCCAAAGTAGAATCACATGTAGTTGGGGGAATCAGGCAGTGGATTGTGCTCCAGCGGCTGCTGCTATTTACTTCCCGACCTTGGGCACGTCTTTGCACTTTCTGACACCAGATTTCCTACGGAGGAATGATCCATCTTGGTGAAGGTAGTTGCAGGGCCAGCTGGCAGCTGCAGCACAAACGGCTGGACTCGGGAATCAAGAGATGAGCCCATCCACCGGTGTGGAGCCCTAAGGGAAAGGGTCAGTGAAGCCCACGGCTCCCCAGACAAACGGTGGTAGGGAGCAGTGTGCTGTGAAGCAGCAGGGTCCTGGGAGCTCTCCCACTGTGGTACCCAGGCCTCCTCCTCACACCCTGATCCCCCAGAAGCTTCTGTTTTACAAAGGGACTCTTCAGGGGGTGCTTCTTTCCCTCTGGTTTGGCCAGCTTCCAGGGCTGGGAGTAGGGAGGCCTCTCCCCACCTGTGGCAGGGCTGCAGACATCTATCCCTGCAGCCCCCATGCCCTGGGACATGGGGACCCCAGGGTCTCGCTGCACAGGAGCCTGGGAAGAGGAACCAGCCCTGCAACAGGAACACACCACTCCAGCCAAAACATGCTGTTCCTGTAAAAAAGCCATCATTTGGAAATCAGCAGCTGATGAAGAGACCTGTCTTCTGGACAAAGAGGGAATGGATAAAACAGACCCTATGCTTGGGTGAATGAATTGTTTTTGTTGTAAAATCTTCTTGATAACATGTCCCAGGTGAAAACCAACCCCAAAGCACGCAGACACTGCTGGAAACAACAACCCTTTCCACTCACTAGAGCTCTCCCTGTCACCAGTCTAGGGTGGGACAGCACTGGCTGCAATATAGAGACCATGGTATCTTGAAGGAAGATAAGGATGACTGCTTTATAATGTACCTGAGACCAGATATTGTAATGGTCTTTTTGTCCATAGGAAAAAAAAAAAAAATCTATAAAAATTTTCTCAATAAGTTCTATTACTGTGAAGTTACTGACTAGGACTGTTGATTTGCTGCTGGTGGTGCCTCTCACAGCCAGAGCTGATCCTCTGAGGAGGTCTGTGGTCAGGATGACCCCAGCATTCAGTGACTTGAACCTAAAACTGATCAACACCTAATCCTGGCAACCCAGGGAAATGCACTGAAGGCTTTGGCCATGGCAGCTCTCCCTGCCCTGTATCTTAAGTACAACCATTTGTACTCCAACCTCCTGGGAGATGCTGTGAAAGCATTCTGGCAAAGCTGTTGAGGAAAGCCAGCTTTCTCAGGGCAAGAGCCTGCTGCCTGTGCTTGGTTGCCTAGGGTGGGCCTGGTCCAGTCCTGCTGATATCAAAGGATGAGTCTGAGGCAGGCACAAGACACAAACAGTCCAGGGTCAGTGGTGCTAACCTTGCCACCTCATTTTTCAACGGATCTGGGTCAGCTGGCAAAGCATCTGTGCCTGTCCGAAGCAGCACACTGCCAGCATGGTGGTAACAACAGCACTTCTCAGGGTGGTACGCTGGTGCCTGCACTGAAGAGAGTTCATTGCTCTCTGGAAACTCTGCCTAAGAACACGCTGCTGACGGGGAACAGCCAAACCCAGCAGTGACAGGGCTATGGAGGGCGTAGCAGCAGCCCCCAAATTCAGCAGCTATAAGCAGTTCTTAAATACAGTAGGGTTGTCGTGAAGCCTTCATCCTACCAGGATCCATTTTCCAAGGCACGCAGCTTTAAAGCCAGGCTTTGCCTCTAGCAAGAAACTGCAAAACTACCTTCTCCTGCTCAGACCTGGCACCAGCTGGGATCTGAAGTCCTGATGCTCTGCTGTGGTACCAAGGTCCTTTGTGGGTAGCAGCAGCAGTGGCGGCAAGATGGGGCTGGGAGAGAAAGCCAGAGGTACTGGCCGGAATCTCCAGCAGCAGGAGTAAAGCCTGCCCTAGCATTCAAGCCTGAGCAGGCAAGCACGGCTGTTCCACAGGCTCACAGTGCCATTAACTCACTTTCCAGCTGGCAGGAAAAGGTACCTGATAGCTCAGCGAGACCAGCAGACTCCCTGAAGACAGACACAGTCCCTCTTCGTCCACCCTCTTGTTCCCTTGCGAGTAGCCAAAGGCATAGGCAAGGTAATTTTTGTCCATTCCACTGGGTGCATGATCTTAAAACCAGGCTGTACCTCAGGAGGAAAATCCCAGCTTGGCTTTCTGGTTCCCAGCTGGAGACACCAGGGCCCACAAAAGTGAAAAGCCCTATTTATACTCCAGCTGGGCAAGCGATGCTTGTAATCACATCCAACCCCTTACCAGCCTGCTGTGTTCACTTTTAATCCCCTTCTCTGCATGGAGCAGCACCACCAGTCAGGCGGAAACCCTGTACAAGGTCCTAGGGGCAGGTTCAGAAGAGGAAGCTGGGACACAGCACTGAGAATACTCTGGGGCACATTTCCCCTCTCCAACATCACTTCAGACACACACTAAACAGGACAATGCTTCTCCCATCAGAAAAGAGACAGCAGAAGGAGAACCAGGAGAGCCTGATCTCAGCTCAGCTGAAGTCCCAAGCTCAGGGCTGGAAGGAATAAGGGTCCCAAAAAGAAAAGGCAGACAGAAATGCCACTGACACCCATGACCAAGCATGGAAACCGCCAACATGCAGCAGTCCCACCAATGGAAGGAGGAGCTCAGCTCCTGTTTAGTCCAGCACTGGGGCCCCTACACCTCCCTGAGCACCCCAGTGCATCTGGCAACAACCCCCAGCACACTGGATCACAGGGAAGCGAAATGGGCTGGCGTTCAGGCCCACAACCACCACATCAAGGTGAAGGGCTCTGAATATGAAGCAGACTTGTTCACCCTGGACTGGTTTCAGGACAGTTGCTGTTCTCCTGCTGTGTCTCTCATATCATTGGGATTTATGCACACTTCTTGCTTCTGGTGAAGAAAACACTGAAACAGAACTTTCCTAGGGAATCCCTGCAGCAGAGAGCCCTGAATGTCCTCCAGAACACTATGAAGATGTGCAGGAACTCCAGATGTACAGTCAAAAATAGGTTTACTGGAATGTCTTTAGTCACAGCTGTAAGCAGCAATACTTAAAACACTGAGCTTGTGCATTCCCATGGCAGGACCAGAAAGTCTTCTGAATTGTAGAATCTACTTATTTCTTTTTTTCTCTTTTTTTTTTTTTTTAACAAAAGAGAAACAACATCCTTGCAGTTCTCCACAGAAGGGTCAGTTCCCTGTAACATAATGGTATGTTTCTCTTCAGACATTTTGCCCCTCCTTTGCTCTGATGAAAGGACAGAGTCCCCTCTGCCTTCCATAGCAGGCAGCGGGGAACTATTCAGATGGTATTATCATTAATATTAGAACTCAACCATATATACAGATAAACCGTAGTGGCAAGGGACAAGTAGCCAGCTCCAAACCAGAGACACAGAATTCCACAATACAGGCGGTTTGGGAACTGAATCTTCTGTTATAAAAAAAGTCTGACAGCAGGAGCAGGTACTAGACCAAAAAAAGGGTCATTTGGCAGTTCTTAAAACGCTCTGTTAGGACTGGCTACTTGCCACTGCCTCCTCACTCAGAGAAAAACAACTTCAAAGCTATATACAGATATCTCACTTAAATTACACAGCAGTTTGGTTATCCCAGAGCCAGCTCCACTGAAGCCTCCAGCTGCCCCGTCAGGTATGGTACTTCAGGACTATGGGTACTGGAAAACACAAAGAAACAAGCTCTCAGCCATGCACCTTTGCATGCAACATCAATCCCTGCCAGAGAGATCCCTCCCATTTCTGTAGTGACAAACACCAAGCAGCTGCAAGGGAAAGTGTGTTTCCAAGCTCAAGCTAATGCAATCTGCTGCCCCCACACACACTAGACAACATTTCCTGTCACCTTCATCTCTTTCCAGCTTCCCAAAATTAAACCAGATGGGATTTTCCATCAGTCTCTCTCTCTCTCTCTCTCTCTCCAGTGCTCCCACCCTGCTGCCAGCTCTGCCTCTCCTGCTGCAGGCTGTGTGTCAGCAGGACAACAGGCCGCAAGGGTTTTGCCAAAGTAACGAGGACTGTTACAGAACTGCCCTTGGCCATGGTCAGTGGGAGGAAAACCCTCTGGACCCAGTGGAACAGAAGAGCTGCACTGCTAGGCTGGGCTGCTGGGACCCCTGGAGCACTTCATTCTGCAGGCAGGGGGATTAATTACTGCTTCTGCCTGGAAGAAACATGCTCTGGTTGTTGTTACCCATTTGCTAGGAAAATGAGCGGTATCTCCACTCTGGGGAGCTCCAGGCTGAGCAGAAAGGGCAGAGGGCAGGGGAAGGGACCAACAGTAGAGCCACAGCAGCTACTTGCTGAAAACTAAGCAGCCTGGCAGCTTTGGGGAGGAGAATTTGCAGGGATCAGACCCACCGCACCATCTGGTTGATGTATGTGGAGAGGCCTTTGGGAGACATTGGGAGGAGTCTGAAACTCCTCCATCTACTCCTACCAACCTCGGGATCAGTTGGTACCAACCCTGGATGGGTATAACATTGGCAGGGCAGGGCAATGTTGGCTTTCTTTGGCCATGGTCAGCAGGATTTGGTTTGAGCCTGCTCCTCTGCGTTTAAACCTTGCAGAAGAGCAGCATGGAGCGGCCTACGGGCACCATTTCTGACGGCTTAAGGCAGAGTGGGGCCCAATGGAAGAAGGTCAGGTGCTCTACCCCAGCGACAACAACACTACAGTGTCACTCATGGTGTGGAGCACCAAGAATATTTCGATGCCAGAAATGGCTGGGGTGACCTGGAACTACTCACCAATGATCACAAGCAGGAGAATGACTGCCACCAGCGCTATGATCGCCTTCATCTGCAAGGGAAGCACAGAGGTGTGTTACACGAGTGCCATGTGTAGCTGTTTCTACCTGAAAGAAGGCCTTTGGCTTCCAGCATCTTTTCAGCTAGAAAGCAGAGCTTCTCCATCCCCTCCCAGGGAAGCAGGGGTAACCGGGCCTCCACAAACCCACCCTGCCTGTTCCCATCCTTGCTCACCTTGCAGCCTCGCCACCACATCTGTCTCCGAAGCTGCTTGGCTCTGTTGCTAAAAGCGGTTGCGTTGTCTGATAAACTTTCTATTGAAGGAAAGAAAGGAGGCGATTCAGCAGCGTGCACACAGTCAGAGCATCCACTCATTCTAACTCCACTGAGTTTTAAGCAATAAATGGCATTAGGGGAAATGACCCAACCACAGCGTGATTCACCAAAGCCACAGCAGATGCCAGTATGACGCCCTTCGCTAGAGTGCACACAGACCTGCTGTCCCACTGAGTCCCACTGAGCCCCCTTTGTACTGGCTGCCCTCTGAGGACAGGAATTTGCTCTGCAGGCCAGCAAGTGAGTGGACAACTGAAACACTCAGGGCCGCTGGGAGACAGACCAATCTACCTTTGCTTGAAGGACCAACTAGATCACAGCACCCAAATGCCTCCAAACTAAAACACCTCTGCACAGAGCAGCAGAAGGTGGAGGTGGAAAGAGGAGAATGTCAGCACAAAGTCAGATCTGCAGCCCAAGGCTTAAGAAACACCACTCCCAGGAAGGACAGAAATACAAGCCCAGGTGTGTCATTAGGCACTTTAGAACTGAAACCAGGTAACTTGGCCCAGCAACAAGAAAGAGATGTGGGGAATGGGCCAGCAGAGCTGCATTTAGCATCGCACCTGATTTATCCTGCAGGTCATCCAGCCGCTCGCCTCTTTCAATCACCTTTGTGATGTTCTCCTGCATAACATCCATGACTTCGTCCACCTGGTTCTGGACACTAGAGCAGAGCAAAGGCAGTGTGAGGAGCAGAAGCAAGCACCACCAGCTGTGCATTGCAGTGCCAGTCCTCGCTCAGAGCTGCCCAGGCTGGCGGCATCTGAGAGCTCACGGACAAAAATCCAAGGGGACAACAGTGGAGGCAGGTTGATGGGACAAAGAAAAAGCTAGAGGCACAGCATGGCCTGGGGTGGGTCTCTGGCAACCCCAGGAAGGGCAGGGATACCCAAGGGATTCAGAGAGAGCACTGGGAAGTCAGCTGAAGCAGGGCACCCTGTGTTAACACCTTTAACACTCACATACACTAAGAAAAGGCACTGACTGCTGTTAGTGGGCACCTCTGCTGCAGAAGAGCTCACAAAGGGAAAAAAACCCCAACCCAACCGAAAAAACCCACACCTTATATTTCCAGATTACATAGAACCTCACACCACACCTCTGCTAAATAACTTGGGGTGAAATCAAAGTAAGGTGCACTCCCCTCTCCGGGAATTGAGTTGCTAAATGAAACCCACTCTGCCAGAGGCATCAAAAGGACAGTAAAGAAATGGCTGATAGGAACTAAACCAAGTTATTATAATCCATCTTCTCATAAGTTATGCAACTCTGTGGGTAGTCACTTCAGTGAAAAGTAGCCTAAATCACAGCCGCAGGGTTATTATAAATGCATTTATTCACTCCATAAAAAAAGCCACATTGGTAAGAGAGAAAAATTCTCCTGGTGGAAAAATACTGCTACATTCTGGTTTGTATTTTGGAGCTAATACACTTCTATTTTCCTGGAGATAAAAATAAGAAATTTCTTGAGGCCCTAGGGAGACAATACATTGTTTGAGACATACCGTTCCCAGAAAGTAAATGGCAACAGCGATGTCTTGGAGGCAACGCTACACACAGGGCAACAAAACAGAAATAGCTCCAGGCCACTCGCTCTGTGTAAGTCTTAGGTTTGACAGCCTAGGTTGCCTTGATTAAAAACATTTAAGCACTTCAAACATACCAAAATGCACCCAGCATTTACTAAATATGCAGCACAAATAGGCTATTTCAGCAGCTCTCCACATTATAAAAACAAGCACCTCTTATTAATAGCACAGTACCAGTGTCCCCAAGGGGAAGGAGGATTGCCAGCGCCTCATCTTTAGCACCTGCTTAGCGCCCACACTATTCTGCTTCCCAGATTATCCAGCCAAGTCATCTTCTTCAGACCCACGCAAAGCCCTCTCCTCCCCACTGCCATCTCAAGGACATTGTTTGCCAAAATAAGGTCTTTATAGCAGCACCAGACCCAACTCCACCACTCAAGAGAGCCATCATCCAGCCCCTAAGCTCAGAGTGCTTGGTACAACAAGGACAGCATATCCTCCACCACGGCCTGGGAAACCAGGGCCAAGAGGGACTCAGAGCAACTTGGCCAAGGCCATTCAATGGGGCACTGCAGAACCAGGAACAGGGTTCCATCCTAGCCACCATGCTTCTAATTAATTAATAAGAGGCATAGGTTCACATTGACTTATTTCTCCTGTCAGCTTGTGCTGAGACGCAGAGGTGAGGAGAGGCTGCAAAAAGCAATAGTGGTTGCAATGGAAAAGTACATGCTTTGCTCATATTTACTTATCCTTCCAAAAACAAGCAAGGAAAGTCATTAAAAGAAAAGGCTTTTTTCTCCCCAAAAAGCTCTAGAAAGAGTCCCAGATCTTTGAATATGAAGGGGCTTCCCATCTTAGTACTACAGGTCAGGCTCTGCAGCACCACTGCACTGAGGCTTCCAGAGATGGAACCACCAGGCAACACCCCTAAAGCCAATTTCTGACTCAACAGCCCTTGTATGGCACATTCTGGACTCCAGCAGCGCACACAAAAACTTGCTTTATTTAGGACACCGTAAGAAAGGAATGTGCTTTCCCTGTGCTGCATCTCAGAGTACACAGGAACAGAATCTACACTGTGCAGTGGCAGCCCCTGCCTTCCACATGGATGGCAGACGCCTGCCAGGAGTTTCTTATCTAGAGGGGAAAGGCACAGATAAACGCCTGTTCTGATGCACTATTTGTTTTACAAGGTATGAAGTGAGGGGCAGAGCTGCCACTGTTGGGAAAGAGCAGAAGTGGCACTGAGGGTGCAGGCAGATGCTGCCTGGGGAATGTGTGGCGGTACCCTATGGAGCCAAGTGTCTACCCCACGAAGGACACGCACAGCCCCGTGGCCCTTCCCTGGGGCAGCGGGTAAGGATGTGAGGAGGAGGCATGCTCTGCGAGGGGGTTCCTTACCTTGGCATGACAGACAAGTCCCAGCTCAGAGCTGCCAGCAACGCTGCTACAGCTTGGGGCGAGAGGAAAAGCAGAAACATCTGCTATCCCAGATGAGCCAACTTGGCAAAAACTCTAAGGCCTTAAACATCAGTTCCACAGGCAGAAGACTATATCTGCAGTATGTAAATGTTTCCAAAATCATTTACTGGTTTCAAAATAAAGAGCTTTCCTCCCACAACAGATTCGTAACTAAGATATCTTGGTAAAATTAGTGAGCAGGAGCACGCAAGATTACAATGCATTGAGGAATATGCAGTGCAATGCAATGCCGCCTGTATCCCCGCCAGTACAAGTCAGAGCCTGGAGAGATGCTGTTGCAGTCCCAGGACACCCCAAAACATTTGAGGCAGAGTGGGTAGGTATGTAACTTCAGGCTGCTCTGCTGTGTACCAGCATTTGGGAGACACCTATGGAGCACAGCCCCCCACTGCTCAAGCTGCATCTCAGCATTCCACCTCTTTCCAGTGGAGCTGCTGGCAAAACGCTGCATGCCTCTGCTACCTGCCCAGAGCCCGGGCATGCCGTTAGCTGTCCCCAGGAGAACAAAACATTTCACAGACAAAGAACAGAGGCACAGAAAAATGAAGGCTTAAACTCTCACAAATGTCAAGGTGTTTAACTCCCATGAAACACAGACATTTCAGCACCCCAATACCTTTTGGTATCTGATGCAAAAGAGAACCCTGAAGAAAAAACAGGAATGAAGAGACCAAGCCAGGGAATGAAACTTATCTCCACACAGTGCTTTAACCAGACCTTAAGCCAGTCTCTGTAGCAGTGATGGGCGGGAGAGAGCAGAAACAAGAGCTGCATCTCCATGAGGGGGCTAAAAGATGCCCAGCCTATGTATTAGCCCTGAAGTTTCAGAACAAATTCAAAAATTCCCACTAGTTTGGCATGCTTGAGGCTGGAAACTCAAGTCACATCAAGAAGAAAATATTTTCTTGTTTTATTTGGCAAGAGAGGATGAATCCTCTAATATGAAGCGTATTTCCTGTTAGGGAGCTATTGGCTTGTGACACATTCATTTCATGTGCTTCACTCCTGCCAGATTTCCAAGAGAAATAAAGTAGAATAAATACCTGCCAGGGAAAGGGAGTAAGACAAAAGCCTAAATTATGTCTCCCATGACCCTCCTTCTTACCAATTACTGCAAATACGATGCTTTCAACAAGGACAGCAAGTGTACACCACCAAAGCAACAACAGGAGACCCAATGGCGCTTAGCTTGGTTTAGATTCCTCTCTTCTTGTGCTTTGTCCAGAGTAGAAGGAATAAGCCTTTCCATTTTGGCTGCACCAGGTCAGCTACTGAAAAACTCCCTGGGCTGGTCACGGTGTTGGGCTAGCAACAGTGCTGCATTCTTCAGACACCGTAAACAGGCCGTGCACACACCATGGGGTGTGCTGCTCAAGGCTACTTCTTGTCTCCAAGCTGGCTGTTTACAGCCAGAATGACACACTTCTATTTTCTACCCCAGCAATATTAATAGTGCCATGTATTTTGGTGTAAATTACACCCAAACACCCCTCATTGTGGCAGTACCTCAAGGAAGAGGGAATAGGATGGAGAATCAAGCCAGATGGACGGTGCAAAGGCAGGCCAGCAGAGAACAGTGCTCCCTGAGGCACGGCTCTCTGAAGAGGGGCTGACCGGCTGCTGTACTCAACAACGGGGCATCAACGCTGAACTGTCACAAATCCCTGGTTTTAGGTTGCTGCTTCATCCCAGCTGTGAGGAAGACAGCAGTCTATGCCTCCCTGAAGCCTCTGAGTCCTTGAAAGGATTATACCCAACAATGATGCCTGACAACACAGTCTCTGTATCACATTCAAATGAAAGCCGGGACTATGGCTGGGGTCCACTGCTCAAACAACTGCCGGCCATCAGCAGCCAGGCCCTGGGAAGCTGCTGTCAACTCTTGCCTTCAAACCATTCCCCAAACCCTCCCCCTCTTTGGGACGTAACTTGAGGCTTGCAGCGAGACAGAGCCACTGGGGCCGAGCCCCAGTACTGGGGATGATGGGGCCACCCTCAGCAGCACAATGGGAGAATCACAGGGACTGAGACCTGGCTCCTGAGGAGCCACAGCAGCATGCTGAGCCTCATCACCAGCACGAGCAGGAGCCTGAATGCAGCAGCACAGTCACCTGAAAGCAGAAACATCAGCGGTGCAGGAAGTCAGGCAGCACAGAAAAGGGGGCAATTTTAGTAGCATTTTTGAAAAGATGACCTGTGATGAGAGGATCCTTTTCTAAATAAAAGAAACCCTGGTGGAAGATGAACATCCCACCTTCCCCCGAAGAGGCACTAAGAACTCTGACAACACACATTCAGGACAAAGGCTGGAAGCAAAAACAGAGAAAAGAGATCACTTCTCCCTTACCTGTTCTTCGTAACTTTGGGGAAAAGGATAAAAGCCTGTTAAAAGCTACTTTCAGCTTCAACCCATCCCATGGGGAGGTCTCAGAGGGAGCCTAAAGGACCCCATGCAGTGTCCACACCAACCGAGCAGCTGTTAGAACAACATAGTCTGAACTTCCAGACACCTCAGGACAAAACACAGCATGGATGGGACTCTGACACTTCCTCCTGCCACTATTGCTGGCTCTAACTCACCTGTTTCCCCTACAAGGTTTGCAGTATTCGCCACCATCTCTTTCTGCAGCTGAGCCAGCCTTGAGATCTCTGCTGCCAAACTCTCCAGCCTGACCCAAGCCCCTTTGCTGCCAACGACAACTAGGAAAAGTTTCCAGTCTCGCCCCTCACATTCAATGTGTTCTGCACCTTTGCTCCCATAATCCCATCACTTTTTCCTCTTACCCAATTCTCCATCCAGTTTCCTTTTACACCTATCTTCACATCTTATTCCTCCAGCCCCATACAACTACAGTCTCTCTAGCTTTGGTCAGCTATGCCTCAGCTCTCCAAATGCTTGAATTCTTCCTTAAAATGTCTTTTCCTTGTAGTGTTTCAGCAGCAATCCAAACCCTCTTCTCCTCCTCTGCTGAAACCAGAGTGAACTGCATAATTACGAGACCAGGCATCAAGCCATCCAGCACAAGGGCCAGTCTGATCAGAAACTTAGTAACAAGCTCCATGACAAGAAGTGATGACTGCATACTGCAAGTGCTTATTAAACAAAGCAATCAACATTGATGAGAGCAGAAAATAGATACTATTTTATAATAGATGCTCTAGGTACTAGCTGGATGTAGCCTCTCGCTACCCGAAGGGACATATTCCGTACCAGGTCCAGTAGGCAGGCAATCTCTGGCAACAGGCAAGCCTCATGTGTATTGGGCATTAGTCCCATCACACCTATGAACCCACCAGCTCCTGGGTGAATTCTGTTTTCATTTTTCTTCCCCTTCACAGCTGCAGTGCTATCCTCTACCTAAGCCCTGCTCCATTCTGCCTGGTCAAGACAGTGGGAACAGAAGAGCTCCTGTTTTTCCCCACCACCAGAGAAGGCATTCCTGTAATTCCTTTCCAGCAGAGGAGTACAAAGGGATAGACATCACCCCATCTCCACCTTTTTACTGGGGTGGGACTCCACTCATAAAACCAATTCTCATCCTTCTCATTCACTCCAGAACAGCCTGACCCTGCCCTAGAAGGGAGGCTTTATCCACACTGGCTCAACTCCAAGGACCAGTGCGCCTCTACCAACAGCATCCTCACACCCTGGAGAGAGCAGAGATCCCCTGAAAACTCAGGGCGCAGTGACTGACCCGCCTCCTCTTGTGTAACTCAAGTGCACTTCACCCCTCAAGGTAACATGGCAAGCAAGCACACAAGCAAGCACTGCTAACACTGACGTTGGCAATGAGTCATCTCATAGCTGCACTGGCTTCTTCCCGGCATGAAAAAAATCCCTAATGATGAGCAACACTCAGGCTGCACACAAGACAACCTAGTCTGAATACCACCCGGTCATCAGTCCCTGCACAGATCTCTGTTCCGGC
Source organism: Athene noctua (assembly GCF_965140245.1). Classification (NCBI taxonomy): domain Eukaryota; kingdom Metazoa; phylum Chordata; class Aves; order Strigiformes; family Strigidae; genus Athene; species Athene noctua. Next base: position 29,500,398 of record NC_134041.1, read on the forward strand.
TCCATGGAGCTCAGCAAAGGAAACAGTGCAACACAAAACAGTGGTCTGTAAATATCCCCCCCTGCTTTCCATTAAATACCACCATGACATCCCTCATAGGAAAGGACAGGACAAACTGGAGCTCAGAACAAGCATCATCCAGGAAATGACTCGATGGGAGAAGGATCCAGAGTGTTCACTCCTTCCTTCTTGCCCTAATACACTCAGTAATCCTTCTCCAGCTGTAATGATTTCCTGTTTTCCAGATGCTTTGACCCACTGAGTCACTGCTCATCAGGTTTTTATCTGGAGGAGGCCAGAGGACCAGCCACTGCCCAGAAAAGATGGTCCTGGTATGTTCCCAACCACTTGCTTTCTTGAAACACTGAGAAGCAAGTTACATGATGAAGAAAAAAAGCAATGAAACAATAAAAAATAGTGCTAGTGAAGGATGAAACTGAGAATTAATGCTCTAGAAAAAGAGCCTCATAAAAGCAGAGAACAGGTCACTACCAGAATACAGCAAGGGCTTTAGAAACTCCACTAAGCTACTGTGATACAATCCTATCCCTTTGCCTCTGTTAACACACAGTTTCTTGATACCTTAAATCAAATTTGAGACTTCCCTGAGCTGTGGGCACGTAGGGTAGGAAATGTCAATTACAAGAATGGAAGCCCAAGCCATGTCCATATTCAGAACTACATAGAAATACTCTGTTAAAACAGCAGCAGGAGCTCACAATGCCAGAATAAAATATTTTCTCTGTGACACTGAGGAACAAACAACTTACTGCCTGATCTTGTCATTCCTGGGTCCAAATCTTGGTCCAGAAGGCCCTCTCCTGCAAGCAGAAAAGAGAACAATCAGATGGAGATACACTGAAAACATGTTTTTAAAAGACTTAGAAGATATGCAAGAGAGAAGCAATGCCTTGTGGACAGAGGATTGTTCTCATACCTCCCATGAGCCCCTCCCATGTCTTAGGATATGTGGGACACCCCACTCTTATAAAGGTCACACCTACTGAGTCTTAATTCATGCTCAGTGCCAAGGTTCTGGGAGATCAACTCAAAGGAATCAAAGGTTTTGATTCCCAAGCCCCCACCTATGTGGCAGGGAGCAGCTTTTGGTATTTGACACTTATGGTCTCGGAGCTGTAGGCAGTTAAGACATCACATTCCCTATAGCACCTGTTCAGAAACTCACAAGAAAAAGTCTTCCTCTTCGTCTGAATCTTCCTCCAACAGGTTCCTCTGCAAACACAGAAGAAAACCAAACCACCTCGTCAGTAAGCAACTACCATTTCACACACACACTTCCAGCCCTTAGGACGCAACCAGCATCCTCCAACTGCAGGTTACACACGAGCCCTCCTTTGGAGAGGATTGACGGCACTTTTCAGGTGTCTGGAGTCGTGCTGTTTCTCTCTGCTTGTGACCAAGGGCTGAGCTGGATGTCTCTGTGCTGCTATTATCACCTCGGCAGCATTTGCTAATTGTCTAAAGCACGGACTGATGCACAGCTCTGCAGCTCCAACTGGAGACAACTCGCACCTCTGCCACCAAGCCAAACTGGATTTGTGGCAATGGCCAGTTGTCTGTGCAGGTTCAGACCCCAATTCTAGGGATCAGCATAACTCCCTGTGACGCAGAAGCAATTGGCACATCAGCACAGTCAACCCTGCCTTGGAAAGCAGCAGGCAGAGCCCCCGCACAGGCCTGCTGTGGAGGGCAGGCCCTCTCTGCTCGAGGGACGATCCCAGCGCTGCACTCGGTCAACAGCAGCTGCTCAGAAAACATCAGCATCACCTACAGCCACCCTGGGGCATCCCACCAACGCGGGAGGTCAGACCCACTCCTGATTTGGAGGACGTGGTTTCTCCAGCCATCTGATAGCAGCAGGTGCAAGAAGGACAACTGCAAGGAAACACACTGGGCTCCCTGCACGGCATGTCCAGAGGGGTTAGCCCCTCCAAACCCCCAACTCAGGCAAAGGCTAAGGCTGGGCTGGAAAGCAGAGTGGCTTGGTAGCTCCTCTGCTTCGTGCCAAAGGGCTCCTCCTGGGCTCAGATTTGCTGTTCTAATACACCCCATCAGATGACACAAATGCTGATTTTTAAGAGCAACCCCAACTTAAGCCTGAAAGTTTTGGACAAGTATGTTACTAGAGTTCATTTCTCACATCAGGGCAGCGTGAATTGTCCAGTCAAGTGGAGGGGTCCCAGTAACATCTACTTAGTCAAAAATAATCAAGAGCAGGAAATGGCACACTAAACACGTGGGCCTAGGAACACATCAGACAGTCCTTCCAGTACCAACAGCTGCTGCTGCTTCCCCTGTGCATAAATTCAGGCTCCCACCTGCAAGCACAGTGCTCTTATTTTGAAGCTCACCTACATTCCATGCTTGTCACATTTGCTCAATCAACGTAAGCAACCCACAAGACCATGCAATAGTTTCAACTATCGCCTCCTTCAAGGGATGAACGAACTGCTCTTGACAACATGGGATCCTCGTCTCACTGACAGCTATCATGAACTGTAGCAACATTTTAGACTACAGTCTAAACTTGGTTTTAGCACACTATGACCCAGAATAAACATATGAGGTTAAATCCACTTGTCCAGAACTGCACTATTTTGATCTGTATTCAAAGCCTGAAACATCAAGGGACCTTGGTGACAAGGACAAAATGCAGCTGTAAAGTGCAAGGCTCTCACAAGAGCCCTTCAGACAGCTGCGTGGGGAAGAGAGCCGTGACGTGCTCAGGCCAAGTTCTGTGGAGAGATTGAAGCAGGCTGGGATCTCATGACCAAAAGGAACTGGAACAGGTTCTCAGAACAGCCGTGTCTCCTAATGAGGGTTGCTTTAAAATACACAGATGAGGTCTGCTGCACGGACAGTCTCTTCACTAACTAAATGTCGCTATCAAGAGCGATACGGCTCCCAGGCCCCATGGCTGAAGATGGTGACAGGAGCCCCTCGGGTAAAGGGAGCTGTAACTTACCATACACTGGCCTGGCAACTAATGGCACAAGGCAAAGCCAGGGGCCTTGGGGTCCCCAAGGTGTGTTTAACACCCACCTGCCCACCATGGGCACCTTACCCCAGGCACCCCTGTGTAAGTAACAGCCTGCTATGGCACCGTTGCGGCCACCGGCACTGGAGGGACAGGCTGGTCCTGCGCCCCACCGGCACTCACCCGCTCGCTCTTCACTGAGCCCGTCACCTCGTCGTCGTTCAGGTGCCGCTTGAATTTCGGAGGCATGGTCTCTACCGGCGGGAGAGGTGGCTTCGGGCCCCTGAGGAGAAGCCTGGAGGGGAGGCGCAGGGAAGGGCCGGGTCACCTCGCTGCCCGGCGCCCGAACCGCGGCGGCGCCCCGGCCGCCCCTCGCCCTGGCCTAGCAGAGCAGGGGGAGCGCCCGGCGGGTGGCGGGGCCGCGGAGCGCCCCTACCGCTGAGCCCGGAGGGGTGGGGGGAAAGGGGGAAACGGCCGCGGGACTGGGGGATGCAACGGCCCCGCGGGTGGAGGACGGGACACGCAAGGGCAGGCGGCGACCGGCCCCCACGCCTTCACCCGGCCCCGCCGTTCCGGCCCAGCCCTCCACCGCCTCGGAGGCTGCCAGGAAGCGGAGCCGGTGCCCAGACAGAGGCCCCCCACGCCCGCAAGACCCCACTACTGCCGGCGCCACCCCGCTCACCGGGCTCCGCTCTGGGCCGGGCCGGCGGGAAATGGCCGGTGCGGCAGCGGCGGCGGTAAGTCAGCTGTCCCATCGACCGGCGCGGCGCTCCGCCGGCCGCGCCGAGCACCGAGCTATCGATGGCGGGCCGGGGCCGTGGGCGGGGCCGTGTGGCGGCGGGGGCGGGGCCGTGTGGCGGCGGGGGCGGGGCCGGCCCCGTCCCAGTGCCGGGGGAGCGCTGGCTCGGGAGCCCGGGGGCCGACGGCGCCTCCGCGCCAGCAGCGGGGGGGTCCGGCCACCTCGGCCCCCGGCATCGTCCCTGGCACACGGCCCCAGCAGTGAAGCCGCTGGCGGTGGCCGCAGGCTGCCGGAGCCCGGCCAGCGGCCTCGGGGGGGCCGTGGGGAACCGCCGGCTGCCGCTGGGCAAAAGCCGCCGCCGCCACAGGCATCTGGAAAGTTCCGGCTTGGCCATCCCCCCCCGCCGCCCCGACCCTCTCCCCGCCGCCCTCCCGCCCTATAAATGCGGGCAGCAGCGCCCGGCGTGCGGCGGAGCCGAGGGCAGGGGCTATGCTGGGTGCCTGGCTGCTGCTCTGGGGGGGCCTGGCCCTGGGCGGCCGTGGCGAGACGGCCTTCCTCCGGCGGGCCGATGACAGCGCCGGCCGCTGCACCTACTCCTTCACGGTAGCCAGCCCCGTCGAGGCAGCTTGCCCCGATGCCGGCGGCGTGCCGGAGCTCCGGGCCGAGCTGGCTGCTCTCGCCGCCCGCCTGAGCCGGCTGGAGAGCCGGGAGAGGGGCTCGGGGCCACGGGGCGGCGAGGTGGGGGTGGCACCGGAGCCCCAGCCCGCCGGTCGCCTAGAGGCTGCCTATAGCGAGCTGCTGCGGGCCAAGTCCCAGCTGGAGGAGGAGAAGGGGCGGCTGGAGCGAGAGAAAGAGGAGCTGGGGAGGCGGCTGGAGACCAGCACCCAGGAGATCACCCGGCTGCGGGCCACCCGCTGCCCCCCCGGTAGAGAAGGGCCCGGCCGCGACACCCTGCGTGCTCCCGGCAAAGGTAAGTGCTGGGGCCGGGACCCCCTGTACAGCCTCGCCACCGCCTCCCTGCCACTGACTCTTCCCTGGGCACTGGTCGAGTCCCTTTGCTGCCCCCCACATGGTGCACCCACTGCTGCCTCCTCGCTCTTAGGCACCCCAGTAGGGTCGCAGCCCACTGCCTCAAACCCCCTCCCCATCCCTAAATCAGGGCTGGCAGCCAGAGCCCCCTCCTCATCCCATCATCTGCCCCGAAGCAGAGGGGGGCCGCAGGGGACGGTGCTAATCCAGGGGGATTAGGTGCTTCTGCCAAGAAGCATTAAACCCCGCACCCGGGGGCCGCAGTGGCTGCGGAACGAGGTCCCCATCAGGAGGTCACAGACATGCCCTGCTGCAGTGGGACAGGCACCAGGCTCCCGACCGAGGCGTTGGTGTTTAGGGGAGCAACCGTCTGGTGTAGAGCCCCTCGCTGAGGGCGGTGGAGGGCAGGCGTGGCGGTGAGGGGGGCTGGCTGGGCCCCTGCTCACGCTGCACCTGGCTCCGCCACAGCCCCCCGCTGGGTCCCACAGCCCCTCACCTACCAGGAACTGCAGTCGGAGAGGACGGAGGTTTCCGTGTCCCAGCCGCTGGAGGAGATGGCACTCGGCCGCCCAGGGAGCAAGGACTCGGGTACTGCCACTGGCCCAACCAGCCCCATGCTCCGCTGCTAACAAATACCGGTTGGCCCTCCCGAGGGTCTCACCGGGTGCTGCTGCCACCAAGAAATAACCCCTTTCTCTCCCCTCCTGTCCCTGAGCAGGCTGCGGCGAGCTGGTGTGGGTGGGGGAGCCTGTCGTCTTCGGCCGGGCAGAGTCCTTTGCCGGCAAGTATGGTGTGTGGATGAAGGACCCTGAGCCCGTGCCCCCCTTCACACGGGAGACCACCTGGCGTGTGGATGCGGTGGGCGCAGAGGTCCGCCAGCTCTTCCAGTACGAGGCGGCTGAGCAGCTGGCCCAGGGCTACCCCGCCAAGGTGCACATCCTGCCGCGGCCCCTGGAGAGCACAGGGGCCGTTGTCTACCGCGGTGGGCTCTTCTTCCAGCCCCGTCGCTCCCGCACCGTGGCCCGCTATGACCTGCGGGGAGAGGCTGTTACGGTCGAGAGGGAGATCCCTGGCGCTGGCTACCACGGGCAGTACCCCTACTCCTGGGGGGGCTACACTGACATTGATCTGGCAGTGGATGAGACGGGGCTCTGGGTGATCTACAGCACTGAGAAGGCCCGGGGGGCCATTGTCCTCTCCAAGCTGGACCCCGAGACGCTGAAGATCCAGCGCACTTGGGAAACCAACATCCGCAAGCGGGGGGTGGCCAACTCCTTCGTCATCTGCGGCACCCTCTACACTGTCAGCAGCTACTCGGCACACAATGCTACCGTCAACTTCGCCTACAACACAGCCACCAGCACCAGCCGGGCCCTCAGCATCCCCTTTGAGAACCGCTTCCGCTACCTCAGCATGGTGGACTACAACCCTGCTGAGCGGCAGCTTTTCGCCTGGGACAGCTTCAACATGGTCACCTACCCCGTCCGCCTCTCCCAGGCATAAGTCGGGGCCAGGGACACGCCAGCTCAGCCCCTGCAAGCCCCATATGTGCCTCAGCACCCCGCTTTGCTCCCCAACTTCCCCCCAGTGTGGCCGGGGGCGCTGCCTTAGACAGCGCTGAACGATGGTGGAGGCCACATGCTGCCCAGCCACGCTGCCATGGGGCCACCAACGTCCCTGCTGGCACCTCCAACAACATCCCATTGTGCTCAAGTGCAGCAGAGAGAAATTAAGTCCTCCAGAGCTCGGCTGAGCCAACAAAACACCTCTCCCCAGCCTCGGTGGGTTTTAGATATGCCATAGCAATACCCAGCCCTCAGCTGCTCCAGCATCCTCCTGGAGCACAGCGACGGCCAGGTGGGGGAGGTGGGGAGAGGCTGTCTGGGAGGATCCCACCTGAAAACATACACCTTCCCTAGTTGCAAGCAACCATCCTCTCTGGTGGGCTGGGGTTTGTGTTTCCAGGCTCCAGCTGAGCACAAGCACCACTGCTGCCCTCCAAGCCCCCCTCAGCAGCAGCAGTTTCAGGGAGGTCTCCCCAGTTCAGGCCAGCCTTGGGGAGGAGAGCAGTGTTCGCCTACCAACAGCATCTGAGCTCTCCTGCTGCGAGCCCACAAGCCTCACTGCATCCCACACCACCGGTGCCCGGGGGCATACCAGAGCTCAGCCACCTCCAAAAATCATTCGGCAGGATCAACAGCGGTGGGGAATACGGACACTCATTGCACAAACCTTGTTTTATTGGGAAAAAAAACAAGAGAGCAGCGATGAGGAGTCCTGGCAGAGCATCCTGCAGCTGAGCAGCCCCTTGACATGCCCTGCCCCTCTTGGCCACGCGCTTCAGCTTTACAGGCTGTGCTTGGCCACCAATGCAGCACGGCAGCTACAGCCCTGCCTGGCTGGCAGCGCTCCCCACGCTGGGCCAAAGCACGTGATTTTAACTATTTATTGTAGAAAGTTGGTAGGATGCTTTTTCTTCCTCCCTCCCCAGCGTTCGGGACAGCAGCAGCTGCAGCCCCCAGGGGATGCGCAGGGTCCCGGCTAAATAAAGGTTGCCCACCACCACTGTCTTGCACCTCATCTTTCCAAACCCGGCTTTTCCTGGGAGCTTGGTGGGCTGGAGCCTGGGGGGGGTGTGTGAAGCACTGGTGCCACCGTGGATGCACTGACAGGCTGAAGGTGCTAGCAGGGAGTGTAAAGCTTTAGCTAGGAAAATGTCACATTTGGGAGGCAGCTGCTGGTAGGGCTGGCCCCAGGAGCACCTTTATTTAGCATGAAGAAGGGCTGCAACATGGAATCAGAAAAAAAGTTAAAGCTTCAGCACTAAAGCCTGGAGATTTACAGAAGGGGAAAGATTAATGAGCTCCACTAGCAGGGCTGGGGGGTTGGGCTGGCTGGTGCCGGGGGCATCGTGGAGCACGAGGGAAGTGGCAGGACAGAGGCAGTCCCCCACTTTGCTGCTGCAGCACCAGGGTTGGGCTGCTCACCGAGGAGATTGTGGTGCTCCGAGCCAGGAGGCTGCAGGGATGGGCCCTAGCTCAGAATGGACCCTGTTCCCGAGGGCAGGAGACAAGAGGGTACCGGCAGCAGGTAGCACACCCTCCGCCACCATCAGGGCTGCCTCTGGGTGAGTCCAGGGCGGGGGGAACGGGGTGGGATGGGACACAACCATGGGACTGCAGCTTGGGCAGAAATCGGACCCAGAACATCAAAGGAGGAGGCTGAAAGACCACTTCTTGCTCCCTGCCTTCCCAGCCTTGTGAAGCTCACCCTGAGGAAAGGCATCTCCCCAGCCAAGGATGCTCCCACACAGCCACCATGGTGTTGTCTCCTGGCCTCAGAAAACAGGGTACATAGCCCCATCCCCCAAGCATCCCTTGGTCCTGCTGCAAAAACCCGGCCAGGAAGGTTGGTTGGTTGGGCCCTCATGCAGAGAAACAATGCAAAGGCTAGATCAACATCCAGGGGAGTAAAGCTAGGGGCACCCAGGAGCTGTCACATCTCCACTGGGACAGAGAAGAGGGAGGCAGACAGCAGGCAGCCCCTGCCTGCACTGACCCAGCCAGGGGCACAGGGGCAGCCTGGCAAACAGCCGCTCACCCAACGCACAGAAAACCTGCCACCAAGGATGGGAGAATAGCGTTTCTGTCTCAAAAGAGGAGAGGCAGTGGGGCTGGAGCCCCGCTTCGTCCCACAGCTCCCAGAAAGCGTGAGGCAAGCCCCCTCCAAGAGGGAAGCCTTGTGCAGAGGTCCCTGCGGAGCAGCAGCACCAATGCCTTCTCCCTGAACAAAGACACCAAGGGCAGAGCCCCAGCCCTTCCCACCTCTCCCTGTGCTGCCAGCACTGGGGTCTCCTCAGGCTGGGAAGTCCATCATTTCATTACCTAAAAAAACCATAAACAAAGACTGTAGACAGGATTTCCAGAAAGCTGGGTTGGAGCTGAACAATGCTGAATACACAGCTTTACTTAACAGGCTCTACAAAAACAAGTCTAGAGACCCTCCCCTCCTGCATCTCAGCAAGAAGCAAGCCCAAGCCAAGGGGGGGGTGCTGGCTCTGGCCCCAGTCACATTAACCCACTTCTGCTCTTGCCCTTGAGAGAAGTTACCATCTTTTTGCTGTTTTTTTTTTCCTCCTTAATTTCCCCAACAAAATTGTTTCCCAATTTATGGTAGGTTCAGCATAATTATTTGTGATGATCAGAGCTCTAGAAAAGAGATTACACACCAAATCCTACTCAAAATTAAAAAAGCAAGATCTATTCCAGCGTAAATGGCCAAGAGCAAGTTACCTGGTTAAATGTCATAAAAATATTCAGTGAACTGGAGTCAGTGACTGAAAGCTCAACCTGGCCTCAAAGGCAACCAGGGTAGTTCAGGACTGTTTTGGAGAGGTACACATGAAAATGGTGTTATTTGGATGCACTAAATGCCCAAGCATTTGCTTTTAATTAAGTTTCTGCAAAAATATTATCCTTGTTCTGCTCAGTACAAGAAATAGCCAGAAGTCTGGTACATTCCTGCAACAGAGTGTGGGAAGTTTGTCTGACTTTACCAATGGCTTTACTGGAGAATTTAAGATTAATCCTGAGCAGCATTTCCTTAAAAATAGTCAAGTGAAAGCTTTCCCATTTTTAGTGGGTCTTTCCCACATGAACCAGGCAGAAGATGCCTCAAACCCAGGAAACATCAGCATAACTTGGTTACTCTTTTCTAAGGCACACTTACAGACCAAACCGATGTTCACATTCACTCCATCCTCCCTTCCCTGAGTGTTTACTGTAGCTGTACTCATATGGTTCCTGTAAAAAATGGCGATTTACCTGTGGTGTTACCTACTCCGAGGTTACTTCTGCCCACGGCTCTATTTGTGGATTACAGCACCTTTCCTCACCCCACAGCGCTGCAGTTCTAACCCCTAAAAAACCTGACCTCAGCAGGAGACTCCAGCTCCTCTGGTGCCCCCAGGGCACCGCTTCCTGCCCAGCCACCCCACAGCCGAAGGGCTGGTGGAAGCTCAACCCCTCCTTCTGCCCTGGGCTCAAGGGCCAGGGGCAGTAGTACAGCAGCGAGTGGGTGTTGCTCACGGTAAATCGGGAAGGGAGGGGCTCGGGAGCAGCACAAGGAAGCCTCCCACATCCTTGGGAAGGCTCAGTCCTGCTCCCCGCTGCAGGAAACCTCTTGCTTTTTAACAGCCCCTTGCTGCGAGAGTGCCTGTGTTGCCCACAGGCTCAAACTGGCCGGGTCCATCCTGGTCTCTCCCGCGACGAGCAGCTCTTCTCCAGGCCCCAGCCCCGAGTCTCCAGCACCAGGCAGCTCACTAACACACCGGAGAGGCAACGTCTTGCAAACGCAACCGGCAGGCTCCTTCCAGGGCCAGATGGAAGCCGTGTTCTGTGAGGCCTTTGCTGGAGAACAAGATCAAAAGTGCTGGGGGAAACGATAATCAAGATGTTTCAAACTGTTTTTCTTTAGAAGTCTGTTTTCCCAAGCTGTAATACACACTCTTCACTTGGCACACGATGTTCAGGTGCTCTCCTTGCATCCTGCAGCACTGCACTAATCATGAGATTACCCGGATACTTTATTTAGAGAATACTTTATTAGTTTCTGTAATCAAACCCATGTAAATAAGACCGTACATATTTAATACAGTGCGTTACCCCTGTACAAATGGAAAAAAAAATTAAGTTTAACATTTCTAGACCAATATGGCTGTTAATTTCTGTACAATGCCAACTCACACTACAAGTGGGATACTTTTTTCCAAAGTTGACATCACAGCTAGTTTCCAAAAAAATCAAATTATATATATATTTATATAAAAAGATAACCAATAGCAATTCACTAGGCATCAATAGCAGCAACAGCCTTTCCAGCTTCTGCAGTCATTTGAACAAAATTATACACATTAGACTTTCAACTCTTCCTTCAAAAAAATGTAAAAAAAAAAATCCCAGAAAAAACCAGCAAATTCTGCTACTGATGTGGTACCTGGTGCTTTTTATTAGCTTTTTCAATCATTGTCTGGAAAAAAACCTCTAGAATAACATTATTAAAAACAGCTCCAGTATAGCACAGTCACTACTACATATCATAAGCAGGTACAGGATATCTTACATTCACAGAAGTATCATACAGTACTGTCCTACAGCTATAATACTAGAGGATACAATTAAAAAGGCATTTATTTGACTTTATTCTACTTTCCAGCACACTGTGGGCAAGGAGGTGGTGCGACGCAGCTCTGATATAAAGAATGCACCTTTTAGATAAAACTCTTTAATCTGATAAGGTTTCTTTTATTCTCATGGCACAGTTCTAAGTGCTCATTGCTGTATACAGACATAAGCTGGAAACCGTTTAAAGATCACTCGCATCATATAAAGATAGCTGGACAGGTGAACAGAACAAATCTGACTACTGATGCAATGAACTTTTCAACTCCAGAGGTGAATGACTGAGGGGGGAGGGGGTGTAGAGAACACAGGTGGCCAAGTAGCATTTTCATATGGTGAACTAAATAGTGTACTGTTGTCCAAGAAGCAGCAGCCAGCAAAGTACTGCCTTCCGAGGGAAATTCAGCATCACCAGCATTACTCTGTGTTACGTTCGGTTAGATGTCACGTGGCAATGGCAATTCTGCCAGCTACATGAATCCCTCTGTTTACTACAAGATAGAAGCTTAAGTTACTAAAAAACTTAACACACATTACTTGGCCCAGCACCATCTTCAGATCTGCATGTTCTCATACTCATGGGTTTATAAAAAGATAAGTAGCAGCTGAAGATCAGAGCCTGAAGAAAATAAGAGAATTCATATTGTCAGCTGTGAACATGCCTCCCCAACCACCTTCTTCCTTGCCGTTCCTATTTCTCTTTTTTCCCCCCACTTCGGGAAGCAAACAGGTGTGTAAGCCAAAACACGCGCACACACCAAAAGCAGCCTTCATGCTGTTAAAGATACAAGCCCAAAGAGCCTAGAAGCTTGGTTGGATATGCAGCAGTTTGCACCCGTAACTGCTGAGAGCTTCTATGTCCCTTTATGCTGTTCAGAGCCCTGGAGGGGGAAAGACTGCTGCCTTGTCCTTCGGGCTACAAATTCATGCTGCTGTCATCTCACCCGCCCTCCCTTCTTCCCCCACCTCCATGGAAACACAGCCTCTAAGATTTTGTTTCTTCGGTTTTGATTGCCTGAGGTTTGATTGGTCCAGTTCTAACAGGTTTTGTTGCCGTGGCAGGCGCTGGGGTAGGCTTTTCCTCGGTTTTGTCCTGGCAGACTCCTGAAGAGTCAGCAATTGCCTCGGTGGGTTTGCTCCCATTCTCGTCCACCTTCTGCGCTTTGCCTCCTATGGGTTTGCTCTGCTGCTGCTGTTCAGAAAAGAATCTCTGGGTGGACTGAAGTACCTCTGCTCTCTGCTTTGCCTTAAGAAATGGAGAAAATACATTTACTGAAGAGGGGACATTGGATTAAGAGTGAACTTCACAAAGCTATTTCCTAAATGAAAGAGGAAGAACTAACTGCAGTAGCCAGACTTTCCTAGAAAGGCACTGTCCATCCAGTTGCTTCCCAGATGTCACGACATCTGGGTGCTTGGCTCCTCAGTAGAAGCTTAATGTCATACCCAGGCTTCCCTTTCTATTCCTAATCCTCAGTCCAGAAAAGAGGATCAAGGACAACAGTTTGAAGCATCATCTAACATCTTTTCATGCCACTAGTAGTGCAGAACTTAAGAAGTATAAACACTGTCCACAGCAGGCTCAAACTGGAGCCTCACTCCTCTGCAGAAGTCAGACACGACCAGAAGGCAAATATGCCTACACACTGCCTGTGCCCTGGGCTGTGCCAGCTGTCATTGCTCCTGCCGCCTGGTCCAGACTCCCTGAGTACAGGATCACAGCAGCAGAAACTAGTCTGCGCATCTAAATTTTTTCCCCCTGTTGTTCTGGACACAGACTTCAAAGTCTGCAATGGGGATGCAAGTGAGCCACGTTCAAAGTTGTGTTTTATGTAACCTGAAGCCTTATCTGCTTCCCACTCAAAGCGAGTGCTCATCCAAGGAAGTGCAAACTATTGCCTGGCTTCCTTCAAGTCCCTCCTCTGAACTATACTGGTAACCTTGACTTGCACCTGTGAAATTCAGCCTTTGTAACTACATTTCATTTACAGCTTTATGCTGGACCTTTTGTTTGTCAGTGAAGCGCTGTGCAGACTAGATGCTTCAGACCAAGCACTTGACCTTCTTGTCCAGTCTCAGGCAAAGCAGGAGTTCTATTAAGAGTTCAATCTTTTGGAAGCTGCATGATTAAACCCAAAGCACTCAAACACCTTTTTTAAATTAAAAAGGTGTGTCTTAATACAAGAAACCCCAACTACAATACAGGCACTAAGGCTCCATCCATGTACCTCTAAGTATTTTATGCTTCTTTTACAGAAAAGGGGGATGGCAGGGTGGACACACACAATGAAACAGCAAAAGCCTGTAACAAGAGGTCTTGGCTTTAATACTATGTAGCTGCTCCAAGTAACACAGCCAGCAACAGAATAGGAAACAAACCTGTGAACTCTGATGCGCAGGACTGCAGCACCAGTTTAGTTTTACTGGCGCCAGAGGGACACCTGAAATCTTCTGCATAGGTCTCTGGCATCCCCCTGAGGTTAAGGCTAGAAGGCTGGATGACTGGATCACAAGTAACCAAGCATGACAGAATAACTGACATTCTTCTGAACAGTGTTTGCAGGAAGATTCAGAAAACCAGGATTGTATATTAGTATTTACTATGACTGGCTAGATTTAGTTTGTAATACACACTCGAGACAATATACTAAGCATCACCTAGTAAGTCTATGGAACTACCAAAACTAAATGGACCCAACACCTAGAATTTAAGGGATAATCAATTATTTTACAACCAAACATCACCAGGAAAAGCACACTCTTTTGCTTTTACACCTCAATGCACATGTCATGGCAAATGACAGTAGATGAAGGAGGTCCCCAGTATCATCTATTCATACAAGCAACTTATTCTGCAGAAAACAGGCTAAATGTACAATGGTGTCCCTGTGCAGATGCCCCGCACTGCAGTCCTGCCTTGGTAAGAAGAGCTTGCCTCAACCTGAAGGGTCCCAAAGTGCTTTAACACGTTAGATGACTCATCACCTGCTACTGAAATGCAGCCACCTCTTCTGTAGAGCGTACCACATTACTGCATTCTACCACGGAGAATCAATCACAGGCATTTCAAACCACCGGGAAATGAATTTCCAGAATCACTGAGTGGTGAGGCTGGCTACAACAGGAGGGTTCATACTGCTGCTCAGAGCTGGGGAGGCAGATGTGAAATGATAGCTACCAGCCAGGTTTGTAGGCTTCATCACTCATTCAAAAAAATCCAGGCTCTTGAAATCTAGTTGTCAGATTGCCTTTGACAGCAGTGGCAGCATCACAACTGCTGACCACGAGACCACTTGAAAAAGGAAGGTTCCTACAAATTTTCTAGTGTAAAGTTCTTATAAAAAATTCCCAGGGCTTAGAGAAGGCCTGTGTTCAGCTGTTAAAGGCACAGCAACCAGCTTTGGGTCCAGAGGCTTTTTAATTAAGACATGATTTGCAGACACATTCTTGCCCTACAAGCTGTCAAGACTGAACTGGTGTTAACAGCACTGCTGTTCAAATACTAACCTTCATGTCTCGTTCAGCCTTCATCGCAGCCTGGCCCTGATTGCCTCTCGCTCCAGATACTGATCCACAAAGACCTCTGGCCACACGCGGTAAATGAGGGTGGCTCATAAGGCCTGTGGTCATCTGAGACGGCATCTGACTATGCAGTACTACTGGCAGCCTCTGAACAGGCGCTGGGAAGGTGTTAGTATATGGGGCTCTTACCAATGGAGGGAGCAGGTTAGGTTGAGAGAGGATCTAAGTGGGGGAAAAACAACAAAAAGAGACATTTCGCAATTAGAAAATTGCCAATTAGATTGCACGTTGGCATTAGCTTAAAGGGGAAAAAATTGCTGCTCTGCTGTCAAACTGATGTCAAGAAAATGCTTTTATGTCCAGAGGCCATGCTTGAACTCCAGAAAAAAAAACAATAGCCCTGTAGCGCCATTGTGCCTGAAAGTAGTACCAAAAACTTTAAAGCAGCTTGTAGTAAGGGAGAAGACCCATGCAAGGCAGTGGAGGAGTTGCTAGCGAAAGGCAGCCCTGGAAAGGCTAGGCAGTTTCTGCTAATGGCAATCCACACTCAGGTCCTGCAGTCAAACATTCCAAATACTACAAGACAGAGATATCCTACATTTTTACAGAGGCTACATTTCCCTAGCAGCCTGGCTACAGTCACTGTAACAGGGATGCAACACCCCGGTAAGCTGTGCTCCCTGGAATGTCAGAAGCAAATCAAACCCTTTGGCATTGGCCCTGTTTTGTATAGACTGTATGACCTCCAGAGATCCTTTTCAACTTTATCTGCTCCGTCGATACTTCCAAGTTGCCTCTCAGACAAAGAACTGCAAATCTGCTTTGTCTTTACACATTTAAAATATGCACTGGGACCCTTCTGAGACACAAAGCTTCTCCCCTTCCCCAACCAAATGATCTGTTTTTGCAGGATGAGGTGCATTACAGCTGTGTGGGAAGCCAGCAGAACAACCATCTGTTCTACATCATTCACAGCTTGTACTGAATTCCTCAGTGTGCACAGAACTCTCAAAATTAAATACACCACCAAATCTGTACTACTAGTTAGCAAGATCAAAGAGCTTTTTTTTTTGGCTTTGATCTTGAAATCCATTTTATCACACCATTTCACTTTAAGGATTCAATTTTTTATCTCCCCATGATAAAGCCTGAGAAAACACAGCTCAATTAGAGAGTCACCAGGTCATACAGAGAAACAGATTTGTTTGTAGGAAGCCACCAGACACCTACCTGTGGTGCAAACTGTGCAGGAAACGGCTGTGTCATTCTCACAGCAGCAGCTGCTGACTGAAACTGCTTCTGGTAGACAATGCTGTTCATTTTATTGGACTGATTGTTAGGACTTGTAGAACTAGCGCTGAAGAATAAAATACCAGTTAGAACCACACTGCTCTCATTCAGAGGATGTTTCTGCCTTTAGTTACAACTTAAGTAGAAATTCAGCATTGGAGATAAAACCAAAAATCTCTCAGAAGCTGGTATCAGATCTTCTTGTGTGTCTACCCTTAGTTTCAAATGCAGACAAACTCAGAGCTTAAAATTACAAAGAGAAACTGTAATCAGAAATACTTAGGATATGGAAAGATCCCAGGGTAAAGTCTGTATGAAAAAGACTTTTCCCTAAAGTATTCATAACACAAATACTAATGCTAAACATGCATTACCCTTCCCATCCCTGCTATCTTATATTCACTCCTACCCCTTCACACTGTGTGCTCCATCATGTCAAGTTCAGGGCTTGTCACAACAGGCATTAAGCACACACAGCAGAAGCTGCCATGTGCAGCTGCTTCCACTCTGACCTGTTGTCAAATGTTTCAAAATGCACTTGAACAGACTTCAAGAATTCACAGAAAATGTGCTCCCCCCGTTTTCTTTGGCTACGAACATGACCCTCCATTAAAACTTTTAAGGTATTGAATCCCCACGAAATTAAATGAAGCCTGAAAGATTATCTGGGGGAAGGGCACCAAACAGTCCTCAGAGAAAGAGAAGAGAGCGGATAGCCTTCTTCAGGAAATGGAGCTTGATTTGCAGAGTTCTCATGCAGAGTGTGTGGGTGATACACTTAACATAAAATGAGCAGTGGGGCACCAGTGGCAAGGAAACCAACTAAACTCAATACACACCAACATTTTGTAAATTTAAAGAATTCTCTGTTTAGTTTTCACTTCAAACTCCAGATCTACTCTGGTTTTGTCAATCTTCCCAGTGCCTCTACACTTAAGAGCAAAAGCTTATAAGCCCTGCTTTCATTGCTAGAAGAGACATCTCATCTAGAATCTCTAACATATATACACCATCGAGGCAATTGTCCTAAATGCTGACTAGCTTGCAAATTCAAGTTTCTTCTCCCTCATCCCATCACTTTTTTCTTAGGTGAACTATCGGAGGTATGACTTCAGCACTGAGTTCAAACTCTCATTTCTATTTCACTAGAAAAAGCCCGAACATTGTCAGTCTGCTGCAGTGAAAGCCACCAAATATAGTTACTATGCATGGGAGCACAGCTTTCAAGAACAAAACCACCTTGTAGCTTGAAACTTGAAGTTCTATTTTCAAGTTCCTTCAGCCCACTAGTAACTTCACCCACAAGCAGCCCAACAGGTATACCATGAAGAGCAACTGCATATGAGCAAGACTTAAGTCTGTCAATTAACCAAGCAAACCTGCAAACAGCTTACTAATTTCACTTGGGAGTAGCTTATGTATCTTGCAATAATTCTTAGTTTTCCAACAGAATTGTTGCTACAACTGTCATGTAACCCTTTACAAGTGTTTCTACTTTGAGCACCCCAATTAAGATAAACTCTCTTAGAGCTCTATCCCAAAGTACATCTTTCCTGCCACCTCCATGCTTTCCTGGTACAATCCCAGGTCATTTAATCAAATGCTTCCTTTAATCAAAAAAATATTTTTAATGTTTTCTTTCAGAGCTATGTACTTCTGGCAAACTACAGCAGATCTGAGGATCTGCTGGAGTGGTGCTTTTAAGCTAAAATTAAGCACTGTATTTTATATTATTTGCCCTTTCACCTCATACCTTTCAGAATTGGCTGCTTATGCATGACTAGGTACATTTTCTAGCTCTGATTTCAAGGAATTTTGAGCTTAAGAGAGATTTACCGGAAGGGAGTGGAGGTTGGAGTAGTACTTCTACCAGTAACTGGTGGTGTTCCAGGTTTAACATCAATGCCACCTCCAAAGGCCTTCAGGTCCATTTCTGATATCTGAAAAACACAGCAATCCACATGTTAATTGTAATGCAAAGAAAAAACCCTATATTTACTAAGTATCTGTTAGCTTACCTCATATTTTTCTCAATGAAAATAGGTCACTTAAGTGAGGTGAAAGCCTGATTGCAAAAACGGTTTCTTATAATTAACATAACCCCAGCACCACAAGCACCTCTGTGTAAAATTTTCCTGCACTATCTGGCACTTCCAGCAATTGTACTGGCTAACTTGATCTTCCTGCATAATAAAAGGGGATTTGTGACTCATTTCACATATTTGGCCCTAAAAAAATGTTTCAGGGTTGAAATTTCTTTCCCCATCTCAGGTACCACATGAAAATATTACATATAATCCTGAAAAATGCTGAAGTGAAGAATGCCATAAAATAATCCAGTTCTACAAAAAACCCAAACAAAAACACAGCAGAAATGGAGCTGTCATTCATGCAAAACATCTCCAGATTCTGGAGCAATGAATCTTGCATGTTATTTTGCAGATGCACACAACAGAATAAATTAGTCTTAGGGACAGGATCTTTCCACACACATCCATGAAGCATAATGGTAACAATAAATCAGTTAAAAGTGGGTGGCTGTTTTATATTGACTTTCTTTAGCAGGAACATGATGGAACCCTTAAGACAGGGCAGAAAAGTCACCTAAGGCCACCATCCCATTGCAGTTCTTCCTCGTTTCCTGTTGAAATAAGTGATCATTTTCCAATGACAACTGCAGCAAGAAACGTGCTGCTGCTTGGAAGATGGGCTCAAAAATTATAAAGGTGAAAAGGTTTGGCCAGATCCTATGAAGCTAGAAAACTACATGGTGCAAAAAATCACCATATAGTCTGCTGGGTGATAGGATGAAAACTTCATCTAGGTGATCTGGAATTCTGGTTGCCATTACTGTCCAAGACATGGAATTAACATCTGAGAGAAATTTTTCTTATCACAGCTGTAAACCATTGAGACAGCAGGGTCATTTTATGCTCAAAAGCACCCTAAAGTCTAGGCCACAAGCTGTAAGGATTTCAGGTGCAGCTCCAGAGCTAGATTACTCCCTGCACTGGGGAAAGGCCTTGCTGTATCCGACAAAGCTTAGCTGTGCTCACATTCAGCGTTATCACCCACTGCTCACCTTAAAGTATGCTGCAACTGCGTTGTGCTGCACACTATCCGAAAATCGCAGGTGCCTGTAAATCTGTGATTCCATCTAAGACAAGAGACCTTATGATTGGAAGCCAGCTCCACACATCCCCTCATTAGCAATTACCACAGCAGCTCCATATAAAGGGCAAGAGGGAATTCCCTCCTAGGTGTTCAAGTTTCTTGCACTATTTCAGTGTTATTTCCTTACTGGAGCTGTTACTCAATGAGAATTTTCTTCAGCTGCATGACCAGCCTTTTTTTTTTTTTTTAAAACACATCAAGGGTCCTGCCTTGCATACATTCTCAATATGCACCCTGCTGTGCTATTCAGAAATGCAGACCCCCAACAACATTAGTAATTTAATTCTGCTTTAAGGTCACAGCTGATACAGACTCCACTGAAGCACCTAAAACTCCACTTTGTTGCACTGGGAACACTTGATCCCATACAACTGGCTCTCATACGAGACCAGAAAGAACGTGACAAACACATGCATGACCAGAAGTCAGAAACCAGCCCTGACAGTGTAATGTTATTGGCCTGCTGCTCTAACAACATCTCTGTACTATTTTCTACATGGCTTCTACATGAAATATCCTACTAGTCCATGAAGTCATCATCCAAGTAGGTATTCCTACAGTGCAAATGGACTAGTATCAAGTTAGCTACAAAATCTGAGCTAAACCTTTACAAAGTGCTCAGACACAGTCACTAAAGGACTAACCTTGACTGGCTTTTCCATCTTCCCCTCCCTACCTTTTAAAGCCAAGGCAGATTTTTAAATGCAAGCATCAACATGGGTTGCCATGCTTGGTTTTCTGAAACAGCAGACAGCTGTGCTTTGTATTCATTTTTGTACTGTAGATCTACCAATACTGTTACCTTTCCAGTTGCAGCAATCATGCTGTGTTGAGTTCCAGCTGGGATTAATCCTCTGAAAGGCTGGGTTACTTGTGCAGGTCTGCTTAGATTTTGAGCCTGCGCTTGTGGTGGTGTGTGCTGTAGTGGTGGTTGTAAAGACTGGGGTAGGGCAATAAGTGGCTGAGCTGTGGATCCAAAGTTGGGCAAAGAAATCTGTGATCCTGGCAAAGGTACTGTCACCTGGAAAAAAGTACAAAATCACCAGTAACATAGACACAAAGGCTGTTATTTAACTTTCTTTACTAGCTCTATGATTTCAGCTATATTCAAGGTAAATGGCTTAATGAGTTCATACATTACTCAGAGAGCTGCAAGAAAATAAGTGAATTTATCGTTTACCCTGTCTTTATAATCAGTTCTAATGGCATATGGGTCTTTGCTTTTCAGAAACAAAGTTGAATGCTAGCTCCTAACTCCAACATCACTCAGCATGATTTCACTGTATGAAGTAAATTCAATTCAACTCAAAAAATAAAAGAATGAAACAGTCGTGGGGGTGGATGGGTTTAATTCAAATAATTTTAGTCATCATAAGGATGCTGCTTGGTATGAAAACTAGATTTTACTTACCAGGAGTTCCAACAGCCAGCAGTTCGATCTTTAAAAAAAAAAATCCTAACAAGCCACAGCCTGTCCCTTGCTTACATTAACAGAGTGTGCTGTGGGCTGAAATCACCGTAGAATGGTAGTGATAAATGTGAAAATACCACAGCAGTGACCTGAGCGGCAAGAATTACTGTACTGCATTTCCTAGTCTGACCATCAATCCACAACCTGCAAAATTATATTCTGAGTGTGACTAGAAGAATGATATTCTCCAGATGTGAAAGACTTACTAGGGTTCTGCTCTGAAAGATAACATTAAAAGTATAGGGACAGCCAAGCTTGAACACATTAAAAGCACTAACCCTTCTAAAAGGTCCTTAAAAGTTTATGCTAGATTTCCAACAGATGAGATCCAATTTTTTAAGACTCCTCTAGATTTCTGTCTTGGCAATTTTAGGCTATTATAATAAGTCAGTCCAAAATAAGCTCTTTTTTTTAAAGCTACTTAAAGATGGAAGCCACTAGACAGCATCCTCTAAATATAACAAAATGCTTGCACACAGCAAATGAACAGTTCTTTCATAAATGAGTTCAAAAGATTTAAAATCACTGGAGTTACTTCACAAATCTCCTGATGTAGAGGTTACTGGTTACTGACTTGATGTCCTGTTTGCCTGTAAGATCATCTATCTGCTGACTTCTCTTTTGTTTTCTACATATTTGCTATTGTTGAGATACGCAACAGCTCTGAGGTTTCATCTTGATGAGATCTGGTATTAACAATTAGGCTACACTAAGCATTTGGAGCTTGTCTGTCTCTCTCCACCATCACTGATACCTGCCCCCATAAAGGCAGCATATGCCTCAATCAATTAGCAACATCATCGTGCCAACTAAATCTTTGTCTGTCACTGGAAAGTGAACTGTTTAAGAGAAGGATGCCAGAGACAAGTGAGAGACATGAACCTGTAGGCCATTCAACTTCTCAGCAATTCAGTTTTTTCAGTTTTTCAGTGCTGCTGCAGTAGCTTTTCTTTGCAATCAATTTTCAATTCTTACATGAGAAGAATTCAAGATTGTCCCAGGCTGCTGCCCCCCGCCCCCCCCCCCCCCATCAACAACAATATGCTTTTAAGAAGAATACAATTTAGGAAATTTACCATGCCATAGTTTACCTGCTGGAGAGCACTGGGAGACTGTGCAGTGTTGTAGAAATTGCTCTGGCCAGGCTGCTGAACTTGCCCAGAGTACAGATTTGAAGCCTGAGTGAGTGTAGCTCTGGCCTAGGAAGAGCAAGACACACCATTACCTTAAAAATACTTAAGAGAGCAGTTCTGAGACAGCATGGCACATCATTCTGCATTTCAACCAGTACAACAGCAACCACAGCACAGGAAGCTGACAACCTGAAGGTTTCAGCTTGTGATAAAGCTCTCATTTGCAAGTGGCAGAAGAGCCCTTTATCACCTACCATAACAGACATCAAACCTGAAGCTGCAATTAGTAATATAAGTGCAAAGAACCCTGTAATTTGGGGAACAATATTCAACTCAGATTATGCTAATATACCTTTATGAAATTAAAAGAACACTATCTTCCAAGTGTCTTAAGTTTCCTGACACACCGACTGTCATGTAATTATCACGGAAGTGGGCTTACCCCAAGCTGACCAATACTTGATTTGTTATTGTATTATCTGTAGCAAGCCACTGCAGAAATTTTGCATTTTGAAGCATTTCCTACCTGGAGAATGTGTGTATCAATAAGCTGAGAGCCTCCCAGTCCTGAAGCTTGACTAAGTTGATGTTCATATAAGATGGGAATAGGCTGTGTATTAGAAGTCTGTTGAAATGCCAGGCTTGACTGTGCCTTAGCAAGCTCCTGATGTTGTACTGCTGGGAAGTTGTGTAAGGCTGTACCAGACAGAACTACAGGTGATGGCTGAGACAAACCACTTTGCATAAAAGCTTGCTGGGATCTGCAAGAGATTGAAGCATTAAACATATAAATGCAGACAGAGCTCAACAATGAGGCATAAAAAAATTAAGAACACACATTATATTCTTCAAAAGAATTACAATGCTTAGTTCTATGGAACAGATTTTCACCTGAGAAAGGCAGATCTATTTACTCTGCACACAATAAAATAACAGATGCTACTAAAAACCACAGAAGAAAAAGACTAGGCTTTTTGTTTAAATCTTAAAGTACATTTAGCTATTTAGATGTGTGTGCTAAAATAGTTTTTTGGTAACTTAACTGTAATGTACAGAAGCTACCCGTTCTTTCTTAGTTCATGTGCTATAAAGGTAGGACAGTGGGGAACCACCACATGTGAGTAGCTTCACTTTGTCATAAACTGCTTTGTTCTCTTGACTTTACAGATCTCCAGAGTCCAACTTTTAATACTTAAGAGGTTAAATTACTGTAGGCTGACAACTGTAGCTTCCAAGTGAATGTTCTGGCTTCAAAACAGTAACACAGACATCACAGACTTTAATTTTAATTAGATACTCAATTCCCTTGTCACCAGCATGGGGAAGTTGCAGTTTAACAAAGACCAAAAACAGAACAGCAAAGCACCAGGAACAGGTTGATTAGAACACCAGAAGTATTTATTCAAACATTTCCATCAAGAGCCTACTGAATAGCTACCCTCAGACTGAAGAATCAGAGTTTAAAAATTAAACGCCCCTCTCAAAATTCTTCTGCTCAGAGTGGTTTTGATGTAAAACCACTTTTCACTTTATCACTTGGTCAATATGTACCAGCATAGCACAGGTCCTGTTAGGGCAGTGGCCATGTGCTTGCCTGACAGAACACCCAGACTAGCCTTGTCCTGTACCCTTCCTTAATTGCAAAACACTTACAGTTGCACTCTGAGCACTGGAGAAACTTTTCCAGAATGTATGCGGAGGACTGTCTTCAATGTAGCCATAAACATTTCACAAGTTTATGTTGTTGCTTATTTCTAAACCAGTAACCTGTACATCTCAAAGCTTATCCTCCTCTGCATCTTTAGAGATGTGGGAAAAGTATTCACACTCTTAGAAATAGCACCACCCCAAACACCATTAATACTGGGTTTGTGCATGACCAGATCAGCCAGAAGCATTTGTTTCATCTGGACCACATGCCAGACTGATTGTGTTTCTGCAACTACACAACTGTTTGCAACAATTTTTGTCAGCTGTGGCAGGACAAGCAGTATTTGGTCCAACAAAGTCAGCCAAACACAAAGTCCAGATACCCATGTAGTCAATTAAACCCTTCTGTGGCTTCAGCCTTCTACATTGCAACAAGCAGGTTTTTCTATAGCACATGCAAAACGCTGAAATTAAATTTCCAAAGAAACTTTCTCAAAGTCAAACTAACAGAATTTGTCAGAATTATACCACTCTGAATCAGTTTTGATAAGAACTGCAAGGAAGCTTTGGAAAGCCTCACAGTGGAAATGTGTCTGGCTATCAATGCCATTTGAGAAATACTGCTCTTCCTATTACCTTTTGTCGCAAACAGAAAGCATTTTTTAAAAAACATACCCCGCTATCCCCTACGCATCTGAAATTAAGTTTCTACCACCTATGGAGTTCAAACTAGGGTTTCAAAGCATTTCAAGACTCCAATGTTGGTTTGATTAAAAAAGAACAAATTATTGAATTAAAGGGACAGACTCTTTTTCTGTTCTCTTAGTATGGAAGACTGTTGTTTTCAGCTTTTTTAGCCTGGTTTCCTGAAGATATAAATATAATACATAATTTTTGAATACACAATTTCACAACTACATATACATATACAGACTAGCCAGACAATCTGCATAGACAGTTCTCAGCCAAACAGACGAAAGATTTTTGGGGAAAACAGGAAGATGAGGCAACTATTGAGCAACGAACCCAAGTCTGTAGGGAAGCAAGTTCTCTGCTACTCAAAACCCAAAGAGATTTGCATACGCTACCTACCTATAAGGTTGCAAGGAAGAGTTGAACAACTCTTGGGCTTGTGAAACAGCTGGTGCTGCTCCTAAACTCAGCTGAGCTTGATGCTGTCCTTGCAGGGGTGCATAGATGGGGATGGGGATCTGCTGAACTGAAGCAGGCTGCATAAAAAAAGAGACCATTAAACATCCAAGGACAAAAGTCACATAGAAAAGCTAGTTATATGTATGCCAGGATTTGTGTAACATTAGAAAAAATAAAAAAAGAATGTCATATCCCAAGACTGCTTGTAGAGCTGGTACTGCTCCCATTCAGAAAATTACTTTCTAGTTCAATTTTACACTTTTCCTTGCAAATAACCAGCAGAAACCGAATGAATTATTTAGATTTGCATACAAAGCAACTGCACAAGATTGCAGACAATTTTTTTTTTACAGAAGTTGAATAAGCCTGCACTAACATGGCCACATAAACATCTCCTGTGAATACGTACTTTTACATAAAGTATGTTTTTGAGTGAAAGCTCATTCTCTCAGCTTTCATGATAAATGCTTTTACTCTCAGGACCAGCAGAGACCAAACACTGCTTGCATGCACCAGAATGCAATGGCAAGGGCAGACATGACCTCAGTATTGCAGAATCTTTAGTCCCACTCTCTCCTGCTCCCATTAGCTCATTAGTAGAGCTTTAAAGGCAATATGGACAGGGAGGGCAAAAAAATTAAATCCCCAACTACCTGAGAAAGCCCTGGTTGAAAGCCTTGCTGCTGGGCCAGAGAAGGTGGTGCCAAACGCGCATGTTGGGTGTTGAACAGATGACTTGTATCCATGTAAAATGCTGGGATTTGAGCTGCAGTACCTCAGGAAGAGCAATACAATTAGTACCTGATTCCAAACATCTCCCTGCTAGAAATGTTAGAAACATCAAGAGTTAAGATGCAACCACTCCCAGTACTTCCCAGTGTGACAGCTATCAGAGAGACTGGGAGAAGAAACTGAAAAGCTGGGTGCTTAGCCAACTTCAGTATCTTCCAATTCACCCCCAGAATATATCAGTCTTGTGTATGCATCTTCAGTCCCATGCAATTCTTGGGGGACGAGCAACAGATTCTGGCCAAAACAGGCATTTGGGTGAAGGAAGGGGAAGAACATGCTATACTGTCATGTAATTTGCATTAACTATATGTAGGGTTTTCTTTAAAGGAAAATGTCAGGACTCTAAACTATTGTAGCACTTTAAGGAAGAAGTCAAGACTAAATCATTCTTGGTCTTAAATAGTGATTTACAATTCTGCAACAGAAAATGATACATCAAGAGATTCAAATTTACTTTCCTCAAACTAACACAGCGTTATCTTTATACTTACTGACAGAAACTTGCATATTTAGAGTAAGACACAATTACGGAGCATTTGCTTACAGAAAGCTCTCCATCATTCTGTCTCTATCTGGTGATAAAACCAGAACTGAATTCAACTCTCCAGCTTCAGAATTCCAAAAAAGCAGACTCAGCTTCTCAGCCACGAACACTATTACCTGCTGCAGACTGAGACACATAGACCTGGGGACTTTGCTGTTGCTGAGCAATAAGAGATGGCATGCAGCTCAGCTGGGAAAAGTGACTGGCAGAAGCTAGGCTGCTTGTCTGCAACTGCTGTGGTTTCACTTTACATATATTAGGAGGGTCTGAGGTGCTTGCAGTCTTCGTACTCAGTGAAGAGGTGGTGTATGTTCCAGCTCCTAGGAGGAGAGAAGCAACTGATACATCATAAAACAGCTAAAGATATTTCAAAGCCTCATCTTTCAGTGGTCAAAGTTTTGGGACAGCTACACAAGCAGAGTCACAACTGATAAAGGACACGGACACCTAATGCAGCTTCTTCCATCAACATCAGATGGACGGAAGGATAATTCTGTTAAGTTCACTACAGGAAGTGCTGCAACTGTAATACATCTCCCTTCTCAAGTACAGGAGCATAAAAAAATACTGAAGTAGACCTTTTGGTTAGTTACGCAACAAAATATTGCAACATACAGTGGTTGTGCCTCTCATGACTGAGAGCCAGTGTCCCAACAAAGGTGTCTCACACACTTCAGCTGAGATTTGGGCACACATTCTAATACTCCAAGGTGTGAAGATTTAATCAGATATAGCATCTTTTGTTTGCTGCAAAGAACCAAGATGGAAACCAGCACTGCTTGTGAAGAGCGGCTGGACATATGCTCTGCTAGTACGAAGGGGCTTTAGTATGAGCTGTCAAAGCTCCCAAAGCAAGAGCACAAATGAAATTAAGACTGCAGTTAGCTGGGTATCAGAACTACCATCTCCTCCAAAATGTGCTTGCTTGCCTTCTTTCAGCTGAACAAAATGAAACCAATAAGGCAGCCAATAGGAGAAGTTTACCTCCTCTTTCAAGTCCATATAAGTAGCATAGTCAGAGATGTCATCTTATTCTTTTCAGCTGACTGAAATGAAACAGGTGAAGTATTTCCCTTGTAAATTAAAAGGTATCTGGGAAACTGCTGTTCAGATCTGACATTTCATACTAGTACAAAACTCCTGTTAGCTTTGCATTAAACATAATTCTAAAGAGAATCTAATGTAACTGAGGAACAATACAACAGAATACTACAATCTTGACATGTGGTACCTGATAGCGAAGTTGTTGGTGTAACTGAGGCCACAGGAATAGGAGGCATTGATGCACTAGAGAAAGAGCTGTAAGTACCACTGCTTGGCCCAGTGTTGCTGCTGCTGCTGCTGCCGCTGCTGCTGCCACCAGCAATAGGAGATGCTGCTGAGGTCACTGGCGAACTCTTCTCCCCCATGTTTGGGGAATTTTCCCATGCTTTTCGTGCAGACTCCATCTATTTAAAAGAAAACAAATTTCCTCATCTATTAGGAAGTTTCAATTAGTCAAACAGTCTTTTCACGGTTCTTTTTAGTTCAAAAGGCAATTCAGGCTTCATGCGAGCCTCTTAAGTCACCATAATCGTGCAACTCTGTTCATGCAAAAAGCATACAGCCTTAAGTTGGAGCTTCTAATCTGTTCCAACTGCACGCGTGCATAGTTCATCTTAACATTCAATGCTCAAAAGAGAATTCACTCACACTAATTTGGCTTGGTTTTGTTTGACATGAAGAGCAAAAGACACAGTGAGCAAAAGAAATGTAAAAAAAACCCCCTCTAAATATTTCCATGAAGTCCTTCACTTACAAGTTTTCTGGGCCATTTAAATGAAACAGCCCCTTGTTTTCTTGGTAAATCATCCACTATGAGTGATCACCAAAAATATCTAATGCACACTTCAGTAAATACGAGAGTAGTCAAGTTTAGATTTCCAAAGCAACTGCTGTTCAAGAAGCACTCACAAGCTAACACAGCTGGTGCGCACTGCTTTACATTAATGCTAAAAATGCTTCATGCTCCTCTTATTATGAGTTTAAGTCTTGCACAGCAAGGAAGATGAAGCTTCAATTTAAATTTTATACACAGTTATCTTCCACCAAAAGTGAAAAGACCTATGGTTTTACTGCAGCCAATAACAATCTAATTATTGCTACATTAGACACACAATGCCAAATCTGAACTGAAGCACTTTTGAGGGACTACTGAAAAAGAAATAATAATGTTCAGACTACACTCAGTAAGTAATTTAAAGGCTCAAATACAGTCCATGGACTTCTCTACAATCTTCAGCTGTCCCCATATGAAACAAAGATTTTGCTAGCAGAGCTGGATGCCATAGACTGAAACTGCTCATCTGGCAGACTAAGCTTCTCAAGACCAGGTGCTGGTTTTAATGGTATATGTAAAAGGGCAAATATATATTCACCAACAAATCTGATCTTACTGCCTGGATCAACAGAACCCCCTAAATTGGGACTTACAGTCTCTGAAAGTCATTTTCTGCCTACCCTGTTTTTCATGAGTTAGGCACAATCAGGACAGACAAAACATGACTTAGGTTATTCATCTAGATGCTTCAGAAATGACAAGAAAAGCAAAGCAATACTGAAAGAAATGGGTAACAGGTGATCAGTACACACCCATGTGGAAAGTGGAGTTCTGTAATTCCTTGAGAGTAAATGGTGAGGAGGGAAGTTTTGTTACTCTTCACATTGTTTGGAGGTAAGTCACCGATTTTCGAGATCATCTTCCCCAGCAATTACTCTCAGTTTCCCCTCCACAACATTTTCCTCCAAATGGGTTCTGATTCTTGCACACAGGGCAAACTTAAAAATTTATTATTAATCTGCTGGACAGTATTTTGCTTAAGACAGAGTATAGGTAAGACTACACACTCCTTTGTGAACACCACAGGGTCTGGTAAGACAGGGTAACAATCCTGTACTGCATTTGTACTAACAAAGAATGAAGAACTACCTGAGAATGTCTGAATAGAGCAGGTGTAGAAGCTTCTACTATGTTCAGTGAGCTTCATGATGGCCCAGAGAAACTAATAGCAAAAGGCAGAGTCTACATACTGCATTTTGTCTTCCAGTTTGCAATAAAGGGCATATAACAGAGTCCTGAGTTTTCTAGCAGCTTTGCTTTTAGAGTGCTTCTTAATAATCTCTAACTTCTTAAACCACAAAAAAGATGTGCGAGAGACTGGCAGTCTAGGAGTGCCTATGCAGCACCATCTACAAACCAGATATGAAGGAGTAAGAGATTTTATATTAAGTGAGGCAGGGGAAAACGCTGTAATTTCACTGCTTGCTTACGGGGAAAAAGGAGAGCACAAGCTGGATATCATGGTTGCTTGAGGGTTCTCTTCACCAAGTACCCAAAAACTTAACTGGAGACAAATATCCATGTGCATATCCTTAACTACGCCAAAGTTTAAGTGATCAGAAAGTCAAAACATGTCAGATTCTGGACCAGATGCCTACACAGGAATTTTAGATGGAACCCTGGAACATGGAAGAGGGCCAGGCAGCTTAGTTTGAGATTGCTTTGGACTTTCTTATGCTCAGCTCCTTACCTACCAATAACCCTATCAGCTATGTGCTTAAGAGGATGTCTGCCTTAGTAAAGGTGTCTTTAGCAGTTACTCCAAGGGAATGGGAGATCCCAGCAAGCCTTCCCATATAAGCACCTTATACCTACACTCTGGCAAAATGATGCCAGGTAGTGGGAACAATTGTGGCTGAGTTCCCCTGCCAAGTCTCCTCGCAGACAGCCATCTGTGAAAGGGGACAGGGGAAAGAGCAGCTGCAAGGATTATTCCTTTATGGAAGTAGAGTCTGGAGATTTTGTTCTTTTAAGAGAAGGAAGGAAATGCTTTCCTTTCTGCTGCTCCAAAAGTATCTTTTAAAAGAAGCAAGGATTATATTGAAAAGGATGATGAAGAGCAACCCCGCTCTGTCTGGACCAGAAGGCCTGTTGTGAAAGAGACAGTCTCAAGTGCATGCTTCAAAAGCAGCTTTGAAATGCCTTCAGCATTTGCAAAAGGAGGCAGAGCTCCAGTGTCTGGAATAGAGAAATTAGAGACAAAGCTGCTTCCATATGCCTTTCCATTCAGATTTTAGTCAGAGTGTTCTTCAAGGTAGCCTCGAAACATGGATCCTTGACATATTTGCTTAGCACATATCCAAGATCTATCATCCACTGAGAAAGCAATCAAATCACGGACACCAGCACAGCAGAAAAAAACTGCAGGATGAACGACAAACGCCAAAGTTTGCTTTAACTGAGCAGTGTCACATTCTTTGCAGCTTCATGCTAAAGTAACATTCCTACCTGTATTACATGTGAATCAGATATCCAGCTGCTGAACAGTTAAGAGACTACTATTTTAGAAAAACACTTCCAGGCGCCAGAAAGTCAGATTATGGTAATTTATTGCAGAAAAATGCAACAGAAAACCAGGTTTTTTGTGAAATTACTTGTCCCTCCTCCAGCCCTCTCCCCATTTTTGCTGGTCTATTGTTTTAAAGTGATGTTACATTTTTTTCAGGAAATAAAAAGTGTTAACAAAAGAAAAGCAAAGACTCAACAAGAGATCATTAATAACTATCATCTGTAGAGAACACAAGCAAGCAGGTGTCAAACCATGCCAGTGAGATGCAAGTCTCACTGGGATTGATAAGCAAGTTTCTCCAAAGTGTTAGTTCTGCATCCAATCCCTAGTTTCACTACTTCTTTCAAAAATTTAAAGCAACTAAGGTCAAACATCACTGTTCCTTAATACTAGAAGCAGCAACAAAATTTCTACTGGTTCAGTCACCTGCAGTCATAATCACAAAGCAGATCTAGCACACCAAAAAAAAAAGACAAACCAAAAACTTCTAAAGATACAGTAGCAAAGCTATAGCCCAACTCTGTGTTAGTGAGTTATACAAGACACACAGTCCAAAATCCAACAAAATGGGAAAACACCATTCAAAATATTCTACACGCTTACTCTTCAATGGAGAGCAGAGAACAACGTTTATAACACAACAACACAAGTTCTGACTAACTGATCAAACTGCGCTTCATAGACATCAAGACACCATCTACATTTCATTATTTAGAACTTGAGCCAACTCAAAACCACATTATCACTGCACCAAAATCTTAACAGCTACGAAATCAAGCTCAGCTTACCAAGCAATCCCTACAGCCTTTACTACCAAAACAGGCAACCTACTTCAAGCTAAACTCTAGAAAAACCTCAGTCAGATTCTGATGGTTTGTCATGAACACTACAGTACAATGCTAAAATGCTAGGGTCTTTTTTTTCAGGGCAGTGGGAGCCAAGATTGGTTGAGATGCCAAGTGTTAATGCAAAACGGGGTTAGAGATTTATAATTTAAATGCATCCTTTGATAGAGTCTTGTGTTTCAGCCATCCATTTATATGCAAAAGCAGTTCAGCAGAGGAAACAAAGGAAGGCTCTAAAAAAAAGGTTCACCAGCAAGTTCTCCATTAACTTTTTCCCCTGCATGCAAGAAAACGACCCTTAGAGGGATGTGGTACATACCTTGAGGGTGAGGTCGACGGTAGCGGGAGAAACTGGAGTTAGGCTGGAGCTCTGTTGTAGAGTCTCCCTCCTAGGGAGGGGAAGGGTGTGGGGCAGGGGCACCTGAAAGGCAGGCAACACACATCACATTCGAACTACGTCTACTACAAAAGCCCCAGAAAAGCAAAGCTCAAGCTTCATTAAGTGAGCTACAATTTCTTCAAGGCTTGAGCATTTGGCAGGGAGATTTTGATAAAACAAGGTGAAAATTTGGTAGGCGGGAAAGGCCATTCAGCAGGTGCTGAGATGCTTCTCATTTCTCTTTAAGAGGCTGAAGACTAAGGTTCTAAAGTATCCATGTCTTCTGCACAAACAAATACCAATTTTCTGCTTTGGGATTTACTTTAAAACATGATTTCAGTTTACTGATATGCAAAAATTCTTCCCAAGCCAAGTCTGTCCCCTTTTGTACCAATACAGTACATGGGGCTTCATGACCTTGAGTTCTGAGATGCAGGTTCTGCAAGAGGAAGCTATAAACCTCCAAAGTCACAGGACCATGAAACAAACCAAAACAGATTTGCCATCCAATAACTGAATTCAGTTATCTTCTCTCTCAAAAGATGAAAGATGTGAAACTTAAGGAAAAAACTATTTCTATCTTTTGATAAACTATTGCTATCTTTGACTAAGAAAACCCTGATTGAGTTCCTAGAAGTTTTAAATGAAATGTACCAAAAATACTGCAGTGGCCAGTCTATTACTTCTAACCATTCCTTTCTCCATTCAGAGCACAGCTAATAGACTTCCACTGGATAAGATCAGGCTAATCCAATAGACACAGATACTGAAGCTTTGAAGCAGATGACAGCACAGATCCTTTGTGGCCAGGAGGCCCTATTTCCTGTGCTGGAAATCCAACTCCAGAATGCCACAGCGGAGCATAAACTAATTAACACAAAAGCATTCAGTCTTCCACACTAACCACCAATGACAGAAACCACACCACCACCAGAAAATCCATCAGGAGAGCAAGTTCAACCAGTGTTGCTTCAAAATCACATTAAAGGATGCTGCAGTACACTGAAAAGCATTTCTTAGATGGAATTCACAAGACATCTTCAGAAAAAACAGAGATCCTACTGCACAATTCTTTCTTCTCCCAATCAACAATTAACTCTGAGATAATTCTATTTCTGCTCCTCAAACAACAAAAATCACAAGATTGAAGCTCCCTGACATGCCAACACACTCAAGACAAACCTGATTTCACAAGTCACAACCCAGCTGGTCCTCTTAAATGCTACACCACACTCAGTCAGGATCATTGATTTTATGAGGACTGCAAACATCTCCATAGCAACTGAAGAACTGTAAGGCTGCTGTCTGCTTTCAGAAACCATTAAGCTGATCCGTTTACATGCAGTTGCTGTGATTTCAGGCTACAGTTCAAAATTGCTTTGTCTGTAAAAGCCTTTCTTCAAACTCACCTACAGATCTTTACTACTAGTATCAGGTTCAAGTCCCAACTGCTGCTGAGAGTACACACCCTCATTACGCCTACCTTTGCTTTTTTAGAATTGTCCCTAGTAACATGTTCTCCACTTTGTGCTCTTTAGTTCGTTGTGGTTGTTCAAAAGACAAGAAAATACCTGAAGAATTCCAGAGTAGATACTCAAACCAAAAAGTCCTTCAGAGTAAGATTACTGGATAATGCACAGCTAGTTAACATGAAAGAAACCCTAGTGACTTGTTTACTGAAGGCGCTACTTTGTGCTTTAAAAGGTGTGAAAATATTTTCTTGTCTTCAAAGTCAAGATGATCACTGCAATAGACTTACGTTTGTCACCAAAGTCTCCTCCATTTTTGTACTGCTAGTAGCCACTGTGTTAGGATGAGAAGAAGGTGTAGTGTAGTCTGTTACAGACTCCTGTGAAGAAAAATAATTCCATTAAAATATCTCCCTTACCTAAAATAGATTTAAATTTCTTGGACAGATGTCAGCCTTTCTACAGGAGGAGTTCACCAAGCAACAGAAGCTTAGAATTTTGCATCAGTTTTTGCTTAGAAGGTATGTCCAGCAATCCTTACTGCCGAATTGCTACTGAGGTCAAAAGAATTCTTGGGAGATTACAGTTTGCGTCATGACCTCACAACATACACCTGGAAACAAGTCAAAATACAGTCTGTAAAGCAAGAATATACAGAGCGATGTACTGCCTGGGCACTAGACATATTGAACTGTGGTGGTGTAACCAATTACCATTTACCATGCAAGATGCTGTAGCCACCTGTAGGACTTCTAGCCTATTTAAAAATTAAAATACGTTGGCCTAAAGCTTTCTGTAGCTTTAAATAAATACAGAAGTTTCTTGGGTAAACCCTCCAGATTAAAAAGAACACACAGGAATGCATTGCTATTTGCAAAACAATTTTCTTTGAGTCTTATCTCTGATAGTCACAAGACTCAGTTTCTCTGGATGGTGAAGCCTGTATCTCCTGATTTCTGCACTGGGCAGTGATTTCAATGAAGAAAAGGACTGAAGTTTCCAGTCTACTCAGAGGCTTTCCCTGAAGCTTATTTGTCACTTAGGTGGACCTTAAGGTGCTCAATGAACAAGGTCCACTTTCATGGACCTAGCTATAGCCAGTGACTATTGCAGTTGTAGGTATAAACCACCTGATGAAAGTGTCTCATTGATAACACTGCCGGCTCTCTGGAGAACGGCCTTTAATGGACAAACAAGGCACTGGTACTTCTGTGAAGGCATGAGCACTGTTTTTTAGTTCTTGTCACTAGATATCTCCAAAGAGTATTTTGGACAGGCAAACAGGTGTTATGAGAACCTGACCCAGAGACTTTGTCAGATAAATGGTGTGACCCGGAATTAGCCAAGATTCATTCTCTAGCAAGCACTGCAAACTCCAAAGCTTTACCTGTCCGAAGCCCAGAAAAGGCTCTATTATTTTTACAGAACCAAACACCAAGAAGAAACTGAAGGACAGATTAGCAGCAGAACTGCTGATGAGTGCCTGGACTTGCCAATACATAATGATTTTGAAGGCACATGCCACATAATGCTTGTTTAATTGCATCCAACTGGTATGATAAGCTACTGAAAAAGCACACACTCAATTTACTCCTCAAGGCTATGGCAATGTCTCCTAAAAGAGCAATTAAAGCATTAAGATGCTAACTGGCAAATAACAAAGAATCTTCTTTAAAAGGATGAGCTTATTTTGGTAAAAGACTAGAACAAGCTACACCATAATGGGGCAACAGAGGACACTGTGCACATTGACTTATTTTTGTATTCACAAAGGAAACAGACAACTATTTTCTCTGTTATTTCCTTTACTTGTTAAACTGGCTAAATATGATGTACACAATGTTTCCCACAATCCAAACTATAAAACTGCAAGTTGCACATTTCTATGTGATTCCAATAGGCAACCTTAATTTGGGTAGAACAAGGCAACCAAGCACAATAGGTTGCTTTAACCACAAAGTCCTTCTACTGTAATTAACTGGCTTCTTGTTTTTTTAAGATGCTTTACTGCAAAAGAAAGAGGAAATTTTTAATATAACATTATAAAAATTCCTTCAAGGTTTGGATGCAAATTTTACAGGGTCTCAGCACTAAAATTCCTTATAAAAGAAATCAGATGAAGACTGTTGCTAGCCTTCTCCCTTTGGAAACTTAACAGCACAGAAATGCTTTTTCACTAGAATTCAAACCAAGCCACCATATCAGCTCTGATGCCCTTAAAAGTGTATATGCAATGCTAAAACATCCTACGAGGATGAGTTACACGCTGAACATGCAGGTAAGACAATGCTTCAGCCGTATGAACATCACTCCATGAACTGTAGGTTAACCATCATCCTTCATTTAACAGTACATTAAGTCTAAGACTCTTTGTTTGAGATAGCTTATCACCATAAGCTTTTGTAATTCAATTAAAGGGATTCTCCTATACAACTGTTTTACCGAAGATACAGATTACTTTATTATAAACTACTAACTGTAATAATAGCAGCAAGAGAAAAAAGCTGTACATGCTTTTTTGGAGTTATCTACAAGTTATTTATACCTGAAGAAAGAACACGGAAGCATTTTAACAACTACCTACTCTGTCCAAAAAGAAGAGATCACAAAATCTGAAGTAACTTTATGAACAAAAGGACAAGGCAGACCTCAGAGCTGACCTTGCTGTACAGGATCAGGGTACATATGGGATTAATTAGCTATTTGACTTGTTCCTGATTTACATAAATCACTTAAACCAGAGAGGTTGTCAGAAGTGAAAATTTATTCTCAAGTACAGCCTGTGTCCTTTCAGACATCATCTCTAACATAGCTGTTATCAACTACCTGTGCAAACGTTTCACTGCCATGTCCACAACCAGGTAATGATCACTCCTGTGATTTGAAAGCTTCAAAACTTTATAGAAATGGTAGGGTGGGGAAAGGCAAGGGGTGTCTTACCCGATTCAGACTTACACCATCAGATCACCTTTACTCCAAAAATACTGCAGAATCCAAGAAAAACAGCTGCAGTTGCCTCAGAGCATTATAATTATGTTCTAAACTTAAGCATCTCATCAGTATGATTTCTATTTATACAGTTTCTAAGGTAAAACAGTATTTTATTAATGCACATGCTCTTAATTAATATGTTTGTTTTGGGATAGATGGGTACTCTTACAAAACTTCTGCTTCTGAAGAAGGACACCTGGCTTGACTTTTACAGACATTTAAATTGCCAAATACACTGAAGAAAGTGTGCTTTTCTGGAAGCTCAGCAGTAGGCTCTGAGTAGGATATTAAAGGGTGTCAAAAGGGAAATCATTTAGGTTTGTAAAACTGCAACACTTGACACTGAAACAACAGATTAAAGATGTCACTACTTCTTCCCTCACTAATGAGCAATGGAAAAAAAACAAAGGCAAGAGAAAGCAGTTACAATACAGATCACTACAGGAAATCCAAGGATGGAGCAGTATTTGAACTCATTTTAGAAGCCACTTTAAAAAGTAGCAAGACTGGTTTATTCTTGCAAGATCCAGATGAAGCTTATCTTATCCAGTAAGTCTGCAGGTTGTTGGTTCAACTTCCATAGAATTAAATATAAAGTATTACCACCTCTTTCCTAGAAAACAAATTTACTGATGCCCTGTGAACTATTCATGACAAAAGGAATTCAAAAGCAAACCTGGAACTGCTGAAACAGGAATATTTAGGCCTATCATTCAATGCTTCTATTAACAATCACTTCATGAAGAAATTATTGGGAATTTTCATATCCAGTACAAACTGGAAGGTTTCTTTTCTCTCTGGTCCTCCCTCCAGAAGACAGAAGCTTGGTGCTTTAATAGTGTGGTAGTTCAAAGAATCTTGGCAACCCATGTTTAACTATGGCCAGAAAGGCACAAATTCTGGACTTCCCTTTTGAAAATCTCAGACTTTAAAAATAAAATTGTGGAGAGAAAATGATGCTGATTTTAGTGGAGCTGTTGTACTATCTAGTTAACCTGATCAACAAAGATATGTTTCCTATTCTGTATGTCACTTAAAAGAAGCATCTCCGCTCATCTTGAGCTCTGGTCACAGGAGCTTGAAAAGACAGTGAAAAAGCACATGACAAAAACAGCCTTCCTACCAGATACTTGAACAAGCTGGTGCTTATGGCTCTACACTTCTGATTCTGCATACAAGAAAGGCACTTCATCTGTTTCTGGTATCAACATAAACCATTCACATCTACTTACAAGATGGAAACTGCCAGGAAGGATGAGAAATCCCAGCACTTAATTTTCTTATGTATTTGCCATTCCATTCAAAAATCAAGTTTGCAGCTACCATGTTGGACACAAATACCCTCCTTATCACTTGCTTGGTTACACCACTTGATTGAGATAGTATCTTCTGGTTGCCTGACACCTTGGCAAAAAACTACCACAATAATCTCCACCACCCCACCCCCACCCCCCGCCTCCAAATGCGGGTGACAAAGAAATTGTGAGTGATCTGCATTTCAGATTCTTCAACTATTAACGCAACCTTTGCAGAGGATCAGTTTTCCTAAATCACATCAGAAAATTTCTGCTTAAGACTAGGAAAAGGAAGACTGGGACAGCATGAAACAAACTTGAGTCTAAACTCACAAAACTGCTTTACAAACATAGTAAAGAAATACTCTTCCTTTACCAAAGCAGGTCTAACTAGTAGCTACACATTGCACGGGTTTTTTTACATTCAAGAGATGACAACCATAGTTCTTGCTCAAGATACAATGCTGCCATAGTGATGGCAGTCTGCACACCAGTCCTTAAGCAAAAAGGAGAGAATCTCTATGGATGTTTTTCAGCCAGTGCTATCAATGCACCACAGCTAAGAACTGAGCTGCAGAAAAATGAACCCTGACAGCAAGTCACCATCTCATTGTTGAGCAGTTACAGAGGAGTCAGGGGAGTTCCACGCAAACAACTATGACGAGCCCTCAACATGCAAGGGCTACCCTAACAATATCCAAGCTAATAGAAGCTGACATACAGATCCTTTAAGCAAACTGAACGAGCCTTATCCAATGTTTTAGCATATTCCTAGTTTGGAGATTTCTTTTTTCACAGAACAGCACTTAATCCACAGCTTCAGGTCATCCATGCATTCAGCCAACGATTGCACACTCTACTTGAGTTCTCTGCTGAAAGTTAAGCACTCATCTTGTATATATGTCATATCTGAGCTTACAGAATCTGGCTATATCAGGCTCCAGTGCCACTCTTCACAGCAAGGCTCAGGACAGAGTTTTCACATTCAGAAGGCAGCAAGAAAGTTTAAAACCTTCCAAGCTGATCTCTGTACAAGGGTATGACAAACAACACGTCTCCATACCACTTCTGGAGAGCTGTTTAATTCAAGCAGTACCGATATGTTTCATATCTGCTATTCATTGGGCTTTGCTGTCCAGGTAAACACCACCAGCAGGCAACCAAGTGTCCATTACATCATTGTAATCATATTTTACATATAGTGCTCATTAATTTGTCAGTATTTTTCTTACCTTTGTGTTTGTTCCAAATTCTGGAGCAGACACAGATATCATTGTTCCTATTTCCGTGCTCAGTTCACTTGTTGCTTTGGTTTCCTTTGTGGTGACAGGCTCTGGACTTCTGACAGAGGTGGGAGATGGCTTCTCCTGTCCCTCAGGCTCTCCCTGTTGGGCATCCTTCACCTTCCTGTTCTTTAATGAACGTTCTTTCCCAATAGGACCAGGTTTATACTCTTTGTTCTCTACCGGACTCAAGTCTGGAAGCTAAGTTAGTGTTAACTTGTCAGTTATGTCTTACCCCCATGTCCTATCCCACAAGAATGTTCTTACATGCTTAGAATAATTTTGTTTAAATCTAACAAAGCTTTCCTGAAGGGTAAACATTTTCTAACAGATAAATCATTTGAGACTAAGTTAGCAATACATACATGAAATGCATTCATTTTGAACATCAGGAATCTAAATCATTGTTTTCAAGCAATATGTGTTTTATGTGAAGTAGTAGAGTTCAACTACAATAAGATCCAATTAAAACCTACAGAACAAAGCCAGCTTGACTCTGCTTACAAGAGAAGCACAAAAGTATAGAAGCCACTGTAAGACTTCGTATACATACAGGTTATTTTAATTTTCAGAGAATCAGGATTTTACAGGGCCCCAGGAAATCAGAAGACTCCACCTTCATTTGAAGGTATCTTGATATGTGGATGTTGGCAGCATTTTTCCCCTAGGAATTGAGTGCTAAAGGGATATCCATACAAAATAAAACACCTACACACAAGTGTTGTCTTATATCATGGACACCACAGCTGGAATAACTGCTGCAATTCAGTAGTTCCTTTTTGTGCAGCTGAATTAAAGCAGAATGAAGGACCTCAGTGGACCTGAATGCTCTGCTGTTTAAATAGGCATATCCTTTCCAGCTGAGACTACTCAGCCCATTTCACTACAGAACTGCACAGAAATTCCTTGAAGGCAGTACTTAAAATCCTATGCCTTAAGCTTTGATAGGGAAAGACAGAAGCTGCTGGTATTGTCTCTATAAATACAAACCAACTGTTTCAGAAGTAGATGAAGACTCTTTACAATACAATGCCTTTGGGCTCCAGGGAGGGTGGAGTTTCCCAAAGGTATTTGGTACCCTCAGGAGGCCAACGGAGACTAGCTTTTAGAGGGAAGGAAGAAAACAGTAGAAGCAATGTCTCAGCTCTGCAATGCAGCAAATTAGGAACATAAGACCCACCTCAACCCAAATATTTTTTGCTCTAACAGTTTACAGAAGCAGAAATTCTTCCAGACACTTTAAGGTCACACTTGGAAAGGTAAATTGCTTTGTTTCAAGTACAGTCCTCTGCCAATGTTAGTTCAACAATACTAACCTCCAATCCTGAACATGTTTATATTTAGGCTTTATAGCAAACAATATCACCATGGGGATGGTGGGTGTGTAGGAATTGTTTGTTTGTTGGGGTTTCTTTGTCATCAAGACAGTTAAAGGATTACAGCCCTCTCATTCAGAAGAGCACACAAAAATGTTAATCAACAAAGTCACCATTTAGTCACACATCTGTCTTTCAACAAAATCTACAGGAGTCTTGAGAGCTATAACCAAGTAGAAAAAAGGAACTTTCTACAGTGTAAAGTAGACTGTCTATATATATTTAACATTGGAGTTCGGTATCTTTAAGTGATTTCACAAGGGCATTTTTAGGCATGCTGCTACTGTATCTGAGATATGGGTTATGAGTGTGCTAGATTACTAAAATTCACCAGCAATATTAACTACTGCATATATCTCTGCTGTATGGGATTTACATTTTGCAGTAAAAACCATGAACTGCAGCATACCCAGATTGCCTCATGTAGCAGAAGTTAAATTCATTCTACATGTGACTGCACTTTCAAATTTCACTTTTTAAAAACAAAAACAAAACCCCAAAACCCAAACACAGCCAACACAAAGAAACACCCAGTCTTCTGTAAAGACAAAAGGGCTTTAATTACATCGGAACTGCTGCCAAATCTCAGACATCAAGAGGGACTAAAACAGCTGGCTCTAAGTCACCAGACAAGTTTATCTGCTATAACCATCTCTTTCTGGGAGTAAGAAGATGGTGCTGAGTGCTAGCGATGCACAGATGAGTATGCACTGAAGGTAGAAATAACAAGAAAGCACATTTTATTAACATGAAGGATCACTAAGTGTAATCTAAATGACAGGAGGAGAAAGTATTACTCCTTATGAGTGGTAACAATAGAAATACAAGATGGTGATGATTGAATGGAGCCCCTAAATCTCTGGAGGACAAGCAATACACATTTTTTAAAAACCAAGGTAAGTTTGATTACCTATCCAGTCTTCCTAGATTAGCTGCAAAAAAATTAATTATCCAGACATCTGTTCATTTGAATTTGAGACTTCAAATCAGTGGCTCTAACATTCCTTCCTTTCCTCAAAACACCATTTTTCCTGCAATTTATTACTCATCTTGGTAATCTGACTACAAAACTAAAAAGGGCACCACGCACCATTTATAGAGGGGAAAGGCAGGCACGGTGGCAGAAAGAACTACTGAAACTGGAGGTACAGCTGGGGCAAAAACAGAACATCTGCTACCAAACAGCTCCCAAAGCCTCAGCAAAGGAAGCTCAAGAGAAAACTCAAACCCCCAAACTAAAACCCAAAATGCTCTACCACATCCATAGTCTCCCCAAAAAGTTACAAATCCATCATCTCACCCCTGATCTAGCCACATCCCTTGTCCCAGACAGATAACCAATGGACAAACTCTGCTGGGCTAGGATGCTGCTTACTTATACTTGCTTCTTGAACTGAATTCTCCATCTTCTCTCCAAGAACCAACTTGTTGATTGTTTTAGGAAATACAAAAGGGGAATGCAATTTTTACAGGCCTAGTCCTAACTGAATGAGTATTCTATTCCATTATTTGTAACCTCTTTTTGGCTGAAATTCTTTAAGTTTAAAAGTTTGTACTGAAGATATGACCTTTTACCTTTTGTGCTTTGATAGGTCCAGCCCGAGGCTGTTTCTGTCTTTGCTCTTTTGGTTCTGGTAGCTTGTCAGTGGACTTCTCAGAAAGTACAGGGCCAACTTCATTGTCACTGCCACTGGAAGCAGGGGCTCCAAACTGAATAGTTTCTATACCAAGATCGACTCCACCTTCTTGCCCAGGCTTTGTCCCCTAGTTAAAAGGTAAACGTTTATTGCATTTCAAAATATTTCCAGTCCAGTACAATGCCACTTGTTCAGAAAAGAGCACAAAATATGCTCAGCTGAAAATGACTAGAAGGGTACATTCACCTTCTGCCAGCAAAATCATTATTTGTGACTGCCACAGATTTGCAAGAGTAAGCAATAAATGAATGTCTGCTTCCCTCTCCTCAAGTTTTTACTGTTTATACAAGCTCAAGAGTAAGGGAAAAAAGTGAAAAAATATGTAAACAAAACGAAGACAATGAACTGGTAGAGAAGGGGGAGAAGGACAAGTGCATTATCAAAGTGACCAGATTTGGGTTCACAACCTTCTCCTGAAAGTTCAAAATTTAATGTTCAAAATTTAATGTTCAATTCAGGAGGAACAATAAGAAATTAAAAATATTTCCAGATCTCCTTATACAGTTCAAATGGTTTCCCAAGAGAGTTATGTCACATTCTTACAGTTTAAAACAATAAAGTTACGACCAAAAAAGACCAAGGAAACAAAGCCACAGGACTTTACAAGTAAAATTTAGTGATATGCAAATTGCTGGGATAAGTAGAGCTAATACAGTTAGAAAGCATCTACTGGTTTTTGCATTTCTGATTTAAGGGACACAAAAAACATTTAGTTCCTTGGAGACATCCTGTTTCTGTCTACATTACTGAACTATACACAAGTGTTCACGTGCACAC
The DNA here is from genome assembly GCF_965140245.1 of Athene noctua. Lineage (NCBI taxonomy): Eukaryota > Metazoa > Chordata > Aves > Strigiformes > Strigidae > Athene > Athene noctua. The sequence goes on from NC_134041.1 coordinate 29,542,571, forward strand.
TAGGCAGTATTTTTACTTTAAAAAATGCACTGAATAACAGCTATCAACAGAATCTGTGAACAGCTGAGTTTTTAATAAGAGGACAGTTTTTCCATGCTGCAATCATAAAAACCCCAGCCTGTACCCTGCGTTTGTGTACTATCTCCTGACTTCATGGAATTCTACACATAGATTAAGTATGTGCACACGTGAATAAATGCATAATGTGTACCCAATCCCAATGAGATACAGTCTGGATAAACTTCACATACAGCTACTCTTCTTCCCCTCATTCTTACCTCTGGAGATGTAGCTGAACCAAAAGATGTCAAAGGCTTGTTCCAAGCACTGACCGAAGGTGGCTGAGGTGGGCTAATGGGTCCCACTAACAATTAAGAGAATAATGTTAAAAACCCCCGCAATGTTGCTAAATGCATTCAACTGAAGTTATCAATTAACTGAAAATTAAATAAGAGATGTCTTGATTAATAAGCATTAAGACATTGTTAACTTATTCAGCAGTTAACAATATGCTACCTATTTAGCTGATTTCAAGAGGGGCAATCATGTCTGGAAGCATGACCAAGCCCGACAAACGTATTCCTGAAGGGAGTGACAGCCTGACAGCTGCTTATTCATAGTAAATGAAGAACAAGACAACAGCATAAAATACTGAGTAATGTCACACTGCAAAAATCTCTCTTCAGAGATAGTCATAGGTTACAACGTTGCACTTGGGAATGCTGCCCTCTATTCCCTGTGGAAAATACATCTGCAGGTAGAAAAGAAATATCAACACAGAGAGCTGGCAAGTGTCATTCTCTAACTACAATGCTTGCCCCCTGCCACAAACTGAAGACACCACTTACATTTTTTGGAGATGTCATTGAGAACTGCTGTAGGAGGCACCTTGTTTTCCCATAAGTCTGTTCCCAGACCATTGTGAGCCTGGGTGTTTTGCAGAACTTTGCTTGACACTGTGTATTCTGTGCTGGTTGTCCCTCCTGGAGCCTGGTTTTGTGGCTGAACAGACGCCTGTGGCTGACCTGGAGTCTGTGTTGTACACAGAGGCTGCGCCTGAGCTTGTGCCTGAGCTTGTGCCTGCTGTGCAGCTGCAGCTGCTGCCTGTTGCTGCTGTTTTTTGGCAAATCTGGGAGGGAGCTTGGAATTCTGACCTCTGCCTTTTTCGCTTGATCCTTTTTTGGTCCAAACCTGTAAGCAAAAGCCAGTTTTATTCTTATAGCTGACAGTCTGTATGGACACCAATTGGACATTGTGTAACAGCAAAAAGAAAACCCATTAACCCTGTTTTAAAGAAGTTTATTTTCTTAAGCACATTTAACCACAGAGGCATTTCTCATCCATTTTCCTCTTGCAATCAACTAATATACAAGCAGCAGTATAAATCTTTATCATAGTATGAAAGATGGGTGGTTTCAGTTTGCCAGTTCCACCTCCCCAACAGTGCCCAATCAGGAAGTTAAAAATCCTAAAATGACTAAGTGAAAATTAATTTACTAATTCTGAACATCTTAATATTATTACAGCTATCTAGTTATATTTATATGGTGAAATATAGTTTGTTTGGAAGGAAGATTCTGCACACTTCACAACATTCCCAGCACTGCAAGGAGCTCTTTCCTGCAATAAATGCTGGCCTTGTACCTGCACTGTTTGTTCTTCCTTCTTTCTGCGCTCTTCATCTTGCAAGCGTTTTTGTTGCTTCTTAGAAACCACTTCTGTGAAACCATCATCATTCAAGTTAGATTGGGAGTCTTCAACTACTGTCACTTCAGGGTGATCATCAATGATCACAACACCTATAGAAAAAGGAAAGGTATAGATGCTGCTGTTTTAATGGCTTCAGATGCAGCGCACCAAGCCAAAATCTGCTTCAGAGTGGAAGCTATTTCCCCCACAGACAGAGATGGTGGCCCTTATTAAAGGTAAGCTTCTGCTTGACAAGTGCTTTGCTGCTGAGCTTGAAGACAAGGTGTTAATCTTGAAGAACTGAAAAAGCTGAAGGTTCCTGTACCAGACTCTCCAGGAAATAAGAACCGAAATGTAATCATGAACAGCCTTTCCGGATATTAGCTGTAAGCTTATCAGTGATATCCACTGCCTTTGCTTATGAAGGTTAAGTGAATTATTAGTGTGGCGGAATGTGGTGTAAAATGACAAGAGTTAAGATTATATGACAGAACAAAATTGTTCTTATCTATACATAAAAACACAAGTGAGATTTGCCACCTTTTAGAGGTATGCACATTGTTAATTAGATATGACAAAAGTAACAATATTCAAATACAGTTATTCTGGTGTTAAATCACCTCTCCCCTTTTTAAGTTTTCAAACTTCTAGCTCTATATGCAGCAGAGCTAGCAGGATTACAAATTCTCGTTAGTGTATTATCAACACATACTTGCATAATTATTAAGATCAAATTGAGACAAGGCATCCACTTTTTCCTTAGGCTTCTTTGGACCAGCCTTAGGTTCTTCTCTCTTTTTGCCACTTGCATCCTTGGTGCTCTTTTGTCCTGTAGCAGTAACACCTCCATCCTCCTGATGTAATGAGTTGCCATTGGTGGGATCAACAGCAGGCACAGTTGCTGTCTGCTCTTCAAATGGCCTATATTAGAAAAAATTGTGAAAACTAATGACCAGCCACAGAGAACACTCAGGAAGAAGCTAAGAATCTAATGCAGATCCCATTAAACAGCTATAAGTGTCTACTGTGAAACTTCTTAGTAGGCTCCAGACTTTTACTTTCAGCTCCTCAAGGAGAAGCAGCTTGACAGCAAAAGCTGTTTTGGGGACATACCAAGTGCCCTCCTGTCAACAGGTATCACAGGAAAAAAGTACTTTTTTTTTTAAGGTCACCTCTGTAGTTAGAGGTACCAAAGCTCAACAAGTATGCATTTAGTATACTTCAACTGCAATAAGGCCTTCCATGGAAAAAAAACCTAACCAAAACCAAACAGAAGCTTACAGCATGAAATGTGAACAAATGTAAACAATATACTACCTCCATGGGCTCACTTGCCAAAAGCTATCTGAAGCCATAAGATCAGATTTGCAGCATTCTGAGTTTGCTGTGGAACCTGGAATACCCATTTTTTTGCTTCAACGTCACCCTTAAGTGACTAGCCAAAGGTATTCTTAGTTTTAACTCGGAGGCTAAAGCATTGATCACAAGTTTTAAGACCAGGCAAAACCTGAACTTAGAATACAGCAGCCTACAAGCACGAGAGTCCCTGAGTACAGGGTAGGCATTCAATGAAGAAATGTCTTGTCTTGCCTCCCTCTTACCAGACTACTGTGCACTGTGGCTATGAAACAGTGGGCAAATAGTAACATTAAGTAACAACTGTTTCAATCAAATTAAGCATACCGAGAAACAAAATTTAGTCTCAATGGCAAGCATATCTCAACATGTTTATCTATGTTAGGTGATCGATTACAATGCAATGCAGCAAGTTATGTATTAACTGCAAAACGGCTCACATCGACATTTCAGCTTGCATCCAAATCTCAAGAAACATAATTCAACCCTGAAACAGCAGTGCATTTTTTTTTTATTAGGCATTTTTAACACTGTACATACAAGAATACTCTCCTCTTAGCTTCATGTTCCAGGTGTCTGTATACAAACACAAAAAATAGAAAGTACACAGCCAGAGGTGCACATTTGCCTTGTTCTCTTTTCTACCATTTGACAAATCTAAACCAACTACTTATGACTTTGAATCACAAGAGGATACCACCATGACCATGTGCTTCCTAGAAGCAGCTGGTACTCACCCTCTTTTTCCACTTCTGGGTAGAGGACCACTCCGCCTTTCACTCCTAGGCCCTGAGAAGTTCCTCCCTGGTTTAGCTGGCCCATTGTTGCCACGTCGGTTTTGACGGTCTATTCCAGGCCGCTGACTAGAGAAGCTTCTCTTGGCTATTTCCCTTTTTGGAGCTCCAGCGTTTTCTCCTGCCTTTGCAGCCACCTGTGCTGCTACATCTGCCGTTTTCTTCTCATCCCTCTCCCGCCTCTCATTGAAGTCACTGCTTTCTGAGGCTGTTTCCCACTCTTCATTTGCCTGGTCTGAAGAATTCTGGTTGGACAAGTCTGGTGTCTTACTTCCAGACACATCCAGAGCAGTGTTGGAGGGCTCATTAACTGCACTGCTAACTGTGGCATTTGTTGATGAGCTGGTTACCACTTCATTTATCTTTGATGCAGCCTCTCTTTCTTTTAGGCGCCTAAAGCGTGGTGGCTTATCTTGCCTTGGAGGCCGAGCAGGTCTTTGTCTTCGTGGCCTCTCTCTATTTGGGTCAAACTTTCTCTCAAATTTTGCAGGTCTTTTATCAACTGGTATGGGACCATAATGTTCATTTCTTCTCAGAGGCTCCCCCTCTTCCGGTTTAATGATCTCTGTTTGCCTAGGGTTCCACTGATTGTCTCTGTAGGCTGGTCTCCTTATTGTGGAGGGACGTGGAGGACGCCCACCAGGGTCCCTGCCACCACGTCTATACATTCCCCCTCTGCCTCGTCTAGATGGCTCTCCTTTAGGAAGAAATCCTGGTTTGGGTTTGTTCTCGTCATCTCTTATGTATGTTTTTTCTAGGGATCTGTTGTCTACTCTGATATTGTTTTCAGGTTTGAATGACAGGGGTTTTGGAGGCTTCTTGCCATCAGCTCTCTCTTCTCTTTTTGGGTGCTTGCCTTTGATTAGACTGTCTTTGTCTGAAAGCAGTGTGTCACTTGCACTTTCATGAACTTCACTGTCAGAATCTGTCTCTGAACCATGCTGGCGCCGCCGTTTTGGGATTACTTCAAAGTCAGAACTCTCACTGCGAGTTTCACTCTCTTCTCTTTGCCTAACAGGCCCCAAAGGCACATGATCTGATCTAGGCTTAGTATCTCTGTAGTGTGGGTACTCTCTATTATGGCCTCTACTGCCCCGACCACGTCCTCCATAAGAACCCCTGTAGCTACGACCTCTAGAATAATACTCCCCACGACCTCTGCCTCTGTATCCCTGATCTGGGAACCAGTCTCTATCCCTAGCCTCTTTCCAGTATGTCCTAGGTGGTAAGCCAGGCTCTCTTTTTACTGGCCTGGTTTCCAAGCGTGGTTTCTCCACAACCTCCTTGCTAACCACCTTCTCAGTCTGCTTTTCCTCCTTCACTGCAGTAGCTGGCTGCTGAGTGTGGGGCTGCTGCTGTGCTGCCGGTTGAGCAGGCGGCTGCTGCTGTACTGCCAGGGGAAGCTGTGGAGCAGCAGCAGGCTGGGCAGCTGGTAGCTGCTGCTGGACAGGAGCTGCGGGTGGCTGAACTGGAGCTTTAGCTGCAGTCTCGGTTTGACTGCTCTCCTGGCTTGCTGGTGTTGGAGCAGCATCCTGGATTATCTTCTTAGCCAGAGGAGCACTGCTGGAGGTGGAAGGCTCTGGCTCAGCCTGAGGCAGTGGCACTTGAGGTGCTTCCTTTTTGTCACTTTTTTCAGACTTGCTAGGTTTTTCACTAGCTGTCTTTTCTCCTTCCTTCTCCTTCCTCTGCTCACGCTCTTCTCTCTGTTCACGCTCTTCCTTCATATCCCTAAGCACAGGTTTTTTAATAGGACCCGATCTTCTTACTGGTCTATCACTGCCTTCGTCTCTCCTGCCATAACCTGGCCTAGGACCCCATCTTGTTTCAGACTTGGGTTTGAAAGTTTTTTCAGGTTTTGGTCCTTCTGATATTCTATTACTGATCAAAATTTCTTTTTTCGGCTTAATCTCAAGTCTCTCAATTGTCTCCTTTGTCTCAACAGGCCTGTTACTTAATTTAGGGATATTTCCTGCTGTCTCATTCCTCTGGTCTTCTGACTTTAGAGAGTGACTTGAACCATGGGAAATGCTTCTCTTTAGTGAAGAGTGACTTTCCCCCGCAGGCACCAACTCTTCTGGAGAGCTATGGGTAGCTTTCTCATTCACTCCTTCAAAATTAACTGCTGTGCTAGGTGTGTCAGTCTGGAGAGGCTGTACATCTTCCAAAGGCCTGCTTGGGAACTTTTGTACCTCCACCTCTCCCGATTCTCTGAAAAAGTCTGTCTTTGGATGAGAGTCCAGCTGGTTGTGTTCTACAGGATAAGCAGTGGCAGGGACAGCAACTCGTTCTTGCTCCAACTGTGCCTCAGACCTAAGCAGCAGGCATTTAAGAATGTCAGGGTGGGGGAAAAAATTTTTACCCATAAATATGTACTTAAGTAATTTTCTATTTCTATGAGGGATTAATGTCAGCTCTAGGAAATAACAAGTATTAATTTTCATAGTCACTGCTCGCTGTAGAGATCAATTTTATTCTATCCCGATTAAGAGTTCAGTGTCAAATATACAATTAGCTTTAGGAATCTATTATTGTTAATGGCTAAACATGCAATTTTAAGTGGAGCCTTCAAGTTAGCAGGCTAATATCACAAGTATTAGACGGTAGTACAGCAAAAAATTTCTGGGTACTTTTAAGATGTAGAGGAAGCCTTTCTGACCATTCATCATACAGCAAAATGTCAGAAGTGACTGTGTCTTGCTTTATACCATTTGTACTTAACACACCACTTCTGAAACTAATATACATCAGACAGAAGGTCTCTGATACGGGGAGAGCAGATGGAGAACAGCACATCACCACAGAGGCGCTCTACAAGACTGAAAATTCAAAATATTAGGGCAACCTAATTTGATGAATGGTTTGATGAATGAAGGAACCTAAACAAGGGCTAAACTGTCTTTCTACACCCCACTACAGATCATGCACGTCTTTAGTTTTTTATACAACAGCACCAAGTACACTGCACCCCCCAGCCACAACTCCTTTTACAGTTTTGTGTAAAGAGCAGCTGTAACGGAGTCAGTTTAAACTGTGATTTGCCACATAAGTTATACAGCCAAGCATGTAATTAAGTATGGCTCAGAGAAGTAACATGCAGGAGTACAAAACTCAGGCTTACCGCAAATCATCAGGCTCTTCTAACACTTTGGGAGGAGAACTAGATTGCTGAGGTTCTGCATGGGGGTACGGGTCTGACCCCCACATCATGCGAGGCTCTGACAAAGGAACAGTGTGCTCTCTTGCTGAGCGAGCTATGTGTTCAAATGAGTCTGAACTAGTCGCTGATCCCTCTATCTGGTCTCTTCTCATCAGTGGTTTGGGAGGCATAATTCCTGTAACAGATTTAAGTTCAACAATTGAGAACAGTTTAACATTAGCAAAGAAACCTACCTCAAGACAAACAAAGCATATCAGGAGAACGCTATTCTTCCCCCTTTGATCTCCCTTCCTCTGTACCTTCTGCTGTTAAAATCAAATGTTTACACACTGTCAGTTGACCCGATTGACTAAATCATATTCACCACTAGTACCCTCCGTACCAAAGGAAAAAGCTGTCTGCTTAAACCATAATGGAACGAACCAGGTCTGCAGACCTGTAAACTTGCAGATGAAGTTTCTGATCTAAGATCTGAATGACAATAGGCAAGGTAAGAGTACATGCAGATGGGTTTTGTACTCTATTAAGGACTCGAGTCTTTTTTTTCCATAACATTTTAAAGAAATTCTAGTTTTCACCATCTTTGTTTAGCCTGCTGCTTCCTCAGTTCATTCCTTGCACTTAATTCAGGATATGCATTCCCTTGCTCATTAGCTTGGTAAGTATCTCCATTACATGCCAGACTTGTACCATTTATGCACAATAGCTTTCCTAACTGCAAATCAGATGGCCATTCCACAAATTAAAGAGGACCTTTTTGTGCCAAGAATCTGAAAACACAAATCTAGCATGACTCTAGAGGTGATATTACACAACATAAAAATAAAAAATCTCATATTTTTTTTTAAATAAGCAATGTAGTATCAAGTGCTAACATGTAATGAAACACAAATGGTAAATACACTGGTTTTCTCAGTCCAACCTAACTCATGCCAGCTTTGATACCTGTAACAAAGTAAGGCTCACGCTGACATTCTGAATACGTTCTTAACTGTCACTAACATGCCTGCAATACAGAAGAAAGCTGTGATTTTACTTTACAGTCACAGGTGTACAATGGCACATGAACTATAATTTTTCCAGTACTACTAAAATCTATTTTGTCTCAAACAATGAAATAATGTAGTTTTCTTTTTAAAAAACCCACCCATTTGCTGTTAGTATACATAGTGTGGTTAGGGAAAGACTTCTATTTCAAAACCAAGGAAGTTCAGCAGTCAAAAATGCTTCCAGATTTTACCTGGATGAATAGGAGGCATATCCATTGCAGGTCTTCCTGACATCATTCGTGGGTCCATGTAAGACTGCATCATAAGCCACCGTGGATCAAAGCCCATTGAAGCTAAATGCTGAGGATGTGGTTGCATGGGCTGGTAGAGGGGTCTGTGCTGGGGAGGTGGGACAGGGCCACTAGAAGGCTGTGAGGGAGCAGACTGTGGAAGGACACCTTGCTGTTGTTGCTGCCACTGCTGCTGTTTCATTTGCTCCTGTGTAACAGAAAACAGTATTAACATCTTGTTAAGATGAAGACTTGAGCGGAATTCAAATAACCCTTGAACAAGTACAGTTATCTCCAGGACACTAAGCATTCTGAAAATTAAATTGCAAATGTGCATCAGGATGAACTAGAAGAAAAGGGGGAAACCAGACTGAACAATTTAGAATAGCTACAGTTTTGCTGGTGTTCAGGTGAGACAGAAAACAACTTCATGCATCTCATTAATGCAAAGTGCTCTTCAGACCATAGGACCGAAGTTCAAATCACATTTGTGAGTGTCACACCCTTTAAGGAAGAGCTGCAGAAACAGTGATCATCAAACCCCAAGTTCTACAGGTAACCTCAGGGCAATGCTCTACTTCAGTAACTTGATGCAAAAATCACCAGTTTTAAAACCCTCACTTGCCTTCTGCTCATTTACATACTTCGCAAGCGACAAGTGTTTAATGAAAAGCAATTCCTGCCAATACCATAGATGTTATAGAAGCTGGAAACCAACAACTTAAGCTTTTTGAAACTTCGATGGTCCCATTCTTATTCAGAATGAGGCAGAAGACATCATTCTTTCAATGAACTTGTTAGTTACCTGCTGTCTCTGAAATCTTGGTGGTAAGGATTTCTGGAACTGTTTAGAATAGCCTGAGGAAACAGCAGGACGAGGCTGAGATCCTGAGTCTGGTTCACTCTCATGAGTCACCTGTGAAATCTCTTTCTCATTCCGACCACTATCTTGACGGGTAAAGACTGCTTGATCTTCTGGAAAAAAAAAACCACAAACAACAAACCCACCAACCACACATGGGAGACAGTGAATTAGTGAATCTTAAAACTATGACAATTTCACCAGAATGCCACAAAAAGGATATTCTAAAAGGAAAACAGTCTGCCTTCTCTAATCTCACAGTCTTAGTTTCCAAAACCCATAAAGGCAAAAAAAGTTAAGAACGACCCCTCAAAACAGAACAATTGTTAACACATCACTCAGTGTTCCTTTTAAACTCATACACATTGAGTAATCAACCACTGGCATTTAGGTTGTAACTATTATGTGATTTAAGAAGTGCTTTATCAATTCTACCACATTACATCTGAATCAACCTTTTTTATGAAGCAAGGTCTAGTTTTACAATCGCTTTTTCCCATTTAAAGGGTAACACAGACCTTATTAAGCATAGTCTAACAGTTCTCTTGTGGCATTCAAGTTCCACTACAAAAAACACACTATGTTTTAATACACACTCTTTGTGTCTACTTCCCTAGGCTTGCTGAAAGAATAGAATAGCTGAAATAATTTGCATTGCTTTTCAGCAACATGGAGTTGCTGACCCTCCTTCAGCAAGAAAAGAAAGCCTGCTTTTCTTTCTGGATTCTTCAAAGTCCAGCCTAAATCAGAGCTCAGTTTTTCCTTTTAACTTTTTGATGAGTTGGGCAAACAGGTCTAGCTTCAAGGACAATTAGCAGCTGTAACATGCCAGGAAAAGAAATGGTCTAGATACACTAGTTTAATTAAGTATGCACATTAGACTCCTGGATTACAACTATGCTCTGTGGCTCAGCTTTAAGACAGACAACAACTACTTGTGTGCAAGCATACCTTTTTCTTCCTTGTTATTCCTGGTTTCACTTTCTTGTTTTTCTACTACAGGTGTTGCCACAGGTTCTTTAGGCTCAGGAACCTCATGTGCTGGTTTCTCCTCCTCTGTTTCTTTTTCCTTCTCCTTTTCTTCTTTTTCCATCTCCTTTTCTTTCTCCTTCTCCCTTTCTTGCTCTTTTGCCTTCTCCAGTTTTTCTCTTTCTTCTTTTTCCTTTTCCTTCTCCTTCTCCCTTTCCCTCTCTTTTTCCTTTTCCTTCTCCCTCTCCCTCTCCCTTTCTCTTTCTCGCTCCCTCTCCCGCTCCCTCTCCTTTTCCCTCTCTCGTTCCCTTTCTCTTTCCCTTTCCCTTTCCCGCTCCCTCTCTCTCTCCCTTTCTCTCTCTCTCTCTTTCAGAGGGTCTTCCCGGGAGGGTTTTGTCACACAGCCAAATTTCTCATTTAACCGTTTTAGCTTTTCAGCACAAGCTGCTTTTCGCTGTTCTTCCATTCTTCTTTCTTCCTCTTCTCGCCTCTTACGAGCTCGCTCAACTGCAGCGGATATCTCTGACTGCTGTCTTCTCCTCTGTTTCCAGATTTCATCTTCATCTGGTACTGGTTTAGGGGGAAAGGGTCCCTGCCTTCCAGGTCCTACCTGGCGATCAGGGGGTGGAGGGTGCTGCAATATTAAAATCAGTTGTCAAGTTGAACATGTGTTATATAAACAGACAGTTGAAATATTACGTTCTAACTATTTATCAACATGTATATTTGCATGGCACCTCTAAAAATCAAGATTTGGAAGAAGCAGCAAGCCCCCACCTTCCTGCTTCAGTTCAGACTTATGCAACCTGAGTTCAGAAAGAAGAGGTAAAGATTCAGTTGGGCTCATGTTGCTCCTGCTCCCCATGACCAAGACAAAGTGACAGCAAAAATGACAAACACCTTTTAGGCTGCTCTAAATTACAGAAACTCAGGGCAGATCTCAGACAAAAGTTCCCCAAGGAGCCAAAGAAATTCAGGGTAGCTCAGGATAACAGAGATTTTAATAAGGACTGTTGAAAATTGATAAGAAGCTACTATGTACACATTTCATTTGGGACTTCATCTCCCTGTCTGACTCAGCAGCCAGCCCTCCAGCACTGTTCCCATGTTCCTGTCCTCTCTAGATCCCAAATGGGGCTGGGTAACTGAAAGCTCTTGAAGTTCTCATGCATTTTATACACCACTTAAAACATGGGGCCACTTTACACAATTAGCAGCACAGCTGTGCTGGGGTCTCATTCTTACTGGCCCCAGGCACTGTGATCACTTTCCTTGTTAAAAGAGCAGCCTTACCCATATGTGAAACATTTTTATTTTTCTTAGTCTAAATCCCTCCACCACAGCATTAAAGAATTTAACTCAAGGAAATAAGGACAATTCAAATCTTTCTTACCGGTGGTAGAATAGATTTTGGATGAAGAGTGGGACCACCTCGTTCATGTATAGAAGGCTGTGCTGGACCCCGATCCTATTGGATCAAACACAGTACCAGGGTTAGGCAAGCTCATAACTGTCAAGCTCACAAATTTTAGATTTACTGTTTTCTACTGCATTAAGATACTACACCTAGTGAACCGTATGCATATGATACAACTTCACATGCAAAACAAGGGCAAGAACATTTCCACTTTATGTGCTGAGAGCTAAACAATTAGTTTAAAAATTCACACATCCAAAATTCAAAGTTTATGTTACTGTAGGTTTTCTCCCAGATTCAATGTAGCATCAAACCCTGAAAGACAATGTAATCATTATATATACATGAAGTGCAAGTAAAACCAATTTAACATCCATCTTCATTATTACAGGTGTCAAGAGAATACATTTCTAGGAAATTTGCAGACAAAGCCAACAGTAGCTTTTCAGGGTGGGGCAGGGACAAAAAAAAATAAACAAGGCTGAAGCTGGCATAAGTTGAGGTGGCTGTCAGCCCTCCCCTACTAGAGGATAAATCAAAAACCAAAATGGCCGAGTTGATGAATTCTACATGGTCTGTATAAAAATCTATCTGCCTGAGATGTCAGAAGCGAGCTGACACATTACAGCTAAGTTGCACTGAAGAAAGTGGGTCATGATACAACAAAAATAAAAAGCACCTCACACCCTGGAAAAATGTGTGGGCCAACTGGGCGCTATTTACTGTGTGCAACTGTAAAACATGATGGACGATGGACACCAGAATGGCTTCATTCACTGTTACAGGGATGGACAGACATGAGTATCAAGTTAAAGCTTGTCAGTTGAGCCACAGTAACTGACACAAGAGTTCTCACCCCCTCACAACTGTGGATTAGAACACACTAGATAAAGATATGCTATTTTTATTTTGCAACCAGAAGCAGCTAAGTTGACTAAGCAGCACCCGATCAGTTACCACAGCTCAGATAATGCTTTCAGTAGCTAATGCTTTCACTCATGTTCATAACCTTAGTTGACCTGACAGTTTGGAAAGACACCCAAGTCGGACCTTTCCTGACAAGACTGCTGCCAGAAAAACTAAAAACAAGAACACACAAACCTGATCAAGCTGAGAGCTTTTGCCATAAGACCCTTTGGTTGCTGCTGTGGAAACTTGAGTGGGAGACTTAGCATTTGTCTGTTCTTCTGCTTCCTTCTGGCCATCAGGACTCTGGGAATCTTTTGATGGTGTTTGTTCATCACTGTGCAAATAAATAAGAAAAGTGGAAGGTGTACTCCACACAGGTATTTGGTGATTTATCTTCTGTCCTCAATGTTTCTCAGCAGGGGCAAAAGTTCCTCACAGCAAGAGTAATTTCTACTACACACACAGCTGACTGGAGTCTGCAGGCAGTTATACAATTTGATACAGTATTAAATTACTGTTATTGGAATGAGTACTTACACTCATTTCATTCAATCTTCCCAAAAGCTAGTTAAGTGGCATTCACACCCAACTGGCAACACCAACTCACCCACTTTCCTTCTCTTTTTGACTACTTCCTTGCTCATCATCATCACTGAAGTTCAACTGCTCAGTGTAATCCACTTCACTCTGAGCACCTGATGCATAAGCAAATATTCAATTAATCTCACAGAAGAATTCAATGTACAAACAACAGAATACATTAATCTGATATTCTTACCTGCCCAGCCTTCATCAGCCTCAGCATCTAGATTATCAAATTTATCAAGTTCTTTAAGTTCACTAGCACTAAGAATAGATGGGCGCTCAATAGGTTCTGAACACCACGAAGGTGGTCCTCTTCCCCTTGGCCCCCTTAAAAAAAAAAAAAAAAAAAAAGAGAGAAACAAAGACCACTGTCACTATTTATCTGCAAAATGACTAGAGTACTGTTCTCTCAAATACAGTATAAATGTGAACTATCATTCACACGTGCAATTACTGTAGTTAAAATAATTACTGCTACGCCACCATACAGTTCCTTATGGAAGAAAGATGTTATAGCCTTGCTTGCATACTTCACAAACAAGCCAAAGCATCAGCTGACAGTAGAAAACCACATGCCTTGTAGCTTTCAAACAACACATTGCATACATCTGGCATCCTTCTTTACATCAATTTATACAGCTCAGAGATACTTCTTTATACTTTGCATGCTTTCCCAGTATCGAAAGTTCTACACCTTCTCCCTACTCCTGTACTCAAGTTCTCCCAATCATCCCTATCAGTCTTTCTGTCCTCTTCCTGATCCCAACCGCAGATCACCTGCCAAAGTCTGCACCCTACTGCCTACAGCATCCCCTATTTCCTCATGCATGTACACAGCCATCCTCAACTATGAAGAAATGAACAGAAAAAAGGAAAACTAATTTTATAATGCACTTTAATTGGAGAGCAGCAGAGTTGAGAACCAGGAATTAACTACTGTCATTATAAGAATGGAAGGGTCCTTTTCCAGGCAAAATACTAGTTGAAGTTTCAAAGGTGTGACTCCTGCTCTTTCCAATCGAAAACCCTGTAATGTGCAGAATTCCCTCAAGTTTTGCAGTTGAATTGTCAAACACAAATCACTCCATGGCACTGCTCCACACAAGCCAAATTTGTGAGACTAACCAGTGGCAGTTCTTATGCAGTGTATAATCATAATCAAGATACTCAGTGCATATTTTTTTCTCTCCCCCCGCCCCCCCCCCCCCCCCCCCCGTATTGAGTCACAAACATAGTTCATACCCACATAACAGTAGCACTTGTAAGGCTTCTTACCTGCTAGGCTCAGAACTGGGAAACCTTGCTGGACCTTGCATGGAAGGAGGATATGCCATTCTAGGATACTGATTAAACATCTAAGAAAGGTTTAAAAAAAAGGAGCCATTCATTAAAAAAAAAATAAAAAAAAATCACTGCATTAAGCATACTGAGATCATCAAAGGAACCACAATGGAAATAAAGCAAGACTCTGCACTCAAGAGTTTGCTTCATATCACAAGTGTGTGACAACAAGTCACCAGGGTGGAGTGATTATGAGTGTTAATCAACTCCTGACAAGTTCAAACTCAGTGTAGCAGGAGCTGTAACAGGTAGCCCCATCCTTTGAGGAGCTGGTTGCAATCCCACCCTTTTAGCAGAACTGCTAAGCACTCCATGGAGGAGGAAAAAGGGGCATAAGGAAATCACACTAGCCAATAATCAAGCCCTGCTGCTTAAAAACAATTAATGTAACCATCACTCACATAAGGTGGCATCATTGCTCTGTACTGAGAAGAGATGGGTGGTTGCTGCTGCCCATTCAGCTTGGGCTGAGGGACCTGTGGTAACCGCACATCCCTCTTCTCTGCTGCCTTCTGGCCATCATTTTGTTCTGCTGGAGTAGCATTACCATCTTCTTGTCCAAGAGCCTTAGTTTCTTGATCAGTTGGAGAACCGGGTGAGTTGCTCTTATTACCACCTTCTCTCCAACTAGTAGCATCTGCATGGACAGAATCAATAGAAGAAAAACACAAGAACAGACTTTATATTACAGATTTACACACAGGCATGATGAAAACCAATTTTTCCTACCCAGTTTTCTGTGACACTGCAACCTGTGCAGACACACGTTCATGTTTGGTCCTGAAACAAGCAATGGCCATTTGAGAAAACAGAGGCTGTTTTCTAATCCTTATCAGCCCTACATCCAGCTGTGTTCCTGAAGGGTGTTAAATTTGTAGACTGCTCTAGCTGTCCTACTCCACCTTCCAAAACACAATGCAATTTAGGAAGAATACTGATAATAGCACAGGAGAGAAAATAGATTTAGCTGTGGTAAGTGGGCCACTGTTGACTCAGTGTGAAGATGCTGTAAAGGGAAAGCTCAAGCTGCTTAAGCAGCAAAGGCCTACCACAGAACTCTCAAGCAGCTCAAAATGACATATACCTGTGCATTATTTTTCTAAGTGAAGACAGGTATGCAGAGTCTGGCTTATATCTCTGTCTGCTAAGGATGGAATAGAAGTTATGAGGGCCCTAATTCTGGGTAGGTGTGAATGTCTAGCAAAAAGTCCAGGAAAAGCAAGGGATTTTAATGACCTATCACTTGTGCCAAGCAGTCCATTCTTTTTAGGATCTTCTGCCTACAGAGCATGGGTTAGGACCAAAAAAAAAAAAAAAAAAAAAAGAGAGTAAACTTAGCAGGAGCACTTAGATCTATGTAGACCAACAAAAATTCACAGACACGTTCCTTTAGGGACACAAACCCTTTAAGCAGCATTGAACTATGCTCCTAAGTATCTATTACAGTTCTTCCACTTATCTTTGCAGGGGAGCACAGCTGCTAAAGGGGTAGGTACTCGCCAAGCTCATTTAGCTTACTGCCGTCAGACCTGAAAGAGCAGCTTAATATAGCATCTACAGTGCTGACCAAAACTGTAACTGCCTGCAAGAGGCTGGAACAGACATTCATAGTTATTTTCCTATTTTGGTGCTGGACACTTCTCAAATTTCTTGACAGCTTATTCTTTACATCAAAATCAAGTGAGGACCTAATCAAGGTCAAGGACAAGTACACGGCCTCAGTCTGCAGGACCTGGCAAACAAATCAAAGAAAACCAAGGCCTGTAACACAGAAAGGAGCCCAAGCCCTCTAAAAGCAGTGCACATCTTGACTATCACTGGCACAAGATAGTGCCATGTACAGTGCAGGAAAGCATCCCTAGTTCATCAAACCTCACTGAAAACAAACTTCTGAGGACAAAAGGAATCCTGTTTTTCACTGGAAACAAGCACAATCCCAAATGCCTCCCCATTAAAAGGATCTGGGGAAGCAATATACATTTCTTCAGAGACATACAAAACCCAGCACTGTTACAGTTGTTTTCACTAGATTTAATCCCCACCCCATTGAAACAGATCCAGCTAGTCAGAGCATCTCAGCCATGAGCTAAAGATGCCAATGCCTTTCAAATCACAGTCAACTTCTTTTGGTATCCTGTAGATTAAACTTCCTATTCAGCATTTTTCAGGCTACTCTTATAAGTACTAAGTAACTTCTTGGGGACAACCCTAATGATGATTTATGTAATTAGTTAATATTAGGACAGTTCTTTAAATACATATTTTAGCTGTTGTGACATCTAGCAGCTGCAAGTAAGAAAATGCTAGTACTGTGCAACTAACAAATGTTCCTCAGAGCACAAGTGGAATACTGACTAGGCTGGGAAAATGGAAAATGAACTTCACAACAGGAATATCCTATTTTCCACACACCAGGAATAAGGTAAAGCAGAAGCAAGCCCCAAGAATTTGTTTCTTTAGTACAGGAGTATGTTAAAACAATCAATTTATTTTGTAAGGGCACAAGTAATGTTGCAATAAACAACTTCCACACAAGCCCATGGAATTTCACAAAAATTTGTAGTATATACTTACTTTGTGGTCGCAAGTTGGGTCCTGATCCATGGAGCTCTTCAGGTGCATCTTTCTCTTTGCCTGACTTTTCCTGATCCCCAGCTGCCGGCAGACTGGGAAATTCTTGCTGGAAATAACTATTAACTTGAATAGCTGGACCTACACAGTAAGATATTCACAAAGTCACAAAGCAATAAAAGCCCGATCATCCTTAAAAAGTGAATGTTAAAGCTACATTAATTTGCAGGTAACATAATTCACATACAAGAGCAATCCTGTAAAGCATTCACGTTTCCTCCTAAAGTTGTTAAATTTACTAGGCCAACTATCACACTTGTTGGCATGAAGAAAAATCCAGAAGCACCAGAGAGATATAATGAACAATGTAATGAGACTTGAAACAGGGAGTACCTGAAATTCCTAATCTTTGTTAGCACTTTTCCCCACCTCCTTCCAGACAAAAATTCCGCTCGTTTCATTGTACAACTCTAGTCAACCCAAGAATGGGCAATCATGTTATTGCATAAGCCCTTAAAATTAATTACTGTTCTAGTAACAAATAATTCTTCAGGACTTTAAAAGGCCACAGCTTTTACATTATGAGAAAAGTATCAGAACTGTAGCTTTCCTGGATTTCTGAAACCCTTGACATATCACAACTTGGGATCGGAATTTAAGACTTTTGTTGCACGTGGCAGAGAAGCCAAATATACAGATTGACTTTCTCTTTAGAGAGTTTTGATAGCATCTACTTTGAATCAATTTCTCCATCCCCCATACACATAACAGATGTTCACCTACTAGGTCAACAGCATTCTATACCAAATAGCTGATAATCTTACTGACAGAGAATTTCTATTCCAGCAGTCTGAATAATGCCCTGTTCCTATATGTGTCTTTACTACTGGCTACTATAAGAGACATCATTATTAGGCTACGCAGACTATAAAACAAGCTCACAAAAAGGATCTGAATATATGCCACCCAACCCCGCACCAATCTCCAATGTTTTTTGAGCTAAGAGCTAGAAAAGCTTCTGTTCTCTTGGATCTGTGAAAGAATACTTCAAAATACCCAGGATCCCTGTATTTTGTTGTTACGAAGATTAAGAGTCAAGCACTGGATAAACTCATTTTATGTACTTTCTTTGTAAAGGCATGACAGCAAATACCACTACTTATCCCTGTGCCTATAAATTGCCTTAAAATCTTTCAATCTTCATTCTAACTTCACCTACTACAGATCACATTAACTTGTTTTGTGTTAATGGGCATTGGACTCTTGACATTCCCAAGCAGCTACATTATTTAACAGGACTGAAAGCTGCAGTCTCACTAACCAGATAGCCTGCCAGGCAAGGGAGCCTCTTCAGAGGTCCTGTGGCATGCATGTCATGGGTTTTATGTATTTGAAAAATGTTTTCTGCTCAAGGCTACACAGTAACAATGTTTTACTTGCAAAGTAATAGCATCCTCAGTGATCAGTTTGACAGCACTTAAGCTATCAACCTGAAACAGGCCAGATTGTCAGCCAACAGTTCAGAAAGTTAAAGAATTCAAAGGTATTATGGTAGCAATTAACCCCAAATTTTAGCCAACACATGAGCTGAAAAATACATGATGTCATTTTATTTTAGAAGTCTTTCTACATGGCTACCAACAGCCTCAAGAAGGCTTTAGTCTTGCCTCACTCAACTGAAGTCTTAGAAGAGTATGAGGTGGCTGACTTAATGATTGCTGGAACACATACAAGGCATCTGGAAAAACTACAAGTTCCACCAGCCAACTGCAAATCAGGAAAGCATGAGCACAACAGGTGTAGCATCCCGAGTTTCAAACTGAGGAGGAGAGCAAGCAGCTGATGCCAATTCACATTCTGTATTTCTTCTTGAAACAGCAAACCCACTACTGCATTAATTGAATGAAATGAGGGCACCATCTGGGTTTGGCACACAAGCTGCCATGGTAACTACAAAATAATTAGCTAAATGCATTTTGAAGCCACTGAGCCAAATCACTATTTCCTGTGTCATAGAGATGATCTTATCAGCTTATGTAGAAAGGCTGGTATGCAGATTACTTTGCATCAGTGTTAATTCCTTTTTTTTATTCTACAAAGCTCCTGCAAAAGCTTAAAGGAGGAGAGTTCCTCTATTTCACAATGAAGGAAATACTGAACATTAGAGAGGAGAGCAAGATCTAGAATTGTCACTTCTAATACTTACTGTCAAAAAAAGGCAAAACCATTAGATATGCAATGTTAACAAACTCTAGGTAATGTCTTAGAAGCTACCTCCATGCAATTCAGATTATAGTATTCTAAAATCTCTATCCAGAAGATATCTCACTTCAACTTGGAAGCCAAAACTCTATTTTATAGCCACAGAAGGCTTGCAAGTCTCAAATTTAAGAAATAAAACATGTTGTATATTATTTTTCATAATGGGGACACAGGAATTCTAAGTAACCTCTCACTCTACAAGCAGTTTAAAAAAACCCGCTGAAGTTTAATCTTACATCTGGAACGAAAACACTCAAGCTAAGATTCACACAAATGGAAATAGTTCTCCATCCTTTCATACAATTATATTAAAAAAACCCAAAACACACCATTAATGCTTTTCCCAGAAAAAACCCTACTCAAATACTATCACTTTGAAAACAAAATAACTCAAGGAATCCATAAAATAAAGGGGAATTATTGGTGTAGCATTTAGATAGAAGCACGACTGCACACATTTTGCACAAAATGATCCAAAATTATGATTAGAATTACCACTGTTTACAGTTCTCCTCCCCATGCCAGAACTGTATGCATTATAACTACTGACTGAAATTTTCCGTCCTCACCATAGCCATGATCAAGATCTTATGCTATCACCATCATTTCCCTGTCAATCCAAAAGGGGCAACTATACCACCCTTTAAAAAGCAGTCAGACCTGCTGCTAAATCAGGCTGGAGCTCACCTGAGTGACACGACCAGCTCACCTTCTGGCCAAACAAGTCACTTCCACAGCATTTGTAGTTGGCCCGGTCAAGACTATAATGTTTGTTGAGTCTGGGGGTGTCCTACAGCAGCATTCACGGCCTGCTAGGCCAGTCAAAAACCCTTCCACCTTGAACACCACTTACCATCTTGTCCACCTGGTTTGGTGTTGGCCCATGATTTGGCAACAGGAGCTGCTTCTGGAGGAGCAGGAACAGCAGGTTTTGGCTGTGTCTGCTGCACGTCTGGCTGTCTGGAATTAGAGGGAAAGCACTTGTGAATACAAGAGGGTGGTTACAGAATAAATTCATCAGGATTACTACCACAAACAAGTGAATAAAACAAGGTAGCTGTGCAGCTGAAGAACAACTAATGTAGAAAAAGCTTTTTCTTATATGAAAGGAGTTGTTATAGTAACAGTTAAAAATTGGAATAAATTAGCTAATTCTTTCAAGAGTAGATTTCCTAAAGTGGAGAGGAATGAATGAAAATGGCTGGGCAGAAAATGCAGTCAGGCAAGAACAGAATTATAACTTCTGAAGTAGTGTATTGGACAATCAAAACCCATCAATCTACAACCATGGAAGGGAATAACTTGGAATAATGTTGTCCTGTTTCTGGCTGGTACAGTGCTGTGTTTTGGATTTAGTATGAGAATAATGTTGATAACACACTTATGTTTTAAGCAGTGCTTATCCCAAATTAATGATTTTTCAGTTTCCCGTGCTCTGCCAGCGAGCAGGTACACAAGAAGCTGGGAGGGAGCATGGCCAGGACAGCTGACCCCAACTAGCCAAAGGGATATTCCATATTATAGAAAGTCATGCCCAGTATATAAACTACAGGGAGCTGGCTGGGGATGCTGATCACTGTTCAGGGACCGGCTGGGCAATTGCACTGTGCATCACTTGTCTTCCTTGGGTTTTGTTTCTCCCTCTTTTTGTTATCTCCTTTTTCATTAAAATATTATTATATTTTATTTCCATTATTAAACTGTTCTTATCCCAACCCAACAGTTTTACTTTTTTTCCCCGATTCTTCTCTCCATCCCACCAGGCAATGGGGGAAAAGAGTGAGCAAGTGGTTGTGTGGTGCTTAGTTGCCAGTTGGGGTTAAGCCACAATAAATGTTCTCTTGCTTCAGGAGTTCAAATAGAGAAAAGCATTTAAAAACCACCATGAACTGAGGAAAAGAAGGCATATATGTGTCAGAAATTACTAAGTAAAAGGAACTGATAAAGAAAGCTAAAGACATGACAAAAAATTTGAGCCCAGAAGTTTAAGTCTATTAAGAACAAAGTTTCAATTTCACCATCTTAGCAATGAAGAAGTAGACATAAGCACTCATTTTGTCCAACATAAAAACCAGGCATATTCTTGAAGAAAATCTTTCTAGTTTATAGATCCAGTGATGTTGTTTAACTTCTTATAAAAATAGCTATTTCTGAAATCTGCATATTCAGCTAACTTAAGACTCCAAAGCATTAGTGCCTACAAGTTAAGACTTCCAGCTCATTAGTAGTAATTTTTGATAGAACACAAAATATGGGGCAAATCCAGTAGTCTAGAATCATTTTATTATACCAGTAGAGAGATAACTACTGCAATATGTGAGCTAACTTACAATAAACAATTGTAAATGCTTTAGATAGATCTAAAGTAATTCTAAATTTTCGAGGGCTGCCAGTTCCATTTGTGTTCTGCAGCAATCAGCCCAAAGCTGACATGACCCAGAAATGACAGAGAAGTAAACATCACGAAAAAAAAAAAAAAAAATCCACTTCTGGGGAGAAGCACACCAGCTTCTCACAAGGATAACTGAATGCAATTTTGACTTGTTTCCACAGATTACCAACATTTTAAAAGAAATAATCTCTTCTGTTTCCACTTAGTTGCGTTTTCTTACATCTGCACATTTTCTAAACAGACTGGGGAGGCTGGAACTTATGGGGCTGTACTTTCTCACACAGAAGTGAAACAAGGAACAAGACCGTTAAGTGTTTACTTCTTGCAGTTCTACTGTTTCAAAGACAACCCCATTTGGAATCTGAGTCATCCAAACATTGTCCTATAGGTGTACCATTTGATAAGGGACTCAGCTTGGTGGAAGCTGAATTAAACCAATACACAGCAGGCTACACTATCCAGGAAAAAGGGAGCGAGGGAATACCTAAAGAAAGAGTGACAACTTAGGAAAGCATCAGAAAAAAGTTTTCATAATCACAAGCAATAACTCATGTGAACTCCAATGCAGCGATACAAGAGAAAGAATTAAAGCAACCCAATATCAAGGCTTTATCCACAACACTTGAGAGGAATACCAAAACACTTTACATGTAAACAGCAGCATTCATAAGCATGTTGAAACACTGGAGAAATACAGCAGTAGTTACAAAAATGGTCAGAGCAAACGCATTAGATGGTCTGAATTTAGGACAATTTCCTCATGGCCTCAGCACACATACCTGTTCCTGGGAATGAGTCCCTCCCCCAACTAGTTTTACTTGTATGTGGTCTTTGAGGCCTTTATCAAAATAATGCATATGAAAATACAAAGACAAACACCTTCCAGTTGCAGATTAGAGACAGCTATTTATGTTTAAACGCAGTATCAACTGCTGGAATATAATTGTAACTCACGAAGCAGGCTATGGAAAGGCAAAGGCAGATAAAGTGCATTTTAGTTAAACAAGCTATTGGCTCAACACAGATTTAACTAGACAAAGCATAAGTGACCCTGAAGCGCAGGAAGATGTTGTTAAAGTACCCTACAAAACACTGGGCACAAAATTGTAAATCTGTAGTTTCGTAAGTTTAAAACAAAAAACTAAACAGTATACTCCTGAATTCCAACAGCTTTTCAGAGAAATGTCAAAAATTGACATTTAAATGTAGGAAAGTATAAGGAAGAAATACAGGAACAGCAAGAAGGGGAAGAAAAGCTTTTGCTTTCATGAGTGTTAGTGACATACAATCAGTGCCACTATCTCGAAGCGTTTTTCAGAACATTTATGTCAACAAATAAACACTTAATAGCAATTCTACTTTTGTAGTGAGCATGCTATCCTATTTTAAGCTTAAATGGCAAAAAATCTGCTTCAAAAATATTTTCTAGTTAGATTACTGAAAAGTTTTAGTCTCTATTTTCTCTAGCTGACTTACTATACAAGTGTGAAACAAACTCAGCAGATGGAATTGTACTGAGCATGGGAAACTATATTATACACAATACACAGCAGTACATCAACATCACCATCACTTCTATTTTGTTTATATCACATATTGGGGGAGTGTGAAACAATAATGTAAAGTTTAAGACAGAAAATGTTAGTAAATCTGTAGAATTTATTGCATACTAACCAAATTAAAGTGCAAATATTACGAACAATCAGGAAAATAAAGCAGAGATTCAAACAAAGGTATACAAACTAAGAATTTCTGACCCTTCTCTGCCATACATCAGCACAATCACACTAAATTAAACAGATTTCCACATACTCTCAGGAACTTGAAAGTTTTATTTAACTTAAGGTACTGTGTACCTCGGGATTCCTCCTAGAGCTTCAAGATAATTTTAAGGTGATCACAATGATTTTACAAAAGCGTGCTACAGTATTTCCTTTAAGCAGCCATCAGAACTTACACAAATGTAGCCACAACAGGTGGCGAAAGGAAACATTCATCCCCTTATTTGGAATTTCTAAGCATAATGCTTCCAACTTATGTGGGCAGGGGGTGGGGTGGTGTTTGCTGGTGGGGTTTTGTTTGTTTTGCATTTTTTATAAACTATCACCCTAATAGCAAGATTCTTCCTCACAAAAATTAACAGTGGTGCTATTTCCTCTACGGTAGCTACCCTGAGAATAGTCAAGTCTAACCAATTCCTTCCCAGGCCCTGCCCACCCCTAGTTTTGGGAAAATTTAAGAGAAATGGCACAGCAAAACAACCCTAATCTCATTGGTCACTTACTTTTCTTCTTCATGTTGTTCTTGTTTTGAAGCCCATCCTGTGCCATCTTTAGGCACAATGTTCACATTAGGGTCATTGCCTTTGTTCTCTGCTTTGAGACTGGGGAGGTTGGCTGGGGGAGGCATCCTCCTTGAAATAGCAACTTTTCCAAGACTCTGTAATCCATGGCGTGCAGCAACTGCATGCCAAAACAGAAAGTACAAGTTAACAATGCTGTTTAACAGGAAGTGTTCATGCAAAGCTACGTAAATCAATAAAAATATTTTCCAAGAAACTCAGGAAATTTAAGAGTGTAAGAATTAGAAACTCAAAATTCTTCATAATTAAGAAAACAGGAATTATAAATACTTGGTTGGGGAAAAACTGAGTGCTTTTTGAATAGTAAGTCACTATGATTAGCCTATTCCAGAGATTAAAAAGTATATATGGCCCAACCTTATACACAATGTTCAGTGACAGAAACCTAGAGGAGCCCTTTAAAAAATGATGGTGATGTCTCAATATCCTTTAACATGTTGTCAAGCATCATCCTCTTGCTCCTTTTGTGGTTTAATGTACCTTGACAAGTCCAGGAATACCCACATTGGTCTAGCTCATTCCTTTTTTGCTGCCAGTTTCAGTTGGCAGATGCTGCTCTTGCAAAAACATTAGTACAAATTGCATTTACTCCAGACCACAAGTACAAAAAAGCACATGAAGTTAACACACTACAGAGGACATTCAGCCTACCAACTAATCAACACAGGTGAACAAGATACTACACTAGGCATATTGTATGATTACAAACATCTCTGTTTCAGCCTTTAAAAATAATATTACAGCAAACTTCAAAGTCTGAACATGCTTCCCTACTTCCCCCCTCCATTTAGGCAAGTATGTCAAATCAAATTCAAAAACTTCCGAGTATCACTCCCTTCTGGTTCTCAATCCAATCAGTCACAAAAAAGCAGACCCACAGTGGCATTATTTCAAACTTCAGTGTAAGTTTCACTCAGTGTTTGTCTGCAAAACACACAAAGCACCTAATTTGAAAGTGAACACTGCCTTCCTGTTAAACAAACACCTCCAGTACTGCAAACATTTTCTGAAATACATTAAAAAGCACAGCTAGGGCATGGCACATCATATACTGATAACAAATGGAGACTGCAGCTATAAAACAGTTTCATTTACCTATATTCTACTTCCTACTAGTCTGCAAAAGCTGTCTCCCTGAACCAATACTCTTGTTTACAGCTACCCTGAAACTGTAATCAATACTGCTTTCCAGAATTCCTCCACTTAACTGAAGTACGAGGCAGTTCAAAAGTCTTCCTGTGGTTAAGCGCTCATATATTTTACGCTCTTAATTAGTACCACAGTAATGATGAAAC
This sequence comes from Athene noctua, assembly GCF_965140245.1. Taxonomy (NCBI): domain Eukaryota; kingdom Metazoa; phylum Chordata; class Aves; order Strigiformes; family Strigidae; genus Athene; species Athene noctua. The sequence goes on from NC_134041.1 coordinate 29,567,811, forward strand.
CGAATGCAAAAGTAAAGCCAGTTTACTCACCTGTGGTTTTTTGAGTTTCCAGTGACTTTCCCTTGTAAGTATTAAACAGACTGAGTGTTGCATACTTTGTTTTTCCATCCTTTGCTTTTGTACTCTGGCCTGACTTTTCCGACATTTCGATGGAAACTCATCGAGTCTGGTACCTCCTGCTCACCCCTCAAAATTTGCTTGAAAAGAAAAACACCAGAAAAGCAATTTAAATATAAGCCAATGCTTAAGACAGAGTTCATAGAACAAAAGTGGACAGCATATTTAGCACCATTAGCACTGTTCCATTTAAGCATATTGGTGATGCCATAGAATATGTTAGCCCCAGGAACCCCAAGCCTTATATAACACCATGTAATTTTAAAGTATTTCCATCTCCACAATTTGAAGGTCACAAAATCCAGAGGGTCAGCATTTAATTAATATGAAACCCTGTAAAATTGGTAAATTTTGTCCACAATCTGAAAAAAAGAAAAAAAAAATCACGCATAGTTTCCACCAACAGCTAGCTCCTCTCCAGAGAAGCTCAACGACTTCACTCACTCCTGCAGCCATGCTCTGAGATACCATTAACTCTGAACTCTGATATAGTATGTCTGGAATCTGTGTCCCCCGTGTTCCGTCCGCCCCCCCCCCCCCAATTAAAATCATCATGAACTCAGCAGCTAGAGAAATTAAATACACAAAGTCAGAAGTTTTCTTTATCAAAACCAGGAACACAGTACGTTCAGACAGGGAGGGTGAAGAATTCCTTAAACCAAGAGTTACACTATTCTTCTTGCAGTAGTAAATTACAGGGCTGTTAGAGCCAGTCACCCCTCTCCTCCCTCCTTCCCCCAGAATAGCAGGCCTGGAAAAAGAGAGCCCAGTAATTATCATGGATATTTCACTAGAAGTCCTTAAAAGGAACTTGACAGAGGTGCTGCTCATCATCAGGCAGGATCACAAGTGAGCACTCAAACAGAATATTATTATATAGTCGACTTAACACCCAAAACCCCTGCTACCCCACTTACAATAACAGTTTTTTAATCTATTTCCATATGAATTCCAGAATAGTTATATAAGCTTAAGTACTCTTGTGCTTCATTCTAAACGAAGACAGCAATAAGCAAGGCAGAGCTGTACATTCTGCTGATACCCTTCAGTGATCAACTCACTCCCTAGATAAACTCAGAACCTCTGAAGACCTTCAACAAGAACTCGATTCACATGGAAGGCACTCATGTATTAAGAACAGTCAGCATGGGAAAGTAGTTCAAAGAATAAAGTACTTATTTGGTCATTACAAACATTAACCAGTGTCAAAAGATCAGGGCAATTCTATAGGAATGGTAACCTTCCCACCCTCGTCTGCCTTCTACCTCAATTTACAAGCCATGATCAACAAGATTAAGAAATGAAGATGGCAAATAACCTTGGACAGTCCAGCTTCAGTAGGATTTGGGCCAGATGCTGCTCTCTTACAATCCATGCAGATTGCTGCAAAAGGGACAGTCTTCAGCTTCAAACAGGGCCACATACCTGGCTAAGAAATATATTCTTGCCTCTCGCAAGAAGAAAGCACCCCTCAGATTTTTTTTGCTAAATTACTCAGCATCCAGCTACTTCAACAGCATGTATTACACCAACAGCCGTTCCTCATGTCATCCAAAATGACGAAATACAGGATGGAAGCATGTAACCAGAACACAGACCTCAGACATGGCTGTTAGACCATCCCTCACCTATCCAAAAAACTACATATTGAAGCTGCAAGGTTTCAGTGGAAGCCACAGCTCACCACTCAATCATCATTACAGTCACAGGGAAGAATAAAACCCAGACCAATACACAAATTTAGACAAGCTTATCTTTGGAGCTACGAGTCAAGCAGATTTCAAGCAACCATTCACTGTTCAGGCTGCCCCAGTACTTATTTGCAATTCAACAACATGTCAAGTTTTGCCCATTATTATTATTCACAGCCACGCAACAGCTTTCAGCTACTCTGTAGACCTGAATCCAGGCAGACTAGTTTATCAAGTCGGAGTCTAAATGAGACATTAGGCTCTGCATTAGTCTCTTCTTCTATGAAGAAACTCCATTTATCATAACGTCTTCAGTAAAATGTCTGTAAAAAACCTGTCAGATTCTTTCCCTTCAATTTTCCTGTTACTCTCTGCTCCCAGACTTGTATTTATGATAAGGAGTCCCACCACATTCATCCTGGAGCATCAATCACAGAGTAGGTATTGGGCAGATAATTGTCAGGAGCACATGGGTGGCAAACAAGCTTCCAGGTGTGCATATAACCGTTTCAAGTAATACACTATAATTACTTAATACTTAGCTATGCTCGTATGCACCTTGAAGTGAGAACACATACACAGTTTTAATTTCCAGCCCAAGATTCATCTCAGCCTCAGATGTTTTAAACAAGTAGCTTCACAGCGGTGAATAATCTGGAAGTTGGCAAAAAAAGAAAAAGATTACTCCAGTCATTTATTGCCCCCCAAATAATAAAAGCAGTGAAGCCCTAACAGATGTAGGCAGAGAAGGCAATCTGAGGATGGTTTAAGGCAATGTTGAGTTTTTGTCATGCTTTCCAAAGCTTCTGGTAGAGATCAAACATGGAAATCTTAATTGTAACTATTCTTTACAGAGCAAGACAGAATTCATAATTGAACAAATTTAACTAGAACAATTGTTCTTTCTACAACATTTGATAGCTTAAAGAACAGGAGGTGGTGATCATGTTCCCCAATAATGCTTTTGAAGTCAAATTTATAGAAATTGGTCTGCTCATTACAGCTGAGCTCTACCAATACCTTTTAGAGTATTCATACTGTTTGACAATTTTTTTCCAACATTACACCACAAAAGAAACAGTATTTTAAATTGATTAAAACTGCACATTTCTCAGTAATCTGACTTGCAGAAACAAGCACTGCAAACAGTGCTCTTTTAAATTAGACCAGTCAATATATTCATATTTAACTAAGTTTAGACCCGATACTGGTTGCCAAAGATGACATACTTGTAAAATTAAGCCTTTAGACCAGGTAGTCAAGCCAGGGATGACAAATACTCCTGAAGAGCCCATCTGGCCGTCTACAAACATACCTGCCAGGTCACACATTAAACAAGCATCCAGTGCCATCTAACAGTTGTAAAGAGGTAACTGCATAGTTTCAAGCCATATGAAAGAAAATTTTGAGCTGTATTCAGAGTTTTGCCTTTTCATTCAAACTTTACCTGAATATGCTACAGTCCTATGCAGGAGTACTGGAATTGTTCCCTCTGTAGCATCATGTACAAGGTATTTTAACAAAGGACATGTTTAATTTGTGCATATAATAGGTTGGCAAGTACTAGACTCGCCCAGTGATTCCCAATTTGCCCTAATATTTACATCTGTTGATATTACCAGAAAGGTAGCTGTTAGACCAAACCCTATCATTCAAATCCTTAAAACAAAATTTTGCTGTCCACTAGGTTTAGACTCACTGTCATAAGAGTAAGAACATAAGACAGCTGTATACCTCTGAACAGCAGCAACATATAGAAGATGTCAGAACTACTTACCAGAATTAAATAACTACCATGACAGTGAACAGGACAGGCAACAGTACAAGCAATAAGGGCAGCTGGCAGGATTCGCTGCACTATTAAGAAATTTAAGCAAGTCAGTGATTGATTTGGAATGACTACAGTTACTATTATGTATAATTACAGAAAGCACAATGCTTCCAAAATTCTGGAGCAAAGATTACCTTTTAGCCGCTCTGTAATGTTATCAAGTTAACTGACCTTCACTGTGGCCTTAAGATTTTACAGTTAAAATTATTACTGTAATTTCTGTACCAGCCTTTTTCCAGATTGCAGCTGGTTGGCTTACTTAGATCCTGCATTGATCTAAGAGGCATGTGTACAGAAATTAGCACCTAGAATTTGTGGTAGCTTACTGTATCTTGGTCTCTGTTAAGGAATATTTACTTGTACCCTCTTAGATACTTACAGCTGGTAGAAGAGCAAACAGAATGCAGTATATTCTAGACTGATGTAGAATCGTATTTTAAAAACAATAATAAAACCCCAGCAAACAAGTAACACATAGAGAGCACACGGACCTTTTCCACTAAGCCCCTAGCTCTCCCTATCATTTTGGAATTTCCCAAGACAACTTGTTTATAATGTAATACTAGTTCTCATGTCTGTAAATTTTGCATAGTGGCCCATTAGCACCAACCGCAGGCTAGGGAAGACCTTACCTCCACTTTGGCAAAAAGTTCTTACATGATTAAGTAAGGAATTACATATTTTGAGGTCACTTTTGAGTACAGGAGTGGTAAGTAGTTTAAAACATCTAGCAACCTAACTCAGCAATTCCTGTCTGGTTTCCTTCCTTCTCTCCCACCATGTCCATTTCAGTATTTTCTAGTTTTAGTATGCATATGAAAAAACAGTTTTAACATACATACAAGAACAGAAAAGCATTCCATGTAAGCTACTATAGCCTGCTGTCTTAGCAAACAAGTAGACAGGCATAGAGAGGGGATAAGTTCTGTAAAAGTTCAGGTAGAAACTTTGCTTCTTTATCCACAGTTTTTGGTGAGGGCAGATCAACTCTTACTGTTGCCATGGGAAATAACCTGTATACTCTATGTTATGGTCTTCCAATTAATGTTTCCGTGTTTCTTTGAGGCACAGCATACACCATTCCTCATCTTTGGGAGAAAGATCACTATTTCCTGTATTTTTTCAGACACCCCATACAAGCTGATGTAACCACAGACATCTGCATAACAAATTTTCTATATCTGTATTTTATATACTGTATTTTTAAAGCTCTAGACAAAAGAGGTCTTTATTTTTTACACAAGTGTAGCATGTCAAAGAGATTTCTTCAGCAATATTATAGTTGTTTTATGCAGTCCTATCTTCCTAAAACCCATCCCTCACGCTTATTTAGCCTACAAGCACACAATCAGTTAGGATAGGTCACCTGTACATTAGCTTCCCAGAATTCTAAAGTGTTAAAAAAAATTAAGTAAATACTAGAATGATTCCCACACTCCCTATTCAACACAGCTAGGGTATCTAGTCCCTGCAATTTCCACTCCAAGGGCTGTATTTTGGCTAAATCTGGAGAAGGATGAGCTGGAATGACTTAAAGCAAAGCACATCATTCAAGACTCAAATCTGCTAAAGATTTCATACGACCTTCAACTGACAGTGCCTCAAATGCCCATCTGTGAAGTGGGAAAGACCATGAAAAGCACTACATGAAGGTTTATTCATAACTGGGACACATTAGCACCTCTTTCAAAACAGAAAACAAGAAACAAATCCAAAAAGACTTTTCATACCCTATTTTAAGCACACTAAAGAAAGCAGCTAAGGGGCAAAAACCATCATATACAAATTTGTCATTTGTACCCAGTCATAACGCCACTTTTCTTAAAATGGCTTTGTTTCTGGCACACTGAAGAATGTGGTTCTGGTAAATTCTGGAATTAAATACAACTGAAAAAAATGAAGCTTTTTTGCCACATGCTCTGTTGATGTTAGAGGCAGATGTTCCCAAATCCAGTGTTATTAATTTCAAAAGAGAATTCTCATTCCTTCAACAAGCCTTGTGCTCAAAACCTGATGAATAATGGGGCATTAAAAAATTCAGCTGAAAAGGAAAGGTTCAGCTCTTAGCCTGGCATATTTAGATTCCAGAACTCCGCTGAAGTTGCCTAACTGTAAGACCTAAACATAATCTGCAGCTAGATAATAAATTCTGAAACAAACAAACCTGTGAGATCTTCAGAAAAGAGTAATTTAGACCATTTACAGAAAAACAAAGCAAATTTAGCACAAAGAAACATAGGATACTGGTTTCAATGTACTTGGAACCCAAAAAGCCTTCCTCGTGCTTTATTTGTAGCCCATTATTAAGGAACCCTGTTATCTTAAATGAACACTCAAAAATAATTAGCTAATGAATACACAGTTTTGTGCAGAGAAGGTTGCACACAAATAACAAATGGCATTACAATTAAACTGATTGACTTCACTTCCCTGACATGGATATGGTTATAAACAATACACACTAACAATCTCTTACTGATGACCTTATATTTAAAACTTGCTCATGCCCAAAGCACCATTCTGGGACTGAGGTTTTCAGGCCCAATTTGTATTTAAAAAAAAACATGCTTTGGCCATTTATGCCACTATTAAGAATTCTTAATAGCTTCAGCACTAGTCAGCTTAATATGACATGAAAACCACCCTCAAAAACCTCAAGTAACACTTAAGTAGCTAAAGGCTCCACTAAACCAAAGTATCCAATAAAAAAAGCTTCCAAGGTCAGGATCTGCCCACCCCCTCCAAGCAATTTGTCTTCATTGTCCAATAGGCTGTTGTTAAGCAGGCTGAAAATTGCAGATGTTGGGGGCTTCTGAGCTTCTAAATTTACGTACCTCAGACACCGCTCTACGACCTACCAGAACAGAAGGTCTCCAGATTTTCAAAGAGTTCTGGGTAGATCTCACTACAACTCATTCTTGAACAAGATCTATACTAAGTTTTATTTCCTTAAAAGGCAGGCTAATACACATTTCCATCCCCATTTGAATTCCCCATCTCTAGATTTTGGGCTCACTGGTTTTCAGCAGAGCTTGAAAGAGGGTACACAATGCAAAGATTATATTGATTCTATAAATTCTGTGAAGGTGGCTGAGTAGGAAAAGAAAACCCTTTAATCACCATCTCTTCTGCACCCATCACCTCAGAGGAAAACTGTAGCACAGGCCAATCCCTGAGGCACCAATCTACAGAGGAATACTGTTAATGGCCACCAAATGATAAATCAAAATGAGTTTTGCTCCTTAGAACCAAAGCACTCTGTGTCATGAGACAAAGCTGTAGCAAAGCAGGCTTTGCTAGTTCTGTCATTCTTCAAATTACTGCCCTTTAAAGCCTAAGGAAGTCTTTCTGAAACACTACCGAAACTAGGTATGTTAGGTGGAAAACAGATCATGACAGAAAAAAGCTGTTTTAGGACACAATCCCACAGATATAAAAATGTAGTCTATGGATGCCAGAAATGAGCATCCACAAATACATCTGCATCAGTTCTAAGAGACACCTAACAACAGTCTAAATAAAGCTACTAAGCTAAGCAATGAAAAACAACCAAAATTAGCCACCCACAAAAAGTCTACACAGAAAGTAACTTTACCACAAAGCATATGTTAGCTTAAACTAGCAACCTATAGAGCAAGTAAATCTCTTGCTGCCTTAGAAAGGCTGGAAAGCAGCTTTTTGATTTGTCTTCTGTGAGAAAGACTAGTCACCTAGAACATGACCTTCCAACAGGACAACCAGCAAACCACATCATCTCAGGGAACTTTTATCAGGAGTCTCTCAAGTCTAACATGGCACTAATAGCAGTCACTGGCCTTTTAAAATAAACATTTAAGACACATCCTGCAGCACAAAAATATTAGCACAAACTAAAATAATCTGTCAATTCTATTCATTTTTTCCCAGTGCATTCTTGAGAACAAAAGGAAAGTTTAGTCAAGAACAGCTGCCTGGAGTAAAAACACAGACAAAAGGACTGCAACCATACAAACCCCAATTTTGTCTCTATCCACAGATTTGAATACACATTTAACTATATGTGCATGAATATTTAACACACACACAAATCATATTTCTGTGGAACAGCCCTGTCAAAAGAAGCTTGATCCACAGGATCAGTTGTGATCAGCCTGTATTTCTAAATGTGCCCATGTAACAAGGGATCAAAAAGCCACAGACAGGATAAAACACGCACTGGCAATAAAACTGTCAAAAATGCACTCAATATTTTCATGTACCACACTTTCTTTTAACTAAGATAATTTCTGATACCTGTACTGTTTATGAAATCTTCTCCTTTTCAAGTGAGCTCAGGTATCAGAGAGGTTATGGTCCCTTCCCCTCACAGGCAGAAAGATGCCACTACAGTTAAGAACTCTGGAAAAAGAAAGGACAGTTTCAATTTAATTTAGTTTCACGAATATTTTTTTTGCATGTTTACATTCAGAGTATCAAATAAAGCTGTTCACTATTTTGACAAATACTATCTAAAAATTATTTAGGGCAATACTGTTATCCAGAGGGTTCAATGCTTTTAATGTTTATATATGTCACTTTCTCCCATGTTTTACATCAGTGACCCAAATTTGGTCTCCCACTTTCTAGTGGGTAAGAGAAGCTGTTCATCAACAGAGCTCTTATATATAGGAAGGAAGGTGTCATGGTTTAACCCCAGCTGGCAACTAAGCACCATAGAGCCACTTGCTGACTCCCCTCCAGTGGGATGGGGGAGGGAATCAGAAGAGTAAAAGTGAGAAAACTCGTGAGTTGAGATGAAGACAGTTTAATAGGTAAAACAAAAGCCACTCATGCAAGCAAAGCAAAACAAAGAATTCATTCACTACATCCCATCAGCAAGCAGGTGCTCAGCCATCTCCAAACATAATGGTTACTTGGGAAGACAAACACCACCACTCTGAACACGTCCCCCCCCTCCCTCCTTCTCCCCCCAGCTGTATACGCTGAGCATGACGCCGAATGGTGTGGGATACCCCTAGGTTGGGGTCAGCTGTCCCAGCTCTGTCCCCTCCCAACTTCTTGTGCACCCTCAGCCTGCTCGCTGGTGGGGTGGTGAGAGGCAGAAAAGGCCTCGGCTCCGTGTAAGCACTGCTCAGCAATAACAAAAACACCCCTGTGTTACCAACACTGTTTGCAGCACAAATCCAACACACAGCCCCATACTAGCTACTATGAAGAAAATTAACTCTACCCCAGCTAAAATCAGCACAGACGGAGATACTGTAACAAGGCACTCAAATATAAATACAGCTAATTCTTATGAACAAATTGCTGAAATTAGCAAGCACTTCCCTAAATATTTTATACAGTTCTCAACTATTGTAGTTGCAGATGATGTACTACCTCTGCTTTAGCTTAATAAATACACTTTTAAGTATTATTCTGGCTGTAGATTCTTCCGCATTTGAGACATAAACCCAGTTTTATCACTAGAAGAGAGGCAAATCTAAACGTACAAAGTGCGAACAATGAAACGTTTAAAATAAAAGGTGTAAGACTGGCTACAGAAGGCACATTACAAATTATCAAAGAACAAAAAGCCATATTTCAGATGTACAAAGAGAACAGGATTCAAAGGTTGATAGGTACTAAAAGATGACCAAACAATGACTATATAACTTTTTTTTTTTAAACACTCATCTTTGTCAAGAGATGGCCATGTACTGAGGTAAAGTAAGTTCTCCTGAAACTATAAGTAAGTTTCTCTCCAAAGCCCCACACAGAATTCTTTTGGCTGTGATAACATCCAGTGCAGGTCTTTAAATCGTTATCACATCAAGCAGAATGAAGATAGTGAAGAAGTAGTTCAAATGAAAAAAAAACCCCACAACTCTTTTCTGATGAAAAAAGCTGGAAGGACAAAGCACTGGCACCACCTCTCTCACTGGAAGAGGCTGAAGTTTTAAACTAAAGGCACAGTGCTTCCAATCTCTTTAGGCATCTATCTCCTGCTACAGTCAATGGGAATTAAGTTCCTAGAGGGTATGATTTGAGCTCAAGTTCCCACCCTGTGACTCAAATTAGCAGAGTGGCTAGTAACCCTCTAAGGTTAGTTTCACTGTTGCCATTCAGAAACTCACCAAGAGCCAGCAACATATTTACTTTGCAGCTCCTAAGATAGAAACAGACTCATTGGGGCTCAATCCCAACAAAACAAAATCTGTAAGGAAGCAGCACACACATCACCACAGAAAAGAGACTTAAGGAAGCAACAGCTACTCCCAAGCAACAGGCAGTGAACAAGGTCTGGAATACAGACACCCACTAACCAGCAGCAGCTGAACAGGTGACTTAAAGGGAGTTCAGAACCAACTGACAACCAACCCCTGCTCTTCTTCCCAGCAGGGAAGAAACATTTCCTCAGACTACTGCTCCTACATCTTCATATCAAGGTTTTCACTCTTTCTAGTTTTGGTTTTTTTTTTTAGTAAATTTACATACTCTGTAAAAGGAAGGACAATAGCTTTGTATTTTAAAGATAAGTTTAGAATCAAAATAAAAATCCATTTTTAAAAGTATCAAACAAGGTCAAATCAAGAAACTTCCTTCAATGTACTTTGTATCTTCAACCTAAAAACAGATGACAAAGCTCCAAAGTTCCCCTCGGCTTGCCTGTCACATTAAACACTATTTCCAGAATTTCAGAACAGTAGTAGAATGTAATTCTTTTAATTACCACAAGTTAGATAATGAAAAAGGGTACAATTATCACCAGAGAGTTTTAACAAAAAAAGTCTCTACTACTCTCCCCCAAAAACCTAAAATAGTTAAGAGTAACTATACAGCTTACACTAAATGAAATACACAAGTTCCCTAAAAACCATTCTGCTTAGAATATTTCATTACAACTCTGAACTAAAAAATTCAGTACCTGCTCTGTCTAGCAGCAGGATGCTCAGGCACACAAGACTCCTACAGTAATCCTCTCCCATACTTACTCTAGCATTCAGATACCTCCAAGAAATTAAATATGCAATGTCCAGACTCAGTCTTAAGTCCCTAATCTTCTGCGTAGCCAAAAAAAAGATGACTGGCTTTAAAGATCTACACAGAAGTTATTTTAATTTGGCTTCTGAGTTTAGAAAATTGACTTTGGCCATTTTTTTCAAATTTCTTTGCAACATGAGGGATAGATCTTTAGGCTAATACACTGATGGAATTTGCATGCAACCAAATAATGAGAATAAACTTCAAGTATGAAGTTGTACACCATAGTTGCATGTGTCACAGGCACCATAAATTTGTGAGAATTAGAAACCCTCCATGTGCCACAAGACCAAATGCACACTGGGTTCAGCACTCGCCTTTACTGAAATGGACTGGAATGATCTTGGTATAAACACACCAACCTCAACACTGATCCAGCATATCTTGCTTCTGTCCTTACAGTCACAGTTTTGGAAGGTTGCCTTTGTCCCAGATAGCTTCCCACTGATGACGGAAGTAAACATGGACTCACGCTTAAAGAAATAGTTCTCTATGTCTGCTGGCAAACTCAAATACTAATGACCAACAGGCTAGTGAAATGAGCAATTTACTCATTCTACATAAACCAGAGTAGTAAAAAGAAACTTAATACCACCACCACAGCTCAAGTCAAAATGACAAAGATTAATAACTACTACTAACTGTACTGTATTAGAAGCATTTCTTCAAGTACCAGCCCATTTTCAAGTAATCAAAGTACATTTAAAAGAGCTTCTTTGCCAGAAAGGATTTTTCCAGATATTCCCATAAAGAGATTGACAGTGCGTGCCACACGTAAGTCAGAACTAGCACACCATAAAGCTAATGCACTAACACAACACAGCTATTCTTGCCATGTTCTGATAATCCTCAAACATAAATTAGAATGATTTAGATGTTTTGCAAGAATGCTGAATACATTTCAACGAAAAATTTATTCTTTTCTTAAAATGTAAGATCCAAAACTTCTTTGCAGCTCACTTTTAAGGCAGGCTATTTTATTTCTTCTTAGCCTAACAATTTCTTTACAAGTCTTTATTTCTTTGTCACTATGTATTACAGCAAATTTTTTGCAACAGATTTTTGATTTTCCAGTTTCATGTAGTTGATTAAGAAACTTTAAAAAATTGTAAATTTTTAATGGTGGCAGGAGTTTTGAAGTGCTGGAAGGAAGCCAGGACCAGAAAGGAAAAAAAAAAAGAACTGTTTCTATACAATTAAACAGAGCATCATAATGAGATGCGTTCTCATTACTTCTGGGAACAGAACAATGTAAGTGCTTTCACCCAATTAGCTTTTCAACTTGCAGATGCCAAATGACATTTTTATTTTCAAGATTTGCAAAACCATTTATTAAAGAAGTTCCCATTATTTAGAAGGATGAGAAAACCTCAAAGCTCTCAAAATTGAATCTCTGCCTATTTGAGAAAGAGATAAGGGAATAAATTAAGGCATGTTCTTGCAGAAACAAGCCATGTATCTGCTACCCAAGTACAGTATTCAAATGGTTGGTACACAGCTTTTCTCTGAATACAGAAAACTAATGCAACCTGTCTTACATACCAGAATTTTTTTTTAACTGAAAAAGTTACAATTTTGGTTAGTTTATCCTGACCACAACTGCTCTGTGTAAAGACATGTATTAATGTTTAAGATCACAAACAGTCCCTTAAAAAATACAAAAGCACTTAGGATGCTGTCACAAGTACTGCTTTGTTTCTTGCTCAACTGCATCACACCATCCTGCAGAAGCCTGGAAAGGCAAAAATAGGAGCATAGCCATTGTCCCTGCTCACAGAAATCTACATGGGGAGTCTCCTCCTCGGTGGCATCCTGAGTAGCAGTTGCTCTGGCTGAGAACAGGGGAGCAAAAGGGAAGTCCACAGTGGGGCTGCAAAAGAAGCAGAATCACACAACTGATGACATACAGATGTTCCCACATCCGTTCAAATGGGAGTGCTGAAAATGTTCAAATGGTTGGCACTTCTCTGCACTTGCTACATTCAGATTTAACTGCACAGGAAGAATAATCAGAGCTGGTGATAATGGTGGGTTTGAGAATCCATTTGCAAGAATAAAGGAAGCAGAACTGCTTGCACCCTACAGCAAAAAAGGTACGAGCAGTAAGTTTTCACACATTACTGGATTTTCTCTTATTTCTAACCACACAGAATAACAGCGAGCTGCGGTTCCCTTCCGGCTGCACTTCGGCAGATCTGACTCCAGCTGCAGGCTGAACAGCACTCAATCTCCTCTGCAGGCGGCTGTCTGGATAAGTTACCAGAAACAATAGCGGAGCTGAACAAGAGTTGACTCCTTAAGTCAGTCACAGTGTTTGGTGCCAAACACCTCCTTTTAGGAAGCTGATGAAATATAATCAATAGGTAAATGAAAATGGACCAGATTCCCCACAGATGAACACGTTGCAGCCATTTAGAATTACCCATCTCTCTGCTGTTTTATTTTTCCCTTTTGTTACTGCAAAAGCCCTTGCACTTTATTAAAAATTCTGGAACAATGTCATTTAAACTGGTAGCATATTTCCAACCCTCACCACCCGCTCCACTTGAATTCAACAGTGGAAGAGGGCAGGATAGATTAAGAGACAAATGTAAAGCTATTCCTTGCTGAGAATAACTCAAAGAATCTTTTCCAAGTCTTCCATTTCCTGCTCTTTTACCACAATTCTCAAGCCTCACTGTAGTAATATTTCTTGACAGAAGTGACAGTTTCAGTGTTCTTCCTAAGGAACCATAACTCATTTTGACCAGTGGATTTCTCTCCACATCATACCTTTCTGTTCTTTAAAGTATTCCTGATCTCAGCTGCAAATACAAGTTTTTATAGAAAACTTGTTTTTCCAAAGCCCCTATTTGTAGATCAGTCCTTAAGTAACATACATTTGTTACATCTAAGGTTTTGACTTCAGAAATCAGATGTTGCTTTGAAATAGTGTTCAGGCAAGCTCTTCTGTTCATGAGCTCTTTTAGAACATTTTGGAAGTGCACAAGAACCACTCTAGGGCTACAATCTTAAGGATTTTCATTCCTCTTTAGAACACATGGGCTGGAACTATTTCCCTTTTCTCCAGCTATTTTTTCCAAACTTTTTTCTCCTCACCTTCTCAAGATACTTTTGATATTGAAAGGTCCAACATGAAGATAGAAGTACACTCATCAACATTAGGAATCTACAGAATAAACGATTTTATACAGAGTATAGTCTTAGCACAATGAAAAAAACCCATTCAAAACAGTTAATCGGTTACATAATGACTTAAACTACTTGTCACCACCTTCAAAACTTCCCACCTTGCTCAATACCCAAACTGTGGTGCCCGTAACTCCTACCATACTCCCAAACCTGATTCATGTACATCAAAAGTAATCATTCCTCCTCAGTATTAAGAGATATTACAGCATATTTGTTTTTAAAACTTTTAAGATACTTCTGTCGTGACAGTGAGAGCCAGGGTTCCCAAATGTACCAGCTTATAATACACCATTGAAAAGATCAATAAAAAAACTTCAGTCCTGTGTGTACAAAGGTGGTAGAATTTGCTCCTTGGTCTGGTCCAGCCTGGACAGAGCTCATAGCTACTCAGTCTCTTCTACCTGCTCCCTGTTATCCTCCAGATCTCCTGCTGCATGCTTTTCCCTGTGACTCGCTAGTTTCTTGGAACAGAGACCATCATCTTCACTGAAAGAATGATCGGCATGTAAAAGATGCAGCTGCAAAAATCACACTGACAACAGCTCTTGACAACACTGGTTAACAACACTATAGATCAATTTTAGCCCTCTGCTGTAGACTGGATTCAATCATGTCTTGTTAAAGAAAAAAAAGAGCTCAATTAGAAAAGCCTTATCAGCACACCCAGCTTTGTGTATTTGCCTTTCATTATAGAACCTGTTTTCCATGGAAGTTAACTTCATCTGCAGCCATTTGGCAGATGCAAGTTTAACATCTTCAGTTGCTCTTGGTTCTCTGTTTATTCTGCTAAGAAAAAAAAAAAAATCCCATGTGTCCTTTGATATTCTACTTCCAAGATGCATTAGGTAAATAATTAAGGTACAATATATTATAAAAAATACTTAACTATTAACTTTTTTTATCGAAAGCTAAGTGCATACTACAAAGCTCTGTCCATGCTGATAGCTTGATCTGTAGCATGAAAAACATCTCCTAACCAAGGAAATTAACCAAGTAGGTATGTCAAAAGCCAAAAGTGAGTTTTTCTTACTAGAACACATCTTTCCTACAGGCTATTTACACAGAGTGGCCAGAGAAAATGTTATTGTTCCTCCTCACTGGAACACTTCAGCTGTGCACCTATATATACACCTAGATGTACAGGAAGCATTGACTGTCCTAAACACTATTATAAAACAAGCCCTGTAAATACAGTTATTTTTTACAAAATGAAAGCATCAATGCATTGATCTAGAGAGTGGAGTCCTTCGGTGGACTACATAGTTACTTTGAAATAGAAGAAATTTATTAAGTTCTAAAGCATATCAAGTCTTAAATTGGGAGAAAATCATTGGCTTCTCAAAATTAAGATGTTCCTGCACTTCCACCTTAGTTAAGATTCAAATCAGTTAAATATTTCTTTTGCCAAGAATAACTTAAACTATCACTCCTGCAAATACAAGTTAAGTCTACAGTCATAATTTTAAAGTTAAAATTTATAAACACTAAAATCTAGGAATATTAAGGCCATGTGCTTACAAATTATTAATTTTAAAACAAGCTATAGCTGTTCACATGATTTAATGAGGATGGCCTGAAAAGGTTTGCTTTTCTAAGCAGAAAAGGTTTGATTTGCTAGCTTACGCAAGGAGCGTGGCAAAAAATGGTTACGTGGCCATTGCTGGTCTTACTATGAAAAACCAATTGGTACCTCTAAGCATGATAAACTACATCTTATAACCCAACTAAGAATTGAGTAAAGCTGCTATTTCACTGAGGAACCTGCTGTACACCAATTTAAAGAGATATATAATAGACCCCTCTTCTCTCAGTCACCCAGAACCAGGTGATGCCACAGGTCTTCAGGTACATATGCATCTGATGTACCTGAATATAAAGTGTAGCAATTCCTGTCTCTGATGCTGTAAGCCCCTGAAAGTGTAGCTCCCATTATTTCCAAATATCTATCAGTTCCAATTTATCACCATCGTATTTTGCATAGAAGATACATAATGTTGATTCTATAACTTTACTGTTAGTCAAGAAAGTGTCAGATACTTAAAAACATAAGCAATGTGAACAATACATAGCTTCTCCCTTTAATACGTGTTTGCAATCTGTAACAGACTAGTTCGTTAGCATTCAGTTAGAATGTTATGTAATGGCTGAGGTATTTCTAATGAAAACAGTCTATTTCTGTTAGCCTGTTCTTCATAGACATAAAAGCTGTCTTCATCTGATTTTTATTACGACTTCATCTTCCTCTGCTCTTTATGCATTTTTAAAGACTTCTGTGCACCCGTTTTCATTTCACCAACACAGTATTATTTCCTCCCACCTCTTCACACAAATCTCAGCTTTTATTTTTACACCTGCTTTCACCCATGAGAAGTTTCTATGGGGTTTTGTGAAACCCAGACCCAGAAAAAAATGAGGGCATGAAACTGAGCAAAGAAAAAATTTGCTACAGAAGATGAACAACTGGTTCTACCAGTAAAACACCATTGGCAGTCCCGTCATTACAAGCCCAACATCCAACTCCAACTAGTGGAAAGGTGGTGCATTTTCAGGGCAGAGATTTTTTTCCCCCCCTCAAACCCTCCATTACTGTATAGGGCCTTTAAAGATGTCCCACTCTTTCTTCAATGGAAGAGGAATGTTTTTTCTTTGCTCGCACCTCCAATACACTATACAAGGGTTTATTCTTCTCCAAGAGCATGCTATGCAAGGGTTTAATCCTTCTGCAAGAGCTACCTTTTTCTTTTTATCTCCACATCTAAGCCTCTTATCCACACCACCCTTATATGGTACATTTAGACTACATTTTCCACCCTCTCTCCACTTCCACATTACTCCCATTAGTTAGCCTGGAAAATATTCTGGAACAAAGGGCTTTCACTTTCAGTGGCTTCAGACACCTAGTTGAAGTCAACCCCATACAACATACCCACTGCTCTGATTTACACTTCTCTTAATTGACATATAGCATTCACTCCAACAAAACAACAAAACCTACACGAGAGCTCCCTTCTGAACTGCATCAGCTATTCCTTGCTCACTCTGCCCTGTTTCATTTTCCCTAGCAGGATGGGGGGAAACAGGACCTAGAGAAGATGCATACCATAAATCTATATGATCGAACAAGGACTAAAGCAACCCAAACTAAAACTGATGTAACTATTTTGCTCTACAAAAATCTAGGGTTCCTGTTACAAGGCCTAAATGGGTAGAGAAGTTATAAATTGCTACTAAACTGCAAGGAGACAGAACATTTACATTAGCACGACTCACAGAAGTGACTGTGTATCGATTCATAGGTATCTTACAAGCTATTACTTACCAAAATGATAAACTTTATGCAGGAAACATCTATACACTAAGGCAGAATACTAGGTGAGAGTAGAGTCCTAGTCTCCACACACAAGCATTGGCCAATGAGAGAACTAAATACTCACTTCACTTCCAAGAGCCACCTCTTCAGCACGCATCTCCACCAAAGTGGTCATACTCCTCATGCACTGAGCACAACATTCTGAGGGACAAATTGCCTTTTCACTGAGCATTCCCCAAATTAAAAGAACTCCCAAAATTTTGAGGTTCTTTAGTCCCAAAGAGACTGTGGCAGAATTACATTAAGACACCCCAAAATTAACGTTGAAGAAAAATTATCTAAACTATGTAATTCAAAGAAAATTGACAGCTATTTAGCTCCTGGCAGTCAGTATTAAACGGTAATCCTTTT
Organism: Athene noctua; assembly: GCF_965140245.1. Lineage (NCBI taxonomy): Eukaryota > Metazoa > Chordata > Aves > Strigiformes > Strigidae > Athene > Athene noctua. The sequence goes on from NC_134041.1 coordinate 29,585,368, forward strand.
GTTTCTCACTGATGGACAAATGAGATCATGTCCTGTTTCCTCCCCCCTTCAAAAGCAGTTTCTTGTCTGAGCAGAGCTCTTAAGACAACAGGTAGGCCTGCTAACTCACTGCAGAAACAAAGTTATTAAAAATTGGAATCCTGTCCCTTCTGTTGGAAATAACGCTAATGTCTACTAACCCATCTGACACCAGTAATCAAAGAGCGACAAGGAAAAATGGTCCCGTCTCAATGATACAGAGTTCAAGGCCTTTCACAAAGGACAAACTTACAAAATGTATGTGCAAGACATAGAAGAAACAGAATAAATAAAATGTTCCATTCAATGCCTAGTGCCATGCTCTCATGCACGCTCCCCTTTTCCCCATAAGGAGGGCCTGAACCAGAAACTATCTGAGCCATCTTTACCCCAAGATTTTCAACCTCCCCATCCCTCTACGCTGGCTCCCATTATGCCCGCTGCATTCTGCCCACTACAGACTAGCTGCCTGAATTTTAGCCGTGTCATCTAACCATGCTCTCACCATCCTTTAAGGCTATCAATAGGAACACTCCGACACTGCTCACCCCACTCCTACAAATCTTGTCCCTAGGAGCAGAAACATCACCTTCCTGAACTGTGCTTCACTCAGTCCTACATCAAACAACCCAGGAACAGCTTTCTACTGTACAACTCAAAAACTGTGCATGAATTTTTCAGAATTAGAGAACGAAAGCGGCGTGCCCTGTATGTGCCTTCAGCATCCTGTAAGAAAAGGCTCCCCTCCCCCCTCCGCGTTTCTGGAGGAAGAACCACAGCCACAGAGTGAGAGCAAACGCACGAAGGGGACTACACGTTTCTCGAGTAATCTCCCGAGAAAGAGAAGACACCCGGAGCCGTTAAAAGAAGAAAGGGGCGGGGGGGGAACGGGGGACGGGAGGGAGGGCGGGAGAAGAAAGCAGCACACCCGCAAGAGCGGTCCTCACCACCCCCACCGCAGCAGCCCACTCCCGCCTCCCCCGGGCGAGGCCCAGCGCTGTGCCCGGCGCGGGGCGCGGCCTGCCCCAGGCGGCGATGTGCTGCGGCGCGGCCCAGCGGCGCGGTGTAGCCCGGCCCGCCCGCCGCGGGCCCAAGCGCCGCGCCGCCTCCCTCCGCCCGGCCGCGGCGGGCAGAGGGGTGCCGGCCCCTGGGGACATCTCCATCCCCGCCGGCTGCGGGCTCGCCGCCGCCAGGCCGGGCGGAAGCCGCCCCCGCCCGGGGCCATGCGGCGCAGGCCGCTCGCCCGCTCCTCCTGGCGCCGGTCCGCGCCGCAGGGCCGCGGGACGCTGCGGTACAGCGGAAGCGCCGCCGCTTACCTGACGCGCAGCGCGGCGGGCCGGAGCTCCGGCCTCCCCGGGGACTCCCGGACTCGGCGAGGCCGCTGCCGCTCCCGGCGCCGCGACGCCGCGCCTCAGCCGCTTCCACACAGGGGCCAAGATGGCGGGCGGCCAAGCCGGCGCCAACGACGTCTGACCTCACCGCGCCGCGCGCGCGCGCGCACCCGCTCTCCGGCCCCGCCCCCGCGCCGCCGCTCACGTGGCCACGCCGTGCCGCAGTCGGGCGGGCGCGCGGCGCCGGGCCCGGAGCGCCCCCTGGCGGACGGGGCCGCCCCCCAACTCCCGCCATCCCGGTGCCCACCGCTGCTGCCGGGCGGGAGCTCCGTCGTGCGGGACGGACGCGGCTGGAGACGCGCTCTCCCGCAGGAAAGTGGCTGCAGCCCGAGGGAAAGTGCGCAGTGCCCGTCCAGTGGGCTTGCTGCAAAATCCCCCGGTGAAGGCACCCACGGGTGCGTGGGGAGGCTCTGCCTTCTCCCTGTGGGCTTCAGGGTTCCCTACAAGCCTGAGGCTCCTCAGGCAGCGGCAGGGACGCTCGCCCACCTGGATTTGTCACTGTATAATTTCTTAGGACGGGGCTCTCTGCCACAACTCGGGGCACTGGGACTCCCCCCCACTGTTAATAAACCATTAATAAAACCATCAGAGAAGATCGAATCTGTGAGGTTTATTTGTGGCTCTCTACTTCACATCCCAAAAGCTATTGGACAAACACAAAGATCTCTCGAGTTAGTGTTTCAGAAAAATCTCAAGTTGTTGCGGGTCTTGCTGAAATTTTATGGCAGAAGCTCTGGGTGAGCTGGGGGGAGGAAGGCTGGCCCTGTGCACACCAGCCTGTCCCAAAATGGCTCTTCCCAAAAGTTCTCTGGAGACCCAGCCTGGTGCTGGTGCAACGCAGGCACAGATTGTGGCAGGTTTGGGGCAAATGCTCCGTATAGCCCTTGGTGGGTGTGAAATGGGCAGGAAGAGGCCAGACACCCAACAGGGCTGGGGTCTGGGCTCCTGCCAGTGCTGGGCCTGGGCCAGCCCCACTGACAGCACCTGGCAGCAGCACAGCTTTGCACCATCCTCAGCTCCCCTGGGACCAGGTCTCACCAGGTTTCTTCTACAGCTGGAGACCTGCCTGGGGGGTCCAGCCCAGCTGGGGGTATTTGGAGAGGAGGAAACCTGCTGTGAGAGCCACTGGCAGGGCCAGCAGCCACGTCCAGTGCCAGCCATCAGAACCATCAGAGGAGTCATCCACCACCCGAGTTCTTAAGGGCTTCAGTGTCCGCTGCCACTGAGTCAGGATGGCCTCCCTGGCCCCGCTCCACTTCCCCCGTCCCACCAGTCGGTACTGGTAGGGTGTGCAGGGGCCAAAGAAGACAGCCAGGGCCAGCTGAGGGTCTGTCAGGAGCAGCCTCAGCACGCTGGGCTTTACGCCAGTACATGAAGCAATTTCATCGGTGTAGCTGATAAAACTCATCTTCAAGTTCTCCCTCCTGGATAGATCCCTTCAATGGGACATAAAAGAGACAAAATCAAGTAGCATCATCCCATCTCAGTTCCCAGCTCCACGGAAGGCAAAACCTCAGCTCAGACATTGGCCAAGCCCCAGTCTCAGATAAACCTAAAAGAGCCTCTCTGGGGTTGGTCCCTAGCAGTTATCTGGGTCAGGTAATAGGCAGAAGGTTGTTTTGTCTCTGCAACCTAGTTGTGGCCCCAAAAGTGGTTTTAGCATAATACTGCCATTGTTGTAATGCTCGAACACCCATGCTACGTCCTTCCCCAAGGTTCACAGCTGTGGATTTGGCTTATTTTGAGAGGTAGAAGAGTAGACATTCACAGATAAGACTGCCAAGGAGACTGGGAAGAACTGGAAGTTATAGAAAGCTTCCCATGCTGGGAGGGACATACAGGATTTTTCTGCTTGAGGCCTCATCTCCCTCACAGGAGGGAGGGTGTGTGCTGAATCTGCTTCAGCAAATTTGGGACAGCCTCTAGTTTGTCTCCGTTACACATCAGACTCCCATATTGCTGTGTGACACATTGTGTCTGCAATCACTGTGGCTCCTGGTGACAATCTCCGTGGCTCTGTTTTGTCCCAGATTTTCATCAGTGTCCTATGAACCAGTTCTTACTTGATGGCAGACCTAAGTCAGCCTGAACTCTGCCTGGCCCGAGGTCCCCTCCTTGCTCCTGAAAGCTGCTGCAAGGCAACATATCCACCATCACCCATCCCACAGCCTTGAGGACACATTTCAACTGCCTGGAAAATCCCAGTGTAACAAGGCAGGATGTTAGCTCCCATGTACACAATAGACGACTTCAAGCCTTGTCTAATAATTATCTTGACCTGTCAAAAACTGCCACCAAACTGTCCCCTACCCACATCACCTGACTCCAGTGGGGTATCTCGATGGGGCTTGGCCCTGACCCCAGCACTTCCTGCTGCCTGGATTTGGGAGGGAGAAGCCACGAGATGGCACCCTTAGTCTGGAGGAAACCAACCTCCATCTTGATATGCTGGGAATAAGGAGGTCTGGCAGAGGGGACCTGCAGGTCTTGAGTCTTGACATAAGCTGCTCCAGAGCACTATGCCCTTGGTGTCTTGGTCTATCATCCATAAAGGAGCCACAACTACATATCCTCACACCTCACTCCGGGTGGTGAGAGATTAAATGCATCCAATAATAGTTGGGTGTCCCCATGTGGGTCCCTCCCACGACTGCCATAGGGCGCCCCTTTCCCTGGGGTTATCCCTGCACACAGTGCCCGTTGCACCATGAGCACAGGAGCATCATGCACCTTTTGACTGGCGGCTTCTTCTTCAAAACATCAGCTATCATTCTGGTGGTGGGAGGGAGCTTGTTCCAGCCTGAGAAGAACAGAGAAACTGGAGACATCCAGCAGCACCTTAAGCTGAAAAGTCCACCCCCTTCCCATGCTCCCAGCCCCTTCACCAAGAGTGTTTGTGCTTGCTGGCTATGGTAGCGTGTGCAGAGCAACAGTGATATGGGGATGCAGCTGGGGACAGAGGCTACGGTGCTACTAATGCCCATGGCCACCACGGACATTGTGGCAGGAGTCAAAATATGCCCTAGGCTCTGTGGACAGCAGGTCAGGCTGCCTCAAACCTCCCACCCCAGTAGATTCCCCCGTTCTTGCAACCCATCTCCCACCTGCAAAGACCCCTGTCACCCAGCGGGCCTGCATTTCTGCTCCCACCATCACAGAGCCAGTCAGCTGGACTAAGCCGATGATGGCCAGTGTTGGCTTTTCTAGCTGGGGAGGGAAGACGCATTTATAGAGTGAACGGTTATCATCAAAGAGGCTGCGAACTGAGTCTTCAAGGAAGGGAAACGAGAAAATGTAGCCTGTGGCAAAGAGCACCACATCGATGTTTTCCTCGGTTGTTCCATCTTCAAAAACAGCAGAGCTTTCAGTGAACTCCTTCACGTTTGGCTTCAACACAACGGTCCCAGAGAGGAGGCAAAACGGCAGCTCTTCATTGACAATTATCTTAAAGTTGGAGCTTGCAGGTGCAAAAGAGGACAGCAATGTTAGCATCTGGGAGGGACCTGAAATGTCCTTTGTGGCCAGAGTTCCCCTCCAATGGTTTGCTATTCCACAAATATCCCTTGACATTAAAGATTGAACATTTCATGCCATTAAAAACCCCTGACCAACCAACAAAATAGTAATAAAAACCACCACACCTTTTGGCAGAAGCCAAGCCATAGTTCACGTGGTTAAACCACGAATTGCACTTCCAAAACTTGATCCTCTTCATGAGGGCTGATGGGAGAAGCCAGTCCAGAAAATGGTTGAAGCGAGTAGTTCTGACCATGTCCAAGGGGAAGCCGTGATCTGAGACTCGGCTGAACACCCACGTGCTGCTCCTGGCACTGAGGAACACCTGGGGGAGAAGACAGGTTTCAGCCTCCTGCCCAGACATCCTGGTGCTGGTTTTGCCCTGAATGGCAAATCCTATCTCCCACATGTGGGAGCTGAGAGGGTTATCCCAAGGAAAGGAGATGGCGTTCAGATGAACGAACAGCTCACAGTAGCTTCTGCAAAGTTCCCACAGCTGCTGAATAGCCACTCCTCAGGTGGCCCAAACTCACCAGGAATTGCGGAGCTTCTTCAATTGCCCTCAATCTGAGGTTCTACTTATTGAGAAACCCAATGGGCAAATCTTCCTGCGTGTACCCCGAGCCACTGGCTTCTGTGGTCCCTGGCCAGGCTCAGCACCACCATGGAGCTGTACCTTTGCAGCCACGCGGCTCAGCTCCACAGAGAGGTCACCGCCGGTGTTGCCAATGCCAACCACAAGGACCCGCTTTCCCCGGAAAGCCTCCACGTCTTTGTATTCCCGACTGTGGAGGTACTGGCCTTTGAAGCATGTGTCAATACCTAGGCAGAGAGCAGGGAGCATCTCCTACATACATTTGCTTGCCAGAGAGTCATGCCTGGACCCTCTGTGACCCCTGACCCGCCACCTCCCACCTCTGCTTGCAGCTGAGAAGCTCATGGAGGTTTTGCCTCCCTGGGTGATGCCACACTCCTGCACCTCCCCAGCTTGGTCCTGATTTGCAAATTCTCATGCAAGAGGTTTGCTGCATCTTTAGGAGATGTTTTTCCCCGTTCCCAGGAATGGCCTCCACCATTCCCATGGGGTGAAGGTCCCGTCTGACCCCGTGTGGGGGCTTTGTGGAGCAGGAAGGCTCGCAGATGAAAAAGGAGCCAAGGGACCCATGGGCGCTGGGTGAAGCCCCGGGGGGCAGTCCCAGCCCACCCACTGACGAGGCAGGGCTTACCTGGGAAAGAAGCCAATGGTAAGTAGGGCTCCTGGTAATGGCCGGTGCAAACCATGACAGCATCGAAGATGTGTGACTCCTGGATGCCACTAGTCTCAGTGACCACCTCCCACTGCCCTGAGGTGGTGAAATCCGGGCGCTTCCTCACACTGAGAGCTGTTGTCTTGCACCAAAGCCCAACAAAACAGCAGTCAAGGACTATGCCGCGGTTTGCAGAGGACCTGTCTGCAAAGGGCTGGAGCTGCCAGGGGCAGGCCGAGTCCCCGGAGAGCTGCATGTCACTGCTGAAGCTGTTAAATCCCACCCTACACCTTTCCCCTGTTGATGGCATTGGGGGGGGGGGGGGGAGGGGGATGCAACACATGTTCAAGCAGCCTAATTTAAAACATGGAGCCAAAAAGGCTATGTTCAGGATGCAAAAGGCATGTGGTCCTCACGAGATCACACCCAGCATTGTTCCATCCCACCTGGGCATTGCCCTGCTATCTGCAGCCACTGATGGCTCTTCTCCCCATGGTGTTTGGGGTCCTTGCTCACCTTGAAGCGTATGTGCCGCAGGAGGTCAAAGTGCTGGGCGTACATCTGAAAGTACTCCAGGAGGAGGCTGTGGGGTAGGAAATTGGGAAAATCCTCCGGGCAGGGAAAGTCGCTGAAGCAGGACATCTCCTTGGAGGTGTTAGTGATGACCGAGCGGTACACGCTGACCCTCCCGCCATCCCTGGAGTCCTGTGTGAAGCCAGTGGTGCCATTTGCAGGTGTGCAGGGAAGCACTTTCTCCCTCCAGAGTATCTGAGTATTTTTCTGCCTTGTATTCAAATACAAGGAATAAACCAGGACCAGCATCTGGTGACCATGGTTTCTGCTCCTTCCATCTTCTTCTCCACCTTGGAGTCAGGGGGAGCCCCAAGCCTGGGACAGGGACAGTCCCTGAGGGCATGGCCACCTTTTCCTCTTTGCTGCAGGCAAAGGGCATCTGAGGGAGGGGAAAAACCCAGGGACAGTCCTCCCCATGAGGCAGAGCCCACTGACCGTGTAGCGCCAGAGCCCCCCGATGTCCTCGCTCCTCTCGAAGCATGTGGGCTCCAGCCCTTCATCCAGGCAGCACTTGACAGAGGCCAACCCACCAACCCCGGCGCCGATAACAGCCACACGCTGCACCATGCTGTCTTGCAGCAGGCCGTGGGCTGGCGTGCGAGCAACTGGAAATAAAATAGCCTAGAGATCAGCAGAAACACCAGTCCCTTCTTCCCATCCCCAGTCAAACACCCCTGGTCTTCTCTGTCTGTGGGTGTCCACAGAGAAAAACTGTCCTTGGAGAAAGCTATCACCAGCTCCTGACTCAAGCTTTACAGATGGCTGTTGTTCATTACCCTTCCTGCTGTGCTGTCCACACTGAGGGCCAAGTGATTCCCCTCCTGCAGGAGGGGGAAAAGGAGGCACTTTTAAACCTTACTGCACTGCTGCTTCTATTATTCCCTTTCCTGGCCCAAACCAGGGCATGCAAAGAAGGGGAAGGGGCTCACAGCTATCTGCTTCTGCCTGCACAAAGTGATCCTTCTGAAACCTTTTCAAGAAACTATTTCAGCTAAGCTGGGTCATTTTCACGCTTTCCTTTTAAATTTCCCATTAAAGGGCATTATCTCGAAAACAAAAAGGTGGGGTTTTTTTAAAAAGTGATGCCTGACTGAGCAGGAGCACGGCACAGTGATTCAGAAGTTAGACAGCACCGTGAAAGTGTGGCTGGGATTTCAGAACATACAAAAGGTAAGAAACCCAGGAAACGCAGTGTATAAATGGGAGGAACTCAAAGCTTGGGCTGTGTAAACTGAGCTGCACCAAGCTTGACTGGGAAGCAAAGAAACTAGGGAAAAAATGAACCCACATGAACTTTGATTAGATAACAAACACTCCTACGGCAGAGTCTGAAGAAATAGTAATTTATAACTTTTTTAATACCTATTCTGTGTCAAAAAAAGTAGGTTAACATAAACAGGAACTGTAGGAAACTGCAGAAATCCAGGGACAAATGAGTGAGGTGCAAAAACCCCTCTGCATCCAAAAACCCAGCCTTAGCCACTCCTTGACCTGCAGAAACAGGGCAGGACATACCAAAAATCGCCCACCCCCGGTTTCGGGAGCCTCCCTTGGCTTTGGGAAATGGTAACGACGTGCCTGAGGCGCTAAAGTCACCTCTCTTTTCCAGCGCTGCCTACAGACGGCTTTGCTCTGGAGGGTCCCCACGACACCCCCTCTCCCCACACCAGCAGCAAGACAAAGCCGGTGGCAAACACCAAACCCCAGAGAGCTGGCTGCCTGCTTTTAAAACCTGCAAAACCCAGCCAGAGAGAAACGAGGACCAAACCTTGAGAGGTGGAACTGTGCCTTCGCTGCTCAGGCTTCGGCTGAACTTTGCTTCGAGTTTCTCTAGCCACAGATTTAAAGGAAAGGCTGAAGTCCGGGCAGCTTGCCCCAGCTCTTGCACCACTGACCTTTACACCCACACTCCCCTGCTCTGCTGTGATTAAATGGGCTGGCAGAAAGTTCTCAGCCTCCCCGTGGTGATGCAGGGTGGAAATCTGGACCATAACCCCAAGGGAGCTGTGCTTGGCAAGGACTCCTGCTTGCCGCTGCCCCTGTCCCGGCAGCAGCTTGGGGTTGTCCTGATCTGTCCCTCCATGTTCTGCCTGTACTGGGTAGGCGCTCACTCGGCATCCCTGGAAAGTCAGTGAAGCACACTCCCTTTGCCCACATGCCAGCAGGTGTCATGGGTGGGGGACATGGTGCACAGTGCAGCCTCATTTTTGGTGAGTGATGAAAGCCCTTGCAGCCCCAGGCTTGTGGGTTGCCCACAGCACCTCCTCGCGTGGCCCCAGTCCAGGCACAGGACCCCCCAGCTCTTACTATGCACACAGGGAGACAACAAGGCAGCAGCCTGCAGCACACTCTTGCCACAGCCAATGAGGTTTTATTGAATGAAAGTCTCTCCATGCACACAAAAAAATCCCAGGGGGTGGGGAGTGCAGGGAAGCAGTGTTGGGAGTGCTCAGCCCTGCAGGATACCAGCCCTGGTCTCAGAGTTGAAAACCACCGCAGTCAGGGCCCTTGTGCTGGAAAGATGCACTGGGATTTTTGGGTCATAGGGTTTAAGGTTGGAAGAAAGGACAGCCTGACCTGCATACCCAGTTCACATAACCCCTTGCTGGACTAAGGACCCTAATTCCCAGGTGATTTAGGGTAGGGCTGGGCACCTGTTCTCCTCTCCCTCTGTGACACCCAAAGCCATTTTTGCTAGTCTTTTCCTCATTGCATCCTGGCCAGAGTGGTCCAGGCATGGCCATGTCACACAGCCATGCTCTGTTCATGGCAGCAGGCAGGAGAGCAGCGGAGAGGTAATAAATGCTGGGGGGCGGGGGGGGGGGCGGAGGGCTGCCATCCCCCGCTGATCAGGTCTGCAAAGCTGTGCTTGAGAGTGAGCAGGAGCAGAGAGTGCTGCTGGTTAAAGTTTTAAATTGGTTGTAATCTGATGAAATCCCTTTCTTCCTGTCCCATGACACCCTGTGGAACTGTCTGACCTGAGATAACATCCCCAAGGACAAGAAAAAAACCTAAACAGACTCTAAAATCTACTGGAAACCAAAAACCAGGGCAGCCAGGAGCAGGAGAACCCCCACCACAGTCAAGAGAGAAGGACAGAGGCTGGAGGAGCTGGCGGGGACTCGCGTTCTCGTGGGCCTCAGGGTTCGGTCCCACTGCGTGAGGATGGCCTGGCGTGCCCCCTCCCAGCGCCCAGGGCCCTCCAGACGGTACTGGTAGGGGGTACAGGGGCCGAAGAAAATGGTGAGGGCCAGCTGGGGGTCTCTGCAGAGCAGTCCCAGCACACTGGGCTTGGCACCGATGAAGGAGGCCAGCTCATCCATGTAGACCAGCCACTCAGTTTTGAGGACTTCATCAAAGGACAGACCGAACCTTAATGAATTGAAGAAAAAGATGTGGGAGAAGGAATGGCATCAGTGCACCCAAGAGGAACTGGAGGCCAGATCCTCTGCACCCACATTGTTATTGCATCCGAACACAATGGGATTCCTCTTAGGAAAGCTCTGGGTTTCTGTGCAGTGGGAACCAGGGTCTGTCCGGGCTCAAATCCTGCCCAAGACACAGCACGTGTAAAGTGATGCTAGCTCTGATACACACCCTTCTCACGTGCATCAGTTGCTCTTTAGCTTCGTCACCCATAAGTTGTGCCTGGACTCCCTCTCTTCACTTTGGTAGACCTTTTCAAAAAGACTTTGTCAAACTAATTCTGTTTGTTTTGTGTGCTTTTTTAAAAACTAGTTTCCCTTTGCTCTCTGCAGAGAAGTGTGCAGCGTAAGAAAGGTGGCACCCTTTAGTTTCCCTCATTCTTTCTCACCAAGTATTGCAAAAATACATGGTGATTTGGGGAATTGCTCCCAGTTCACCTTCTTTGCAGAATTCACAGCTTCATATGTCACCTTTGGTGGGCTGAAAAAAGCCACGTGTGTTTAGCCTTATATTGTACAACAATTGTTCTGTTCAATTCTGTATTTCACTCTTCTGTGCCTTTTTTACTATAGCAATCTAGGTGAACCATGGATTGATAGACCACAAGTTTCCTGGTTTTATCTCATTCATTTCCTAGTATTTCTTAGCCTTTGATCTGACCTTTTGCCTGCCTGTGAACCACATGCTGGTGTGCTTAGACACCTATTCACAGTGAGTCAGATCTCCATGCTGAAAGGTGAGACAATTTGCATGCACACTTCAGGTTGTTTTTTTTTTTTCCCCCTGCTGAATTGCTCTGCGTTTATTACCACTAATTTCTCTGCCATTTTATTTCTCAGTCTCTGGGGACCCTGGCACACTTCCCCAACTACCAAGCAAGCTTTAGTCTCAACTATGCTGAATTGATTTATTCCTGACATCAACAGGCAAAATATTAGAATCAAATCAAAGGTTACATTGGCTCAGTGAAAGCCAATAAGGAGGTGTCTGGATCTTGGCATCCCCCCCTTGCTTTTGCTATACATCCAGGGAGCAGATGCAGTGTGAGCTGCGCTGCTGTCCCCTAAACTGCAGGGGCTTTTCAATCCACCAAAAAACCTTTGGGGCTCCGGGAACTGGCTTACCTTCGCACTTGGTTTTTCTTCTTCTCGTTTACTTCCTTCTCCATGAGACACTGAGGAGGCAACCGACACAAGCCTAGAAAAGAAGAGAGCGTCCTGCATAGTTTAACTCCTGGAAGGACTTGGGAACTCATTCAGCAACGCAAAACATGGGAAGCCCTTCCCCAGAAGAGCAGAATTGTCCAGCAGTTGTTGGATTTAGCTCGGCAGGGGCAATTCTGCCAGAGACCAGACCTCTATGGTGGTACAAATTCACCTGCAGTTTTTCCTGCTCTTACAGATTTGTGCCATCAGGGCACAAGCAGATGATGTGGGGTGAGATGGGTCATGCAAGCCCCAGAGAGGATCATCCCAAAGAGAAACCCCAGAGCTTCCCCTGGCTCTGTGGAGGAGCCTTAATGCAGCCCTCCACACCAGCCCCGTGGGAGGTTATTATTGTTATTTTTATTAAAAAACCCCAAATAGTTGGTTTCTTTCCTCACCCCAATAATGACAAAAAATTCCTCTTGTGGGGAAATGGGACTCCTCTCCTCTGGTAGTCATGGTGGACAAACCATCCTGTTTCTTAGAGAGTAGTGAATTCTGCAGGGATGGATCCACCACAGTATCTTAACTCTCATCTGTGTATCCAGGTTTACATATCCATCTCTATGCTCTGACTTCTAAAGTATTTTAGAGAGAAAATACTGTCTTGAACAACCTAGTTTAGACCATGGTTTGCAGGCTCAGGTGCAGGACTGCACATCAGTTGAGTCACAGTAAGGAATGGAGCGCACGCTCTTGGCTTGCAGCAGGCAGTGGCCAAAGTATTAGCTTAAAAGCATCAGCTTAATGGGAAAAAAAAGTGATTTAAGGTAGATGTCATGAACTTACATGTAGCTTGGACCAAGCATGCACTCATGTTGCTGTAGCTCAGCTGAAAAGAAATAACTTGGGAAGCCTGAGCCCTAGAAATGCTCCCTTATCCACTTTGAAGAGAGCTTCTTAGCTCTGGAGTTGGTGTATGGAGGGAACAAGACATGTCCAGTTTGAATTGTGTTTTGGTACGTGGGAGAGCTCATGTTAGCTCTCCTACCTTTGAAGACACGGGTCACCCAGCGTGCTTGCACCTCTGTCACAGGCATCATGGCTCCTAATGTCTTGATCAGCCCAAGGATAGCCAGGGTGGGCCTCTGCAGATGGGTTGGGAACACATATTTGTAGAGGGATGCATGCTTGTTTTCCACCTTGATGATTGCTTCTTCTAGAAATGGGAAGGAGACATTGTAGCCTGTGCAGAAGACAACAATATCAATGGGCTCCTCCTCGGGGCAGTTGTGGAAAACAACCGAGTTGTCCTTGAATTCCTTCACGCCTGGCTTAATGGTGATCCTCCCTGTCAGGATGTAGCTTGGCAGGTCATCATTCAGCACAGGCTCGCGCACAAGGCAGCTGTGGAGAGCCAAGGGGTTCTGAGCGTTAGAGACCACAAACAAGCCTTGCCAATGCCCCTTCTCCCACCCTGGGCTTTCCAGCCCTAAGATCTGGTGTCACTTGCTCTGAGCTAACAGCCCTGCCTTCCCACTCTTCAAACACTGACATGTTTCACCCTTGCACCAATGTCACCCTGTCCCACAGCCTGAGTGACTCATGGACATCTCCTGCCTTCTTCGTCCATTCACTCAGTTACCCTTTAAACCATCTCTTTTCAGAGCTGATTCATGCTTTAAACGTCCCTCCTCCTCTTTTCCCAGAGAGCCTCATGAAGAAAACTCCTCTGGTCCTTCTCAGGCTTTGCCAGTATGCTCCATCTCACACCACAGCTTATCTTCTCCTGCTGGGCTACAAACTCCCTGCTGGGGATCACTCCAGTCTGGGCATTGGTTGCTGCATTGGTTGATGTTGGTTGCTGGAGATCTCCCTGCCCACAGCACAAGCCCTGTGACACCACCTGGGGTGGGAGCCACCAAGAAATACCTTTGCTCTGGTTCAAGGCCATAGTTTTTGTGATTGAACCACTGGTTCACTCTGTAGTTAATCAACCACCATGAAAGCGGTCTGGGGAGACTGTTTCTTATCAGGCTCATAAGGCGAGTGTTGAAAACCATGTCCCATGGGTAGCCATGGTCAAACACACGACCGAAAACCCAGGCACCTCGTCTGGTGCTAACAGTCACCTAGGAGAGAGCAGAAAATCAGTGATTCAGGTGATGAATTTGCTGCTTTGTCTTTATAAAGTAAGCCCAGAGGGGCATGGCACAGACAGCTATGCAATAAAAAAGCAGCAACAGCATCCTTAAGACCTCCCAGCAGCTGGAGATGGATGTGAAACAGGAGAGAAGAGGACAACTAGCTTGCTTTCAGGGTAGGTTTTTGACCAAGAAATACAGGTTCATAAATACTGTTTGGACACCATGCAGGGTAAACCCAGCTTGCTCTCCCTGTGAGGGTGGCAAACGAGCTATTGCCCCCATCATCACCCTCCTCGCATCTCTGGGGGGTGGTACCTTTGCAGCTACACGGCTGGCCTCCACCGCAATGTCCACTCCTGAATTGCCCATGCCAACCACAAGGACGCGCTTCCCCTGAAACATGTCAGGATGCTTGTACTGCCGGCTGTGAAAGTACTGGCCTTGAAACCTCTCAATGCCTTGGGGAAAAAGAACAAAGCTTTTAATTACTTGAGCATTCGTGGGTTTTGTTGGGAGAACTGGCATAGAAACAATGAAGATGGCAAGAGCAAGGAAGTGCAATCACTGGCCACCAGGGACTCTGGTAGGTCCAGCCCTTCATCCCACGCACACAGAATTGGTGCTTCCTCTCCAAAATGGCATCTCACTCATCCCTGTGCAGCAGTGAGCAGGGACACGTGTGCTGGGTGGTACTTAGACAACAGTTATATAAAAGAGGTGTGCTGGTGCAGTCTTGAGATTCAGCCTTTATGAGATGGGGACACAAAGTTTCAGAAAAGCAAATAAACCTCTTCTCCTGTCCTATGAGTGGCTTCAGAAGCACTTGATAATGCTGATGACAAGGCAACTCTCTCTATGCTGGCAGCTGGAGAAATTCATCACGGTAGTGATGAATACAGCCCTGTCAAAGATGATGGCACTTTACTGAGAGGATCTTGTCCCATCTCACATACAGTGCAGACAGTTTCTTTGAGGCTAAATCATCACACCTTGAAAGTTTCCTCTGAAGTGACCAATGCCTTCTGAGGCATGAGGACATATTGCAGTTCATGCCAGGAGGTTTGAAAAGCAGAAGCAAGAAAAGGAAAGAAGTATTTTCCGTGAGGAACCACTAATCCTTCTCCCCCCAGACCCTGGAAGCAGGTAAACACAAGCAGCCATGTACCATACCGGGAAAACAGTGCAGGGGGAGGTATGGCTCAGAGAAATTGCCACTGCAAACCATAACAGCATCAAAGACGTGAAATGTCTGCTTCCCCTCCACCTCCGTGACTACGTCCCACTGGCCCGTGGTGGCAAAGTCAAGGTGTTTACGGATGCTGACAACAGTGGTCTGAAACGTTGAAGCAAAGTAGAGTCACTGCTGGTGCCTGGCATGGGTGGGGAGCGGGTCAGTGCCAGGGCACCCACCACTCACCCCAAACTTGATGTGCTTCCGGAGGCTGAAGCGCTCGGCATAGTGCTGGAGGTAGTTCAGGAACTGGGCATTGGGCAGGAACACCGGGAAGTCCTCAGGGTAGGGAAAGTCAGAGAATGCTGACATCTCCTTCGAGGTGTTGCTGATGACTGACGGGTAGAGGCTTGGCCGACCAGCCTCGATGTGCTCCTGGCATGGCACCCCAGGGTGCATCAGTCCTGCGCCCTGGGGTGCGGACTGTCCTCCCGCTCCCCTTCCCCTGGTCTCAGGGAGCACAGCTGGGAGAGGTCAGCATCCAGCAAGCTCTCGCACCTTCCCCACCCGCTGGAGCCTGGCTCAACCTGCTCCCCAGCCTGCAAAGCCACGGAAAGGGAGGATGGGCACCGCCAGCTCACCGTGTAGCGCCAGAGCCCCCCGATGTCCTGGCTCTGCTCGAAACAGGTGGGCTCCAGCCCTTCATCCAGGCAGCACTTGGTGGCCGTCAGCCCACTGACACCTGCACCCACCACTGCCACTCTCATCCTTGCTGTCTCCGCTGGGCACCCGGGCTGCGAATGGGGCTTAACCTGGGAGAAACCCCCCAGACAGTCACCACCCTCTCAGGGATCAGCTGCTGGCATACCCTCTATAGGGGATTTCTCTATATGCCACCCCCAAACCTTTCATTCCTTTTCTCAGTATTCTGGGATCTTCATTTACAAGTTAGATTAAATGTCTTTAAATCTTAATTTTCTCTATTTTTAATTTTTTCTTTTTAATAAATCCATTCACTTTTACAGTATGCTTGTCAGGCTGTCTCCAAAACCCTGCAGTTGCCCTGGAAACTTGCTTTGAAAGTATGTAGTTAAGCCACAACTCGCTGCCAGTTTTTATTTACAAGCTGTGTTTAAACTATTCCTCCTTATCAGTCTTGCAAATATTTGTATTTTATCTTTGGAGATCTGTCCCTGCCCTTCTCAGAAAAGAAAACAAAAAAATAGCACTGGGGCTATTCAGTCTCTGCATCACTGACTGGGTCCTGTCCCCCATCCCTGGGAAAGACACTCCTGACTTAGACACAGCCACCATGCCTGATGGAGGGGCTACAGGTGTAGCACACCACAGCTTTAGGGATACTTTTGTGTCTGTCTCCCAATGCCACCTCTCTCAGGAGGTCTGGGCCGGACAGACAGGCTGTTGCAAGCCTGCAAATGGCTGCACTCTGGGACTCGAACGGCAGCAGCCCCTAGGTTGACATCCAGCCCTACAAGGCTTCCAGAGCTGCTGTGGGGATGATGGACCTGAACCCTTGGTTGGACATTGCCAGAGTGGAGACCACCACGCAGGGACCCTAGGGGTGCTGCTGCAACCCCTGGTTTAACCCCAGTGCCAGCAGGGAGCACCCTGCTCAGCTGAGTTATTAACATGGCATACTGGGATGGCACTACGGCCAGGTGGCACCGGCTCCTCTGCCCTGAGAAACACTTTCAGCTTCCACCAGACACAGAGAATGGTGTATACATGAGGAAAAAAAAAAAAAAAAAAAAAGTCTTCAGTAGAAAAATGGGGTTGGACAAGGTATTTTCTAAAAAATACCAAATTCCCCATGAACGATTCATCTTTCAGTAGGAAGGCAGCACGTAATGAATACGCTGCTTTCCAAGGTTGGAATTAAAACTGCACTTTTTCCTTTTTAAATTAAGAAAGTGCTGGCATAAGCTGCTCGTTGTTAACTGTCGGGGAGCAGGGAGTGTGTTGCATGGTGAGAATTATATCACAAACATCTCCCAGCTACCTATGCTATTTAATTCCCCATCCTTTTGCAGAGAAGCTAGAAATAACATGCAGGAAGCACTGTTACTTCATGCCTGTTTCTGCCACACTTTCCATACTGTCCCTGCAAGTATCTGTAACAGCTAACCTCAGAAGGCTCAAGCCTTGGGGTGCTTGTGTGGGGCAGGGAGGAATGCAAAGCCTTCGCAGCCCCCCAGGGACACTTACCTCCCAGCCTTGGCCGCCTGTGCTCCGTCTCTGCGGGAAAAGTCCCTCTTGCTTCCGATTTATAGGCGAGACTCAGCGCTTTGGCAGAGTCAGAGGAGGGCGGGTGGGTCCCCCCGCCCCAGCACGGCCACCCCACTCCCACAGCGGTTGCACAACTGGGGTTTATAGTGGGAGGAGCAGCTGGACTCTCTTGCTGTCATGCAAGGTGAGCCAGACAGCCTGGCTGATGATCCCTAAAAGGGATTGAGTTGCTGGGAGAGACTGGAGCAGACCAGATGTGTCCTGCAGTTGTGCAAGGAGAACCCACATGTGTGGGGGTGGCTCCAGCTGTGGGATCTTTTCACTTGCCTCATGACTCCCTTCCAAAAGGGAGCCAAAGAGGCCGATGAACAGCAGGGTTTCAGCAGGACTTTGCACCCAGGGCACCTTCCGAAAAAGAGAGCTGGTTTTGCAGTCTTGGCTCACAGGGCACGGAGGCTGTGTCATGCCACCGGCCACACGTACAGCTTCCAGTGGTGGGCAGGAGGCTCCCCTTGCAAGGCGGGAGAATGTGAAATGGCCACAAACACCAGTGTACCAAGGTCCTGGGCACAGAGAAAGTGGAAACGTTAGATGAAATATCAATGCAGGATATAGTACTCATCCAGGTATCTCCCAGGGATAAATGATCATGGCAACAAAGGGGGCAAGGGTGGCTTTGGATGGGGCTTTGTCCCCAGCTACTCAATATATTTAGGTGAGAAACTATGAAATCTCTGCAAATGAATACATCTGGACACAGAGACAGTGGAGAGACAGTTGATAGAAGACTGGGTCTTTAAGAAAACCAGTGTTCAGAAAAAGACATAGTGGTATTTGTGCCATGGGGGTGACAGCAGATAGCTCACTGAGTCTCTGCAGTGTGAGTGCAGAGGATGTGGTGAAAGCTGCTGGCCCCATCAAGGCATCACCTTGCCACTGACAAAGGCACTCCTGGAGCAATGGGCCCAGATTGATGTCAGCTCTTTAAGTCGTTTGAATAATTGAGGAGGCTGCAAGGGAAGGGGAGAAAAAAACATCTGAGGTCTGCAGAACAGAGAGTGGTAAATAAAGCAGCTCTGTCCAACAGAGACATCAGCCTGTGTTCAGACCTGCAGAGGCACAAGATGGGCCTGTAGCTGTCAGTTGAAAACTAGAAGTGGAAATAAGATGCACATTGGTATCAAGGAAAGTAACTAGCCATAGAAAAAGTCTGCTGAGCTTTGTGGTGGACCCAGGCACTTGAACAAAACACATTTGGCTCATGGAGGGACAGGACCCACGGCCCCTGTGCTGGGGCACTGCTGGGAGTGTGGCAGCCTGGGCTGCCACCCGTCTGCAGCATCCACAGAGACACATCAGCCTTCTCAGGCTTCTCTACCCCAGGATCTCCCACTGTTTCTGCCCAACACCTGGCTCCTGGGTCTGACCCTGGCAGCACATATCCAGTCTGGTGCTGGCTGTGCCAGCCATGCTCCAGCACAGGACGGCAAGTGGTGGCTGAAAGTGTTGCTCTTGTAGGGGCTGGAGCCTATGAAATCATACTCATTCCTTTGAGGCCAGTTTTCAGACCAGTGTTGGCAGCATGAAGAAACATTGAGATTTTGCTCTCCCAGGCCACTGGGACACAGTTATTGGGGTAAATGGGCAACAAGCCTTGCACATCTTGGATGCTGTTGGGGTTTGCACAGGCTACTCCTCCCAGCTCTCCATTCCTCTGGACTCTTCTCTAGATGCAAAAAACCTTGCACCTGCAAAGATGCTTGCCAGCACTCAGTAAAAAAGACTAGGGAATTCACAAAGTATAATATTTTGTTCTTTATACGCTCCTGCTTTTCTGAGTTTCCCAGCAGCCATCCAGGTGACTTACAGTTAGAGACACACTGTGGCAGCTTCCCAGGAGTGGTGTTAATGCTTTTGGAAGGGCAGTTCAGAGAAGTTTTCTAAGAAAACAAGTTGTATTTTGTCATAGATGAGCTACTGGTGTAAGAAATGGGTTCAGATGCCTTTGCTGCAGCTGCTTACAGCAGTGGTGGCTCTGGCCATTCCTGATAGGGAATCTGGTCTGAAGGTGCAGAACAAGATGCAGTGAGTGGTACCATATGAGTCTAGGGTAGAAACACCTCCAAAGCCTCAGTGCCTTGGGATTAAAACTCGCTTTCCTGTGATTTGCCTCAGGTCTGTGGTGTTCCCATCCACAAATACCCCTGCAGTGATCTGGACCAGGTATGCAAAAGAAAGTATTAGTGGCGATGGACAGTGTGATAGCAGGGAGGTATTTACTGTAATTATGCACATGCCCAGGGTGATGAAAAGCCCTTAGAAACACACAAGGAAATTCTGGTTGCTTTATTCACCTCTGCTGCTGGCACACCAGGGGCTGGCATCCTGGAACACTCAGGACCCATCTCTCCAGCTTCTCTCCAGGAACAGTCTGTTCAGAGCAGAGAAGAAAATAGAAGAGACAACACATCAGTGGGTTTTTATATGTTCTCAGGGCTGGAAAAAAGCCTTAATTGCTTCATGTTCAAGCAGAGCATTGCTTGGCACCCTTGGGCCAGTCCCCCTGAATTTGTCATCACGAAGATGGGAATGGACACAGCCACAGAGGTCCCTGTCCCCATTTCTGAGCAAGCAGGATCTGCTGCCACCCTGTTGGGGAGGGAAGAGGGACCCTGCCATCACCATTACACACACAAACTGCTGGTGAAAATGGCCTTTCCCCTAGGGATTGAGTGAGGGCACATAATTTGGGGAACTGTTGTACCACCTTCCCTCTACCCAGCCTGGGATACCAAACATCTGGGTTTGTCCACATCCTCACATGCTCAGGCACAAGCCCTGTTAGATGTTGGGGGTGTATTAGTCATGGGGGACCATGGGGAGAGCCAGAAGCAGTAAATAACTGGTGGTGACTCAGGATGAGAACCAGGAACGGGATGCTCACACACTTGCCTGCTGGGGAGTCCCTTCTCTCCTTGGGGAACAAAGCTCCCTGGCACTGTGACACAAGCCTGGGCTCTACAATGGGCTTTTTATCCTTAGAGTAGAGGGAAGGAGAAACAGAATATATCCATTTTGTCTTAATCAGATGGGAAAGGCAACTTCTCTGCAAAACTCCAGCACCAGTTTTATTATCTTTGTTTAAAATAATGCTTTAGTCAAGGAGGGGAAAACCTATGTACAAACAAGTCTCAGCACAACCTACTTTGCTGTTTTCTAGGCTTGTGTTAGCAACCTTTGGCATGTGTCATGGTGAATGGGAACAACAAAAAAGAAGTGGAGTTTCATAAGCCAGTCTCTAAGCAAGTGCTCACCATCAAGCAACTGCTGCTGCTGCCGTACACCCTCAGGAGCTGACAGGCTGTGGGGATATGGGCTCATCAGTGAAACAAGTAATTTTTTCCCTCTCCAATATTATCACTGCTTCCCTGTACTGACTAGAAGGCTTTAATCACCATTTCTTTAGTGCACGTGGAGGCAATGCTGCCCCAAAGGTAGCTGTTACCTCCCACTGGTTCCCACAAGGCTGCGGGATCCATGGGGTCATCCATGAGGTGAACAAAGGCTGCAAGAAATTGCTGGTGAAATTTTTTTTTTTTTTCCCCATTTCTTAGACCCTGTATTTTGACCCTGAAAAAGTTTCTTATGCTTTGGCCCCAAGACCAAAAGGCAATTTCCTGCTTAAAAAAAAAAAAAGCAAAACCTCTATCTCAAGCAGCAGGGGCTGTTTTCCTATTTACTTTACTTTACCCAGCACATAGAGGGCACTGCCAGTGACAAACACTGGCAGGACACTTAAGTGTCTTTTTAATCAGAGCTAGGCACATTCAATATCTTGAACTCTTCCTGAAACCTCTCAAGAGACTCTGCTAGTGAGACACAGAGGATATTCTGGAGCAGACATAGGCTGTAGCAGCTACTATGGGAGAGGGTTTTGCTTGCTAGGCAAGGAGGTCTCTGTTTGGAGGGCACAAGTGTTTTACTCCAACATACTTGGCAAAGTTTAACCTGATTTAATAATAAGTCACTGTGTTTTCCAGGCATGTAACCTGAGGAATTTGTCAAGAGGAAGCTGCTGCCCTTGTTAAGCCTATTGTGTTAATAAAGCCTGGAGAACTGCAGTTTTTAACTTCTTGGTTTGGGAGGCTCTAAAATGTACATTTAAAAGATTTCACAGGCAAATGCTCAAAAATCTTCACAAGAACAACCATGATGGACACAAATGCCCTCCCTTGCTCACCATGTCTTTGTACCAAGATTCAAAGCAGATAAACACATATGTTCCCCAAGTGCTATGGGAGATACACCCCAAAAACATGCAGCACTAGGCAGGGCTTTAGAACCTCCTCAGCTCTTCTAAGCCAAATCTCAGCGTTAAGGGGTCTGCCTCTGTCATTTCACAGGTAATAAAACATAACTACCAAAGAGACTGTCAGAGCAAACAGGAGTTACAGTTAAGGCGACTTGTAAGCAAATAATCACAAGGAATAGCTGCCTGGAGAGCACATGGTTAAGGCATGCACAGCCCGACCAGAAGGCTCCTTCCTACCACCACCAGGTGAAGTCATCCACCAGCCTTCAAGTGTTTTCAAAAGTTCTGTCAGTGCAGCTGACCTCTTCCTGTAAATATTGACCAAGCTCCCAGGCTGGGCAGTTTGAATGCTTTCAATGCCTACCACCTCTCTGAGAGCATCTCCAGCAGAGGTGTGCGCATGGTTGACATTCCCATCCCCCAGCACAGGAACACAGCAGCACTCCTAATTCAGGCAGACATGCTCCAGCACCACCCCAGCCTCCCACCTAGGAGCACTTCTTTGCATTTATTCCCAGAAATTAGTTTTTTTAAGAGGACAAAACTCCCAACACTAAGCAAAGCGCTACTCTCAGACCATTCAGAAGTACCTTGCTGAAGAGCCAGCACAGGCACTGTGAAGCTGGTTAGCTCACATCAGCTGGCAGACTTTCTTTCACCTCCAACAGCTTCACTAGACCCTAGGAGACAGGATGGGAAGGGACCTCTTCTCCTCCAAAAACAGTTCTAACTGACCTTCACAACCTTTTTTTTTTTTTTCTTCACCTGTTTTTAAAACATCTGGTGATGGAGACTCCAGCCCCTCCCACCTAACTTCATACTTGCTTTTGGAGTGGTCGTCAAGCTGTCGCTTATCTCCACAGCAGAGACAAGCTGTTAGCTGACATTTGGAGATAACTGGATTTTGCAGCACCACCTTTCTACCAGTTTAAATAGGAATTTTCCAGATTAAATTGATAGAAGAGGTCTGACTGTCTCATTCCTTGACTTGCTAATTGGCTTGAGAAGCTGCTGAGCACTTGCAGTTGGTTCTGAGGCCTTGGGGCTGCTCAGCACCACTGAAGAGTAGCCCCATTGGCTGGTGTTTCCTATTTGTATTCTGGAAATTATTTTTTATGTAGAAATTGTTCTGCAGAGGTCAGCGTATTGGATTATTTCTTTGAGAGCTTCACCCAGCTGATGAGATCAGGGTTGGGAGAGATTGTACTACCATGGCCAAGGCAGCCAGACTGAAAATAAACTAATGGACTGATGGCATGAGAGGGTGGGTGGCAGGAGGAAAAAGTACAGCCCAAAGGTGCAGAAATGAGATGTGATGCTGCTGGGGGAGCTTGTGAGCCATTCTCTGCCCCTTTTGTCCCCTCTGACTGTAAAGAGAAGGGACATATTGACCTCTGCAGGGGTTGAAAGAAAAGAGCCTGGGACCTACAGTTTAATCCATACAACATGTATCAGAACAGGAGCAATGACATGTGGAATAACCTGGCAATAGCTGCTCCTAATGAATATCTTTATCTGAATCAGACCTGGGACAGACAAATCTTGAGACCAGCCACCCCATATCTGCCTTTCTAAAGCTATACCGACTCTCTAATGCTTCCACCTGACAGACTTGTACTCACCCTTGCTGAAGGCCTCCCATGGTTTTGTTCAGGCTGCAAAATATGTAATCAATTCCACAATACAACAATGACAACAAAACCTTTTTTGTCTGGAAGGATTAGCGTCCAGAGAGTAAATAATGGGTTGATCAGAACTGGAGACAAGACTTCTCTCCTGTCCTGTCTTCCCAGGGATCAACTTCTGAGTCCCCTGCACTCAGAAATACCCGTATTATGGGACTGGGTCATAGTCCTCGTGGTGAAACCACCTGCTTGTAACACATTGATCACAAAATACAACAAAATTTAATGATAGCAAATGCATAATAAAAACATTGTTCCTCTTTTCTAAAGAGAAAGTGTGGCTCAAAGTGGTGTTGGTCTGCAGGACACAAACCCCAGCATTTTCATGCTCCATATTTTACAATAATTCTGATAATCACTGCTATAGCTGTTTTCCCTGAAGACATTTTGAAAGATTGCGGTATTGCAAAACAGAGTGTCAGCTCCAGGAGGTGACCTCAGTGCATAGGGAAAGGCACCACCAGGACTGACTGCCCAGCAGGGACCATTTTGGAGGGGCCCAGCTTTATCATGGCCTCAGGGGAGAGCCCCCACCACTATGTCCATCCCCAAATTCCCCAGACCAAATGCCAAAATGGTCTTCCCTTTGCATCCCTCAGGGGTCTTGTGGAAATACTTGACCTTGAACTTCTCAATATCTTCAAGAAGAAATAAAAGGAGTGTCCAGGGCTCTAGAAGCCTTGAATTGCAATATTCAGTGCAACTTTGGGTACAATCAAAAATCCCAGGGTGCTGGGACACAGACTTTGGTGGTGGTGACATGGCAGACTATATATATTGGGTCAAGGGACAGAGGAAAGGTGGGTGAAGCCAGGACTGAGCTGAGGGGTCTGTTTCATTACTTGCTTCAGGACCACTGCATTACAGAGTAGCCTTTGCCCAAGCTCAGACAGTTCATAGGAAACACATCCATCCTTGACAAAAAAGAAGCTATGATATTGCTTCAGTAAAGAAGTGAATGAATGCAGCAAATGTCAGTTTTCAGGAAAGCATGTAAATGGCCTGTAAAAACTATTGAAACATTGTCTTGCTGCAGCTGAGACAGCAGAAATGGGAGCCACTGTTTGCTAAGTATTGCAAAAGAACCACATTATTTTTTGGCAGAGGTTTAAAGATGGCTAGAGGAGGCGAGCTGGAAACATGTGCTCCTCCCCAACAGCTCTCCTGCAAAATGCAGCATCACACAGTGATGGAACCAGCTCAGAAACAGACCACTCTCCACTGCCCTCCTCTCTCCTAGATAAACACCCCAAGCTCAGAAGCCATCTCCCAGCACCCTATTTCACAACGCCAATGTGCAGGACTCGCACAGCCCCGCTTCTGCAAAATGGCAGGGATGTGCAAGGAAAAATGCTGGGATTACAAACAGCTTTTTTTCAGTAAACCCAGATGGTACCCCCTGCCCTGCCCACTGGGTGGAATTTTGCCAGCATCTCCAATAATGGGCTGTGTCAGGGATTTAGCTTGGTGAGAAAGTGGGGAAGCAGCTACAGTGGTCTTTTTTTGCAGCCTCCCCTTCAAGACAAGTGGACTTTTCTGGAGAAGCGTGTGAGCAGCTGTCATGGTTTAAAACCAGCCCAGCAGTGTAGTAACCCATCTGAGGACCACAGGTCTGCATTGCCTGCCTCCTGCACTGGCTCCCAGTAACAGCCGCACAGTCTCCAGGAGTGCCGTCAGTTCTGGGCTTTACCAGTGAAACCAGAAACACAAGCACAAACGGCTGTGATGATATATTTTCAAAGGTCCAAGTCTCGTTTTGTGAGGCATAAGGGAGGAATAATCCAATAGTGGTGAATCATCCATCTCGTGCCACGTGGCATTTGTGTCAACAGCCAAGTACAGCTGCTGTAACCTGGCTGTAGCCCCACTGCATTGGACACAGCATCGAGGTGTTGGAAGGGGACGGTGCTGGCTGAGCATTTGGGCTGTTCCTCTGCTTTTCCACAGACCATGCAGGATGGTGTCTTTCCAGCTTCATAGCAAACTTCCATTTTCTTCCAGCCAAAGACAGGCTGAAGGATTTGGGTTCAGCCCCTCTGGTGGGGTGTAGGCTGGGTCCCAGGCACCAGCAGCCCTAGCTGGCTGTGGATGGGCCAGCCACCTCCCCAGCTTTCCACCTTACAGCTGCTCAGCTGATATTAGTCTGGAAATAACTTCCCCATCTGGTACATATGCAGCTTGTTAACCCTGCTCCTAGACATATGTCTCTACCAGCACTATATGAACAGCTTTTACCTCAGATGGACTCCAGCAGGACATGTGGATGTATATGGTGACCAATACCAACCATCACAGCATCAAAAATGGCCAGTTCCTTCTATCAGTGACAACAAACCACTGACAGGTGGTTGAGAAGTCCTGGTATTTATTTTTTTATCCTGATGACTGTAGTCTGAGAGGAAGCTATAGCAAATACATCAGTACTTGGGTTCCCACACGCTGTGTGATGCTGATGCAAAACAGGCAAAGCTGGGTGTTCAGTTGTGCTTCCCATCTTCACTTGCCCTAAAACAGCTGGACCATCTATGAAGAATGGGTCAGCTCAGGCCTTCTTGGCTTGTTCCCCTTGAATTGGTGGGGGATTTCTGGAAAACAAACATTTACTGACCCACACAGGGACAGAGAGCCCGACCCTGGCAGCATGGTGCATGGGGAGCAGGCAAGCATTTCCCCAGCAACAGTGCTGTTGCCTCCCTCCTTTCAGCGACCTCTGGGCCATGGGAGGCGGGTTGAGCTGGCAAACTGATCCTTGCTAGGTGAAGCACTTGCTTCAGCAAAGCAAAAACAATGGTCACAGAGTTTGGTCTGCAGGCCGCTCTGCAGGTTCTCTTGATCTTCACTCAGCAGGCCTCAGTGTTGGCATCCCCAAGGCATACAGCAGTAGCAATGTCACGAAATTCTGGCTTAAATTCTGACATTTTGGAGTAATCTGGTAATGGTTGAAAGTATCATGGGTTGTTACTGATTTTGCATGTGTAAAATGATTGTTTGAATAGCAGAGGAAGGTGGAAGCTAGTGTGAAAAGGAAACATGGGACACATCTCTGCTCTGCGAAGGACTACATCACAGTGTCTTTGTTTGGAGGGATGCTGTTGGGCTTGGGAGTTTGGCCCCGGGGTGGGTTTGCACACGTGAGAACAGCTGCAGAACAGAGGAATTAAAAAATAGCAGCTGGGTATATCTTCCCATGATCATCTGGTCAGCAGTAACACCCTGCACTCTGCCCGGGGAAGAGGAGTGTAGCCATCATGCTCTCAGCAGTGCAGACACAGGCTGTGACCTCATGTCTGAAAATGATGAGGTAATCCAACTTATTTTGCAGATGTAAGCCAGCCTCAGAGAGCCCCTGTGACAGCCTGGCCCACATCCATTTATTGACTGCACCTGGGGAAGTGGGGCTCCCTGCCTCCCAAATCCTCCTCTTTCATTCCCTGACATCTTCTCTGCTTGCCCCACTGGTCCCCTACACATCCCCATTGCATCCCACAGCTCCCAGTTCCAGCTCCAACAGCTGCCTCTTCTCCCCACTGCCCTTTCTATCACATAACCTGGTACTTTGGCTTGCCAAAGGGAAGGGCTCCCAACCCCTGCAGCTCAGCATAAGGCAAGCAGTGACATCCCTCACCACCACC
Organism: Athene noctua; assembly: GCF_965140245.1. Classification (NCBI taxonomy): domain Eukaryota; kingdom Metazoa; phylum Chordata; class Aves; order Strigiformes; family Strigidae; genus Athene; species Athene noctua. The sequence continues at coordinate 29,611,878 of NC_134041.1, forward strand.
GTCTGTGTCCTAGGTGGTTAACAAGGCTGCTGTCATCAGCTAGGAAGAAAAATCACACTGATAACCCCACACACAGCTTGTTAGCTGCAAGAGAATTAAAAAAAAAATGATCAGATGATGCCACTATATTTTTATTTATGTTTATTTCCGAGATAAAACCTCAGATGTACTCTGAATTGGATCACAGTCATAAGAAAAGATTTCTTCCCACCCAAGGTACGTATCATTTGGACTGGAGAACATAAGAACATGCAAACCCCTTAATCTCCTGGCAGGAGGAAGTGTGTTAGCAAAGCACTCAGGCAGAGGCACTGAAAAAGGGAAGACAGACATACTGTAGTCTCACTTCCAGGGCTAGAGCTCACAGTAATTATATTATTTTGCATTTATGTGGTGCCTTTCATGAAACCATGGAGCATTTTGCAAAGCTATAAGTTACTGCTGTATGGAGAAAAGATGAGATGCCAACAGCTGCCTGCAGAAAGAGCACTTCCTGGAGAGCACCAAAATTATGCCAAGGGCTGGTTTCATCCCCAGGCAGATGGATGTAAAGAAAAAGCCCACAGGATTTGGCCACAACAGGGGTTCAGCAGCTCACCAGGATCAGTTCAGCTCCTCCCCACTTCATCAGGTGAGGGTGAACCTTGGAGGCTTTGCCCCTCCCAGGCTGGGTAATTGGTCAGATGGCACATCCCTATCACCCCTGGACAAACCTTGGGGTGGCCATAGAGAGGGGCAAGCCAAGGTGCAGGTGCCCATCCAAGCTGTTGCTGCAGGGCTGTGGGAATCAGAGCAGCTCAGAGGGATCTCTCCAAGGATGCTCTTGCCACAGCTGCAGCAGCCATGGCACTGAGTTACACAGCCCCGACTGGGCCAGGCGTTTTGGCTGGAAGACACAGTCCATCTCAGCTTTCAGATGCACACATTCCAAAGTCCAGATGTTGTTTTGAGAGGTGATGGGCTATTTATATACCAAAGTATTCCCCTTGATATCTTAATCTGAATTTTCTTCATTTGGGCATCTTTCCCCACTGGAGAAAAACACCGATGTTTTTCTTTACTTGTTATGATAATTATTTTTCAAAAGGGCCAATTCAGGCAAGTTCATTTCAGCTGGAGCACATGCTCTACATCAACCTTTCTTAAAAAAACCCAAAGACATTGACTCTAGTTTTCCACTGGTAAAGAAACAGTAAATAAGGAGATTTAAAGATGTGTAGCCATGCATCACCACTTGAACCCATTTAGAGGGACAGAATAACCAACATTACTTACTGGGGCTGGTATTTACACTTTTTCATAACCCTAGCTGAAAGGGATGGAGATTGCACCTGATTTATTGATGCCAATTTTTAGGGATCTCTTGATGAATTAGTTCTGGGGTAATGAGCAGGGCAGCAGCACACACTGCCCAGCAGGAGAAAGCATCCCACACATGCACACTGCTCAGTACTCCTGCATCCCTCCCCATCCCTGCAACATCTCCCCAGGGTCCCCTAGCAGTAAAGGGTGACAAGGAGGAGGAGGAGGAGCAGGAGGAAGAACACCCCCAGCACAGCCTGGCAGGGGAAGGCAGTGGGGGCAGCAGGGGTGACACGTGTCTGTGTGGCCCGTAGTGTTCGGTCCCACTGGGTGAGGATGGCCTTTCTGGCCCCACTCCACTTCCCCGGGCCCCTCAGCCGAAACTGGTAGGGGCTGCAGGGGCCAAAGAAGACCTCCAGGGCCAGCCGTGGGTCTGTCAGCAGGAGCTTCAACATACTGGGCTTCACACCGATGGCCGATGCCAGCTCATCCATGTACGTGACATAATCTGTCTGCAGTGTGGTGCTGTTCCCATACCTTTGGGGGAAGAGAGGAGAGGATGAGAGGGGTTGCTTTAGGTTTTTCCCTTTTTTTAAAAAAAATTTTTTTAAGTACAGGGAAGGCAGAGTCTGTCCCCTGCTCTCCCTTGCCAAAGCTGGGGAGCAGAGCTGCCTGGGGTACATGGCTCCAGGGGACATGCATCATTACTGCTGTTAGTGGAGGAATCTGGCTCAGAAGAAAACTGTTTTGAAACTTCCTACAATGCAACGGTTTCTAAAAACAGAAGAAAACATTGCTTGGGCCAGGTTCAGCTTTCACTGGTTATATTAGTATTTTTAAGGTATTGCTTCACTATAATATCAGATAGACTCAGAGAGGCAGAAAGCAAGGCATTTCATGGACTTTATGAAACAGTGTCACTTTCAAGAATAATGATGGAAGTGTTCTATTGCTGCTGAGGCCTCACCCTGATTGTGTATGAATGAGAAACACTTTTTCAGCCTGATAATGCTCAGTGATGGCAAATGAGCCTTTTTAGACAGGAAATATTTCCATCATCAATTTTCCACCAAAACTTGCCTGATTCAGATCTCCAAGTGGCCAGTGGAAACATATCCACTGACACCAGTGAGCTGGTTGGGGCTATCTCATTGCAGAGGGTCTGCCTGTAGGTTAGTTAGTCTGAAACATGAAGAGGGATTTTCAAGGGACCCTCCTTGGATGGAGCTGCCTGTCCCTTGCTCACAAACTGCCCCCACAGTAGCTCACCCACTGCCTGCATCCAGCCCAGCTGGGGCTGAGACAATGGCAGGGCTCTTCTGTCAGCACAGGGAGACCTGTGAGCTGCACTTACCACTTCAGCTTTTTCCCCATCTTCTCATCAATGTCATCCATCATCTCACTGACTGAGGGGAGCATGCACTGCCCTGGAAAGAGCAAGAAGATCATCAGCAAAGGAAGATAATGCCCAGGAGATTCCTCCTGCAGCAGGTGGGGTTTGCAGAGATCAGCTAAGTTCTTGGGTGTTTCTTCCCTATGCTGTCAAGATCTGGGCTTGGGTCAAGCGTGGATGTTGAGGATGTGACAATACTGGCTTCCCTGTCCCCCAGGAAGCCCCACCACAGGGACATCACCGCCCTCTGCAGTAGACTGAGAGGTGACCTGCTCCCACTGTGCAAGGCACCTCATCACATGGAGGTGCCATTATTGGTATTTTTGACCAAACCCCATTGTGTTCTTCAGGTACTGCCTTGATTTTCAGTTTGAACCTGCACATTGCTGCTTGGAAATGCTACTTCCCATTTACAGAAAATAGACTTTTGCCCAGCATATGTCCATCCACCTACCCTGAAACACCTTGATTGCCCAGCGGCACTGGAGGTCTGCTGTTGGGATGATAGGTCCGAGGGACTGGACCAGCCCAATGACTGCCATGGTTGGCTTCTCCAGATGAGGAGGGAGGATACCTTTGTAGAGGGTGACCTGATTGTCCCTGCTTTTGATGATGGAATCATCCTCCATGAAAGGGTAGGAGTAACTGTAACCAGTGGCAAAGACTACCACATCAACATCATCCTGCACAGTCCCATCTTCAAACAAGACAGATGTTTCTCTGAACTCCTTCACGTTCGGCTTCATCACCACTACCCCGCAAGCAATGCGGCTCGGAAGGTCATCATTGAACACTGGCTCCTTGCGGGAAGTTCTGCAAGGGCAAAGGTAGTGGGGCTGTCACAGAGGTGATTCTGCGGCCAGCCCAGGATAGGCACGGTCCAGCCCCATCCAGAACCAGCACCCCTGGAGGGGTTTGGGGATGGATGGCCCTGTAAGTACCTGTTCAGTGGCATGAGGCCAAAGTTCTCATGCTTGAAGAAACGGTTCATGCCTCTCACATACAGCCAGTCACTGAGCATGCTGGGAAGGATGTTCCCCAGCCAGGTCCGGAAACGAGTGACAACCAGCATGTCCCAGGGGTAGCCATTGTCCCAAACACGGCTCATCACCCAGGACCCACTTCGGGAACTCAGATAGACCTGGAGGGATGGCCAGGTAGGGGTGAGTCACCTTTGCAACAACTGCAAGCCCCCAGGGCTGTAGCACATGCTCAAGCAGATGAAGATCCCCCCTTCCCCAAAGACTCTGGGGCAGGTCCCTGTACCTGTGATGCCACAGTGCTGAGCTCCACAGCAATGTCACTGCCAGAGTTGCCCAAGCCTACTACCAGCACTTTCCTCCCCCTGAATTTCTCTGGCTCCTTGTACTCTCGGCTATGGAAGTAGCAGCCTTTAAACTTCTGTATTCCTGGGGAGGAGAACAGAAAGGGTCATAATTCACTCCAGGAATGAAAAAGAGAGGCTCTGTTGGCTTTGGGATCTTCCCTTCCTGCAGATGCTGCTGAAGCATCCATCTGAGTGTCTCTCACAGTAATAGATATCTCCTGTACACAGAGGGATGCTACCAACCCATAGTCCAATGAGGTCTGCCTCTGACTTCATTCAATATTTAAACAGAAGTAGTGTGCAAGCACAGGATACCTTTGCATGGCATTTTTGTACTCCAAAAATGTTATTACTGCAACCCCAACATCACCCCAAGGCTCCTGGACAGTCACCCCCCATCCCCTTGGTGTGACTTCACATCCTTGCAGTATTGAGCAACAGGGAACCAGCATTCATTTAAATAAAAGAGAAGATGGCAAAGGACCTGAGAGGAGTTTTCCTGACCAGCCAGTGCCTCAAGCCTGTGTCCTTCAAACAGACCCCCAGGCCCAAATATTTCTTGCCAGAGAGAAAATTTTTCCCAATAATGTGCCTGTACACAGAGAAGCAATGGCTGTCAGGTAAAACGTATGACATTTGTACCAGAAATAGTGGGAAAACACCAGAAAAAGTGTTTTACAAAATAGTTTTATGAAAAATCCTCTATTAAAGGAAACACCATGAAATAATCTTTTCTGGGAAAGATTAGCATTGTCTCTAGTGAAAACATCCCTGATTTCATACCATTTGGATACTAGATCTTTTTTCTTTAAAAAGAACTTTTGATTTCCTGAACAGAGCCATCCCCCAAAATAGCACTCTGAAGGGTAATACTTGTTATAATGCTGAAAAGGCTTTTTTTTCAGGGAAAAACATTGTGATGGGAGATATTTGCCTGGCTGTGTCCTGGTGGATGAATTACACACGTGCAGCTTACCTGGGAAGTCATCGAGGGGGAGGTTTGGGTAGACATGATGCCCAGAGCAAACCATAACAGCATCAAAAACCGCTGTCTCCTCCTTTCCATTTCTTTGGGTCACTACCTCCCATTGCCCCGTCACAGAAAAGTCGAGGCGTTTTTTAACCTTGATGACCAGGGTCTTAAGGGAAACAAAAGAAAGAGATCCATGGGTGCCTGTGCAGAGCAGACTGAGTTTTAAGTAGTCGGTGGGATTCAGAGGTCCTGGGGAGCCCAGGGAATGTTTGCCCCTGTGATTTCATGCTGGCAGCTCTGGGGAGTGTAGAGGGCAGGGAGTTGTTGAGACCTAGTTTAACAAAACCAGGAAGTATTCCCCTGGAATATTTTGTCCCAGGATTTTCCCTATGGCAGGGAGGCCTGAGCACAGAGGTGATGTCCCTCCTGCTACTCACTACCCTTCTCCACTCCAGGCTTTTTACCTTGAACTGTATGTGCTGGAGGAGGTCAAAGTGCTTGGCATACTTGCAGATGTACTGCTGGAGCCTGGTGTTGTGCATATAGTTGGGGTGGTCATCAGGGAAGGGGAAGTCAGAGTAACACATCATCTCTTTGCAGGAGTTGGTGAAGACGGTGCGGTAGATGCTGGCTCTGCCTTCCTCTGCCTGGTCCTGGAGGGAGAGAAGCATGGATGTGCCCCATTAGGAAGGACATGACCCATCCTTGTCCTGGAGCCCTGTATCAACTCCTCCATATACTGTGACCCCTTGTCTTCCACCTCCAGCTGGAGCTGGAGAAAAACCTCAAAAGCCATCAGGTGCAATAACATAATAATTCCCTATGAGCACAGAAGTGTCCTAACAGGCTGTCGGGAGGATTTGCATGACCTAAGGCATTTAGGAGCTGATTACATGTGCATTTGCCCAGGAAAATGGAAACCTCAGGGGAAGGGAATGCTGTGGAAGGACCATGCCAGAGCCTCTCCACTGCATGTCCAGAAAGCCTCAGAAGGTTGGGTGTAGCATCCATTCACACAGACACATGTGAAATACCACAGGAGACAAGTAACATGGGACCTCCCAGTGCCCAGCTTCCTCCTGGTCTGCCTGTAAAGCTTCCAGAATCCCACAGATTCTCCTGGGCATTGCTCCTTTGTGTGCGCAGTCTTGGCAATTGCATAAGCGAAGGCAGCAGCCTGGCTGGGCGTGTTTGCTTTGGTTCAGCGACTCGGCTGCCCACACTTTATGCAACCATTGGGCAGGTCTGACTGGGGACACAGACAGAGGCTTGTGCTTACTGATAGCAGTGCCTGTGCCAGCCAGCATCCCCCTGACATCTAGAAGGGCAGGACATGGGGGAATCTGCTGAAATCAAGACCATCATGCATGCAACAGGGCTTGGGCAGGCCTGGTCCAGTCCTGCCCAGAATGGCCAGCCCCATACATCATCCTGTCCCCATCAGGGGAGCACCTGCTACGTCTGCCCTGACACTCAGCACTTAACAGCATGACACAGGTAATGCATTTCCCTTTCCTGATTGTTATGATGGCAGGACAGAGCTGGGAAAAATGCAGTAAGGTTTCTGCACTGGAAAAATCCATATTCGAGATGGCCAAAAGACTACCAACTTCCAATAAAAGAAAAAACCCCAATCCACATAAGGAGCTGAAGTGTTTTTGACTTTTCCCCTCAATGGCAATATTATTTTCTGAAATTCTCCATTATTAATATCAAAATATATTGCCAAACTTTCTGGAGGAATTTGCTGGAGCCCTCCCCAGAAAAGACAGAAAACATGTGGTCCGTGCTTTGAGATGAATCAAACATTTCAGATCACCCAGAACAAGCTTTCTGCCCTCCCCCTCCACCCCAGAGTTTAACTCACACAACCTCAATTCCTTTCCCTAATGGCACCCCAAGCTGCTCCTGCAACTGCAATTGCATCCCAAACCATGCCCTCAGCTCCAGTCTGCCAGCAGGCATAGTATGAGATAGGTCTGGGTCCAACCCTCTAATTATTCATTTGGGCTCCTTTTCGACTCTGTAGTGTATAGCCACTACATAAAAGCACACTGAGAGCTATCCTGAGCAGCAGCGAGTGCTCCCCAAGGCAAGGTGACTGTTGGCAGCCCTACAGCTCCATGGGGCGACTTTTGCATGGCCTGAAGACCTGCATTTTGGAGCCATCCCTATCTCCATGGGCTTTGAGAGGAGCAGGCGTGTGTCCTCAGTGCAGTCCCTTAGCTGCAGAGAAGCTGGCAGCTCCCTCCGTCCCTAAAGAAGAGAGGGTGACAGTTCAGAGGGGACTTGACTTGGCTGAAGCAGGTGGTTCAGCGAGGCAGGGGACAGTTGGGCTGGCCCAGTGTGAGGGAGGGGATCTGGGGACCTGTATTGAACCAGCCAAGCCTTCCCACATGCAGCCATCAGAGCAGAGCAAGTGGGTGCAGGTAAGCGCAGCCTCCCAGCCCTGAGAACACTGGTTTCCCCAGCCAGCTCTAAAGCCAGGCATCCAAAGCCACTCACCTCATAGCGCCAGAGCCCCCCGATGTCCTCGCTCCGCTCAAAGCAGGTGGGCTCCAGCCCCTCTTCCAGGCAGCACTTGATGGCTGCCAGCCCACTGACGCCTGCACCCACCACCGCCACACGCTGCACCATGCTGTCCTGCCTGTGGGGAAATGGCTGTGGTGGAGCCGAGACCAGCTGGGCATGCAGCCCCTGACAATGGCCTGTGGGAGCAGGGCACCTCCACCCCAGCTCCTTAAATAACCTTGGGGGGGGTTCTTGCTGATCTTTGCTCACCTGTTTCTCATGCAGCCCCAGGTATGTGTGTGAGAGTTTTGGATGCAGTGGAAGAGCTTTCTTCGGTATCCAGTGGTGCTCTCGCAGAGAAGAGCGGCAGATCGGGAGGAGTTCCACTGAAAGAGCAAAGCTCTTTTATGCAGAGTTGTGCAATAGGCAGGGCCAGTGCTGAGGGGTTGTTTCGATGAGCGACTTGTCCTGTTTGGACTTTAGCAACCCCAGAGCTGTAACATGAGGAGGAGCTGTAGGCACAGAGCTCCTAAATTAGGAAATAAAACATTGAACTGAAGTTATTGCAAGTTAGAGCCCAGAGTCACTGAGCAGCAGCAGCCAGATCTGGCTCATGAGATAAGCAGCATCTCCCATATCTGTGCACACACACACACCTCTCCAAAATGGCATGATGATGCCTGTGTTATCAAGAACAGCAGGTAGGACCAGGCTGCCCAGTGTCACCCCATCCTTCCACCCCAGCATTGCAGTTATTCCCCTGCAAAGTGTCTGACCTGTTCAAAGTGTCTGACCACTTCTCCTCTTCTAATAAACTGGACAAGTGTGTTTCAGAGGACATCTGTGGGGAAAGACAAAGCACAGGCAAGTGCAGAGGAGTCCACAAATCTCAATCCATCTCTGCACTCTTCACATAAGTCTCATTGTGCGAGTTCATCCATCAAAAACCTGCCTCCAGGCAGTTCCTGGGGGACAACTGTTCAGCTGGGGGTATGCCCATTTGAAAGTTACTGGAGCCTCTGAAGCTGTCGAAGATGGGCTGTTAATTCATGATGAATCGATTTGAAATAAAGTAGAGCAGAGAATGCCAGAAAAATGATTGAACATCCAAAGTGGAAAAAAAAAAATAGCTAGTTTTTCCACTATCTGACAAATTAGTTGGGCTTTCCAAGGTAATGCCTTTGGAGTCATGGTTGAGTTGACTTAATACAAACAAACTGCCAAGCTGTCTTTATGAACTCCCAGCCTAGAGGAGGTGTGGATCCTCTGCTGCCAGAACACAACCTGGAGGACGAGAAAGACTTCTATGAGTTAAGAGATTTGTCAGAAAATGAAACCCAGGAGCAACGCACAGCTAGAGAGCACGCCTGCTCCTGACCCTGGCATGGGGATAAGAAAGGTCAACCCAAAGCAGAGGGAGGGGAACAAAGGTGCAGGAAGAGTCAATCATTTATCCAGAGTGACACAGCTGTCAAGTGTCAGAAAGAGAAAAAGATCCTGAACCTATTGACTTCTTTTTCTCAAAAAATAAAAAACACACTTTGGAGGTTTTTTCCCTATTTAAAAAGGGAAAACAAAGAGAAGGAGAACTGCAAGTGTGGGAAAGCAGAGAAAAGGAAAAAAGTTAAGGTGTTCAAAAATTCCAGGGGAAAAAAAATAATCAAAAGCTTCAACATTCCTAGAGATAGTTCTGTCCAACATTTGCAAACTCCTGTTCAGCTTTTCACCATATGCTACAAGAACGCAATAGCAGAAGGGCTCCTAACCTTCAAAGGAGCAAGAACAGTGGGGAAAAAGCAGTCTCACCTACAGCAAACCTGCCTTCTTCCAGTCCAAAGCTGCCTCGCACCAGTGGCATGGCTGAGGCTGGAGGTGGTTTCCTGCAACGCTCAGAGGGAGTCACAGTGTTTCAATGGGAATCCTGCTGAGGACAACTGCCACGACAATAGCCACAAGAGGCCAATGGTATGGTTTGCCTTGGTGCATGCTGTGACCCCAGCCCCACGCACAGCTTGTGCAATTGCAGCTCTCTGTGCTGGCTGCCTTCAGAGCTACTGCACCAAGAGACACATGTATTCATTAACCAAGGGCTGGTGTGGATGGTGAGCAGAGGTCACTGGCCACCATGCAGTTGCTCTCAACCCTTCTGCTGGCATCAGCAGCAAATCAGAGGGTGAAAAATCCTTCCATTTTGACCCCTTTGCTGCATGTGAAGGCTCCCTGGGACAGCAGCTGGAGGGATGCTTGGCCCAGAACCCAGCTGCAGGCTGCCACACTGCTTCATCTAGACCAGGCTCTCCAGTGCTGGATGCAGCACAAGACCTACAGCAAGAGCCAGATGCTTCCCCAAGGAGCATTTCAGCCAAAACAGCCAGGAAGAGGAGGATCCCCTCCCTGTGCCAAAGGGGAATAAGCCCCAGTGCAGTACCTTGACTGCAGCAATTGGCCCAGGGCCAGGTGAGTGCCATGCCAGCCAGGAGCAGCCTTCAGCCTTGCAGAGGGCACATCCCTGGGGCCTTCTCTGATCTGGCCAGAGCACTCCACCCCAATGCAACCACAGAGCCACAGATGGACTCCCAACTCCATTGGCAGCCAGAAATAAACCAAGCTTGCTAGAGGTGCCGCTGGCCCAGCTGGGGAGTGGTGGGAGCTGTGCCCCACGGGTGCCCACAACTCCTGTGGGGCCACCAATCACCTCGTCCTGCATGCATCCCTTGGCCTCCGCCCAGCCCTTTGATGTGCAGCTACATTGTTCAGCCATCTTTGAAGCGTGAAATGAGAAACACCCCTCGCGGAGACTAGGCGAAGCCCTCCAGAGCAGCCAGCAGCACTGCAGCAGCCATGGCTGATCAAGGACAATAAATCCACATCTGGAGCTACACAAAGCGAGGCAGTAAACAAGAACGTTGACTTCACATTTGCTCTGCACTAATTGCGTCTGAGTGCTTCCCACACCAGTTCTTGTTTTTCTTGAATGCAGCTAAAGATACATTTTTCATTTGCTTTTCCACACGCTTCTTCCCTGTTTTTGTTTGCAAGTAAAATCCTTCCGGGAAAGGGCTGTAGGTCTGCTCCCATTAGGGTCAATGCTGTTGGATGGAGCTCCCGAGGGGGGACTAACGCCTTGACATGGGGGAGCAAATGTAACAGCATCTTTTTGATTTCCCTCCTATTGGCCCTCAAAATTGGTTTTGCTGTTCCCTAGGGATCTGTTCTGATCTGCAGCCTTTCAATGGAGGTGGGAGCTTCGAGGGCACTGCTCACCACAATCACCTTCCCAGACAAAGACAAACCAGCTAAAAAACTCATCGTGCCTTCCATTAAATCTTTTTTAGGTGCAGCAGTTGCAATAGGATAATACAACTCACTGCATCTATGTGAAAGACATCTCTCCTTTAAACCTGACAGCACCACTCAGCCTTGGAGCTTGTGTCCTGCAGTCCATCTCCATGCCCTCTCTGGGATTCATCCTTAGGCAGACCCCCTCTCTGTCCTCCCTCATTTTTTCTCCTGGCCATGTGCTATTTTCTAGAGGTGCTGTCTGGATACAAGCAAGATCCTTAGAGCACCCAGAAACTGCTGAGAGCATCAGGTGAAACCTCACAGGAAGCCATAGCCATCCTATTGTGGCATAAATTGCCCAAAGTTACCTGGCTTTCAGGATACACAGGGTATCATCCTTTCCTTGGGCAATCACCTGGCATAAAGGCATGTAAGTGTTTACCTGGCTCCTACTCTGCTCCAAGCCTTACACAACCTGGCAGGGAGAAAGAGAGGCCCAAAAGGACACGTGTATCAAATGACTTGACCACAACCCAGGTGAAGCACTGCTCTGCCCAGTGATACACAGCTCTTTCCAGGCAGAGGTTGGAAGCATGCTGCCATGCTTACAGCAATTGTTGCAGCTCACCAGGGCCAGGGGCACTACAAAGACAGGGACAACCCGTGGGATCTCTTGCCTCAAGAAAACCATTTCCTCCTGGCTGTTTCTCCTACGCCTGCCCTGCCAGTACCTTGGCAGGGACCTCCCAATGAAAAGGGCTGTCTTCCATCACAAACATGCAAGCCTTGCTTGGAGCCCCAAGTCTTGGTGAGGTCCCAGATGGGATTGCAAGGTTTGAGCTGTTTTTCTGCACACCCCCAGAGAAGGAACAAGCACAACCTTTATTCAGAGAACAGGGCACCAGCAGCTTAAGTTTTAGTACAAAACTGGTCTGGGGTGCTTTGTGACCACACCTGCCTGGAACAGGTTTTGTGGATTTAATGATCACATAATTCCTGAGAATTAACCATACTTTCCCTTTTGTCCTCAGAGAGAGAGGAACTCAGCAGAAGGTATCTGGTTTAACTACCCTGGAGCAGGAAGACAGCAACTACTCCCAGAGCAAACTTCCACTGGCACATGCTGTTCCTCACCTCATGCCTTCCAGCCCTGGTGGCACAGACAAGTTGAGCTGCAAGTTGCCATCCATGGGTTGAACCTCTGGATTTTGCTCAGGTGCCTCACAGAAAGGCAAGGATCCCCTTCATGCTTCAGTGGAGAAATTTGCCAGAGGTCTAGGACATTCAGCAGCATGAAGGCTGCAACAGAAGGAAGGCTAATCAAGCCCAGCACCTCCCAAGTGGCATTTCCACATCCCATTTCCTCCAGCAGAGATCACAAGACCCAGGGTGCAGGTTGGTGCAAACCCAGAGTTTGCAAGCCCTCCCCATGACACTCCCTATCTCTGAGGGCTGGCAGGTTGATGTGGTGCTCAGGCTCTTGCAAGCTGGACATCTTAAATGCTAGCCTGGTTGCTTCCTCCAAGGCAGAGCAGGAGCCAAATATCCAGCCAGGTCCTCATGCTTGGCACTCCCAGGGTACAGCACAAGCTCCCTTTTCTCTTTGCAGGCCACCGCTGCTCCCCAGCAACAGGGAATCAAGCTGGCTCATTATAGTTTTAGCACTGCTAATTACAAGTTACAAGAAATCCACCTGAAGAAAAATGTCCCTTATGTCCAAAAGTCTGCTCCAGCCCCAAGGACACAGCAGCTCAATTCCACAGCACCCACCCAAGCTGCAGGTGGGGATTTTTACTAATTTCTCCTCCCTATGCACAAGTTTATTGTGGACACAGTCATTCATGAAGGATGCCAAGGGAGAAGTCACACAAACCCTCCTAGAAGTGTCCAGCTTGCAGAAGCCCATCCATGGGGTGGGAAGGAGAGCAGAGATCACATCTCAGTTCCCCCCAGCTTGGGGACAGACCAATTGCCAAGGGCCCAGATCACTGCTGGGAAGGCTAGACAGGTGTTTCCCCACACCAAGAGATCCTGACCCAGCTGGTGATAACACTGCAGCCTCAAGAGCTGCTTGGAGCAGGAGCTAAGGAAAGCAGGCTGCCTGAAAAACTAACCCACAGGTCTTAATCTCAGCCAGGCATGTAATTAGAGCTTTGTTTGCACATTATTTTGAACTAGAAAAGGGGCAGGTGAGAGCTTCAAACCATGGAAAACAACTCTGGAGAGAGACAGCCTGCTGCCTCAAGCAATGCTGCTCAAGCCCCAGCTTTGGGAGCCAAGCTGTTAAAAAGAGGAGTATCAGCTTTCTTTACAATGGAGATTTTTCACTTTTATACCTATTGTGAAAGGAAAAAAAAAAAATCGAAAATTTGACCTTCCTACATCTTAAATAAAAGCCTGAAGTTCATCTCTAGCTCCCTCCTGTGACTCCTGTACACAGGCTGCTATAAAACTGGCTTGGATAAATCTTTACTAAGCAGTATCCTACAGTCACTGTGTGAATATTTATAGCTCCCAATCATATACTGGAATTACTTAACACACATCTAAATCACAGTGTGACCAGCTGCTTAGACAGTCATTGGCATCACATACACGATTCAGTTTGTCTGATTTCTGTGCCAGGCAATCTGAGAGAAACACTGAATCAACAGATGAAATCCTGCTGCCTTTTCCATTCAGAATCTGGACCTATCGCACAAAAGCCCACCTTGCATCTTGGTTTTCACATCCCCACTTGCATTCCAGCTGCCTCTGGCCTTCTGGGATGCTGAATCACCACTGCTCCAGGGACAGCAGCCCAGGGAGCTGCCCTAGCCTGAACCTACGTTTTATTTGCCCTGTAGATTGCTTTCTCCATGCTGTATTTGGTCACATACTCTGTGACTCTGAGCTGTTTCATGTACTCATATATCTTATAACCTCTGCATATCACACATTCAAAAGCAATATCCCTACTGTTAAGATGTTTTTATGCTTGCAGTATTTATTCTGCTCACCTTTGCACCCACAACCCACCTGTACTTCCCATGCCCTATTCCCAGATAGTCTTAGGGGTCAGATTAGTTCTGAAGGGAAAGCACCAAATTTTCTCATGGTACAAAGCAAAAGGCTTTGACCAGCAATGGGTGCAACACAACCCCTTGTTCTCAGGGCCTCCACTTTGACACAGCTACATACCTCTGCCCTCTTTCTCCACTGCACTCTGAGTAGGAGCTGGCAGCTTGTAGGTGGAGAGAACTAACTCGTGGCTGTCACTTCTCCGTGTGTGCCTCCCCGCAAGCAGACCTCTGCTCCATGCACTTATAAGCCTCTTGCAGCTAGGAAGCTGGAGAAAAACATCTCTGCATGGCAAGCCATTACTGGGGCTGTTCCCCCACAGCTTGCTGCCCCAAGAGCTCCCCTGTACCCAGACAGATGAGCAATTCAGTTGACTAAGCCCATCCCAAACCCCACATCCATAGAACTGATTTCCTCCCATGCCAATGCCCTTTCCCATTGTCTTCTTGCCATTGCCCTGCCTGTTGTGCAAAGCTTGCAGAAATAACCTCAGAACAGTTTCTGGCCTTTTTGCTGTAGGGATATTGCTAAATCATATTATTTTGCTGTCATGCTAGAAAAAAAATTATCCACTTCAGTACAACCATTAACCATAATTAGTGCTTAGTTGAACAGACAATCTGGAACAGGGGGATCTGATCTTCTGCTACCAGTCAATAAATCTCTCCAAGTGCACAGGGAGCAGACAGCAAAGTGAGCAATCACTCATTTCTGCTCCTGTAACTACTTTTAAATGCTCCAGCAAACAGGCTTGCACAGAATATTTTCCCCATATTTCTGGTACCAGCTCCTGCATCAGCTTCTGTTCACAGCCAGTGTCTCCTGCCCCTGGGCTTCCCTGGAACACCAGCCTGGGAGACTGAAAGTCAGGCACTTAAGAAGCCCTGACAGATGCAGCCCTAAAATATTTGGGTATTGGTATCAAAAATCCCCCAGTCCCATAGCAGGCTGCTCCTGGCCCAAACCCTGCTTGCTGGGCAGGTGTAATGCCAGGCCTGGGACCTGCAGTTCATACTGGGGCTCACTGAGCTGCTGCCCTCCTGGCAAACACTTCATAATCCTGGAGACCCTTTGTAATCTCTGGCTCCTCAGCATCTAGTCCCCCGCCCCCCCCCCCCAAAATCCAAAAGACTCATCTAAAGCCTTTCAAATTATTACAAGTCATTGCTCACACTGCTTGCTCCAAGCACTCGGATCTCCCATGGAGCAGCATGCTCACAGCCATGCAGGTTAGCTACATGACATCACTATCTCCTCCTGCAAGGTGACAGGGCTGTCCTCTGCAGGAGTTTTAAGGAGCTGATGTTGCCTCTGTGGTTGAGTTAATTTGTATTAAGGTACCAATGAACTTACCTGTTGAATTTTTAAGTCTGCCTCTGGATGAACCTGGAGCCCTCCACAGGTGGTGCAGAAGTTACCCTTCATGACTTGCTCTTCCCACACTGCCTCTGCCTAGGTCAGTCTAGGGCCACACAACAGGACAGTAGAGTGCTGGTTGCTTTACAGGCTCTTTGCTGGGTCTGTGCGCATCCAGGCTCAGCCAGGATAGCCCTGGAGCACACAGCCCACCCTAGCAGGGGCCTTCAAGGTACCATCCAGCCTGAATTTAGTCAAAATCCTAGCTCACATCTCTTAGCTTAGGAAGGCATCTACTGAGAGAAGGAAAAAAAACCCCAATCCTTAGGGAGGGTATCAAAACTAGGCCTTCGCTACTCAAAATTCAATACAAAGACATGGGAAAATACTTAAGAAGGGTGTGAGTGCCTGAGCTTAAATAAGGTTCCTCTGCCCCAGCATAGGGTGTGTGGGTACCAGGTGAGGCTGCTTGGGGCAATTAAAGCCCATTAGTGCCCTCAGGGCCCTGACACTTGGGCTGTTGAGGTCAATCCCTCCCTTGGGCTTAATCATGGTGCAGGTTAAACAGCAGGTGAGAAGCATTTTGGTGAAATTAATCTAGACTCTGTCCAAAGTGGCCCAGATGCAGCAAGAGATGTCTATGCCAGGAAGGGTTAACAGCCCTAGGCTAGTTTCAGCATGGATGTGGCCACCTCTCTGCCCCCAGCTCCAGGCTCTCAGGGCTCCCTGGTGCCCACATCCATAACGCTGAATGTGCCCAGAGCTGTGGGGTTCAGACTGTAGGGAAACCCAGCAGCTCCACCCCATGCACAGCCCGGGTGAGTGGAAAGCTCACAGAGTGCACACCTGCCTTTCCCTTCCTTCCTTCACCCGCAGGCACTGAGTCCCCAGCTCTGCAGTCAGGGTACTGGCTCGTCCAGCTGCACCCCCAGCCAGACCCATGCCGGTACATCAGCACCCCACTCGGGGAGATTTGATGGTCCCCAAGTGGAGCCAGTTTTCTCTTCAGCCTGCCCTGGGCACAGGGCTTTTCACACAGCTGCCCACGGTCCAGCACAGAGCTGTCATGCCCAGGCTTGGGCCAAGGTGGGAGGACCGGGATGAGCTCCCATGCTGGCTGCGCACCTGAACTCATCACCCTGTAAACTGGGAGACAATCTCATGTCTCCTTGAGTGACAGCATCACCCTGACCCCACCATCTTCACATGAGTGAGAGACAGATGAGTGAAAACATTAGGATTTAAATCCCCGTTTAAGCACAGCTATGCTCTTTATACTTAACTGCTGGTGCTGCGGTGACAGGGCTCTGCTTTGCCTCTGCTGTTATAAGCAGCCTGTGCAAAAACCTTGCAGCCCTGGCTTGGAGCAGCCCTCCAGCTTGTGTGCCACCCCCAGGGCTGGGAAGATGCCCCATCAACCACTCACTCTTTTCTGCTCCTCTCTCACCGCCTGGGCCTTCAAACACCAACCTACTCACACTGGCAATGCTCTGGTGTATGTGTCGGGGACATGCCATGGAGACTGCACTTCACCTGCTCACCACCCAGAAAATACCCTCTCCTAAATGTCAGGTCCTCACCTCCAAAAGATGATGGTGGCTCTGGCCGGTGGCTCATTGCTCCCTCTTTATAATATGATCAATGTAGGTTTGTAAAAACACTCTTTCCAACTGCAGATCCTCGCTCAGTGGCTCCATCCCACCCCAGGAAAAAACAACTCATCAGCTCAAACTGCCTGTGAAGTCCTGAGTTTTTGCTCCAGAAGAGGGTTTCTCTTTCCCTTGCATCAGGCTATGATTTTGCAGCCTTGGTAAGCCCCTGACTGTGTTGCCAGCCACAGCCTCTCCTGGAGGACCCTTGAGTGCATCAGCAAGGACTGTCACAGTGCTTGTCACCTGGGGATGAGGGGTCAAAGGGACAGCACTGCCCTGCCAACCCTCACCCTTGGGGCTGCTTGGATGCATCCCAGCTCCAAGGCAGGGGAAGAAATCTCAAAGAGATGTTTCTGGGATGATTAAAGTTAATTAGCTCAAATGATGCCTCTGAAGGGAAATGTTTCTTATTTCGGGTTCCCGCTGATTTGGGCCCAAGCCTGGTTTTCATAAGGCCAGTAACTGCAAACAGATAGGACTCTTTCATTGGAAACAGGCAGCGCAGGATATAATTAAAGAAGTATGCACTGGCATCTCAAAGAACCGTTTTCAATTACTCCTATTTCAAGAGGATTAAGGGGAAATATTTTAAACAAGACCACTGCAAAAATAGATTTTGTTTGTCATTAGCTTTGAAATAATATTTGACTTAAGGGCTGAAATTTCCATTTGCCAGGTTGGCCTCCAGCGGCACTTTCCCCAGGGGCTGGGAAGAGGCTGATTCATAGTGGCATGGGAGCTCAGAGCAGAGCTCCCTATGTACAGCCCTATTTTCATATGGAAATAGCCTCCCTTTTTCCCTGGCCAGTTTTCTCTCTGTTCCAGCCTGGAAGTGATGCATGGGGCAGCTTCAGACGTGAGGAACATGCTGCAAGGGACTTGTTTGGTTACCAGACTGCACTTGGGGTGCTCTGGGGACACATTGCCACTGCATTTGGATGGGAGCGCCCTCCGGCAGAGGGAGTGATGGCTCCGTTGGTCCCTATGCTTTCCTTGGCCAGGGCCAGCTCTACCTCTGACCCTTGTGCTTTGCTGCTGTATCTCTGCACAGCATGAGCCCATGGGTGTGAATTTGGGATCGTCTGTTCTGCCAGTGGCCACATGGGTGGCCTGAGAGATGCTGTTTTACCATAGTCACCACAACAGTAAAAAGATGCTGCCTCCATCCTCCCTGTGTCTCTTCCTCTCCTGGCTCAGGCTGTACCTTCAGAAAGGGAATGAAACTGGAAATAACCACAGGAGAGGAGCAGCATCCATGACCCTTGCCTGGGTGTCCTTCTCTGGGCTGCAGGTGTAGAGCTTCTGCACAAGACTAGAAATGGAGCCAGGAAGGGTAATATAGGTTTGCTCTATTTTCCCTCCTCACATTTCCCAACATGTGGACAGGACACATGCCTGAAGTGTATGAAACCCATGGTCATGTGGGGCAGAAGTGAGCGGCAGTCACACTGTAAGCACTGTAACTTACACAGGTAGGACAGGACCACCTCACCCAGCCACAGGTATGTCAGTGCCAGCATTTGTTGAACACCTTCTGAGATACCTATCATAGGACAGATAATGAGAAGTCAGTTACTATCCATATGAAAGGATCCCAGACTCACACCTCTAGGTTCAACACCTAATTATCAGGCAACTCAAGTTCAGTGAGTCTGCAAACTTTGCTTGACATGTGCAAAGTGGGCACATTCATCTTCCTTGGCAGGGCTTGTCTTCTCAGAGGAAAGGGCTGTTTCTCACAGCACCTGGGACAGTCAGGCTCCTGTCTCTCCAGGGGCTCCTAAAGGCCTGTGTGAAGTAACAGCATGGGAAGGACCCAGCCACGGAGCGGTGAGAAGGGCCCTCCACTGACATTTGCCCAGAGAGCTTATGAGGCTCAAGCAACAGAAACACTGGTCCTAGCAGGATCATGAGAAATCATTTCTCTGTGCTATTTACAGAAACCAAGGACATATTTTTCCTTTCGGAAACACCACAAGGACGATGTTTCTCATGGCTGTTGAGAAAGACGGGTCCACCTCTGGGAATAGCATGGGTTGGGGTACATAAGCTTGGGGCAGCAAGGCAACACATCAAAGACAACCAAGGACACCAAAAACGGACTTTGGCCACTTCCATGTCAAAGTGCAGGGCTGTTGGCACCAGCTCAGACTCTCGTATATGAGAGGAGTGTCAACAGGCTGCAGAAATGTCTAATGAGCAGAGGCACCAAAAGACAGCTCCTCTCCATGGTGCATGGGCCAGAGGCATTTCCAAATGCATGGCTGCTGCGTCCAGGGCACACATGACAGCTTCCCCATCCCACAAAGCAACTGATGGGCAATGAAAAGGCTGCAAGGAGTGGGCTTCCTACCTTGCCAATGGAGCTACATAACCCAGAGGGTTACCCAAAGTGCTTTGTATCTTCAGAGCTGCAGGCTTCAGGCAGCATGAGAGACTCAGAGGGCTCCATCTTGGCCACAAAGCTTCCAAACTTACTGCAAGAACTAGTGAAAGAGAGAAAATAGCACACCAAAGCAGATAGGGTCAAATAAGCCTAAACCCATAGAGATTTCACACTGTTAGCAGCTCTTGGGTAGCTGTGGGGCTAAAAGAACCTGGGAGGAAGCCACCAGCTCCAGGAAACAGGGACCAGGAAATGCACCTTCTGCTGTGAGCTTAGAGCAAAAGCATAGCTACAAAGACCTGCAAAAATAATGTCACCCGGAAGACAGACAGCAGGGAAAGGAGGGCATATGTAGGAGGGCATATGTTTGCAAAGATGGAGGAAGAAAATAGATAGTTCAAGCAAAGAGCAGCATGGGCAGAAGGCTGATGAAATGCCTTCTTTCCACATGCAGTATTCCAGTCCCTGTAAAATCCAAGTAAATTTCATTGTTAGTGCGATCAATTCTCCTCTAGGTAACCCAGCATCATCTCATGGAGCCCCTGATGCCACTTCCAGTGATTTCAGGTCAGCCCTGTGCCCATGCTGACAGGCAGTGCAGCCTGGAGAAGGGTTGACTAGCAGCTGGCACCCTCCTACATACACCTTCGCCCTGCACCCCCTACGCTGCTGGGTGCCAGCCCACACCATTGGTCCCTCCTGGCTGCTAGTTTCCAGCACAGCAACAAGCTTCAGGTGGCAGCTCTGTGGTTTCCACTTCTGCTGCCCCCTCCCAGGCATGCAGGGGCATGGCCTCATCGCTGTCCCCAGTTCTCCCTCTCCATCCCTGTCCCCAGCTCCATCCTCGACCCATTCCCCACCTCCTCTGCAGAAGGTGCTGTTTGACCTTTCTTCTCCCAGCTCTTCCACGCATCTTCAGCCATTCCCACTGCCCGTCCAGCCTTTAGCCATTCCTCTTGGGGTGAGGCAGATCTGGGGCTGCAGGACCAGCCTCAAGTACTCCAGGTCCATGAACGAGCACTGGCCCACAATCCTGCATCAAATCCCAGGATGTCACTCACTGGCAGAGGAGGGGAGGACACAGCTGGGCAGGGCATGCATTGTGCTCCCTCACCCCTCCCTACCTTCCCTCTCAAACCTCGAGGCATAGATTAGCTGATGGATGTGCTGCTCTGTACTATCCCTGACAGGGGCTGAGTCAGTCCTGGCTCTTGCCAACCATTTACAAGACCACAAAGCATCACCACCATCCCTGCCAGCACTGAATCCTCCCACCACAGGGCTGGGTAGCCTCTCTCAAGGCTCCTATGAGCCCTCCAGGAAATATCCCACGGAGAACAAAATTCAGTGTCAAAGAGCAAAAGGATTTCAGCTCTGCCTGAGCTCTGGCAGGTCCCCAAAGCTGGGAAGGAGAAAAGTGTAATGAAAACACTCATCAGAAGGTGGTGAGAAATAAGACGTAGGTCACTTGAACTCCAGCCCTGAGGAAAGGTGTCAAGCCTGCAGTGTAAAACCCAGCTGGATGGGAGGAAGCCAGCTGAGTTTTCTGGGGGAGGAACTGCTTGCTTTGTTAATTTGATGACATCCCCTAGGCTGGGATTTTCCTCCATTTGGGATTACAGGTCTGGACCCATGTGCTCCCTCCTGCTCGGTAGGGACAGCAGTGCCTCTCCTGCCAACACCACAGAGAACCTAATGCCTGTATGTGATGCTTAGATTTTGGGCATGGACCACCCACCTGGCAGCACTGTTGGGTGATTTTTACTAGATGAAGCACCAGAGCTGCTTGCCCATAGGATGCAGAGAAGTTGGGCTTTAATGACATGGTCCAGCCCAGGAGATTAGGAGTGTAAATCTGGTCTAAGCAAGTGGTAGTGTGATGTGATTATCCTTTTAATTTGTTTTGGGGATTGTGGATTGGGTTTCTGACTGTTACTTGACAGAAGATGCCAAACTTCCAATTTCAAAAGCGATTAATTTTTGAGCACACTGTCTCAAAAGAGAAACTTCCTTTTGAAAAGTGTGTCCTAAAGCACTTGGGGCAGTTGCAGGATGTTTTGCTTTTATATTGCAATTTTAAAAGCGCCTTTAAAAGAGTATGTGAGGCAATGGATGGGACCCTGTGAATAAATTAAGATATTGGCAGTCCTTGTGTTTGTTTTCTCTGTGGGAAAAAATATCCTTCTTCATTTTCAAGCATTTGGAGTGGCTCTGTGCACCAACGGAGTTCACAAAATGTTTCAATTACCTGGGCCTACATATTTTGGACATGCTACTGAGTAGATTAACTGATGGGCTGACCTCCTGAGCTCTTTAAATAATGTTGCAAATGTTTTTTGAGAGAAGCATAGCATTGCTGGAGATGAAAGAGGAGTATTTGTTGATTCTGATGGCTTGCATGTGTGAGTGTTCACTTTGAAATTGTGGCCTTTTAGGGATGGGATAGGTTGACTCCTAATAGGGTGCTGCTGTCTACATCAAGACATCCTGAACAGGTGTTTGGACCCATCCTGAATCCCGCCCTGGAGACTCTCCAAAGACAGCATCTCCTTGCACATCCCCCGAAGGTCACTCACACGCAAGTCCATGCAGCGCTTATCGGCAGGCAAGTTTATTCTCCCTCTACTTCCAGCTTCAGCTTACCCTGGAAAGATCAGCATCCTTGTGAGAGCTACTTCTTGGGAGATTTATAGCTCAGCTTGGCGGCTGTACACAGTTCAGTGTTTACATAAACGCTGGGCACAGTCCCAGCACTGGGTGCTGACTCAGGCGCCCGACCATGCAATGCTCCCACGTCACTGGTTCAAACAGGCCTTGCAGAGCATACACGCTGACATTTCACACTGTCATAGACCATAACAGTCACTGGAGTGGCCAAATCACGGGGCTTTGCATCCTGGAGAGAAAGAGTTTTAAATCTTCCCCTCTCCAGCCCCTGACCTCAAGCAAACATAACGTAATTGGGTTGTCCCCTTTGGCAGCAGGTTTGATTAATTTTCCTGGGGAGAGATCTCTGTGGCCAGTTGCACAAAGAGGCTCCATGGTCCCAGCTGTTTCCAGTGCCTGCAGAAGGACTGGCTCCTAGGAGCCCCTGCCACAGCCTGTGAGTGCCCGCCAGGCACCACTGGCCCCCAGGACACTGACACTGGTGATGGTGGGTCAAAAGGCTGATGCAGAATAATGGTATTAGGGGGAAAAAATATTCTCCACTGCAAGAAAAGCAAAGTGTAAGAAGCTAGGGAGACCCGCAAGACAAGGGAGAAGGGCACCCTTGCTGCAGCTGCCAGAGGAGAGGGTAATGGGAACAAGATGCTGTAAATCCTCCCTATTTCAGAGACACCCACTGCAGCTCCAGGAGCAGATTCACAGCTTCCAGCTTGGGCGCTGCTGTTACGGACTGTGCTCCAGCTTGAGATGGGGAATTGTTTGCAGCCTGGGATGCTAAAATATGGCACAGAAAGGCTTTTTTTTTTCTTACTCAAGCTGTCAGAAAGTTCCATTATTTCTTACTTTTCCACAACGGTACCTGGTATTTCATTTTGTACCTCACTGTGGGTTTTTGGAGATGTCTGCTTCTCAGAAGCCCTCCCTGTGCATCTGCATCTCTCTTCCCCTCCTGGGAAGCCCCTCTCTCTTTCCTGGGAAGTGGAAGCTTCAAATGCCATAGCATCATCTGGCTGCAGCAGAAAACTGGTCCTTTCTGTAGCAATTAGGCTGACAACCCATCTCAACCTGCATCTGAACAGACTGTCCCATATCTGCTCTTCCTAACTGTATCTCCATTCCTGGAAATTCGAGGCACAGCCAAAAGCTGTAGACCTGTTTATGACTTGTACAAATGTGATAAATGGCTGCTCAGAAAACATCCTCTGGGCTGCTCCTCATATGCTTCTTGCCTGCATTTTAATAAGCTAATGTTTGGGAATACTTAAGTATCAGTCTTGACTTGTTTAACTTGATAGCCACAGATATTTCACTAAGCTGACGTGGGATTTATGGCTCAATAATGCAATAATGTTTGGTAAGCATCGTGGTTTCAGGGAGATTTATGTCCCATCAGCAATCCGAGAGGGATTTATAGGGCCCATCAGAGGTAGGGTTACAGGAGGTGCTGTATGAGAGACACCAAAAGCACTGTGTCTTACTGCTTGAGGGCAATTCCTTGGAGACCAAGTCCTGGAGCATTGTAGCCTGCTGACATATTGCCCTGCTAATGTTTTTCATTAATAAAACTAAACATGAGGGCTAAAGGAGCTGCCTGGTGATGGAAAGCATTTTGTAATGTGCTTCCCTTCTTCCAGCTCTGTGACAGGCAAGGAAGGGCGGTGGGGAACCAGCAAACCAGCTGCCAGGAAAGAGGCCATCCCCATCACCTTGTCTGTGTGCTCTCTGGAAAGATGCCAGTGGTGACAGCGCTGCCGCCCCTCAGAGGGTCACAACCAACCATCATTGAGAGCCTGGAGGCAACAACAAGATGCCTGGAGCAGGGACGGAGCCCAGGAGGCAGCAGTGGGGCTACAGGACACCCACTTCCAAGAGATGGAGAAGGACCATGTCTCCCAGTCACACTCCAAACCAAACATTTTGCAACACTGCCATTTAAGTGCAAACTGTATGAGTTAGGGAGAAGCTGCATTACAATCATTAATTCAGTGTTGCAGGTGGCTTTTCAGAGTAGCCTTGGTACAGCAGACCCCCTAGGTCTGGGCTTTCCCAGGGGATGCTAACTAGGAAACAAATCTTCATCTCCAGCAAGTTCAGGAGATCATTCTCTGTACTGGGATAGCCTACTTAGTGTTTTTGACTGCAGGAGGTTTGATCAGTATCTTTGCAATCTCCCTGCTAGAAAACAAGCCAAAGAAATCCTTGAAAGTATAAGGGGAATTTTTTTTTTTGTTTGTTTGCTTAGGATTGCTGGAAAAACCTGTGTAAACTCAGCTGCAAGAGGCTCAGGACATGAGCTCTGGAGCATTATTTTTCCTTGAGTCCCAACAGCTAATGTGCTTCCGAAGACAAATTTATTTGGGTTGAAAATGTTCCCTCCTGGGTCTCAGCCTAGACATACATCATCTGCAAGATTCATATGATTAAAATAATTGTAATAAAGTGATTGATTTTGCAAGAAGCAGGTGGTGGAGGGAGAAACAAGGTTCCAGAGTAGAGCAGTGGAGCTGCTGAGCAGAAGGACCACAATGTTGGAAGCTGCATTATCTTTGTTTTCCAGCTCTCATGGTGACGGAATAAAACAGGTCAGATTTGATGGGAATTAAGCTAGCTTAGATGTTGTTTCACTCTTGGCAGTTATCAGGACAAGTTCAGTCTTCTGCAAACAAAGGCACTGAATTTCCTGTAATGAAGTGGCACCGTGACTTGTTCAGCCTCATCAAGAGCAGACCAGAACAGAGCAACCAGACTTTGGTTGCTCTGTTCAGCAACCCTTTGGTTTTAGGGAAGCATTTACAAATTGCAGAATTGTCCAGATATCCAGATCTCCTTCAACCAGACTCTCCACTGAACTGCTGGAGCTCAGCTGAAAGAAAAAAAAACCTGTTACGTGGTTGGATACATCCATACAACATCAGGATACATCAGGATAGGTACATATAACCCCGAGATGCTGAGAGATGAAGAAAATTATACCTCCTAGGAATGACCAAAAAAATGAAAGGGCATCAAAAAAAGTTAAAAAATCTCCTTCCTTTCTGGCCAGTGTTTGATGAATTGCTCTGAGCAGGCTCTGGCAACAGGAGCTGGTGCTCCCTGGGTTAGCAAGCCGGCACGCCACACTTTGAAACCTGGCTCCTTCCAGCTCATCGCTTTTGTTGTTAATGTGGGAATTTCTATTAATCACCAAGTGTACATGTCCCTGTTACTCATTCATAACGAGACATGGACAATCACACTGCCATCTTGGCCAGCACACCGGCATCTTCAAGCTTTGGTTTTTTTAATGACCCATACCTTGAAGATATCCCAGAAAAAACAAGCATAGGCAGTCACCTGGTGTCAAATAAACCATGAGTGTTAGAATTAATTGAAATAGTGACGTTTGAGTACGTAAGAGTTTTTGGAGGTGGTTTTCACATTTTCAGCCTCCTCTTGAAAGATGTTTGTTCAGTGTATTTTTTGGCCAGGAAAAACATATTTTTTTATTCTTTTTCTAAACAATTCCCTCCAAGTCTTATTTTAACTAGGAAAGGTGAACAAAAAAATGTGGAGAGAAAGCATCTTTTCAGTAACACTAAAACAAACTCACCCTTCCTCCCTTGCAGAAAAATGAACATTTGGGACGAAAAGTCCCGTTGCCACAACCGGGTACAGGGACATCTCTCTTCAGTGGAGTGCCCCCACCCTTGCACAGTTCCAGTCTCAATATAAGCAGACCCTCCCTCCACACTCTGCTCATACTCACCCCATCCTTCCCCATCCCTTTCTTTTTATTTTCCCTTCTTCCTTTTGCTGCCGCAGTGGAGCTGTGCTACCTGTTAGTGTCTGATGAAGAAAAGGGCATGTAGGGTGGGAGATCAGAGCCTGGACCCTCAGAGGGCAACCACAGGAGTATCAGTACTGTGAGGTCTGAGTTGGATACAACATCACAGCTCCATTGTGGGTCCACATGCAAACCATCCCCCCATGCAACAACATGAGGAGCATGGTGTGCCTGCACTCCGCTGTAAACACACTGCCAAGGGATGCCCACAGTGGCTGGTGGCCTTTGTCAAGGTCCCATGAGGGCTCTCCCAGGCAGGATAAGAGCCTTCAGGAGAGGAGATATGCAAACCAACCAAACCAATCAAATCTCACCACCCCTGACCTGACTCTTGCACCTACAGCTGTAACTCTGCATGCGTTAATGCAGTGCAAGCAAATATTAGTAGCATGTGTGCAGCACATGCAATGCACATTCTCCAGACTCATATTTTTGGGCACGGGAACCTTCCCACTGCCATTCAGGATATGCTTCTCCCTGTTGGTTTCAAGAAAGCCAATGCATGCAACAAAATTAGCTTGAGGCCACACACATGCAGCAATGCCATTTCCTCAAAGGCAAAATTGTTGAATGGGACTCACCTTTGCATGCACAGCTTTCTCGGGTTGTGTGAGGGAGGTATACACAATGTGTGTGTGGCTGCATGGGCACATTCATGCTTACACCCTCCCTGTGCCACATCAGTCCCCTGTGCTGGGACATCAGGGAATGAAGATTGACCACAGTGCAAAGGCGCTGCAGGGCTCCCATCCAGCAGAAAGAACACTAACATCCTGGCACCATTAGTGGTCTATGATGTGTTTTTTTAATTAGGAAAATAATAACTTTGCTGACTTTCCTATTCTAATCCTGTTCCATTCGCAGTAACGGCTCTTATTGTAATAAACAGCATCGTAGCCCAGACTCGAAGGCTAATGACTGTTGATGGGAAATATTTTGTTTCATAACAGTGGCTGCAGCCAGCGAAACACATGAGAACATTTTTTCAGGAACATGGAAGATGTTATTTTTAACTGTTTCCCCCCATATTTATGGTGCTTGGAGGAAAGATGCGCCAGTTTAAACACGTTGCAGCAACATGTGCCATTTAACTCTGTCTGTGCCATGGAGAGAGGGTGTGCAGAACTCCCAGTCTGGTGGCTAGGCAGTGCAATGACTATGCTCATTGTGGGATGATTTCCTCACTGTCCATCTCTCTACAGCTTTAGAGCATCCAACGCTGCACTGACAGAAAATGCACATTTTTGTGCTGGGTCTGGGACAGCAATAGGGACAAGGACTGGTTGTGCCAAGCACTGCAGACATCCAGAGAGGGACATGAGAGCCTGAGCTGAGCAAGAGGTGGCTGGCAAGGACAGTCACCAGGTGGGTGCAAGTTGCCCAGGTATCACCCAATGCATTCCCTGATTTTCTGGCATCCTCCTGCTCCCACTGGGAGGGTCCTTCTCCTTGAGTAGGGAGCAGACCCCATCCTCACTGTCTTTCCCACCTTGCCTTCTTTGGGATTATAAAGCCCCATTCAGCGTCATGGCTTCTATACCTTAGTGCAGCACAGATCCACTGAAAAAACAGACCTGCCGAGGCTCTGACATGAGATTCCAGGTAGGTCTAAAAGCTCCCAACCAGGGCACCAGAGACTTTGCAAACCCAACTGCATTAACGCAGACAGAAGCAGCATCTAAATGCATAGTCAGTTGAAATCATGTTCTTCTGTGTCCAACAAAAATACGTTCTTAACAGTCGTGGAGCTAAGTGGAGTCACCCAGAGTTATGATTTCCTTTCAACAGATATTTCATCTTCAGGCTGTCACTTTCACTCAGGACATGATTAAAACAATAAACCCTGGAGAAGCCACCCTGCCCCCCCAT
The DNA here is from genome assembly GCF_965140245.1 of Athene noctua. NCBI lineage: Eukaryota > Metazoa > Chordata > Aves > Strigiformes > Strigidae > Athene > Athene noctua. The sequence continues at coordinate 29,639,479 of NC_134041.1, forward strand.
CAACAGCTGCTTCGCCTCCACACACTGTGATGGGAGCCATTCATCACCAAAAAGAGGGAGGGGAAATTAAAGACAGATTATTATTATTATTTATTATTCAAAGCTGCCATGTTTGGTCAGCAAGCTCTCCTTGGTAAAGCAAGGGTGGTCACAGCTGCCTCCCTGCAGATGTTGATTGAGGAGGAAGTCGCTCTATAGTGTAAGGATGTGTTACTGCTGCACGTGCTCGACACCTCTAGGACCTTCATCTCTGGTCTTGTGTGACAGGCAAGTCATTGTATCAGAAGGATTCCCCCTGTTTACCTCTGAAAACATCTTTGAAATTTGCATTCCATCAGTGAAACCCTACCTTGACAAACAGCTTGCAAAGGAAAAAAATTCACATATCACGCATTGCCAAAAGAACCAATCAGTGCTTTGCTGTAACTCCTGTACCTGGTCCCAGTGATTTTGGGCAGCCCTTTCTCCTGGGTTTCTGCTCTTCCCACCCTGTGTCTTAACCTGGATGACAGTGCGGGGTCCTCATGGCCTTAAGAGAGCTGGCTGATGGGGAAGGAGCAGGCACCCAGGTTGTCCTCTGAACATACAAGACTGATTTGTCTGTGCATGAAATTATTGTAGACATGACAGGCAAGATCTAGCCACCTGGGCTGACCACAGGGCTCATTGCACAGTCAGAGGAGACACCCAGAACTAACCCACCACAGAAATGCTAGAGAAAACAGCCTACATCCTGACAAGCTCAGAACATGAAGTGTTCTACTTGGACATTTCACTTGGGACACAAAGGCAGGCACTGCAGAAATGCAACAGTTTTCTTGGAGTTTGTTTTCCAAAGGCTCAACATGTTCCACTTCAGTAAGGCCAGAAAATCTATCGTGTCAGTGCTCCTGCCATGCCTGTACATATTTGCATTTTCCTTGCAGTATTTTTAGAGATTTCCACTCCTCGGCCTGATTTGGGATGAAGTCAAATATGTGAAATCTTGGAAGCTGCCACAGGAAAAGAAACTCCATTTTTCAAGCAGCTCTAGATACAGCCTTCGTCCATGGTGATAAATATTCTGCCAGCCTGGAGAGCTGCACTCGACTCCCAGATAAGGACCTAACATGGTCCAGAAGTCTTTGTCCCCTAGCCAGTGCGGGAAGGTGCTGCTGTCCCATCCCTCTGAAGATGGGCTGAAGTTTCCCACATAAACTTGCTTCTCTGATGGGAGACAACAGCAAGAGAGGGCACATGGCAGAGCTCCCTGGCTCCTTGTCCCATCCAACCCCCCTGAGCCAGATGAGCAGAGAGCTCAGCTATCTACCCATGCTTCATCAGCTCTCCTCCAAGATATCCCCATTCCCCAAGGGTCCCATATCTACAAGACTCACATCTTGTTGCTGAGGCAAGGGATGAAGTGACGAGGCTGGCTTGGAAGAAGCTCAGTTCTCAGCTCTACAGAAGGACCAGCCTCATCAGCTCAGCCATGTCAACCCACACATCTGCTGAAGACTCCACAGCACAGTTTCTCCAGAAACCATTTCTACCTGCACTGCTACAACAGCCAGGCAGTTTTGTGGGGTGCAGTCCTGCAGACAAAGCATCTGCTGTGGAGGTCACCTGCTTCCACTGTGGGATGGACCTGATTCGTTCCCCTGGTTGAACACATGCCTTTCTGGTCTGCACCAAGCAGCACTTCCCAGGCAGGACAGCTCTCACTGGAGCTTACTCTCTTGTGGAGTAGAAGACCTTTAGCTGTCTTCACACCCTGCATAGCAGAGGATGAGCACACTCTGAAGCTGCATTAGTCCTGCCTTCACTTCTAGTTTGACCATAATCCAACATGTGTTACCGGACCAGTCTCAGATCTGTACATCTGCTGGAGGGAAAGCCACCACATTAACTCAACAGTGTTACGAGGACCCACCTCACAAGCATGTGATGATGATCTTTCCTGCCTGGGACAGGCTTTGCTGGGAGCACCCACCCTGCCAGACCCATGGTGGGGATGGGAGAAGAGAGCAGTGAGAAACACACACATCCCATGCTCACCTTGAGGAAACCTCACCACCTCCTCTGCTCACTGTGGTTGGCCATGGAGGAGCATTCACCTCCTTCAGATGTGGCTGCTTCTTGGGCAAGTGTGACTGGCCTCACTGCCCTTGCCCCAGGGCAGCCTGGCCACTGAAATGGGGTGCTTTTTGATGTCCTGAGATGTGTTTATAGCGTGGCTAATTTTAGCACCTCCCATTTGCAAGGAGGGCTCCACCCAGCCCTGCGCTGAAACCACCTCTGGGCTGAAAAACAGCAGCTGTGAGACAACATCTGGCATCGCTTGGACAGGCAGAGGCAGGAAGTGAAGGAAAACAGCGTCTGTCCGAGGCTGCCGAGGGACTCCAGCTAGACAGAGAGCCAGCTAGACAGAGAGCAGAGCTTGGCCAAGACACTGGAAAGAGTAACTCTAATCTTAAAATTATTAAAAAAAAAAAAAAGGGGGGGGGGAGGGGGGAAGATGAGACATTGTAAGATGCCGGTTGCCATTTGTCATCCTTCAGCCTGCTGTGAACTCCGACCGCACCTCTCCCTGCCATGTCATGGAGATGTAAATCCCCCTGCCCCACCATCTTCACAGCTGGAGCCCTCGGGACCCCAGCACGTGGGCTAGGAGGCTGCAGGGGAGCACAGGGCAAGGTCCAGACATCTCTTAATCCCATCTAGAAAGGGGACAATCCCTTACTTTCAACTTCATTTCAAAATCAACAGCTGTCTCTTGGAGGACGTGACAACCTTGCCAAGGTTCCCCCACTCAGGGGACTCTGATCCCAGCAGCCCCACAGAACCCTCCTGCCCCACAGCACACACTAGGGGTGTGGAAGAAGGTTTGGGCACAGCATGTGGCCCTTTTCTAGCCCTCAAAAGTGACTGCTGGCCTGCCTTCTCTCCCAGAGACTTTGTTTAGCTAGACTTAACTTCTGAATGGCCTTGGGTGCACAGCACATATGTTAACTGCCTGTTGGTAGGAAACACATTTCCTCTTTTCTGCTGAATTTTGCCACTTCATGTGGTTTCGTCCCACTTGGTGAAGAAGCAGAAACACACAGAATAACCCATTTGAGCCACATTTGGCTGAAAGGCATAAAAAGGTGGCAAAGTAAGAGGTGTATTGGGCAGCTGAAGGACACAAAAAGAAGATCTGGTGGGAAGCAATGAGAGGCAAGAAGTAATGCCCAGGAGCGGTGCTGTCTCAAATCCAGGCTGCAGGTTTGGACCCAACCAAACAGCTGTGCAGCAGCTCTCACTCGCCTGGGATCTCACTGCAGTGGCAGAAGTGGGAAGGATGAGCAGGAAAGGCCCTGCAAGCAAACCCCCAGGCATGAAGACACTCAGGGCCCTTCCACAAACAGGGCGATGTAGGCAAGGGACAACAGTTGCCCAACACACTGCAGTGGCTTTAGAGCCAGAGCTGTGTTTTAAGAGCAATAGTGATATTTCTGTAGATGACTTTTGGACTACAGTCATGCAAGACCCTTTGAAAAGCTTTGTCCCAAAGCCTTCAGGTGTATAAAGTTTATAAATTAAAGTGCAGATGGGGATTATTTAGGGATAACATGTCCATTTTGTGAAGTAGTTGCCAGCAAGAGAAAGCAGAGACCCTACAGAGCACCTCTGAGCACTGCCCTGGTGCCAGGGTGCCCAGCCCTGGACACAGGCTCCAAATTTTAGCCCTTCCTCCCCAGAGGCATGCTTCCACGACTGCAGATGAAGGGCTGAGCAACTTCCTGGACAGACAGCATCAGCCAAAAACCTATTTGGCACATTTATTGAGTGTTTTCCTACAATTGCAGAGCTCTATAGCTACACAGAATTTCCTCATTTTACTGATGTTTTAAGTATCTTCCCCTTTTCCACCAGCACAGAGCAGAGTGGGAGAGCACACTGTGGGCCAGCCTCTGCCTTAGACAAAGCAACAACCTCACCAAAACCTCAGGACCAGCTCCAGCCCTCTATTAGGCTGGAAAAGTTATGCTCCTACTTCCCACAGCACTCCAACCCCTCTGCACTTCCAGCCTCCCAGTCCCATCACCTCGTCCCATCCAACATCCAACCCTGCTGCAGGCAGGGTTCAGGCAACGTAGGTTTTCCAGTGGGTCAGGAAACCCTCTTCTGAGTTTAGGGTCAACTTTGGGCAGGGGTTTTTTTTATAAGTACCCAGAGCAGCTGGGCACAGCTTCATCTGCTTTGCAAGTCCAAATCATCTCCAAGCCATGACCAGCCTAATCTTCCCTACTGGGATCAAGAAAACCCTACAGGAATAGCCAGGATGTCTCTCTGGAATGGATGGGGAATCTGGCAGGCAGCTGCAGGGATTAGCAGCACCACTTTGAAATATTTCTGGAAGAAGTAACAGGTGTTGCAGAGAAAACCAAGGGGGTGAAGGGCCCAAATGGCTCCACCTGGCAGCCCCAGACCCTTCTAGGACACTGCAAAAGGGCAAGCTCAGAGCTATGCCAAAGTCTGGGGAAAGGTGCGATCCAGGCACCTGTGTCACTCAAGGCTGGAAGAGGGTCTGTGCTAGGCATGGCCGGAGGAGCAGTGCTGGCAGACCTTCAGCTCCTGGCTTTCTATGACAGCCAGTTGCAAGCAGCAACCATCCATCAGAAAGCTGGATCTGGAAGGGACCAGGCATGCCCCTGAGAAGGGAGGCTTCCAGGGGCATGGTGCGATTTGGAACTGGCACCTGTCCTTCAGCATCACCCCAGCTGATGGGGTTCAGGCTCCCTGAGTGAAGAGAAAACGATTCCCAGAAGAGCATCAAGGACTTGCCCCATTGCAAGTCTCTTTCAGCATTCCCAGGGCTGAAAGGTTCTCACTGGAAGGAAACCTCAATCAAGAAGCCTCATGTTCAGCCCCTGCATCCACATGTTTGTCATTAGACTTTCCATCTGAAAATTAATTCAACACCTCTTACAATGAGGATAAGAGGGGCTGGATCTACTCCTCCTGATTCTAAAGAGAGGCTGTGATGAAGAGAAACAGTGTCACTCCTTGTCAGCAAGTGGTAAGCAGGAGATAGAACTTTTCTAGAGAGATGAAGCCCAAGGGAATTATATATCTATTCCCATGGATAGGGGAGGTGGGGGCAAATACTATACGGGTGTAATGTATGGTCAGATGTCCAGGAGATACCTGTAGAAGCCACACGCTTTTGTCATAGTTTCTATTGGTTCTGCTGGGAAATCCAGTCCAAACTGGGAGCTAGAGCAACATCGGTGGTAACTGCTGGTGCAGTGGTAACTGGCAGCCATCAGGTGAGAAGCTAGAGCACAGCAGTGCCAGGTGGGAAGATAGACACCTGCCCAAAGGGAGCTTAGGTGAACTGGCTGCAGGTCTGGATGGACATGTGAGGCATGTTTCAACTCAGTCCAAACCACTCCAGTCTCAAAATCAACTTGGAAGCTATGCTATTTGCAAGCCTGCTTCTTCTGGCAACCAACAAATAATAAATAGGCTGATATTATTTCACCTTCGGAGGGTTGAATAATCAGCTTTGCAAGGAATGCAAGCTTGGCTGACTGTTGATGACTTTGCAGAGATACCTATCTCCCCTTAACGGGGTGTCTTGGGGGGTGAGCTGCTGAAATGGCACTGCCCCTTGCACTCAGCCTGGTTAACAACCCTCACACATGCTGCCCATTGCGGGGAAAAAGCCAGATCAGCAGGGAAACAGGAGGCCAACCCCAACATGTGTCTCAAATCTGAGTGACTCAGAGACCAAGGAGGGAAGTCACAGAAACCCACCATCCCCAGACCCCCAGCACCTCCCCCTGCCCCCCATAACCTCTCCCAGCAGAAACCTGCTCTCTGAAGCACAACTCACTACTTCCAGCCTACCTTAGTACCTTCCCCTGGCTAAAGCTCTTCCTCAGCATCTCCCCTACCCCTAACAGCCTGCACTAATCAGCCATCTTTAGCCTCTTGAGCATCTTCTGACCACCTCTCTTGCTTTGCAGTGAAGTGTTTTTTCTGCTGAGCCCATCTTTTTTCGCTCCCTGCACAAGTGGTGGGACTCAGACCTTTTCCTCTCCTAATTTCTGGCTTTCCCTCCTCCCATCCCTCTCTGCTGGTCACCCCCACCCCTGCCAGCACCCACATAGGGATGCCCAGCCCTCTCTCTGCTCTGAATGGAGAAACTGTCAATGTTAGGTTAATGGTTGAACTAGGTGATCTTCAAGGTCTTTTCCAACCCAGATAATTCTGCGATTCCATGAGATCCCCCTGCACTCCTCCTGCCTCACTTTCAGATCCATGTCGGTGTCTCACCAGCCCCATGTGGCGAAGGGAGCTGGGGGAAAAGCCATGGGGGCATCTCACCTCTTCCCAAAAAACTTCTCGATTGGAGCTCTTTGTGGATGCTTCTTGCCTTACCCTCCTGTGGTCCCATCTCTGCTGTGCTCCCCTGATCAGCTGCACAGCATCCCCAGGATAAGCCTGCGGGGCAGGCAGCCCCGAGCCCTGCTTCCCTAGACCCAGTCATCCTGTCAGCCCCCCCGCCAAGGCTCTGATGTGTTCCCAGCCCCAGCCAACCTGTATGACACCTCAGGGCAGCAACATGCAACACATAAGTGGCAGCTTATAGAAAGGATTAGGGACTCTTCCCCCTTTTATTGAAAATGATATTTTCTATTCTAGTGCAAACACTGTACATTTTACATCACAATGCAAGCGATAATTTACAGGATACACTTTGATCTTAGAATCCCTCCTGTGGCTTCACGCATCAAGCTCCACCAGCCTCATCAATCATCCATCCCTGCTATGCTCAAAAATCCCACTTAGAGGGAATCAGCTACCTATTTCTGCATTGAGAAAGGGGGAAGCTGAGAAAACAGCATTCATACCGCATGGGTGAGAGGAATGTGCCTCTCCTCTGAAGGGTACCCAAACTTAGTGATAACCAGGTTAACCATGGCAAATTCTTAGAGCTGTGACTGAAAGTCTACTAAAACCCTAGAAAACACCATGATTTCAGAATAAGGCCCTTAATTTGCACATATATTTACATGGTTCAATAAAATACAGACTAAACATACACAATCATAAAATTTCACTTTGGCTTGGTAGACACTGCCTGTTGGCTGAGGTCATCAGCAATAAAGAAACAAACAACAAAACCCATCCATTCATTGGCTGGACTCTCTTTAGCAAATCCATGTAAACAAAGCAATATTGTCTCCAATGCTCTAGTTTACATCTTGCTATCGCCCAGCTTAAAGGTGATGTAAAGGCCTCAACTAGACTGACAACAGCCCAGTCAGCTGTGATGGCATCCCCAACCAAGCAGCCCAACCCAAGGCAAGACCCAAATAAAACTGAAAGTGCAAAAGCTTACACAACCTTCCTGCAGGAGCAGACCCATGCAAGTCAATTTGATTCCTTGCACAAATAAAATGAGGAGGGTGACGGAGGGTTTGCAGACGTGTTTATGTAAGCCCCACCATGTAAACATGAAAGTGTGGGGGTAGGTGGGTAACACAGTACCAGGACCTTCATGCTCTCTGAACTATCTCCTTGCTAACTTCAGATATGGGTGCCTGTACACAGACAGAAAAGAAAGCTGCTCAAGGTGGTTTTTCCACTGCAGAAAAGATGAGCAAAGACTAAGGGAAAGCCACAGGCCACCAAGATGCTGAAGGAAACAGCTGAAACCTCTAGGGTGGACACTTGGGCAGGCTCAAGCCACCACAGGGCAGTTCATTCAGGCTGCTGTCACTGTTGGGAGCCTGGTGGATCATGGAGGAAGGCAGCAAGGGAAGGAGAGGGGAGAGCACCAAGCAAAGGCACTCAACAGCCGGTTCAGCCTCTGAGTAACGTTACATTGCATGGGGTCCTTTTTCTTTCTGATTGTTCAGGACATGTTCTTCGATAGTTTCTCTTGTTTGTGTAGGCACAGGAACCAAGAGTGAGTTTCTAAGTGAAGCCTGAGATATCCAACATGATCACTTGGCTCTAGGAGCTGGAACCACAGTACTCATGACAGAAATATTTTGGTTTAGAGATGTTAGCTTCTCCAGACTACAGAAAGAAAGGCCATAAAAGGGGATCAAACAGAACATTATGGATTTCTTAAAACACAGCGCTTGCCCACCCTCACTTCTTCTGCTGGTGTTCTGTCTGCAAGTATAATCTGCGACTTTTAAACTTTTTTTCCTGATCACAATTAGATTCCCTTTTTTTTTTTCCCTCAAAAATATTCATACAGGGAGAAAAAAAAAATCCATCAGCAGCACAACTCACATCAGTTTGGATCTGGGGCTTTTCCCCCCATGTTAGATCAAATACTTTGGCTGGATTTCCATGCATTGTCTGCCAATTTAATTTTCACCTTCACTTTAAAGAGATCTATTTCTCATTTCCTGCAACATGCTGTTTTAGACTATCAAATCCCACTGTCAGACATCTACATATGCCCAGCATGTCCTCAGAAAGAACCAAGAGGGAGACCTAAGCCACTCTACCAGAAATATCCCTCATGACTGAGCTGCTGCTTTCTCCTTCCCTTATAGTCCAGCCTGAAACATGCAGTACCTCTGATACCTTCAGCGGGACTGTTCCAGGGCAAAGTCCCACTCAGTTTGGGCAGGTCTCCTGCATGAGCACTCTTTGCTGTAAATAAGCCCTCTCCTCATCCCAAATCTGAATGAGGCAGGAATCACCATCAACGTGAAAGATCCTAATTTCCTCAGGTTGCTTGCATGGAAGAAACCCCTTCTGGGTTGCATCTCCTCTATTCTTCATGGAGAGATGGAAATTAGGTCTTAATTAGTTCTGCAGACTACAGAGAGGGGAGAAGAGCAGTCAGGGAGAGTAAAGGATTGGCTAAGGCCAATGGGACAAAACTGGGCAGCGTTACGGGAACTGGGATGAGACACAGTCTTCATGTGGGATGCTCCTTGCAGAGACATTACCCATTCTCAGAGGGGCTGGCAGAGACTTTCCATGAGGATGCCCTTGATGTCCAAGAGCCACATGAACCCATCTGACTGGAGAGGAGATCCTTGTCTTATTCAGCCAAGTTGAAAATGCCCACAGGGAAAATCTGCAAAGGAGTGTGGCTCCCTCCAGCTCCACTTCTTTGGGGTTTCTCACAGGAAGACATGAGCTGGCCATTGCAAGTGCTCCCGAGGCTACAGGGAAGAGCCCTGACAAAGGTGAGAGAGGCTGCAGCTGGAATTTCAATCCATGGCTCCAGGAACCTGGATGCAGCACAAACATCCCAAACATTTTCACTGAATTTTATTTTGTTTAATAAAAAACACCAACCAAGCTTGCATGTATATCTTATATATATAAATATATACAGTATATATAAAACAAATGCATCTGGACAACGCCTTTCCTTGTGGCGCAAACTGTAAGGCATAGAACGGAGTGTCCTAATGGTCCTATTCCTGGCACTACAGAGTGATCCCCCCACTACGCTCCCCCTGGGCTCACACACCCATGATGGCTTTCCTCTCGTCTTTGGCTTTTCAAGGCAGCAGTGCCAGGAATACTCAAGAAAGCAATGAAGCATTGCGAAGCCCAAGGAGGTCCTCCTCACATCTCAGACTGGTCCAGGCACCCCTGGCAGGACGATCCCATCTCTTTGCACTAAGGAGTTTCTCGCAGACTGATGGTAACGGCGCTGCCTCTGGGCCACAAGGGACTGGAGGCATGAAGGGTCAGGTGGATACAACAGAAAGCGGTGACCAAACAACTTCTAGGGTGAGCTGGAGCAGGGGAAAAAGGAGCAAGCTTTGCATCTCAGCATGATGGTGAGTGGGACGTGTCCACGGGCTGAGATCGGCAGAGGTTTCTTTTGCAGTCCCATACAAAAATGGAAACCAACAAGGATGAGACTGTCCTTTACTGAAGAAGCTCGTCGTATATTGAGCAGAAGCAATAAACCTGACAATAACAAGAAAAAAAAAATGGTGGCATTATCCCAAAAGGAAGGAGGAACCTTGTCACTCGTGAGCGGTTCAGTTTGCTCCCAGTTTGGTCCCCATGTTCAATTCTGGGTTAGGGTTGGCTTTTTTTCTTTTTTTGGCGTTTTTTTGGGGTTTTTGTTTTTTTGGTGTTTTTTGTTTGTTTGTTTGGTTTTTTTGTTTTTTCTTTTTCTTTCAGCACAAACAAGTTGCGAAGCAGGATGGGTGCTGTTGTATTTCTTCCTTCTGCAAGGCAGCTGCCTCCAGTTGTTAATTGACTGTGGGCACTTGATTCCTCTGTAAACTATATTCCTTTGCCTTCAGTCTCAGGTTGGCAATACTGTTGGCCATATTCATGCCCTGTGCCGGACTGGCATTGGTACATGTGGTGGAGTAGGTGGCCATGGCACTGTGGGATGGAAAGAGAGAAACATCACGTCAGACATGGTCTTTGCACCATACAGAGAGCAGATGTGCATCGCAGAGAGGTTAAACCCTGGCGTTTCCATACCTGTGGGATGTATTTCTTATGTAAGCAGGGAATTATAACTACTTTTTATTTAACACCCCTGTAAATCTTTCTGCTGCAATTCATTTACCGAGGGATAGCCAACACCAAAGCTGATTGAAGTCAATAGGAAAATTTCGATTTACTATTTTCTAACCCAAAAAGTTTACAATGAGGTCAGGGTGCCCAGCCTGCCAGTTACACTACTGTCCTTAAAAGTATTCCCACTGGAAGCAATGTCTTTTTGATGAGAGCAATTTCTGGGTTTACTGCTTGTGAAATCATGTCACTTCTGAAACACATGTTACATTAAAGAAACACTCTGGGAAAAACCCATTTCAACAATTGTGATGATTTTTGGTTTCAGCCTTTTGGAATGAAAATTTCCACATTTTTTCCCTCAAAACTTCAACTGATCATAAAGAGCATGCCTTAAAGGCTAAGGGGAAAAAACCCCAAAACATCCTTTCTCCCTTCAAATCGTGACTTTATTCATGAAAAACATTACTTTTAACAGCAGAGGGTGAACAAAGATCTCCGAGTCCTTTCTTACCCTACCAAAAATTTGCAAATCTGCTTTCCAGACCACTAGAAAACTTTTAACTCACATGTTCCAGGTTTCTGTGAAAAGCAAAGACCCAAAAACCAGCAAACTGTCTGACCTGTTGCATTTTCTATACATGGGTCCACAGATCAAAACCAGTTGAAAACCACCAAGTGAACTAGAGATGGCCGTTTAACACAGCTGGCATGTTCAGGAAGAAACTACAAATACTCTCTGGGAGTCAAGCTCAGATCTGGTGCTGACCCTTTCCATCTGCCTGGCCAGGTAGCTCACATCTTGAGGCTCTGGGAAATGCTCTCCTCCACCCACAGCCCGGGAAAGAAGATAGCTTGTTTTTTTTTCCTTTTTTCTTTTGTCTTTCTCTTTAAAAAATAATTTCTTCTGGTGCTGACCTCCATGACTGGAAGAGCCTTTGCAACAGCAAATGTTCCTTGAGAGAAGTGGACATTTGCTGTGCCAACAGATCAGGCCATGGACATGCATGCTCACCCTAAGCACTGGTGATATCTCTGACTTCATTGGGCAGAGCTGACCTGCCAGGAGTTTAAATGCAATCCTAAGCCTCCATGAGATTCAGACTAAGTAATACTAGTAGGTCCCATCCCACGTCAAATGACTCCTATTTCTCACTTTAAAATCAGGGAAAATAACTTCTTCAGGGAGGAACTGTCATTTCTGCATCAGGACCGGTGGAAACAACAGCTTACACATACTGAAAGTACTGATAAGACCCACAGATGTGAAGCTGCTTACACCCATCCAGGGAAAATCACGGAAAACTCTCTCCGGGAGAACAAACATACAGAACTTTTTGAGAGTCTCTAACAGCTACTGCAAGGACATGGAGGATGGACATTAAAATACACACATCAAAATACATGCTTGACTTTGCCCAACTTGGGGTGCATCATCTGCACTTCACTGGGGTCCAGGACATGATGGATCAGCACACCTGGAGCCTTCCCCAGCCAGTTGTGCACCCCTTCAGTTCTCTCTCCATGGCTGGGTTGGTTACTTTACCAGGTCAGCAGCAATGTGAGAAGCCCAACTGCTGCCTTGCAACGGCACTGCAAAGTTTCACAAGCTGTACAGCTGGTGGCTACTTAAGCACCTGTTCCCACCTACTTCCGCAAGGTCCATCTTCCCCATGTTTTTGTGCTGGAAGAAACTAGAAGAGCCTCAAGGATACTCTAGATTAGATAAAACAGGAATTTTCTGTCTCGGGTGTAAACTGTCCCATTCAAAACCAGACTACTGCCCAAGTCTGATCTAAAGCTCCAGGGAGCCTCCTGCTCTCAGCTCCCCAGAGGTGTGGGGAAAATTACTGTTGCCCAGTGAAATCTCTGCTCAACCCAAACTCTCCAGAAATACTCTCTTTTAGCAAGTTATCCCCCAAGGAGCAATGTGCAAGAAGGCTATCTCCAAACACCGGAGATAGCTCCAGAGATTCTCCAGGGTCTAGTAAGGGTTGAAGTCACCCCACTGCCCCCGCCCTCCACCTCATTCAGGCACAGAAAGTCTCCTTCCTCTACTCAGCTGCCTGCTTTCATGAAACGCAGAGGAACATCATGCTTCTGTGGTCTAAAATCCTCCCTTCAGATATGGTTTTCAATGGCCCGTGGAGTCAAAGGTTGTTGGAGTGGGAAGTGCAGGCTGATGGCACGAATGCTAGTTTTGTTTTCTTAGGAACCTATGCTAAAAAATGTCTAACAAAAACATTTCAACTTAAAAAAAATAACAGTATCTACTTGGCTATCTACATGACAGAGATCTGCAAATAGCTTTGGTTGACCTGTGGCTGAATGCATTTGGAGAATAAACACACTGATTGAAAACTTTCCCCAGATCTAAGAGTAAAAACAGCACCAGCCACAGAGCTCTCAGCCCTGCTCCCAGCCCTCTTCCGGACTAGCTGTTGATCAGGGGCTGGTACAGCAGTGCCAGGAGATGAGGAGGGGGCAGAGGGCCATGCAAACACTCTGCATGTCTTTTTTTCACCAAGTGTCCAATACTTTAATAACCCTACTCAGTTCAAAGCTTTAATGAGGCTGTAATAACCTGGCCCAACTGCCCACTAAGGTGAATGCAATTGCTGAGATGACCAGTAGGATTAGAAAGCCTGGGCAACATAAAGTGTCTGAGGGTCCTGACCACCCCACTTTGTGGAAATCAGCTGCTCTGCTTTTCTGCCAATGCCTCCTACCCCTCCCGCAGTCCATCCTGGTTTGGCATGTCAGCCAGTGTGAATGGCTGTAAACTGCAAATGTCTTTGCTGAAACATCTTGGCTTAAGACAAGGGCAAGATATCAAGACAGAATCACAGAATCGTCTAGGTTGGAAAAGACCTTGAAGATCATCCAGTCCAACCATTTACTTAACATTGACAGTTCCCAACTACACCATATCCTTAAGCGCTAAGTTGACCCAACTTTTGAACACCTCCAGGGATGGGGACTCCACCACGTCCCTGGGCAGCCCATTCCAACGCCTAACAACCCATTCTGTAAAGAAATACTTCCTGACATCTAGTCTAAACTTTCCTTGGTGCAACTTGAGGCCATTACCTCTTGTCCTGTCGCTTACTACTAGGTTAAAGAGGCTCATCCCCAGATCTCTGCAGCCTCCTTTCAAGTAGCTGTAGAGGGCAATGAGGTCATCCTTCAGCCTCCTCTTCTCCAGACTAAACAACCCCAGTTCCCTCAGATGCTCCCCATCAGACCTGTGCTCCAGACCCTGCACCAGCTTCGTTGCCCTTCTCTGGACACGCTCAAGTAATTCAATGTCCTTTTTATAGTGAGGGGCCCAAAACTGAACACAGTCATCGAGGTGCGGCCTCACCAGTGCCAAGTACAGGGGTAAGATCCCTTCCCTGTCCCTGCTGGCCACGCTATTGCTGACACAAGCCAGGATGCCATTGGCCTCCTTGGCCCCCTGGGCACACTGCTGGCTCATGTTCAGCCAGCTGGCAATCATCCCCCCAGGTTCCTCTCTGACTGGCAGCTCTCCAGCCACTCCTCCCCAAGCCTGTAGCGCTGCTGGGGGTTGCTGTGGCCCAAGGGCAGCCCCCGGCATTTGGCCATATGGAAACTCCTCCAGTTGGCCTCAGCCCATGGCTCCAGCCTGTCCAGGTCTCTCTGCAGAGCCTCCCTACCCTCGAGCAGATCAACACTCCCACCCAACTTGGTGTCATCTGCAAACTTACTGAGGGTGCACTAGATCCCCTCGTCCAGATCATCAATAAAGATGTTAAACAGGAGTGGCCCCAAAACCGAGCCCTGAGGGACACCACTCATGACCGGCTGCCAACTGGATTTAACTCCGTTCACCAAAGACAGTGAAAATACCTCTTCGCACTGTGGAGAGGCACAGCCATGTCTGGAATTTAGGGTGAGTAAAAACATTCCTAAGGCTTTCCCTTCTCCTTTGGTGTCCTCGTTCACACATCCCAGATGCCTTAGGCTTCTTGTTGCCCAGTGGCCCCAGACAGCCCTTCCCAGTGTGCCCCTGGAAGTTACCTTTGCAGGGTCTTCTCCTAGAAGCCGTTATGAAGCCCCTCGTGTAAACAACATCTTGGGAGGGACGATCTATTTTTAAAAGTGTGAGAGGTAGAAATAAGCCACGAGTGTTCAGTAGGGATCTGGTACTGTGACCAGAGCAGTCTCAGTGGGGTGGGGAAGGACCTGTGCTTCTCTGCCCTGAACTCACCACCCAGACTCCTCCCTGGGATGCTACACCAAGGAGCACTTCACAGAGAGAAAGCTTCAACCCCAAAAGGGGGATTTTGCCAGACAGCAGTCCTCACATAAAATCCAAAGGATAAGGGCCATCTCTAAGACCAAACTGGTGGTCATCAAGAGCACAGAGTGGATGAACCTAAGACTCGTTCTTCTGGAGATACAGGGTGGTTGAGTAGGACCCCATGGCACTGAAGCAACAATCAGGAAGGCCATGAGGTTGCAGACCTAACTGTGCAAACAATGTTCTGGGTGCAAGAAGAGGGTCAAAGTGACTGAGGAAGACAGGTCCTGGGCATAGTGTGGAAGCCAGTGGGAAGGTGGCTGTGACCAAGCCAAATGAACATGAGGAAATCCAGCCAAAGGCTCCAAGGTCCTGACCAACAATGAAGCCACTATACTAAAAAATACCCACCAACCTCATTTTTAACTGCCTACAAGCCAGCTGGCTCCCCACACACAAACATATCCTGTGGATCTTGCATCCACACCCAGTTCTTGCTGGGCTGTGGATGGCACAGAGGAGGACAGGGAGGCCCATGACATGCATGGACATCCCAGATCCTTCGAGCAAACTGGGGTTGCCACATCTGCACTTCTTTCCTGCCACCCCTTAAGCAGCGCTGGCCACAGGAGATGGACACTGAACACCAGAAATACCTGGTCCTTACTGTGGGCAAAGGAAAAGCACCGCTCGTTCACACACACACTTGTGCTCTAGCAACTAGAAAGAAATTGCTCACCAGTTCAGTGCTGACCAGAGGGGAGGATTGGGAGCAACACGCATGGAGCCGAGTTCCCAGACGTTCCTTGCAGCCCAACCAGTGACTGCCGTGGGACAGCCATAGAACTCCCTCTTCTGGCCACCGTGTGGTGGCTGAGCATCCCCAGTGCTCTGCCATGACCTCTCCCCTGGATCTCTGTCCCATGGAAAGGTTTCTTCCTTGCTTTAAACTGGATGCACCAGGGAAGCAACTGCAATCCCTTTTGTTCCCATGTATTTCTACCTGATCCTCTTTTGAAACTTCTCGAATTGCAGAGACCACCAAAAAAAAAGAAGCCTCAACCTCCCATTCAGACAGCTGCCAGAAAGCCACAATGATGCTGAACCAAGCCCACCTTGCAAGTCTGGCAGTGAGATGGGGTGGGATGGGATCAGGTAAGGGAAAAGCAGTTGGGTGGTCAAACTGCTCTATCCTCCAGTTGTCCCATTCAACTATAAACAGCCCATTAGAGCTGTCTGAGGGCCACTCTCAGGCTGCACTATACTATGCCAGAGACTGGTCAGCCCCAGAGGGGTTATTCACTCACCTGTAAGGCGAGGCAGTACCCCACGAGAGATAGTCGGTGGGTCTTGGAGCTGGGCGAGGTACTATGGGCTGCTCCACAGCGGTCACGTCCCCTGAGTAGGATTTGAGCAGAGAGGCATTCTTGCTGGCCAGCATCGCCCTCTCGTTCCGGCGAAACTTGGCTCTCCGGTTCTGGAACCACACCTGGGATGGGAAGCGCACAGACCCACCAACCATCACAACCAGCTCTGCTGCAACTCTCACTCTTTCACCACATCGCCTCTGCCCTGCTGGGCAAGACAGGACTCTGAAAGCAGGCTGCTTCAGCTTGCCTGTCACTGGAAACTAATGACAAGACAATCCTTACGTCTGCCCTGATAAAGCCCCTGTGCGAGGAACTGGCTAAGTAAGATCACATCGTATTCCATGGTCTGCTTTGACCTTCAGAAAAGTGCAGGCTTGCAAGCTAAGAGCTGAGCACCTCAAGATAACGTGAGCAGCCTGAGCACAGAACGTCTGACATCTTGGCCTTGAACGAACCATCTGACCACAACACATCTGACTGAACAGGTGGTAAGTATGGTGGCAGATCAGGCCTGGCAGTCCTCCTCAAGGCATGGCATGCTTGGGACTGCAATACAGCATAACCCAGGAGCTTGGTGACTTCAGTGTGCCACCAACACCTTAAGGATTTCTGCTGCTGTACTGGAATAGCCTGGTAACGCTCCCCAGGTGAGGTGTGTCTGGATACAAGCTGCAGTGATTACCTGAACTCTGGCTTCAGTGAGGTTGACTCTGCGTGCAAGGTCTTCCCGTACAAAGGCATCAGGGTAGTGTGTCCTCTCAAAGACCCTCTCTAATGCCTGGAGCTGGCTGCTGTTGAAGGTAGTCCTGTTCCTTCTCTGCTTTCTTTTCTTCTTCTCTTCTGAGTTCAGCTGATCATCTAGGAAAGACAAATGGAGATTTAAAAGGCTAGAAAGCTAGGAGCCCACAGCAGTGGGGTGAATAACCTCAACAGTTTCAAGGTGGAAAGGATTTAGGAAGAGGCTTGCACAATTTTGACACCACACCTTAACCATGCCGTGTTAGTTCCCATGTAAAAAGAAGGTGGAAAGTGCACTGACCCCAAGCATTTATTTCCCAGCTCAACTGTGTAAGGCTTGTACCAGCTCTCTCAAGCTACTCCATGATTCAGCTTCCTTATCTCTAAAAAGAAGCAAAAAAGTCCAAAACACATCTCCCCATTCCTGACAATCCTAGGAACCTTTTCTGACCATAAAGAATCCTGAACCCCTGTTCTCTTGGCTCCAGATTTCCAAGGACTGCCCTTACTGGGATATAACAGAGCCCTGGGGTGGGCACAAGTCCTGCACCAGCTCTTACTGACTGTGAGAAGATGTGCCCATCTCTGAGTAAGGAAAATGCAAGGAAATGGCTATTACTTCGAGCTTGACTACAGCCAAGGTAATACCATTCTCTGTATGTAGTTCCATTTGGCTTAAATGAGGACTGCACTTTCTTATCCTCCCCACATCCAGACTGAGAGGCATCAATTTGGGCAGAGATGGGCAGCTGCAAACAAAGAGGTGTCATACAGTGGAAATGAAGCATGACTGATACTGGCCTGAACAAGAAACAAGCACAAAAAACAGTTTCACTTGTACACTTGCAAGCCAAGGACGTGGAAACAGTCAGACAGACACGGATAGCGTTGCAATTGGGAAGCAAAAACCCAGTAAAAGAGAGACTGATCATAAGCACATCGGATACCGTTGACTAAAGAACAGTTGTACACTCTCCAGCACCCCTCATTGCCTTACCCAGGCCAGCAAGGCAGGAAGCAACAAGCTGTGTGTCCCGTAAGAGCACATATTGTTTTGTGCCTGATTTGTATTTACCCCAGCAACACATCAGTACATCCATACATCTGGAGTCATACTGCCTGTGCCTACGGTCCCTGGAGTAACATCAGTGCTAACTATGAATATCTGTCCTGCACCATCTCTCCTTTTCCCAGCACTGTTGCACATACCAGTGTAGCAGCAGTGATGGAGCTATCAGCGCATGGGCCCTCGCAGGTACTGGCAAGCGGTGAGCGACATCTCCAGGGGTTTGAATGATCCTCATTTGGACAAGCTGGAGGCTATGACACTGGTTTTGCTTCTACCCTACCTGTACTGAAGCATGTTCACTCATCACACCAGTCACACCAGTCACAGCACAGCAAACACATCAGTTAACGGTGAGAACCACACCAAAGGAAGTGGAGAGCAAGGGACCAGCCGGCAGGAGTGGGAGCCTACTGCTGCCTCTGTAGAACAGCCCCGTTCAGGCTGCAGGACTGGTTTGCCATTGCCTTGCACTCGTTCCTCTTCAAGTGCTCCAGTATGCTGGGGTCTCACCAAAACCATCAAGGCTTCTCACACTCCTGCAGCTCCATTCCTCAACCCTCCCAAGCATGCTGGGCAGAGCCCCAGGTGGGCAATGTCAGCATGGTCCCACTGTCTTAAGTGGAAGAACAGTAGTTACAACTGGGAGGATCTCAGCCAATATACATGTCAGCATGCACTAAAATATATTGATCATTGTATCTATAAAAATGCATGTGCTAGTGAATTATATTTCACTTTCAGTTAATCACTGCGTACCTTGGCCCAGATGACAGTCTCACTACTGAGAGTCCAAGGGCTTGACCTGCTATATACAGTTGCAGAATATTCCCTCGACAGTCATTTCTCTCGTCATGTACAAATATGACAGCTCCCCTCATCTCTTGTTCTCAAGGTAGTATGTAAGGCACAGGGAGAAGCTGACAAAGAAATCAGTCTATGGTTGTTGTCCTCACCACCTGTTTGTGTTACTTTTCACAGCCCATCTGGTAACAGTTACTGCACCTGAATGCCTTTGGAGCAAGGCCCATCCATTTGGGAACAAAAGGACATTCCTCTTAAATTAAACCAGGTTTTTCAAATTCCTGCAGGTTTACAGCTCCTCTGTCCCCAATCCTTTTCCAACAGCCTGACAATCCCCAGCAGACCCCTTTCCAATCCGGGGATTCTTGGGCACAAAACCACACCCTTGGTTTTCTTGTATCCAAGAGGAAATATTTCGAGACCGGTTTTTAAAAGGCATGTTGAATCATAAAGCTGAGCTGGGAAGGGACTGGCAGAGGCAGGAACGTGCAAGAAAAAAAAATGTGTGTAGGAAATCCCGGGGCATTAAAACAAGGCAGGTGTGTCTCCCTTGCTCAGGTGGTGGGAAGCAAAGGGGTGAAGCAGAGGGATGGGATTTAACTGCTGCTTGTGCAGAACACCATGCACACATTTCTGCCTGCTGGGGGGGTTAGCAGTGTCACAGAGTCTGTCCCTTACAAAGAAGCAGAAAACTCCTGCCCACCTCTCTTGACTGATCACCAAAGCTTTACAAAAAAGGTCTGCGATTTCCCCCTGGCTTTACTGGCAAGCTTCAACGTAGTTGTGCTGCTATGCACCATACAACATAGCAAACAGCAGAGAACAACCCTGAGGGCACAACGGTCCCTCTGGATGGCAGAAACACTGCAAGACCAGCTGCTGTAGAAGCCAATGTCAACATGAGTATCTGGCCTCCTTCTGAGTTATCTATTTGATGCCATTTTCTAAACTAAACCCTGCCTACGTGGACCAGATAAACAAATCAATAAAAGCCTTTGGGACCCCTTGGGAATCCCCTCCAGGCCCTTGAAGTGTCAGTTCCTGCCCAGAAGATGACACCCATCTCAAGGGAGCACAAACCCCAGGCTGTCTGGCCATTGCTCAGATCCTGCGTGACAGTTACACATGAGGAAGGGTGAGCACATTGCTCTGGGGAGGGAGAAGAAGGGCCAAAGCCTGTAAAACGCTGGAGAACAAGAATCCCTCCTGCCAAGCACGTTAACACAATTTGCCTGGTTTCCTCCCAGCATAAAGTGAGACACCGGTGATTCACAGCTCACCTCATAATTACTGGACCCAAAAATAGCAGGGCCAAGAAACGGAAAGTTGCAGGCACTGGCCATACTGCAGTGACTCACAGTTGGGTCACCGTTGGCTAATGCACCTCCAGCATCGGCTGGCACGGAGCAGGGACATGAGTCACCACCCCCTTCTTCCAAGACGTAGCTGGACTGGGGTGGCTCAACAGCGAAGCACAACCTGTGACAGGGCAGTCGGGATTTTTAGATCTCCTTTCACTACACCTCTGAAACAGCACAACACAGCTAGATCCAAATGTCTACAGGAGTTACACAGGCAGCAGGAAAAAAAAAACAGTAATAGCCATATTAGCCCAGAGCACCGCTGGGTTGATCATGACTTGCATTTTGCCATGCAGACATACCATATGTTGATTACAAACTGCTAACGAGGGAGTGCAGACACCTAAACCCCAGGTGTCTGCAAAAGTCACCTTGCTCACAACAGTCACCGGCTGCCTTCACCATGTCAGCCGGGTATTTTCTTTCTTTTTCTTGCCATTATTTCTTTATCAGGAAACAACACTGAACACTGAAAAATGGTATTCCTAAACAGTGTTGACAGCACTAGTGACTGGAGTCAGCAGAAAACGAGAGAAGAGGAAAACAGCTCTAAAGCTTTTTAGATGGGTCAGAAGTCTGTCATCAACATTCTTTTAATCAGAAATATTTTATTACAAGCAGCGTTCTCAAAAGCTGATCCGCTTGCAAATGCATCCCCCAGAGACATCGAAAAACACGTTCTCCTCTCAGGAGCCCCATGCTGGAAAACCTGGGAATTTAATTTCCAAATCCCAACCCTTCATGTTGGGCTGGGGGATTTTGTTTCCTGTTTCCACATTTGTGTTTTCCTGTGTTATTTCTACATTCACCCATGACATACAAATCCTGGTGTCATACACAAACACACTTCCAGGATGCAACGAAGTATTTTTAATTGCTCCTAAATGATACAGTATGAAACGTCCTATTCTTTTTTCTCTTGCTCATCACACCTCCTCTTGCAACGAGGCAGATCCACACTTGAAGACACTGATTATGCTCTGTATCACACAGTGGCTGTCCTAGTGTTTGTGACTATCACTGGGGTATCCTCAGACAGCTCCCGTTGGGATGCCACATTGAAAATACAATGCATTATAAAGCAAAACAGAGTTGAGAACTAAATGCCTACACATAAGTTCCAAGATCAGTATTTTTTCCACTAATACTTGCAACCACAACATATTTTGGATTTCCAGTTTGCAGGAATGCTTGTACATACTTGCTTTCATTCCAGGTCAGAACAAAAACTGATTTGCAGATGGGATTTACATTGTGTGGGAAGTTTTGAGAAGTTTTGACCAGTTCTATTAAGTCCAGAATCAGCTATTATAGTACATTAATTGGATCCAAATTGAAAGTAAACAATTGGATTTAATTAAGTGAGGGACGGAGACATTTAGCCACAATATCATACACAGTAAGGCAGGAAAGATTTGTCACATCAGTTATATAAACTGAGAAAAGATTCCAAGAAGAAAATAAGGAATCACACTATCATCGCAGCCTCCAAAGTAAGAAGTTGCCGCTAAAGTTTGCACAGAGATTAAATAAAAAACCAAGACAAATTATTTCATAGGGAAAAAAATAATCTAGAAACTAAAAACCTACCAACTAAAAAATCTTAAAAAAAAAAAAAATCCTGCAAGCCAAAGAAGTGAAAGTTTTATTCAGAGTGGTGGAGAAAGAAAGGAAAAAAAGAGAAGGGAGTGGAACAGTTTTTTTATTGGGTTTAAAGTTAAATTTTAAGAAGCTTGAGTAGAAATATTTCCGTTGGTCGCCCCCGGCTTCGGGCAGACTCCTCTCCCCAACATCAGCCATCCAAACAGTTAGAGCCCTTTGCAGGCTCATGTTCCAGTTTTATTTGCCCTCTGTTTTGCTTTCGATTCAAAAACTGCAACACTCTGGGTGCAGGGCAGCTTTGTCAATTTGCATCATAAAAAACAAAAACCCAAACCCAAAAGATTTAATCAAAGCTAAAACAAGGCACCAGGAAGAGGAGTGGGAAGCAGGAACAGGGACATACAAAATCCACCTGATGACAAAGCCCTGCCCTGATCGATTTGAGACAGGTCTTAAGTGATTTTACACTCCTGTGGATGCTGGAGACGAGCCAGCATGCCGCAGAGTGGGGCTGCCTGTGGGTAGGGGGTCCCACAAACACGAGATCGCACCCCATCTAAAAGAGCCAGCAGGCACCAACAGCGCTCAGCACCGAGCCCAGGCAGAGCAAAGCTCACCCTGAGGTGACCTCAACCTGAAAAGCCCCTTCCCAGCCTGAAAACATCACTTTGGCAGAAAACAGAAAAAAGCCTTGCACTTCTATTTTCCCTCGGGTTGTTTTGTGCCTTTGACCAGGCTGGACAGCCAGGTCCATGGCTGGTTTTGCAGCTTCCCTTCCCGAGCATTGCCTGGAAGGACCCTGCTCCTCTGGGCAGCAGGAGCCCATAGCCCAGCAGCATCCATCCTCTTTATCAGATGTGAGCAGGGACAGAAGAGGGGCAAGGGGACCCACATGGATAAGATTTCATCCTCTGAGCTGCCTGAAGTATCTTTCTAAAAGCTCCCATGAGAGAACAAACTCGAGTTTATATGTATTTCCATGCATGAAACGTATTTTCAAACAGAAATAAGGTTTAACTTCAGGGTACACAAAAGCTACATGAAGAAGTTATTAATTATGTTACACCAGACATCACAAATGTAGGCAATACAGAACAAAGATGACACTTAAAAGAAAACTAAATATGTTAAGGTAGGAGATGCCTATTAAGTCATGTACTGAAGCTAGCCCTGATAAGCAGATATACCTAACCCAGCTGTACAACCATAATAATAGCAGGTTTGTATCTGTGGTTACAGGTCAGACTATGGAGATTTTCAAACTATTATTTTTCTCCCATTACAAAACACTGGCTGCGCTTTTTTCTAATCTTTGCTGCTTATTTGTTTGTTTTTTCTGCACCACCTGTGCACAAGACCTCACGTTATTTCAATTATACAGAAAATTCAAGTATCTGAAGTTCCACTCTCGTTAAGATCACCAGGAACAGAGGAAAAAAAACCCCAAAGAAACAGATACTATATTTCTTTTAAAAGCCTTTGCTTTTGATTATCTTGTAAATTAATCACATTCAAATTTTGCACATAAAAAATAAGTTATTTTGTGCATGAGCATGGAACTTCAGAAAGGCAATAATGAATTTTTTATACAAAACCTGAGTTTTAATACTAAATGGAAAAGTGTACTTTCAGCATTACCCATGCAGCTACAGCATTTTCTTTCTGAAGTGTCTGCAATGTGGAACCTATCAGGATAATTTTTAGCTGACCGCATACAAACAATTACATATCATTACAGAGCTGTGAATAGTTTTTGCATGGATAGCGTGCCTATGGTCTCCAGTTGCACCCGGCTCTGCCTGCCAGACTAGAGGAACTCATTGAGGTCCTGTACAACCACAGATTCATCAGTGCCAATGGTGAAATGCACCGTGCTCCACCAGGACAGGCGCTCAAGCCAAGGGACCCCCCACCTATGCCAGAGATAAAAGGGACATTTTCTGGTGGGCTTCAAGGCACAGCAGCAGTCGGTGACTCTCACCCACCAGGAATGAGGTCTTGGGGTTGTCGCCTTCCTGATGGAGAGCCTGTAGAAACCTCCGAGTTCCTGAAAACTAGTTTCTAGGATGCAAACAGCTGTCACCCAGACTTACCAGGTGCTGCAGGGACCTGAGTGCAGAGGCATCCCCTGTGCTCTGTTCTACACTTCTGTGTGACTGCAGAACTGGGGATCAGGTTCCCTCCACAAACCCAACCTGTTCCGCTCCTGACTCACAGACAGGGCAGCATGAGCTCCTCCCTAGCAGCTACGAGTGCTACCCTATAGCAAATGTAAGACAAAACTCTTCAGGGTGGATTTGGCTCCAGTGCTCTGCCTCTCATCTAGTGGGAGAACCTGCAGAGCACATGGACAGTTACAGCAACTAAGATGTGTCCCCTCCCTAACCACATCAGTGTTCCCACTTGCTGGAGTTGACAAAAGAACTGATGCCTGGAAAAAAAAAGTAATCATGATCCAATGGGAATCTAGAGAGTCTCCCTGGAAAGACATGACGTTAAGTGTTAATTACTGGGAGAACAATATTTGCGGGGGCAAAAGTATACATCCTTCTCCAGAAATTGGTACAAAGCCATTGAAAGTCCTCCTAGATCCCACAGACCAGTGTGAATTCTGCTATAACAGCTCTGCTTTTTTATTCACTAGGGTTTTCCTTCTGGGCATCCTACAGCTCGTGAGGCACATGGCTTAGTCCTGCTCTTCTAACAAGTCTTTCCACCGGGTCTTGGGGTCAGAGTGTTCCCATAATACAATAAGCGCTGTATGGATCTCATAAGCTCCAAGGCACAGTATGTTATGTGTTTGGAATTCCTTGTATGCTTTTATACTTTGTTTTACATATTGTAATTTTTATATGCATTACCACATTGATCCTTGGAAAATTAATTTTTAAAAAAATATAATCAAAAGCAAACACATATTTTAAAAGCCTGCCAGCGGCAAATCATGTTCTGTGAGACTGCACTTTGTAACTGACAAAGAGACCAAACCACCAGACCATGGCGGCGATCCAGCGGGGTGGATTTACCAGGCTCAGGAGGGGACAAGATCCAAGGGGGCTGTAGTCCTCCCCCTGAGTCCCTCATGAGCCTGATGCTGCAGAAGCACTGGACCTGTGATCGAGGAGCAGAAATGCAATCGCACAGCTCCACCAGCCAAAGCCCACCACCATACACAAAGGTTATCATATCCAAAATGGGTCAGGGCATCCCAGCACAGCACTCAGCTGCAATGACGTCCAGCCACTGGTGCCAGTACGACCAGCAGACCTTCCCTGGAGAGCTGGAGCACCTCAGCCTTCACAGGCCCTTCCTTACTCTTGGGCAAGACCTGGGATCAGTCCGTCTGGCAGCACTGAACACATGTGAAGTCACAGCTTTGCAAGGTTAGGGGGTATGACCTCTAATGCCCACATCCTCTTCCCCGCAGCTCCCCTTCCCATGCCATGTGTCCTAATGTTTCATCTCAGGAATGGCATTCACACAGCCAAGATCAAACTTCCTAACCTCCACCCTGCTCCATCGGTATTTTTTCATTTCCAAAGCTGCCACTCTATGCTCTTGGACCCTCCCTGCCCTAGTTCATTCCAGATAATATCCTTCTCCTCTTCAGCACCCCTTCATTTCCTTTCTGCAAAGACTTGGAAAGCTGATTTGTGTAATGCTGCCCCTTTTAACCCTAATGTGCATGGGGTGCATATCCAAACTAGCACAACGGCTGAGAATATTCTTCCTAAGAGTCACCACTGCTCTTAGCTTGACCATGTAACGGGGATTCCCCATGCAGGAGCAGACTGGTGCACCAGGAAGGCCAGTATCCACCCGGATACCACCAGCTGCCTCAAAGACAGTGGCAACGAACCATCACAACAATGAGGCAAGGCATTAATCTATTTTCCATACTCACAACCCACTCCCGTGAGCTCCATAGGCTTATACACTATACAAAAGGCATACAGTATTTCCACCTGCCTTCCTGTTGGATTTACCTGTTGTACCCTTTCTCTTTATGTACAGAGTTGACCCACAGACCTATAGCTGGACATGAATCACAAACAGGTGTCACCTATGCCCCAGGTTTCAGGGACCAATACACCTTTGATGTTAAATTTTTGCCTCAGCAGCTTGACAACAAAATACAGAACATCTTAGGGAGACTCCCTCATTGTAGGGACCAAGTGTGGTGTGGATTTTGATTCCTTCCACAGGAAGGAGTCTTCAGGAGAGAGCAAAACTGATGTGCTGGTGCTTGGGCCAGGTGTTAATGGGGTGTACTGGAGCCAGGAGCACAAGGCTGACAATACTGAGGTTGCTTCAGCCCTTTGGGATGGTACACCCCAGTCTTTTCAAGGTCTGTCCAGCCCTCAAAGTATTCCCTGAGACTAAAATAGATAGAAAACATTTCCACTCTTCTGACGGCCATGGATTCAGAAGGCTGTGCCTCTCTGTTGGTGATCACACATAAGGATGCATCTGCCAGAAGCCACAAAGTGGGGACCCCGTAGTTGCTCTCCCGCTGCACACCCACCTGAACTCTAGGCAACACCACTTTTATTAAATTTTCTCTTGTATTTAAATAAAGTGGCAAAAAATCTTCACCAACTTCAGCTCGAAAAACTTTTAAATGGGAAAAATTAGAGATATTTTTGCAAGAATCAGATAAGTGAAAAAGAAAAAAAAAAGGGGGGGATTTGCTGAGACAGAAAAGGACTGCTTTGGGTGCATTTTTTTTTCAGTCCATATACATGTTGCAGATGAAGCACGTGGCATTTCGGGCCTTTCAAACTGGCTCATTTCCAGACACTGTGGCAGCTGCAAGAATCTGCAAATGTTACCCAGAAATCTCCTGCCCGTACTGGGAAAGACTGACTCAAGCTGACCGGCTTCATGAATGTCTCCGCTTGTTCAGGTCCCTGTGGAGGCCCACCGTGCTGCTGAGAAGTGCCATTATTAAACAGCCCCATCCTGACTGGATCTGGAAATTCACTTGGATGTGTTTTTTTGGTACACAGGACCCATGCAAGCAGACAGACAATGACTGGTGGGATGCGTGCGCCAGCTGGCCCCACTGGTAGGCAGAAACACTGTTCTCAATGGATATTTCATCTGTTTATTGTTGAAATATGCAGGACTGAAAACGGCATGGCACAGAACGACCGTGCCGGGACCACGGGGCGCCACGGGCCGGGAGAAGGGGAAGTGCAAATGACAGTGAGAACATCAAAACCAGCTCTCCAAAGGCTGCGCTCCCCTTTCATTAACATCCAAGAACAAATGTGTTTCGACCAGATCAGACCACCACTGCCATTGCGCCTACCCAGCAAATTGGACTGGAGCCACTGCAGAGCTTCGCTTAGAAATCCAGATTTTGACCGCTAATGTATTTTATGGGTCCCTCTTGATCACAACTGGAAAAATGATGGCATCTGAGATCCAGAAATAACAGAACTTGAGCCTGGCTGTCAGCATCCAGCCCACCTGCCTCTTCCAAGGGCTGAGCATCCTGACCAGGAGCACACTCCCACATCGCTATGGGAGGCAAAGGGACTAAAGCGGGTAGGGTCATTTCAAAACAACTCTTTCTTCTTCCCAAGCCTGTAGTGCAAACCTGTTCTTCTAAGGCCAGGGGACAGGGAGGAGGGACAAGACTGCTGCTGTGCTCTGGGGGCTTTTCGCTGGATGCAGCGGCATTCAGCAAAACAGGAAGGCAGATGGGATGGACACAGGCTCCAGCATGCTCCGTACCCTGGCTCTGCAGGATGCAAAGGAAAATCAGGCTCAGACCCACCTCCATCCTTAGCCTCTTCTGAACAGCAAATGCATTTCACATTAGCTAATAAATTGCTACATCTTATGTTTCTTAGCCTGCCGGAATGATGAATATTTTGGAATGTATTTTGAATGGTTCCCTGCCAGAGTTGAACAATCATCTAGAGATTTTAAATCAAAAGGCTGAAAAATTGAAACCTCTGTATTTCCACAAAGTTCACTGCAGTTTGAAAAGCACAACTCCCAGTAGAGGAGGCAGAATAATGATTGTCAGAGGTCCTGCGAATTGGGGCAAATGAGAGAAATGACACTCCCTAATACAGAGTAATAATCTTTGCCTCCAGGTGATAAATGTATTACAGGATATCTGCTGATTGCTGCCCTTGATCTGGCTAAAATGTCAGATACTCTAACCTAGAGGATTTGACAATTTAGAGGACCTGTATAGAGACATAGGATACCTCAGCCACAACACACTGCTTTTGGTCTGGTAGGCTAGCAGACAAATACTGTCATTCTAGCACAATTTAACAGAATTTAAACCTATTTAAAGGCTCTAGCTAATGAAATACATCTATTGCCAGACTAGGCACATGCTCACCTAACAGAGGAGCATCTCAAAACCAGTAAAAGATTTGATGGCTCACCAAGGTAGCACAGTTGGAGAAGCATGACTATGCACCCATGCTGCGCCATGTCTCCCTGCTCCAGGCACCGAGTTCCACCAGCTGCAGGAGCCCAAATCAGTTCATCTAGAGAATCAGTCACCGGGCAAAGAGGGCTGAGAAAGCTCAGCACAAACCCAAAGCTTGGATGGAAAGTCTTCATCGATAAAGGAGACCATAAGTGGTCTGGTCTCATTGGAGCAGCCACAGATGGAGTGGGTCCAAGAAATAAGCTTCTCTCTCCCCTGTGGAGATGGCCTGTCTAGACGCATTGGCAAAGCCACACTGCTGAGTTTGCAGTGCTGCATCCTTCTTGTATACAGCCTGTCAAATACAGCAAATTCCTGTCCTCCAGCCTGTTAGTATGGGCATTTTTTCAAACTTCCTAGTGTCAGTCATGTCCAGAAATGCCAATTACATTTAATGAGAAATTTTTTTTAAACAGATGATTCCCCCCCCCCGCCTTAGGAAAACATCTTAGGATTTTTTTTAGCAACCCTCTGGCCAAATAATTTGCTGGTTATTTTATTATGTATATTTTTACCAACAATTAAAATAAAAAGAAAATAAGTAACAAAGTATTTTCAAGCCAAGAAACACAGAAATGTGAATATGAATTGCAATGGAAACCTGAAAAAATGTTATCAAAATAATAAAAAAACTACTCAATAAAACCTATAGGAGTTAGATTTTTCACTAGGAAAACAATGATGTTAGAGAGTATTTAGAGAGAGCATGCCTAACCTCAGGGCCACATTCAACACAGTATGTAGGTATAGGTTTAAAACCATCCAGATCAAAGCCTTCCTGAAATAAGTAAATGACCTTCCACCAAATTCAAGATTACAAGGGTGATTAGTGTATTATACAGATTTCTCCATCATCAGAGGTCCTTAAAATGAGCAAGAGGAACACGTGTCAGGGCTGGCATAGGTCAAACAGCATGTGCAAATTCAACCTTGTCCTGGGGCACAGGTGGACTGATGAAACAACTTCATCAGTTCTCTGCCAGACCCACATCCCTGGAGCTCACAGCATGCTCCCAGCTCTCAGTGAAGCTGTATTTGGGGGAAGAGCTTTGGGAGATGGCAACAAAACCAGCAAAAAAGCAAAGCTGGGCACAGAAAATAGGAGCAGGGGGGGATCTGGCATCCAGGTAGATCCCCCTACTCCAGCTTTCTAAACAACTGTGGGCAAGCCAGGCTGCTCCTCTGCTCTTCCTTTTCCTTCCTTGCTTCGCTTCATCCATCTGTGTAGACATCCCACTCTTGGAGGACACGTTGTGCCACTCTCTTTGTTCATAACACATCTAGTAGTCCCAAACTTACAGGAATGCAGACAAAAAGCAAATCACTTCAAAATAAACCAGAAGTGGGATGTATTCACATTACAGTCACGTCATTCACGCTGTTGAGTTTCACAGCACGGAGAATAAATTAAAGCATGTAATTAAAACACTATCAGTGTATGGTATAAAGGTACACAGCAGCTATTTCATTTCAGTTGCATATGCAAATGCTAGCTGGTGTATTTGTGAGTATTGCAGACATCATTTCCTAGCCATCATCAGTACTAAAAGTGAGGCTCCACATCGATGCTAGCTCTGCTCTTAACCCTTTGCAGAAAAACAGTTGGTTTTGATTCATAAATGAAGGCAGATAGACTTACTTCAGCTTAGTTTGGCTCCAAAGCAAAGCTTAACAGCACCCCAAGAGCCGATAGGCACCACCACGTCCTGCGCTGGTGCTTCCCTGGGCCACGCCAGCACGTAGCTTCTGAAGCTCAGGCTCGGTCCCCTCTGGGTCAGCCACAGCCACGTGATGGCAGGTGAGCACTGAGCATCGCCTGCACAAGGCCCCAGATCACCCCACTGCTGCAGTGCAGTGGCTCCCTCAGCCTCATCAACCTACTGAACTATCATCCTGGGGCCTGGATGTCTGGGTTGACTTAGACAGAAGAGGCCATCGGATGGGCTTTCCACTCTGCTCCACAAACAGCATCCCTTGTGGGGACTTCTGAAATCTCCTTGTCCCTAAGAAAGCAAGCTCAGCTGCTTCCTGCTCACAGAAATCTCAAGAGCCCTCAGTTTCACTTAGGAAATCTCTGCCAACTTCTCTGGTCGCAGGAATGAGTGTGCAGGCGACTCCCTGTCAGAGGCGGCTTTAAAGGTCCCTCTTCCTCCTCGTGCAGTTCTCCTTGTATCCCCCAGAAAGGAGTACCAGGGATGGACAACAGGGCTCAGGCTGAATGCCCCCTCCTGCCAACCTCAGGTCCCAGCCACATGCTAGAAGTGCTGGCAGCAATGCTGAGCCAGGACTGCTGAGCAGCCAGACACAAAGCTCCCGGCCATGGGCCCACTGCTAGCCCACATCCCTGCGGGCATGTCCTTCAACTGGCCCCACATCCCAATCTACTCACATCAGCTCTCCAGGTTCCCCCTCAGTCACAGAAATTGAATTCGAATTGAAAGACTGAGATCCCAGCATGGGAATCCAGAGTCCTAATATGCCAACAACTGTACCTGCAGCCTGGAAGGAGCCTCAGTTTTCTGAGATGGATCAACTGCCAGTACCCTTCAACCCCAGGCATGAGGATCACTACAAGGTGTGCTGGATGGACCGAAACATCCTCCGTGCAGGTCCTGGAACATGCAAATTGCTATGCAAAGACTGCTGCCATGCAATCTGTTGTAACAAAGATACGAGCACCCAAAGAGCCCCAGACCAACTCAGAGAGAACTAAAGCAGAATGGGCTGGTCCTGAAATAGGTCCTCTTTTTCTTTTAAGCACAGCTCATTAAAAGTTTGCTGGAAAAACAGAAAAACATTTTTCCACAGAGAAAAGGACATCCAAGAAAAGCCCTTTCGGACATAAATTGGCAAAAGACTCCCAAGCATTTATCTTCGGCATCGAATGTGCTCTGTCAGGAGGGCTGTAACTAACAATACGCTGAAAAACATGCCACAGACTTCCACTGTATTTTATTTGGCGCTAAGGGGCTATTCCTCAGCACAAAGTATTTGCAACTGGCATCAGTTAAACGAGAAATTACAACCTTCAAAAGACCTATTTAGCGTCAGCTGCAGAAAGTACGGAATTTGCCATCGGCTTCGATGACAACAGATTATGCCCCATAAAACGCTGCAAACATGCTCGGCTATAATGCTCGGCGTGAGCTGCCTGTTCAATGGGGGCACTCAGCGCTTCCTGCCCCTTCTCAGGAGGCTGCCTCCTGGTTTAGGACTGCTGGCACCCCTTTCCCCAACCCTCTGGTTCACGTGCCTGCCAAGCTCAGCCACAGGGCTCAGTACACAGCAAGCTGATTTCTGCAAGGGCCTTGCTGAGCTGATGGGCAGCCAGCAGAGCCAGGCTTGCACTGGCTCTAACCAGGCTGCAAAGAACCTCTGAGCCACACAGCACCATCTTGCTCCATTTGGAGCAAGATACTCCAGGATCATTAGTCCCACAGCTCATTAGTGCTAAGGAGGAATAAGAGGAATTCCTTCAGGCTGGATGTTCAGCGGGGACAGACTGAAGTCAAAAGCACAGAGAGGTCAGGAGGGTGTGGAGCCCAATGGGTGGGTTACCTGGCTCTGCTCCTAACATCGTGATTTGGGAACTCCATCACCTCCTTCTGATCCTGCACAGCTCAACCGAGTGCCAGGACAAGAGCCATGCTGCCCCTGTCCTGTGGGATTACTCCCATCTCCCCGAGAGGAGGAAAGAGCTCTGCCAGCAAACTCCCCAGGCCCTCAAACCTTTTTCCAGTCCATCTTGCCGAGCGCTCCAGAAAAGGAAACCTCAGAGTCAGGAAACCTTCCTGGTGTTTGCTCAGGGCAAGCGCCGTGTCCACATGGGAGTGCATGCAGGAGTACTCTGCAGAGAGCATGTATGAGTGAGGAAGGGAAAAGACCGTCACGTTAACCTGGAAAAAGCAATAGAGGTTCTTGGTCCAGAAACAATCTCTGCCTTGGCTCTCAGAGTGGGCTCTGGAGAGGTCAGCCTGAACTGTTTTCCTGCCGCAAACTCAGAACTCACTCAGTGAGGTGTAAAATGCTCCCGACCCTATACTGTGCAAAAACTTTACTGTTTCCTTTCCCAGCCCGAGTCAGAGGCACACAGCTACAGCAGACCTACAAAAACAGGGGTTTATTGGGCAAAGACCCTTCATTTACCTTGCTCTAGCAGGAT
The DNA here is from genome assembly GCF_965140245.1 of Athene noctua. Taxonomy (NCBI): domain Eukaryota; kingdom Metazoa; phylum Chordata; class Aves; order Strigiformes; family Strigidae; genus Athene; species Athene noctua. The sequence continues at coordinate 29,671,806 of NC_134041.1, forward strand.
ATTTAACCATTCATGGGACTTGTGCAGCAACAACAAAAATGGAAGGGGGAAAGGAGACTTTCTGCACATAGCTGCAGCCTGGGGCAGGCAGCCTGCCCTGCGCTAGCACGCTTTGCTCCAGTGCTTGTAAAACCCAGATGCTTGCGTGGCGTCTGCAGCCTTTGAGTTAGCCCCGGCTCCTGCAGCCCAGGAACTGTCACTTGGCTTGAAAGCAAGTGTGTCTGTGAGTCTTTAACTGGGCCGGGGAGAGGCGATGGCTTTGCCTTGGCTGTGTCACCCGGCGTTGTTCACACACAGCAGGAGCAACTAAAATGGGACCAATCTACATGTTCATGGACCCTAAGTTGGACGCTCCAAGAATCACGCGATTGCCTCTGTAGGAAACAGGCATCAAGGCAGGCTCCAGACAGACTGCCTTCTCTCAGTGCACCCTCTGCTTTTTTTTTTTTAACCTCAAAGCTGGCTGAGTCTCACGCTTCTGACTTACACACACTGCCAGAGATGTACTTCTTTTACCCCAGGTTTTCACATGACAAAATCTGGAGCTTAAAAAATAAAAAAATAATTAAGAGCCACAGTCCTTCAAGGAGTCACAGCAACCCTGAGACTGGACTTTGGTCCTGCTGTACTGGCATAGCACATTCATGCGGTAAGCAACAGTCCTCCCATAGAGGCTTCATGCACTCTGTTAGCGAGCCAGGCAAAAGCTGGCATCCTGGTAGTAATGGTCTATGGTTAGCCAGTTGGCCCAATTTTAAAAGCTGAAGTGTGACGGCTAAGCCAATCTGCAGAGCCCTTTGATGCTCAAGCCACTTGCAGTCAGGCATCTAACTACAGGCTGAAATGCCCAACTTGAGGCAACTGCACAGGAAAATCTCAATCATTTCCCGCTCCAGAAGTCAGACGACATTTTTGACAAGGGCAGACCCTGGAGTCCTCCCCTAGCTTTTTGTCAGGGAAAAAAAGGCCTTTTAAAACTTACTCTCCTTACACAGAGACTCACAGGGAGACCAAGCCAACATCGTCAAATGACTGTATCAGAATCATATTTTATTTCCCAACATCTGACGGGAAGAAGCGTATCAAACCACATGTCATCTGCTGCCGCAGGCTCGGGCCTGAGCAAACGCCTGCTGAAATCACAGCGAACGCAGCTGAGACACTGCTTTTATTGTGCAGATAGTTTAAGTGCCCCTTATGAATAGAGACACTTTCCTGAATCAAAAGCAAGAGGAAAAAAACCCCACATCTTCACATAAAAGTAAACCCAAGTAATATTTTGACCAAATCTGTTCCCAGCATTAGAAGGATTTCAGGAGTTGGAGATGAAAAGCTCCTCTTAAGCTGCAGAATTCATCCCCTCATCCATGATGAAGGATGGATGAGTTACTAAAACAAGTATTACATTTCATTCTGGCTGACAGCACTCTGATCTTGCCTTACATGAACAAGGGAGGCAAAAGCGCTCCCCATGATTATTATTTACGCACAGATGACTTCAAGTCCTCCTGCTTGTTGAGCCTGGACTGTGATAAAACATGCAGGTTTCTCCCACAAACTTCTTCTGTTGCTCAAGCATTTGTTTTGCAGTTGCTCTGGAAGTTTTATTGAATCTGTCACCTGGGCACAGAGGTAATAAAATACTAAAACTCCTCACCCCTGGGCACAGGCTGTATCTTTCCCTGGTTATCTGCCAGCCTATGGCCAAAGTCAAGAGTCCCATGCTCGCTGTCTGCCTTGGGAGACCAGCTGCTGCACTCACCCAGAGCCATGTCCAGAGAGACAGGTGCCCACATCCACCCTAACCACACATCTGCCCCATAGCTCCACTGCCAGCTCCGCCAGCACTGGATGAAACAGGCCAGGCTGCCCCGAAACAGAACTGAATTCCTGAAACTGCCCAGGCAGCTCTGGGTTATTCTCTCCCACCTGGCAGTCACCAGTAGCTGAGCATCAGCCTTTCCAGCTTTCAGGTACAGCTCGTGTCCAAAAACTACCCATGCCTTCAGTTTTCACACAGAAGGGGCTTTGACTTCTCTCAAATCATTAGAGAAAATGAGCCTGGAAAATGTCAAGACTTGAAACCCCCGACAATAACCAAAGGGTAATACCTTCTGTGTTTGCTAGAGCAGAGAGTACATTTGCATGGCAGAGGTACTGCTCCCAAGCTATTAGGTCTCCTGCTCTGGGTCTTGCTTTTACACTGTAAAATAAAGAAAGTGGGAAATGTTGTTGGAAAATCCCATCAAAGATCTCTTCCCCTCTCCCAGCTTCCCCTCCTCCTTGCTCCCTGTGCCAAGTTCAAGGCAGGCTGTGTCTTGCTCAGAGCGCGGCTTGCCACGTTGGAGCGAAGCAAGCTGGAGACGGGCCTCAGCCCTTCGCAGCAGCCACAACAGAGAGGACATCTTCTCCCCAGGGACACACTGCATGGGGCTGGCCCAGCCACCGGGAGAGCAAAGCCAACATGCACCGTGTGGCAGGAGAGAGGCAGCAACGGAGGAGAAGCCAAGGGGCAGGGCTCGCACCAGCTTCTCCAGAAGGGAGACTGTGCCCTCAGATGGGCTGCTCTGGGCACCACACCTCTTAGAGGTGATTTCCAAAAGGGCACCCCAGCTTCCCTAGCTGGTTTCAACTGGCTTTCTGGAGAAATTGCTTACAATGAACACACTCTTTGCCTCTGATCTCCCTGGCAGTTTTTGAGTCTTCGGCCAATTTCAACCACAATTTGAACAGGAACTGTGAAGATAACTCAGCTCCTACAATTTTCCTGAAAACCTGGCGGTTCAGCAAAAGGAATGCTGGCAGCAAGAAACAAAGCAGTTGGGCAAACCCAAGCTCTTACAAGACGCTGCTCTGACAAAGTGAAGGGAAATCCCAGCAGAGCTCAGCTCCATGGACATCCCAACCTGGAGGTGCACAGTGGCAGAGGCATCATCGCCAATGGCTGACTCCTTCATGTCACACCTCCTTGCCTTCTTCGCTTGAGGCCAGAGCTGAAAGAGCACAGGGCTCAGACCAAGCAAGCCTAAGCCCCAGGATCCAGTACAGCTGCACCAGTCTTTTTAACTATTAAATATGAGAAAACAGAGAGCGAGGCGATGGGGAGCGCAGCACTGACTGCATCCCTGTGCCCTGCGCAGGGAGGATGAGCAGCCCACACTCCAGCAGGACCCCGGACAAACTACACCATCCACCCATGCTTCCCTTCTGTTTCCCGCTGCCAGAAACCTTTCTGTTGGCTCGGACCAGTAGATGGCACCAGAATAACAGAAAAGCCCCTCTGTTCTGCCCTCAGCATCTCCCAAATCCTCCCGCAGCATCACCCCCGAACACAACTGGGCACAGGGCACTGGCAGCAACCCATGGGTTTCCACTCTACTTTAAAAGCCTGTTTGGAGCTGACCCCTAACAGGCATTCTGAAAGTCTTAAAATTCAGGAGAGAGAGAGGAAAAAAAAAAGAAGTAGTTTCTTTCCATTTCGAGGCTTACCTCCCCCCCCCCATGCTGCTTTTAAATGAAAAACAGAATCAAAATATTTACCCAAAGCATCTGCCTTCTCCATAACTGCTTTAATTTGGAGGAGGTTTTCCCCCTCCAGCTGGAACCAACAGAAATTTCCTGACTGCTGCAGCTGAAGAGAATCTGCATTTCTCAATATAGAAGCAACTCACCTGAGAAATACCTGGCTACATTTTTAGTTAGGAAGGTGCTCTTTAGCTGTTGTTGACTGTCGACATTGTTAAAGAGAAGCCTAGTACTTCTTCCCAAGGAACTTCTGCTATTAGCTAATGACAGCATCTTTGACCCTGGTGGGTTGAGCATCCTCTCAACTCTCTCAAAACAAACAACAGGACAAGTTCAGGTCAGGGTGGGCATTTCCCCCAGGAGGTACCTGCCTCCCTCTTGCACATTGGGCCGGCAAGAATTTTTCTGTTTACAGAGAAGCTTCCCTAAAGCAGGATTAACAGCCAGGGCACAGCCTGCAGCAAAATCTAGCCACATCACAACCAGTTTAGGATGATCCTACTCACACTGGTGCTTTGCGGTACCTCCTTATCTCAGCAGTGGATAGCCACATTCAGAAAAAGGACCTGAAGAGTGATGGTGGTCTCCAGGGGTGCTCTCTGCAGTGCAGACAGGACTCCCCCAGTCCCAGCTCAGCTGGTGTCTGGTGACACCAAACACCCCATGGAGGAGGTTTAATGTGCTCATGACAACACCAGGATTTTTTCAGAAGTTTGAATCCTGCCTAGAGTCAATTTGGGGCAAATTCAGAGACCTTCTGGCTTTTCACGTCCAGACTGAGTTTTGAACATGGCTCAGCCCCGCAGTTTTAAGAAGAGTTTCGTTATTTTGATCTTTTCCCCCCATTCCCGTTATTAATCATACTGAAGGAAAGCGTAGTTCCTCCAAACCAAACTGTTTGCCAAACCTTTTCTCGGCACATTTTTTACTTAATATCCCTTCTAGGAATGAAGTACATTTGGAAACCTCCATGCCTCCATCCTCTTTGGCCAACAGTGTATCCATGAGCACATGTCTGCGAGCACTGAGCCTTGGTGCCAGGAAATGCCAGGGTGGAGAACGGTTCCCATCGCCACAGGCTCAGTGCTGAAGCAGAGGACCAGCCACAAGGGTTTCATGCTATGAACATCCCCGGTGGAGCTGCCTTTCTGCAGCTCTTTGCCTGTTCCTGGTTTAGTGGGCTCCTCCCTGGCTGGTTTGCAAAATAGAGTGCCAACGCAGGAGGTGAAGGTTCTGATCATTATGTCCCTGCAAACCCTTTTGCACCCTTTCCTTGGTTCCAGCCCTGCACAACCATCACCAACCTTGCCAGGGAGCCCACCCATCCCTCAAGGATGCTGAGCACATTTATCCCCCTTCCCACCATTGATTAGATTTGCAGCTCTCCCTGTTTTCCTCATTTTACCCAAAGGCAAAAGAGTAGTGATTATAAGAGACAGCATTCACACAGACTCTCAACCTGGCCAGAAATACCAGAAATCTTATGCAATGGCCTGTTTTCTTCAGAGCTGCAGTAAACTCAGAAGAGGTCCTGAAATATGAGAGCAAGTTGGGCTACTTCCGTGTTTCATGTTCACCCTTTGTAGCTCTGCAGAAGCTTTCCTATCTCTGCTATTCATAACAGCAGGATTTTGAAGAGGGGATTGTCCTATAAATGAGCGTGGCAGCTAGTTCACAAAAGAGCCTGAGTTACAATCATATATGAGGATGTTGCTTTTCTTCTATGTTTCTCACTATGTTTTGGTTCAAACCTGTAAACAGACTTGCACCAAGTGGATCTGTGTTCTCCATCTGGTCCTGTGATCCAATTTCCTGGCAGGAATATCCCTGACATCAAATTGCACAGGAATGCTGTAGCACGTCCATCCATCCCAGGGCCGGAGCCGAGTCCTTCAGTTTGGCGGTTTCTGTGTGAGACCCAGCCATGGCGTTTCACCCAGTTACCCTGCTAGCAAGACCAATAACTCATGGCTGACAAACGCAGCTCTTCTAAAAGGGCTTCCAGACATTCATGGATGGAGAAGACAACACACTCTTTCAGAGTTATTGCTAGTGATTACACAGCATCTCACAGATTTAAAAAAATGCATGTTTTCTACCTCCTCTGAATGCATGTCTGGCTTTTGTTCCCAGCCACTGGCTCTCGTTCTACCTTTCTCTGATGGATTAAAGAGCAGGAGGAAAAAAAAACAAGAAAACCTCTTACCAGAGAGTCACAGAAATGAGGATTCATCATCACAGATGTTTGGAATGACTCTCAGAATTGCATGGCCTGAGAAGGACAGTGATACTTCACACAAGCAGAAGCACTTTCACTTAGAGCGGAGACCAGGGAAGCCAAGCAGAGAGCAAAGCCCTTCAAAGAAGCCTGGAGAGCAACGCCATGCGTGTAGCAGGAGGGGCCAGGGGTACGGGGAGCCTGGCACCACCACCAGGAGAAAACCAGGATTCAGCAGCCAGCTCTGCACAGAGTGCTCTGACATTCTGAGAGCAAGGCATTCTCTTCACTCTCGCTGTAACCTCCTCCACACACACAGACTATCCCTGGCCAGAGGAGCACACAGCATTTGCAAAGGCAGACATGAACCTGCACAGATTGATGAAGGGCAGCTTTCTGGGGTGGTTTTCTTGCTAATCGCATACTAGTTTGTCTTTTCCATCACAGCAGCTACTTCCAGCCCAAAAATGCCAAACCCATAAGGCACGTCTAGGAAATCCATTGCCTGGTTTCCCAGCAGTGGGTCACCCCCAGTGAGCATGTCCCTTCCCCATCCACAAACTTTCTCTCAGTCGACTGGATCCTTCTTGCCCCACAGGCATCCCAACTGAACACAGCACAGCAACCTGCTTGGAAAGAGGCGGGAAAACTGGAGGCAGCAACATTGTGTTGGCCAGGACAGATGAAACACAGGGTTAAGCACACAGTCACTGAAACTTGGGGAAAGGATGTCCAAGAGACCCCTCTTACTCCCTTGCCAAGGTAGGTCCAGCTCTGCACTGTTTATTCCTTCACATGTTTGTCTCCATCAGATCCGTGCTTGGGGTGTCCACAGCATCCTCACAGCACCTCTTCCAGGGTGTCCCTACCCTACTAGATCTGGGAGGATTTCCCTACCACCTCACACCTTCCTTGCTGCAACAGAAGTAGGTGGGCTTGGAGATTAGTTTACACCGTCCTCTTCTTGAGCTTTAGCACCTCTTCATTCCTCCTAAACTAGATGCTGGAGCTCTCCTTACTGCTTTTCTTTTTTGATCCAGTTTGCATCTTCCTTGACAAGCAGCTTGCCCAAACAGAGCCCACCTGGAGCCCTCTCCACAGCTGAGCACAATGACAGGATGCTCCACAAATGAGGCAGAACTACAGGAGATGGTGGGGGTGAAAAACATCTGCCTCTCTCAAAAAAGATGTTTTGCATTGAGCAGGAGAGTTGGTTCAAGGCCAGGCAAGCAGATTTGCAAAGGGCATGGAGCCACAGCACTCCAGCACAGGCTCCTTACACCAAATTCATCTCCCTTTATAGACAGCAGGTTGACACCAGTGGCTCCAATGCCACCCTCCTTTACAGAGAGCAACGTGCAGAAATGCACCAGGCTGTGATGTGGAGGAGATCTGCTCTATAAACTCATCAGAGGAGCGAGAGCAGCCACTTCCCCCAGCAAGCCCAATTTCCCCACTGGGAATCACTGGTGGAGACGAGATGGATCCATCCTATCGGGCGCCTGTGACCAGACCTCGCAGAGCACGTCCCATGGGTGCCCAGCTCTGCCGCAGCTGGAGGGCTTGGCCAGTGGCAGGGCATTCAGAGGGAGGTTAGCACCAAAATAGGTCATTAGTGAGCAACGCGGGGTTCTTCATTCTTCTCCGGGCCCCTCGTTTTCCTAAGGGGAATGCCTCAGAAAACCCAGTGGGGGGAAGGAGGAATTTACAGTTCCCTTCCAAAAACCAGTCTTTGTTTGTTTGATGGTTTGGGGTTTGGGTTTTTTTTGTTTTTTTTTTTTTTTTAAATGATCGAGTAACTTGTGAATACATTTTCTGATGATTCCCACATCCTCCCAGCTGGAGAACGGTTCATGAACAGGCTCCAAACTCTGTAAATGAGCTTGTTAGTCATAAGTCTTCAAACAGGCTTGATAAACAACTTTCAGCCTGCAGGATATTCATCAACCATTCTGTCTGCCTGGTCTCCTGACACTAATTTATTATTTACAATGAGATCCCTCTCCTAAATCACAGGTGACTGTTTCTTTTTACTGATTAGTCGATTTTTTTTAAGAAGAAATAATGAAAAACAAATCACAAACAAGCAACGTGTTGCAAGCACTATTTCCTGAGCAGTTTCCCTAGTTTCCATGAGACGTATCAGCAGTTGTCCAAATGAAACAAACTGTAAGTAAAGATCTTTTTGGCCAAACCTTCAAGACCAGGCTACAGCCAAGAAAAAAAGTGCAACCGTCCCAAACAGCTGCTGGGAATTTCACTGTCTGTTGCCAAACGCTCCAGGGACCATCCAGCTGACCGACACGTGCCGCTCTTTGTATCCTTGGGTTTGTGGAGAGCCCAAGCATCTCAACATGCTCAGGAGGTTGGAGTCTGCATGCAAAAATCTGCCATCGAGAACTGTTTCACTCCATGAATGGGTTCACACAGCAAATGCAACTCACCCCAAGGGCATGGAGTGCACTCAGGTGCACCTGAGCAGAAGGTGGGCTCCCTGCAGGAACAAATTTGCTGGAAGTTGTTCCAGTTCATGGAAGAGGATCTCCTCAATGCTAATCAGTTAATTAACACAGAAGGTGGTCAATTCCAGAGACAGATGAAATAGCAATTTGCTGGGGGCAATGCAGAGGGAGGAGAATCTTCCTGTATTGCTATTAAAGCCAAGCTCTTACATAACACACATCCAGCAGGTTTCAAAGCCCTAAATTAGAGACCAGAATTGTACTCAGTTATATGGGTAGGAAAACTGAGGCATGACAATGTGAACTTGGTCAAGTTATGGCAGCAAGTATACAGAAAAAAAGACCTCAAGACTCTGTGGCCAAGGCACAAAGGCATTTTGGAACAATAAAAGACAGGCTGCATCATCCTACTGAGCCATGTCAACGGATGTTTGGAGGGGAAAAAAGCCCTACTGCTTCAATTTAGATTTTGGGTGCAAGCCTTTTCTGGGTATGCTGCTCCCAGCAAGAGCAAACACCACAGTCTACAAACCCTGCCCTGGAGTACACTCAGGTGTAGTGGTCTGGAGAACACACAGAGCAGGCAAATACCCTCCCCAGCAGGCTGCCTTGCATGCATGCATAAAATCTGTGTTCCACCACGGCTCCCTATCCCTGACCCACAGAGTGGTACAGACTTCTGTCAGCATTCAGAGTGAAGGCAGAAGCATGCAGAGTTTCGCTCTGGAGTGGTCTTGAAAGCTTTTTTTCTCTCTCTCACTGCAAAATCACCAATGTATTTGCTCTGACAGCCTCAAGCACTGAAGACTGGACAGGCTGCGCTACCAGCTCGTGTCTAGAGACAGTCTTCCCAGTGCCAAACGGGAGCAAACACACTCAGGAAAGAGACAGAGACTTGTCACCAGCTTCCTCCAGCTCTGTCAGCATGGGAGTCATCCATCCTAAGCAGGAACTCAGTTCTGGATTCACAAACCTCCACTCTGTACCTTCCATCGAAATGCAACGCTGTGCAGGACACAGAAGGAAAACAGGTATGAAGTGTTACGGGCATTTCAATCCACGAGGTGGGAAGAGCTCTGTAAAGCTTTATGGGAAACCAGCCCAGATTTCATGGGGACAGGAGCTGCCTGCAGAGCCACCGGCAAGGGCAGCCCTTTCTGCAGCACCAGGCCCAGAGCATTAACACTCTGTTTTCACTGTTACGGCTCAGGCACTTTCCCCTATTAAAGTCCAATCCATCCCTGAAGAGCTCCAACTCTGCTGAGCTGACGCAGAGAAGTGATGGATCTGAAAGCTCCAAGCATGACTTTTTTTTTTTTTCTTCAAATGTGGGTCATATTGGTGACGATTCCAAAAAAAGGACGATTTCCAGAAGCGCTGAGCAGGTCTTCATGGCTTCACCAGCACACCAGCTGCAGCTCAGCCCAACTCACCCGCCACTCATTCAACAGCCACAAACACAACAAAACCAAGAGCAAACAGCAGATTACTAAAAAGTCCCCAGGGGTTCAAAACCTGTCCAACCTTGACTGGTCCAGCACCTACAGTGGCTACAGGAGAGGCTACTTGGATGCTGCTTTCTGCAGACACCCACCCTCCTCCATCACCCCCAGGCACTCTGCTTTGTTCCATTCAGAGCTAGATGCTGCTTTCCTTCTCCGAGCCTAACCACTCAGCAGCTGCTGCTGGCAATTTTGTCTTGCCCCAGATGCACAGGGCCACGGCTAACTTTGCTTTTACTTTGGTCAAGGAGGCCGCAGAAATTCATCTGCTGGTGGGCTCAGAGCAGGAAGCAATGTCCCCAGGCTCCTGATAAATTCCAGCTCTCAGTGCAAAAGCAGTTTTGCTGCCTGAGCAGCACATCAAGAACTGGAGAGGGTCGTAGCCAGATACTGAGTGGCTCTTTGGACATCTGCCCTGCCCAGCAGTCTTACTGACTGGCTGGAGTTTCTCCTGTAGGAAAATTTCTCTAGCCAGAAATGGGGGAAAATTTAGGTGGAATATAAACTGGATGCTGCAATAGGATGTAGTGACTTGTTAACAGACCAGCTGGCTCCCCTCACCTCTTTTCTAACCTTCCCTTCCAGGAACACAAGGCACAAGGACGTCCTGGGCTGCCACCCCGAGGCAAATGTTCGCTTCATACGGGCACAACAAACCCAGACTGTCTGAGATGGTGCTTTAAACACTGGCATAACCTTTTCTCAGCCTCTGGAGGTGAAAAAGGAGCCCAGAAAGCTATGTAAGCTGAAATAGATGCTCACTGTCTTGCTCATCAGGCCTCTCCTCCCAGGAGAGGCTTTTGCAGGCTCATCTTTGCAGATGACAGATTTTCCATTACAGGAGGTAGCCCTCAGCTTCGGCCACCTCTGCTCCCTTCCCGACCAGCATCCTCCAGATGTTTTCGTCAAAGAAACTCTTCTCAAACTTATGCCACCATAGTCCCAGCAGACACACAGAGCACCTCTGCTGAGCTCCCATCCCCACCTCACAGCATCTTCCAGGGCTGTATGGTAGAGACCAGCTGAGTCCAGCAGAAAGAGCAGGAAACACAACGGCTGGTTGCGTACATACCATACATATGCATTTATGGATCAAAGCAGGAATGACAACTGTGAGCAGGGACAGCAAATCTAGGAGTAAGAACTGCAGGACTGCCCCCGAGGACCCTTGGACCCCTGGCTATAAGACTGCTGCAGTCACAACGTAGGGTGACAAAGGACAAATCCCCACAGTCCCGTGCTGTAGGGCTGGTGGCACCCATGTCTACACATGTGTGAGCTTCCACTGACACAGTCAGTAACACAGAGTCCTCGCAGAGACTCTCCAGAGGCTAGTAAGAGGCTGAATTTATGCTGCATCTCCTCCTTCAAGGGAAAGCACTGCTAGAATCTTTCTCCACACCCGACCAGACTGCTATAAAACTCCCTGGGATTTCACACTTTGAGCTGTTTGCTCTCCCACCAGAGCAGCCACTGGGTTCAGAAGATACTGTTCACATGCAGTGACCATACAACGGGTTTTTCTTGGGAGAACCAGACTAAAAACCTATGCTCTGTGCTCCACCACCAGAGCACAAGATGAAACCCTTCTGTGTCTTGTGCATAAAGCCGCAAGGACAGTTCAAACAAAGTCAGATCAAAGTCTTGGACAACAGCTCCTCCAGCCAGGCTGTGATGATTCTCCCTTCACATCTCCATAATCCGCCCCGAAATCCAAGCCTCCTTTAGGAAAGGCGAGTAGGGTGGGGAACCAGCAATGCAGTGATTCATCCTCCCCAGAAACAGAGGCACAAGTCTGGAATATTGTGACACTTGGTAAATACTCGCGATGTACTTCATTATGCAACAAAGGGCCAGCAGGAGCACAGCTCCCTCAGGGCTACTTAGTATGTGTTTCAAAAACGATAAATATATCATAAACAACTTGCAACCAGGAATAAACACCTATAATCCCATCAAGTTATTCTGGTGATTTCAAAAACCATGGGATCAAACTCAGTTACAAGCAGGTGGGAAAAAAAAAAAAAAAATATATCCTTGAAAGAATTAGTCCTGTAATTCTGTGTCTGCCTTGTCAATCACTGTCCATGCTCTTGGTCTTTCTTTCCAGGCTTCCTAACATCACATATTTTGATGCATGTTGCACCTCTGCCGAAAGGCAAAAGGATCGTGCCCCTAAATGCAGACAGTAAAACTGTTTCATGCCTGTGCAGAAATATTCCACCGTCTGAAAAAAGAAAGTTTTTTGCGTGACTCAAGGCTGCTGGTCAGATCTTTAAACACTAATACTCATCAACTGGCATACATATAAGCCATCCATTGAATTGCATGCAATGACTCGTGTGAGTAAGAACTGCACAAATTAACCCTGAGATAATATTTTCCCATGCAATCACTGCTTTATACATCATCAAAAAGATGGAAAATAGACTGGCTAGTAGTGGAAACTCAGTGCAGATGACAGAAAGCTGATGTTCATTAAAAGTGTTCTAGCAGTTTAGACCAAACCTTTAAGTTTTATGAGAGATTTCAAAATCTAATTTTCATGGAAATGTTTTCATTACATTAAGGGGAGGGGGAAGTAAAAACCTTCAGCAAAATCTTTTTCAAATTAAAAAGCTGGAAACTTTGTGCAAATGGATTGAAAACACAAATACCATCAGTAAATTATGAGGCCATGAGAACCAGGAAGCAAAACCAATTATGATTTAAAAAAAAGTGAAATTCACAAACAAATAAAAGTCTAGTTTCACCCATCAAAACGAGGGTAGCATGACCAGGACTCACAAAGTGAGTCAGCTCTCTCCTTCAAATTTACATGGCTCTTTTTTCTTTGTTAGTAACAGTATGTTGTCCGTTTTTGTTGCCTTTATTTTCTTTTTAAGACTCCAGGTTTGTGACAGAGTCACATTTCAATCTTCTGTCTGCATCCAGAAGCTCTGGAAATTTATCTATGTGAAAAACACAAAATGTTTTTCCACTTCAAACTGTAGGATTTGGGGTTGTAAGAAAAATATCCAACACTGCGAGATACTTGCTGGAATAACCATGCACCAGCCAGCCTGAGACTGAAATTAAATAGACATGTCCAAGGAACACATATGGAAAGAAGTTAATCAAATTCTAACAACTGCTCTGTTAGTTATCTGTGTTTTTCAGTCTTTACTCAAGTGAATCCTGTTCACTCTTCTCATAAGAAGCCTCTAGGATACGCGCGGTACAACTGGCACGCGTAAAGATTACTCCCGCAAAAAAAAAGCAAGCTGTTGGATTTTTCACGCAGATAACACAAACAAGTGCCCTAAAACCAGTATCAATCTGATCCTCCATTGTTCCACACCAGCTGCTGGAAGAGGAGGATAGGCTCTGGAAAGTCTTCCTTGGCAGCACCTTGTAAGGATGCTCACCGCTGCCCGCGGGGTCAAAGGCACCGGCTGGTTTCCCTCATCCACCCATGTGTAACCTGTGCACACCAGCAGCCAGCTGCCTCCTGTGGACAATCCCTTTGCCCATCAGCTATGCAGGACAAGAGAGGAAGAAAATAGCTCCTAGATCTAACCGATTTACCCTGGAATTTTTACCCCTCTTTCTATTCTTTGTACATACCCAGTCTACAGTCTCAGCATCTTCTGGTAATAAGGGCTGTGTTTTACTAACAAAAGAGCCACTTAGTACTTCAAGATAAAGCAGAGGTTTGCAAAGAAAACGAATCAGTTGTCCCTGGCACTTCCTCTCTGGTTCACTCTCCATGGAACTCAGCAACCTACTGAATCACTTTTCACATTTCAAAGCAGTGGCAGAGCTTTTCCACCTCTTTTTAAGACGGTATATTTTTTTTGTGAAGGGTGGGGAGGCACAACACCGCAGACAACCCAGGATCAGCAGAAAAAAGAGAAACAATTCAGTATTTACACACACCCTTTTACTCCTGCAGCAACCTCACTTGTTCTGATTAAAAATAGGCAATTAAAGCATAAAGAACAGCCACACAGGAGCAGACCAAAGGTCCTTCAGTTCAGGATCCTGTCTCAGACTGCCAGTAACGACAGTCAGAGAGTATAAGGCAGCAATGGAGCAATCTCTGCCCCAGCTCATCCTTCCAATCTCCAAGACTCCCTGAGCTGGACACTGCCTCCATATACCGCTGAAATGAAAAGCCATCCTCAGTCCTCCCTTAATTTTCCTTGTCCTTTCCTGAAATCATTTCTGTTTCTGATCTCCACAAAATCCTGCGGCAACAAGCTCCATCACCAAACAAGGTGCCAGCTGAAAAAAGCCCGCCCTCATGCTCTCAACTCACTGCCTGAGAAAAGGGGGCTGAAGCCAGCACAGATGCTCTGCTTGACCCAGCCTGAGCAAAGAAACTCACGTCCTCCTGGCCGCCCGGGCAGGGTTCCTGCTTCCTTGGGAAGGAGCAGTGGTGCTGAGGGGTCATGACGCCCGCCAAGACAGAAGTAGTTGTGGGACCACAAGCAGCCTGTGCCCCAGCTTCGATCGTGAACCAGCCCTGATAGCTCGACATAACCCACAGCCTGGGATAGAAGCACAGCCCCAAAACTGCCATTGCTTTTATACTGAGAAGAAATTAAAAGACAGTAATAACTCTAATACGCAGAACTCGGGCATATACTGGACCAAGTTTATTCACTCCTCACAAAAGAAATCCAAGTGTAATAATTTTCCTTTTGCTGCTCATGTTTTCTCTGCACCATTTTACGAGCCATCAACACCAAGACTCAAATAAACCAACCAAAAAAAGCAGAGGTCAAAAATGTCATCTTAAAAAAAAAAAAAAAAGCTAATAGCTTACCAGCTCTGGATTTGGAGAATTAACCCTGCTCAGAGCCACAGTCTCTAGGAACCCGTAGGCCACCAACAGTTTCTGCCACCCCCAAATGACACAGGAGCAATAGGAGTCGATCGCCTTTGCTGGTAAGAGCTCTGCTGAGGCTGGAACCCACATTTTCATCCCAGTTTTAGCCGGAGTTAGTGAAAGCCCTGCTACCAAAGCAAGAGTTGGTTGTATCTTAACAGGTGGTTTTGCGATGAAGAGGAACTCAAATTGCAAAATCCTCCCGGCTAAGCGGCAGAGGCAGGGAGGTTTGCTGTTAACTGTATCAGCATTTAGGGCACGGTTTTCAGAGCTAGAAGTTGAACTAAAGTCTATGAGAGTGACAGCTTTGCAGCACCACTGAAAAATCAGCTCCTTGATACGCTGTCAGTTCTCCCTGTAAATATTACAATCACAGCTACTCCCAGGGATGTTGGGATTTTTTTCTTTTTAATAGAGGAAACATTTTCTCTTGAACCCCTTTCAAATGAACTAGTAGTGAAACAGTTCCTTCAATCTCAAATGTCCAAATAAAACCTTTTGTCATTTCTGTGTCAAACTTTTTCCCATAATTTTGGATTATACAAATAGCTCCAATAATTTGGCTTTTCGCTTCAGTTTGGAACAGAAATTAGTGACAGACTAGCTGACTTTCTTACAGGTTGGAAGAACATTTTTAGTATTATCCAGACATTCCACAATTTCTCCAAACAGCTTTTACCTTCTCTCCCTTAGTAACATGGAGAATAACTGAGTCCTGTGTTAGCTTTTCCACTGAACCAGCTCTCATTTTTCACCGAGAAGAGCTCGTACCTCTGTAGCATTGCCTAGTTCCATCACAGTCCTTTTCCTGCTCAAACTGCAAAACACCTCACGAAACACATGCAATAGCTGAGGAAACTGAGGCACGGAGACTCATGGGATCTGCTAAATGCATCCCTGAAAGAGCTAGAAAGCCCAGATGACATCCCTGCCCAATAAACCAGGGAGAATTTATCCCTAGCATGTATTTTTTTTCTTACTTTCTAATTCACCACAACAGCATTAGAACATTTACAGCATTCAGAGAACTTCCAAGAGCAGGGTGGGTACTGGGGAAACAGCCCCTCTTTTCCAAGCTGACCGAGCCACTTTGGAGAGTTCAGCAGCTGGCAAGGGGTAGCATCAGGAGTAAATCGGGTCCACATAAACTGTGATAAACAAAACGGGAGGGGAAATAGAAAGGAAAAAAAAAAAGTTTTCTACGCAACTTGTTGGTTAGTAACTCCGGGACTCTCCGGCCGCAGTGTTGCGGCACAGGGAGCTGAATCGGGGGGAGCAGCAATCACTGCCTTCCCCGCTAAAATACACACCTTTAGCGGCAGAAATTGCATTTTTCCACGTCCTGGCAAGGGTGATTTTTTACCCGATTTCCCAGCGGCGGTGGGTCTGCCAGCCGCGCCCCGCTCCGGGTCGCCGGGAGGGAAGGGAGCCGCGCTCCCCCGGGGGCTGCTTCCCCGCCCGCAGAAAACGTCTTCCTCGGGGATCCCAGGGGGCATAGTGTGAGGAGCGGCTGCTTTTTTGGAAGGCTCTCCCCTTCCCCAGCCCGGTTTCCTTCGGGATACCGGGAAAGCCACGTCGGATCCGCGGGGAAGTGGGTCGGAGGCGGCTCCCGGCGAAATAAAAAAACCACAAAAACCCGAAAAGCAAACAAAAATTGCAAATGCAATTTTCGTTCGCTTTGCGCTGGTTTTTTTGTCCTGCTCCTGCAGCCGCAGGGCAGCCCCCCGGGCCGGGATGGAGGGGCTCCCTGGGAAGCGAGCCCGTGTCCACAGCCGCGGCCCCTGCCCACCCCACGGGAGACACGGCGGGGCTGCCGCAGCCAGCCCGCACCCACAACGAAAACCGCGGCCGGTCCCTGCGGCCGGGGCTATAGAGATAGATTTAAATTTTTTTTAAACCAAAAAGCAGAAAGAGGGTAAGGGTGGGTTTGCTGGCCCTGCACACCCACCCCACCCCGCTCCGCCGCGGCTCGCCCTGACAGCGCTGCCCTTGGAAAATAACAAGCGGCGCTTGGAAAATGCGGCGCAAGCCGGCATCTATCCCCGCTG
Source organism: Athene noctua (assembly GCF_965140245.1). Taxonomy (NCBI): domain Eukaryota; kingdom Metazoa; phylum Chordata; class Aves; order Strigiformes; family Strigidae; genus Athene; species Athene noctua. Next base: position 29,688,434 of record NC_134041.1, read on the forward strand.
CCCGCCAGCCGCTGGGCTCTTGTTTTAGGGCTACTTGCACTCCCAGGCGAGGGCCCTTTCGGACGGGCTGCTCAGAGGAGGCTCAGGCCGGGCCCGGGAGCAGCGGGGCTCGGGTAGGAGGGGACCGGCAGCTGCGCTCTGCAGCCGCGCACACACCCTCGGGCTGTTTGAGAGCCGCGAAACTCCGGGTGGGTCGTCGGACAATCGTCCGGTCCCCGTCCAGAGTCCCGAGCGGTTTCCCGGTGTCCCGCAAACCCGACGGCCGGGCGGAGGGACGGACGGCCGGGCGGGCGTCTCAGCTGCCTGCCGCGCCTCGTCCCGTCCCGTCCAGCCAAGCCTCGTGCTCAGCCCCCCCCGGCAGGCGATGGAAAAGGGGGTTCAGCCCTCCGGGCCGGCTCCCAGGGCTGCTCTCCCCTGAGTCCCCCGAAGGCAGACGGGGCACGGCGAGCGCGGCACGGCGGCGAAGGACAGCTCGCCGTTCCCCCCTTTCCCGGGACGCGGCTGGCAGAAAACAAGCGTTTTCGCACGGCGCCGGCCCCGCCGAGGGCCGGGGGGACGCGGGTCCCCGCACGGGGCACGGCGGGGAAGGCCGGCTGGGCGAGCGGGGCGAGCCGGCCCAGGACCCGGCCAGCGGCTCCTCCGGCCGCTGCCCCGCGGGAGCTCCCTCGGGGCCGGCACCGGCCGCTCCGCTCCGGGAGCGCGGGACACGTGGAGCGGCCGCACCGGCCCCTTGCCCCGGGGAGGGATGGAAGGGGGGTCGGAATGGGGGGGGGAGCGGGGGGGGGGTGGGGAGGTGTCCCCGCACTTACTGTCCTGCTGCGGGGTATCGCTGCCGCTGGTCAGCCCGGGGGACTCCAACAAGCTCCGGCCGGGCTCTCCGCCGCCCTCGTCCGCCTGGGCGGCCACCATGTCGCCCGCCTCCTCCAGGTCCAGCAGGTGACTCACGGAGAAGTTCTTCTTGGCTTGTAAATTGTCCAGGCCGGCGGGGCCGTCGAGGCGGGCGGGCAGCAAGGCCTGCCTCTCCATGGCGTGGGCATAGCTGGACGCCATGGTGCCGAGCGGGGCTTTTCTGCCCTCGCCCCCCCCGGGCGCCCACCGCCCCCGCTCCCCCCCAGCCGCCGGCCCTTCGAGGGGGGATGCGCAAGGCCCGAAGAGGCGGGAGGGGGGGAGGGGGAAGGGGGGGGGGGGAACGGGACGGGACCCGACGGCGATGGGAGGACAAGCCCGAAGGGGAGCGGGCAGGGCCGGGCTTAAAACATGCCAGAGGGGACAGGCGGCGCGGCCGGTTCGGGACAGCGGAGCGGGGAGCTGCCGCCGGCCGGGAGGCGCAGAGTGGCTGTGGGGCCGCTGGGGCGGGTGCGCCCCGTCCCTCCGCCTCCGCTGCCGGCGGCTCCCCCCCTTCTTCCCTCCGCCCCTGCGCTGCCCTCCCCTCCCCTCCGCCCCGCACATCAAACGGCGGGGGCGGCTCCGCGCCGCGCCGGGCACCCGGGGGAGGGCGGCCCGCGGGGCCCCGCCGGGACGTGGCAACGGCGCGGGCCCCCCCTGTCCTCCCCACCCGGGACGGGGGTACACAGCGCGGGCCCCGCCGGGCTCATTAGCTCCTCGTGGGGGGGTGGCTGGGGGAGCCCCCGGTTAGGGGGTGAGAGGGCTGTAAGGAAAGGGCCCCCCCCCGGGTCACCCGGAGGGGAAGGTGAGCACAGCTCTGGGGAGGGTTCCCAGGCCAGAAGGAGAGAAACAGTGAGAATGAAAAATGCAGATGAAAAGGTGAGAAAGAGAAACGGAAGAGAAAGTGTGAACAGGAGAAAGGAGAGGGGAAAACACTGAAAGGGGAAGAAAAAGTACAACAGAGAACTAAGAAAGAGAAGACAGACCAAAAGGAGAGCAGAGCAAAAGAGCAAGGGGGGGAAAAAGGCCAAAAAGAGAAAAAGCAAAAAGACAGGAGAAAGAGGATGCACTCAGAGCTTCTCAGGCCAGCAAGCAAAAGATGTCCAAGAAGCCTGGCCTAGACCAGCTGGCCCCCGTGACCAAACACAGGTGGAGGTGCAGGGAGGTACCCCCAGACCCTTGCTTGCTGCAGAGAGGCCCCAAGGGCAGGAGGGCTGGTGGCCAGGGGCAGGGTCCTGTGGGCCAGGAAAGGCCGCTGCGTCACAGTGGCTGAAGCCTGGGCTCTGAGCTGCCACAGCCAGCCCAGAATTTCCATCCCCCATGATCTGGGGAAAGAACATTTGATGCCATCAAAGGGCTCCAGATTGAAAACAGATGTGCTTCCCCGAGCCTCTCCATGCATTTAATTAAGGCACAGGCATGGAGGAGACATTTTCATCATTAGTTTGCTTTCAGCCCCCCCCAGTCCCAGTTTACCCTTTGCAGTCTCAGAGACCCAAATGGGCATGGCAGGGCTGTGGGGCTCTGCTGTCCCCAGCTTGGGGGCAAGCAAAGCTGGTGGGCACAGGCTGGAAAGGCCAGAAAAAGCACCAGGGCAAGGTTGTGTGTGTGCGCAGAAATGTGCATGTGTGTGAAACACAGTGTGTGCACCTATGTACACAGCAGTGTGTGCCTTATTTACTACTGGTGTGGCACTTTTTCTGCATGTGAAGGAGAGTTTTTGTGTGATGTCCTGCAGTACATGCCCCTGTGTTGGATGGGGAAGGAGGTATGTCTTCACATGGGTGTGCAAGGCTGTATTGCCTTGGCTGTTGTCTGCTGGCATCTTGTACCCTGGCTCTCAGGGTCTCCAGGTTTAGGCACAGCAGGGTGGGTGGGTGTACACACTTTCACACTATGAAGAATGGTTATCTGTACATACCCTTGTGGGCTGCCCAGCACACGAAATACCCTTTTCTCTGCCTTTCCTAGATATTTGGCTGCCTCCTTTCTTGGTGAGCTGGGTTTTACCCTCTTTCTCCCTGTTCTCCTTCAAATGAATGTTGCAACTGATGGCTTTTCTGAGTGGGTGATGCAGAGCCTCAGCCATAAACATCCCTTTCCACTGGCGGTAGGGTCTGCTTTTAGCCCCAGGCGACCTCTACCATGGGGGTGACAGCAGAAGCCATGGAAACCAGAACAAGAGCTCTCTGTGCCACCTTCACTGATATCCTCACTGACATCTGTGGTAAGAAGTATTTCTCCTTAGATCTCCCCAGATCTAAGGACATCCTTTAGACAACCCTCCCTTACAGCCTTGGGGTTTGGGAATGCAGGTCAATACCAGCAGATGCCCTAGTAGATGACTAGATGACTAGTAAGATGGTGGGTGAAAGCATGTTGGTACTGTGGGTGACCACAATGTGCATCTGCTAAAGGGAGAGTCTCACCTGCAAGGCAATAAAGGTGCCCAGCTCCAAGACCAGCTACTGTGGCTTTACCCTGAGGTGAGCCACAGGTGCTCCCCACACCTACAGCACACACATGCTGAATAGTAACATGGGATGTCAGATTCATTTTCTGGAAGTGGCCTAAACACCTCTTCTCCCAGATGCCTCCTGCAACACAACTGGATTTCTGGGACTGGGTGGGAGAACTATGCTGAGAGACAGGATGAACCTGGGGTAAATTATTCTAGCTCTGTCTCAAAAGTATGTTACAAACAGTGGGAGGCCTCCAAGACTGCACAATACAACTACAGGGCTGCAGCTCTTCCTTCAGTTTCCTATGACCAGGCAGGCCCTAGGCCAAGGCACACCTGCAGTGGAGAAATGAGTGTGGTAGGAACCTCCTGGGCTCTGACAGGGATGGTGCCTGTGCTGCCACCTCTGCTAATGAACTGCCTCTCCCTACACCATCTGTAGTGCCTTTAGGACCAAGTTAGTCTTTCAAAGCAATGCTGCCCTCTTCTGCATGTGCCAGAGGGCAGAATTAGTGCAGCATCCATGATGCTCTGCTCCATGGAGAGCATGGTTTGCCTATGGGAAGCCTAAGGAAGGCAGAGGTAGAGATAGTGCCAGAGGAAAAAAAAAAAAAAAAAAATCACTTTCTCCTGGTGGGGTGGAATGTGCTCTTTGTAGCAGGGTGTCCTATTGTATGGCAGATCAGCCCAGGCTTGAGGGAATGGGTGGGATGGGTGAAGGGACCTTGTCATGTGAAGGAAATAAGTCACATGAGAAGAAAGGGATGGAGCAAAGTGGCACACAAAGATCATGAGCAAGAGACAAACAGGAAAGAAAGAATCAGACAGATGAGGAGAGGGAGGGGATGAAGGACATGCTCTCTGAGCTCCTGAGTGAGCAAGCCAAGGGGTCTTGGGGCCCTACATAGCTGCAAATTTCAGCCTGCCACTGAAACAGAAGTAGGACCATCTTTAACAGAACAAGCAAGAAACATCCCTTCATTAGATGTTTCCTCTAACTTGATTCAAAGTTTTAGAAAACTTCAGGTTAGAGTACAGACATATGATCACCTTACCTGAATGCTCAAGGGTATTGCCTTTTAGTGTTCATCTTCTCCTCCAGCCACCAGCAGTGAAGGCAGAAGAGGATGGGGCATTTGCCACCCATCTTAGATGCATCAGTTTTCTTCCTGTGCGACTGTCTAGCAGCCAGCCACACACTCTTAACTCTAGGGCCTCCAGGACTTTCTTCAGAGTAAATGGCCATAGGACAGGAATGAGCCACACCATGGCCTGCTGTAATCCAGAGATCTCAACACACTTCCCCCTGTTTCAGATGGGAAAACTGATGCAAAAGCAAGTTGTCCTCAGCATCAAACCCAAGGCAGAGGTGATAAAGTACCCCAGCTCTCATGACCCTGAGACTCCCATGCCACAGATGGCCTATGACAGCAAATGCACATCCCATTTCAACTGACCATTAAGCAGTCAGTCATCTATTCAGCACCTTACCCTTGGCCTGATATCAAGCTGAAGAGGTAGCTCTCATTTCCTACCATCCTCCCATCCCACCTTTTCTCTCCAGCATGCCTCTGCCTAGCAGCTGCTTACAGTCCCATTCCTCCACCCTCCCAGGCTGTCCAGCAAGTAACTGCTGCCTGCTCACACTCCCAGAGAGGCAGGGACCTCTGAGCCTCTGCTGCCAGGGGAGGAGAAAGCCCAAAGGTTCTGAAGCACCCACAGCTGAAAGGCCAAGCCTCACACTGCAGACAACAGCCAAACGCCATTTTGGCCCTTCCTGCTCCCAAAAGTGGTTATCATTTTGAAGAACATCAGTGAGACTCACCAGCTAGAGCCCTGCCTCAAAACTATGCTGTGACTATATCTGATGCTCAGAGAAGGTGAGGCAGAAGCCACAAAGTCTCCCATTCTCCCCCCCTAGTTGCATATCAAGAAGGGGAAAACCGAAGATCTGCACCTCTACAGATGACCAGCATATTTGCTTCTGCTTTCTTTTCTCATAGAAAATTACAAACTCAGTCTGTAGAGTCAGTGAGAAAGTCTCTAACTCAAGTATTCACTCCAATTCCTGAAATTTCCCACGAAATCCAGTGCTAGCAGCTCCTGTGCTTCCCAGCTCCGATATATGGACTATCCAAGTATGCTACAAGCCCTCAGAAACATTCCTCTCACCTTTGCATCTGTCTCAGCAGGGGCTTCCTAGCACCGCAGTCTTGGTGACAGCTTTCAGGTAGAACAAACAGGAGCTTACAACCTTCCCAAGGGTCTTGCAGCTAAAAAGGAATACTCAGAGCAGATGAATAGCTGGGAGCATTAACATCCCCAGGGTAGCTCATACTCCTTGTAGTTGTTGGCATTAGTGGGCATAGGAAGGCACCATGCACTGAGTAAGCCATGTCTTCACCTGCTCTGTTCCCACATTCACCTCTTCTGCACTGACCACCATATCACATGCTTCTCCCAGCATAGACTACACTCTTGTTTCAGGTGCCCTAAATCTCTTCTATCTGAGGGTTTTGTTTTTGTTTTTGTTTTTGTTTTTTTTTAAAAAAAAACAAACAAACAAACAAAAAAACCAAAAAAACCCCAACAGGGTGAAGACCCCATGGAGGCTGTTACACACAGGTGTGGATTCTCAGCTGTCTACTAATATGCTTCTCAGGTGAAGCATTTTGCTCAGTGAGGGAAAGTAGTTCCCTCTCTTCCCCACCTTATTTTCATGAAACTTGTCAGTATGTAATGTCTTAGAGCCCTTTTTCAATCTGCCAAATTTGCTTTATCCTAGTAGTTTAAAAATAATATTGCAGGAGGGCAGCAGGGAGAAGGAGGAGCTAACAGCCAGTACCACTGAATAAGCTTGTGCCTTCAGGAAACCTGACCAAAATGTGCACACAATTTATTACTGCTCTGTGCTTCTTGACCTTAACCATGCAAGGTGCCCAGCTATTCTAAGACATTCTGGGTGCCCTCCAGCACTGCTCTCCTGAGGACCTAGATGGGGTGTGAGCAGTTTAGATAGGTGATACAGAGGACAGGAGGGTGCAAAGGATGCTTACTCCTCTCCTAGACCCATAGCAGCAGCTACTTTAGAGAGAGAGTGCTTTGAGATAGACCTCCACCCCTTTGCATCCCAAAACATCCGCCACAGCTCCTTAGAGCAAACTGACGAGAGGCATCAAATCAAAGCATCTCTCTGCTGCTGGCCAATTCTCAGGCTGCATCCATCCTGTCCTGTCCCTTGCCCAGCCCAGCGATATCCCCGGTGCTGGAGAACCAAACTAGAATTCTTTTGTCCTGGAAAGTTTTACTGCCATCACCCTGTCATGCTGATTCACTGAAATGTCTGGTCTCAAGCCTCTTTGTAATTGCTCTGCCCAGGGCTGGATGAGAACTACATTGAGCTGGAGACAGACAGCACCTGTAGGAACATGTGGGTGCATATAGGTGTGTGGGAGTATTTGGGTATGTATGCATACATTCAGGTCTGGAGCCAGACCTCTCCTGCATAAACTCCTGCTATACACTTGGGCCAAACCTCCCTCTTTTCTTCCTTTTTTCTCCACATAAGGGTGTGTTATTAGATCTGTGAGGATCAGGTAGTCTACACTCATTTCAAGCTGTAAACTCAACATCAGGGTTTCTTTTAATCCCAAACATCTTGATATCATCTGGAAATGCCATGAGCAGTTTATAATTAGGGTTTAGCATGCAGATTAATACCAGCAGCTCCAGGGTGAACAGACCATCAGAGTCTAATCAAAGCTTAAATGGGGCAGCAATTTAAAACTGAGATTTATTATTCCTCTGCATAATATTTTGAACCAGGGGCTGAGTTCACATCACACACAATCATTCCTGGAAGTGCTATCACAACAAGTCAGAGTGAGGTGGCTTGTTACTGGTTCATGGGGGTGATAAATACTAGGCTTTGGGAACTTATTTAGGAATATCACAGCATTGACACGGTACAAGATTTAGAACCTGAGACAACAAGAGCACTTTCACACATGCACAACGCATGGGGCTCCAGCCCCATGTGGATGGTGTGGCAAAGCCATGCACTTACATGTTTTTGCTGGGTTACAGTTGTAATAAGGGAGGTGGCCCCAGCACACCAGTAAGGGGTTCTCTGTCTGCTATCTCCTCTGGCCACAGGGGGGACAAGGAGGTGAGGAAGGATGAGAAAGTATGTGGTACCCAAGGGGGGAATAAAGCCACCCCACAGCAACAGAAACATCATGGCAACTGGCACTACGTAGCAGGTTCGGTGTCATGATCAGCTATGGGTTGGGGAGGGAGTTCTGAGCCAAAGGCAGACAGGGAAATCTCCTCCTGAGTGACATTTCTGTGAAGACCCATCTGGATGGCCCCTGGGAGTATGCCCAAGTCTCAGAGGTTTGATTTTCAAGGTAGGGGCAGCTGGGCTGTCTGTGCAGCACCTGGGATGGAGTTTTCACTAGCAGGGCTCCTACCTTTTCAAATCTGCCCTACTCAGATCTCCCCCACCCAGTTAGGGCTGGAGCCCTTCCCTTGCCTTGTCATTTATAAAACACGAGTGGAGGAAGGGGCTGGGAAAGTGGAAATTTGTTTATCAGTTTGTCTGTACAAGTCCCAATTTTTAGTTTTCAAGACAGACTGAACTTCAACAGTTGCCACCTAGCTTTCAACAGAGATGACAAGCACATTCACCAGCTGGCAATGGTAAGAACTTGTTTCCTATTTTCTTTTTCTACAAGCTTTCCACCAAGTGGAAGAGGGGCTAGGAGGAAGGGAATGTCCTCATGTCCAGCCTGGATGGTCTGTGGACCTGAACTAGAGTTCAGCGCTTCACTTCCCTGGTTTTGTTTTTGCTAGGGATACCCATGTGGCTATCAGCTCTGCCTATGGCCATGGAGGCCACCTCTGCAGGAGATGTGTGTCAGCACTGCTCTGAAATGATCCCAAGGATCAGCACCATGTCTGAGGTGGAGAGAGCAAGTGGTGCACATCATGGCCTTTCAAGACAACATAAGATGGGCGTTCATGGATTCCACCAGTAAAATGCAGCAGTACTGCACAAACATCTCCCCACCATGGCTTTGCTCCATCAGCCAGAAGCCACATGAGCACAGGGTGACAGGACACAGTCCTGCAGGTGGATGGCATTTGTCTTCATCATGCTAAGTCTTCTCCATTCCCTTCAAGGATTTCACTGGGGGTTACCTGCCTCAGGAGCCAGGACTCTGCCTAGTAAGAAACAAGGCTGTGGCCCTTCCAGGTTGCCTGCTCCCCTACCATGGCTACCTGGGGGCACTGAGATGGCCACCAAGAACCCCCCCGAGCCAGCTAAACAGAGCTAGCCAAGCTAAATTAGGGCTAAGCTGCATGTTCCCAAGGGCTCAGATTTGAGCTGGCTCCAGACCTGGCTGTGTAAGGAGCCGTGGGTTTGGATAAGCCAGCCGTTTAACCAGGGTTTTATTACCAGGCAGGGTAACAAAAGCACTCAGAGGTCACCGGAGAACTTTAATCAGGACCGAGGGTCACTGGATAGCAGACTAGGTGGGAGGAGGGCAGGGCCCAGGGCACACAAATAAATAAATAGATGTATTGAAACCACCTCCATTTCTCCAAATGATCTCCTCTCTCTTACTCCTTCTCCATGCACATTATAAAGATCTCTGCTCTTTACAATCAGACGCTCAAATGGCCCTAATTTCTCCAGCAGAAACTCCAAGATCTCCTGCAAGTTTAGCTGAGAAGCTTATCCACAAGGTTTGGTTGGGTTTTTTTTTATAAATCCCTCACTGCTGGAGATGAAAGTTCAGTCTGCTGGACTGCTCTTGGGCTGGATATCAGATATCCCTAGCCCTGGAGAGAGAAAGAGTCCCACCAGCTTCTCTCCCCTGCAGGAAAGAAAAAAAAAAAACCCCAACCCTCCCATAATCAGAGTCTAGGCAGACAAATTGGCACCACTGTTTTCGTCTTTTCTCCCTCCACCCCCCGTTTCTGGAAGAGGACTAACCCTTCGGAGCACAGTCACAACTCACAAATATTTGTGGGTATTATATTGCAAGAGGGAAAAAAAATCTAAAGGAAGGTAACTGTTAAAAGCTTAGTCCCTCTCCCATGGAAAGCAGCTTTATGCACGTCCATAAATCTCCTTTGTAAGTGGTCATTAAAGTTGCGTCTTGTTTAATTTTTTTTTTAATCTTGTTTAAACACTTTTTCTCATCTTGCAAATGAATGATGTCATTGGCAGGCCCAGTAATGAACTGAAAAAGAATCAACTTTTTAATGTTTTGGGGGCTCTCTCAAAAAGCAAACATTTCAATACCAGTCTGCTAATCCAGCCAAACACTTAAGCATGTGCTTAATAACCAACTTGCATTTAAGTGCCTTGCTCCCACAGGGACATCTGTCCACACTCATCTTCATGCACGAAGGATGTGCTTAAAGTGAGGAACTCGTTTAAACTGTTGCAGGATGAGAGTCCCTGGGCCTGGCTGCTGAGCTGTTGGGCTACTCATTGCACAGGGAACACAACATGATGGAGACCCCACAGCAGCTGCACATGGCTGCCCTCACCCACTTGCTGATGGCCACCGGTCGTCCCTCTCCTTCTGCAACCTTGAGACTGATGTCCTCAGGGTTTCCCACATTGCTGCTTTCTTTCTAAGAGTCAAGCCCATCTCTTCTTTTTGCCCACTGTTCAAAGGACAAGGCTTTCTCCAGATGACACAAAGCACAATCTTCACTAACTTGCCTGGCCCTTGACACCCAAAACACCGTTTGGTTGAAAGGCTCCTTGCCAGATACTCGTGTTGTTTTTTGGGTGTGTGGCTGGGGTTTTTAGGTTTTTTTTTGGTTTTTTTTTTTTTGGAAACTGTTTAAATGAAGTGGAAGCAAAACCAAATAGCAGTCTGCCCAAATGGGGAAAAATAAATATAAAACTTGAAAATGAATAATTGGCATGGTTTTAATTAAAAAGTGGTTAACTGTTTCGGGGTGAAGAGCATGGGTTTGGGTTGACATCGCCTGAACCCTGGAAAGAGCATGTTCACCATACTGTGGGTTAAGAAAATGGGAAATAAATACATCCCAGCCACTTGGAAAACTAAACCATCTTTAGGGCTCAGCTGTAAACTTTCTTCAGCAATTTATTAGAGTTCCAGAAAACACTTGTTGAGTAGCCTTGGCCTGTAATAAATATCAGTCCTTGTTTGTTTGGTTTTTTAATGGGAACAAAACCACATCTTTTTCTTTGTAAAGTGGATAATATAATTACATGGCAAGAAACACATTCATTGTCCAGAATACCCAGAGAAGATTGCCACGAAACTTGCAGTTCCGTGGAAAGAGGAGGGGAACAGAGCCAGCTGATACCCAGAATCAGTTTCAGGGAAGATTTCCTTGTTGGCATGACAACTTACACAGGAGATGACAGTAGCAGTGGGATTGTCATTACAAACAGGAGGCAGAGATGGATGCCTCTGTGTAAGACAGTTCTTACCCCAAAGGACATGGAGCATTGGTGGGGCAAGGCAGAGGTGAGCAAAAGGGAATGAGGGACAGTGAAGGGATGGGACTTGTCTGGGACACACTGCAGGTCTGAGGTGGCAAGGGGAGCTGAGCTGCAGTCCTCCATTCTCAGCGTGTTGTGTGTGCTCATGGAGTTGTCATGATTTCTTCCAGAAAATGCAAACCCCAGGTTTCTGCCTCTGGTGCCAGCAAGGTGTCTGTCGTGTCCGTGTGTCAGCCCCGCTCCAGGAGCCCCGCTCAGCTGCTTGCTGACACGTTCTGCGTGCCTGGTAGAGGCCTCTTACAGACCAGTTCCAGTAAAATGGGTGTTGTTTGAAGGCAGAAAACCACCTCTGTCCTGTGTCTCACATCTGATGTCATGCTCTCTCTCAAACACAGTCCAGGCCAAAAATATCCATGTTTTCTTCTAGAGGCTGAAATGCTTCAACATTTCTTGCTCTGCAGGCCGTCACCCCTTCTGTGGGGACTTGTCCTGGCCTCAGTGGGAGGAGGCAGGTAGTAGTCATGATCACAAGTACATCTGGAGGTGATTCCCTATGAACACAGGGGTTCTTGTGAGCTTCCATCCCCTTCTGTGCCCCCATTTTTGGAAGCCTGGCTTGCAGAAAGAGAAACAGCAATCGATCCTTTAGAATCAGTTCCTGGTGGGTTTGGTTCACCCACCCTCTGCAGGCAGCCTGGCTTTGGGTTTAATGATAGAAAAGTCTCTGAGCTGAAATAGCTGAAGAGGGGTACTATCCAGATAAGCAATTACGCAGTGCACTTTCCCAGGGACAGCCCAGCAATTATGGTCAGCAATAAAGAAATCTGACGGTTGTCAAAACACAGACCCTCCTTCCTCTAAGCTCTTCTTGAGGGGCACAATTAGCATGCTGATATGATTAAAGCCACATTTGGCTCTGTGATAGGACAGCCAGATGCACCCAGATAACTCCTCCAAAGCCAGCCACTTGAAACTGAGGCGTTGGTTACCTGATTTGTAGCCAATCAAGTAGAAATCAACCATTCCTGTCCACATAGCTACATCATGCCGTTAAACAGCCAAACCCTCTTCTCTTACATGTTTTTGAGGGAGATGAAATCCATATGGCCCAGAGAGCAAGCGCAGTCTAGGGATGGAAGGAAGGACAGAAACAGCATTTCTTCAGGACAGAAGACAATGGGAACGTTTCCACTGATTCCAATAGGTTCTGAATCAGCGGCTGCAACCAATTTTCGTCCTAAATGGACTTCCATATGTCTAAAAAAGTCTTGCAAGCACTGGAATTTGTTACAGAACAAACCTGTACTTTATTACTCTGCTCCCCGACTCCGAGTGTTTCTTCATTTAAATTCCTCGGTCAGCCATTTCTGGGCTTCGGGGTTCGCTTTCGAGAAACGCATTCACTTCTAAAGCAAAAATTTTCCACGAAACAGAGAAAAGTCTCCCCCTTCTGCCCCCAGACTTCACTTTGTTCTGCTGGGAACTTGTGCCTTTAACTTCATCTGAAAAATAAGTAGCTTTATGTGCAGAGGAAAGCACAGGGAGGAAAGAAATCAAGTTCACCAGACCTGAAACCTTCTCTACTTTACAGATAGCCTCTGAAACACAGCTATTTGGGAAAAGCCTAGAAAAGTTGATTTTTACCAGAAATTTTCCATTTTCCACTTCTGTAAAAACAGAAGAGATTTTATTTTGCCCTTTTTGTGATGGGCACCTTCAAATTAAAGATTTTTCTATTTCCTTTCTTCATTAAATCAAAGCAAAAATTGGCAGAAGTGGACTTTGTAATTTTCATCAAAAACTGTTTTGTAAGGAAAGAGAGACACTTTCCTGCCCATGATATCCATGCTATGTACTACATTTAAAGGGATTTAGGAACCTGTGTACCATTTTCAAAGCAGTTTAGGCACTACAAGGGACATTTGCATGACCAGCTTCATACCCCTATTTCAGTATTATCAGAAAAGGTTAAGCAGTTAAATACCTTTTATCTTGTCCTGAGGTGTCAGTGAAAGCCAGGCTTTATACGTCTTGAAAATATGGCTTAAGTTTGATTAAGTTCCTAAAACCTAATAGAATTTTTAGAACTTACTCCTAGTTCTGTACTGAAAGGCCATAAACATTATAGTTTTCAAATTCATCTATCTGAACAAAAATATTTTCTATTTCCTTGCAAGAACAAAAACACAGGAAGAAAGTTTTAAAGCAACTCCCCCAAGGAACATCCCTAAGGCCCCATTTAATTCCCAATTTTTAGACATTTCTAAGCTTCCAGAGTATTTTTTAGTTGATGTTAACTTTAGTTTAAGGGTGTTGTTTCAAAATGAAATCTCAAAACATTTCATTAGAAAACAAAGCCAAAACACTTGGATTTCTTTTTCTTCCCTTGCCAGACCAGTTCGTCAAGCTGATGTGAATTCACAAACATTTTCAGCCAACCTAAAGCACAATTCTGGCAAATAAATAATTTGCCTAAAAAAAGAAGTAATTGTCCTGTTCTAAGAAAAAGAACCAAATCCATCCGTGATTCTAAGTTCTCAGACTGAACAATGATGGAGTATTTGCCCTGATGATAGAAAAAAGAGAAATAAATTTTGCTTATTACTTTACATATATATTTATACATATCTGAAATTTATATACACGCACATACACACACAGCTCTTTCCGTCCAACATGAACGTTTTCAACACAGAAAAAGTAAAGAGAAGAGATTTAGTGCTGATTAGAACAAAAGTCGCACTGTACCTTACAGATTTCAGCATGTCTCATTAAAACCAGGCTTGAAATATACATATCCTTTAATAAATAAAGCTTAAGGTACATAAACACTGCAGCGGATATAAATTATTTTAACCAAAGTATGTAGGGAAAAAAAAAAATACTGGAACACCATGATCCATGGTATTTTACAGTAAATTGGACTTCATCAGCGGTTTTGCATTTTTATTTGATTTTGGAGTTCCTCCACTAAAGCTGTAAGTTTTGTAGAGTTTATTTCACACCTTGTAATTTAAAACGTTACACTCCATCGAAATTCCTCTCAAAAAAAGGACCTGAGTAATTAATGTCTTTGGGCTCAGCGTTCATTATATCCCACTAGTGTGAAAATTCATAAAAATAAGACATGGGATTAGGAGCTTAACAGCCTCACACATTTGCAGAGCTGCTGCATTGGCAAATATTTCTCTGCCCTTTCGGAGCGAGTGCTCCCCTGGCTGCTCTCATTTGTTTCATTGGATCATCCGAGTCATTAGAAAGTGCCTGAAAAGAAACCTCATGTCTTGTGCTCGTATTTTTTCTTGGAAGCAGATAAATAAAAGGGATTTGGGCCATTTCTTCCCATGCTCTTCTATTTTCTTCATTTGATGGCATGATGTGCTTTTAACTCCTCATGGAGACAATGAGAATTTTGGCCACTTGCAGCAAGGGGACCCCAAATGCCCCTGGAAAGGAGGCAGGACCTGGCTTTTGATTACTGAGACCTGAATCACTTCTTTTATGAAAACACCCTGGGTTCTCCTCCCTGGTTCCAAGGAGGTGGAACAGCTCCGGGTTGAATCACAGACACCGTTTTGCCCTCGGCGGATTCATAGATACAGTGGGTGATTTCGCGCAGTGAACAGTAACTTTGACCAGAGTTTAATCTCAGAGGGATATAAACCATTCACAAAGTTGGGCTGAATTTGACAAGCACCTTTTGCCAAAAAAACAAACAAAACCAACAAGCCTAATACAGGAGGCTCTTTTTTAAACTTCAAAACATTTCATTCCAAAGTGTTTTCAAAGCAAAGAGGTTGACTTCATGTAGGTGTTTCTGAAATGAGCCTTTTGGAGGTTTTATTGAAAAACCTGATTTTGGAAAAAAATGAAATTAAACTGTAAAATGGAACATTGTGTTTCAGATCAAACAGCATGTTCTAGGTTGACTGAATATTTCTGGTTTATTTTATCTTCCCCCCCCCCCCCCCCCCCTTTTTTTAAGACTGTCTTGGTTCAAAACAAACAGAATTGCTTCATTCCCTAGTCCCCTCCCCCAGGTACCTGAATTCTGAATTTGACTACAGTACAAAGCATCCTTTATTCACCCAGGTCGAAATCATTCACCCCAGGACATGGATGGCCAGAAACCCTAAGGAGTAGATCAGTACAGCTCTCCCTGTAGCTCTGACTACTCAATTTTCTTCTAAACCAGGCAATTCCTATCGTGCTAAAGTCCCTTCCAGGTTTGAGTCACTCATCAAGGCTCCCTCTATAGCTGACGGTGAGAATTTCCAGCCCAAGATCCTTAGCATAAGCCATACTCTGAACATGTCGCTTGATTTTAGAGGAAACCAAGCTGTCCAGTTTGGACTTGGAGATATCTTAAGTGAGGGGATGTGAAGTCTGCAACAGATCTACTCTTGGGCAGAAAGTATCACTGGAAATTGCTGTTTTCATTACCGCATGTGGCTGTGGAAAGGAAAACCATTGTCCAAGATAGATCAGCTATTGCATCTGCCCTGGAAATTAATTTGTCAGCAGCAGCTGAGAAAAGTGCATCAGCATGCAAGTACTTTGCTGCTTTCTGATGTGTAAGGTCACACTCACATTACCTTTCTGCCAAGTGCTTTTTGGCTGTAAGATGGTGCACAATCATCGATCCAAGGAAGGGCTTTTCAGGAAATTCTCTGAAGAAGAGCATGCCAGAAAAAAGGCCCATTTTAGTGTACTCCGCACATTTTTAAGCATTACAATTAATATAACTGTTTTAGCATCCTACACATTTTACCCCATGAACAGTGCTTCTAACTGAATGCAGTTAGCACGCTCTTTAAAAAAAAAAATTACACATTTTTGAGCTTAACGAATGAAGCTTAATGAAAGAAGCTCCTACCTTCAAGCTTTATCTGGCGGCTGTGTTGCAGCCTCCCTTTGCTCTCCAGCCCTAGAGAGCTGGTTTGTGCTCAGAGCAAGCCACCTTTGCAACAAAAGGGTGAGGGGATTCTAAGGAAACATCAGGGCTTCTCGGGTGAAAACTGGGAGATCTCTCAGTAAAGTTATTCTTTAGTTTGATCAAAAAATCTGTCATCACATACTCTGGCTGGTGAAGAGGTGATAAAATCATTCAGCTTTGGGACATGGCGTAGTTCTCTCAAATTTAAATCAGATGGAAAGAGAGACAACTTGTTTTCAAAAGTAGTTAGGCTCTCAGCAGGGATTATTACTCTTACCATTTTCTTGTAGTTGCAAACCAAGCATGTTTCAGAGTTGGATATATCAGTGAACAACCACCATACTTTTCTTATAAACTTATCTTGTATCATAGCTCTGTCCTCTCATGAGGACAACAACCATAAAACCTGGTGCTGTTGTCCATGTGAGCACGCAGTGATCCAGTGTTTTGCTTGCTCTGAAGATATCTACATGAGTTGACGCACAAGCATGAAGATGAGTCACAGAAGGCTCGATTAGTATTGGAAACTCAATGCAGATCTGAGCAAGTTTTGGATGCTTCCCACCATGCATACTTCACTCCCTGTCTCACTGCAGACCCTGCTGTGCAAATGCTTTAAAGGGTAACACAGGGAAAGGGCTGTGCCTTGGGAAGAGGAGAAAACATTCTCCTCAAACACAGTTAATGTGGCAAGAAAAAGACAGGTTTAAACTGCAGCATTGGAGTTTCCAGTTAGACCTTGGGTCAAACGTCTATTGCTGAGAGACAGATTCTCCATCACTGCAGGGTGCAGAAACTATCGGACAATTATCTGTCAGTACAGACAAGGTGGACTTGGTTGCAGCTATGAGTTAGAGGACGTACTGAGATCATTGCCAGTTCTGTCATTGCAAAACAGGAGGTCACCCTACCTGTATCTTAATCTTGCTTGGAAGATGCACCCCGAAAAGACATAGTCTACAGGTCAAGTCCACACACAGCAGCTACTGAAATAGCAATCTAAGACATAATACTAATATAACCTTTCAGCAGGAGTAGGGCTCACGCTTCTTCAGGAAAACATCCCCATGAGCATCACACATACTTGCAAAGTTAAGCAGTACTGAGACAGAAAGTTTTGTTTGAGGGTACCCAGGACTGGGTTAAAACTGCTGAGATCCCATGCAGCAAAACACTGAGGCAGTGTATACTGCTCTGCCTAGTCAAATTTATCCTCTGAATTGTTATGGGGTAACTTTAGTCCAACAGAATTCATGCCAGACAGGGTATCATATGTCTTCCTGCAGCCAATGTAAAACATGAAGCCAATATAAACACTATATAGCATGTTCTAGCTAATTCAACACAAAGCAACAGTGTGCACACACCTGATCTGCATCATATTTGTCCTGCCAGGTGATTTTGCAATACACAGGCTGAGTGTTAATGAGATGGAATCCTAGCCCCATCTATTGCTCTGACAAGCCCTCATGTAGTGTTTCCTGCTTAAAAAAACCTCATGTCAATTCAAGCTCATGTATGGCATTCAGAGATACGCAGACCATCCTGACAAGTTAATCATGATGAGTTTTCCCACGCTCAGGCAATCAGGCCGACAAACAGGCCTGTAGGGAAAGGGATTTATGCCTCTTAGAGTTGCAATAAAGAACGCTGATGTTCAGCACTACAGAAAACCACCCAGCAGAAGAGTCCTAGCCATCAGCTCTGAGCAGTGTATGAGACTCATAGCCAGCTGTCCAGGCTAATGGACCTGTAATTTGAGGCAGGTCCCCACTAAGGCTCTACATCATGTAGCATGCAAATCCAGAACACCTTATGTGCCCAAGGCTAGGCCTTAGCAGGACTTGCTCCCACTTTTGGCAATAGACATCACACATGCCCTCCATGTCCCATCAGCTCCACTGACCACCTTGCAGTGATCTCGGCTAGGGCTCAACATGCAGGATGTACCAAGGCACCCTTGTCCTCTAAATATATGCTTTTGCATCCTCTGCCCCTGGCCTTCACACACATCTCTGCTGTGTCCTGATTCTTCAGAGTCCAAAGCTATGGGTTTAACACTAGAGACTGTCATCACACCTCTTGGCCTTGAGATGAAGGAAAGGTCTAGAGATGCCACAGCCCCATCTCCTGAAGCAGTGCAATTCTCAGGTAAGGGCTTCACGAAACTTGACTAAGCTTATACAGCAGGAAAGTGGCAGTGGCATGCTAACTCCACCTTACACAGAAACATTCCAAATGCAGTGTCATAAAAGCTTAGTGCTTGAACAAAAAATGAGTGGCCTCTTGTTTCAGGGTTAGCTGGTCATTTCTACCACAGAATGTCCTGCGTCAGTACCTGCAAGTATTTAAAATTCTCAAGCTTTCTTGTATTTGTTGTACCTGCCTTCTGGTTTTTTGAGCCTTTATGTTAGATGGTGCTGAGTTTTCAAGCTTTTCTCCACATGGATGAGGCCACCAGGTGACCCACAGTGTGGAGAGCCAGCCAAAACTCTGTGGAGATGGAATATGAGCAGATAGGGCGTGCGGAGAGAGCCCTAGAAGGAAGAGGGAAGATCTGTCTGTGAGAGGTTTAAAATGACCCTGAGAAAATCTCTAAATTGGGTTTGGTAATACTGAAGGGGTGGAGAGGAAGGAATATTTTAGAGAAGAGAAGGACTTCCCAGCCTTACTTTATGTTACAAGGCTGTGTCTTAAACAGACCACCTACCTCCTCTGAGCATGGAGTGACCACGGAGGCAGTACCTGAGCAGACATGATGGAGGATTGTGAGACAAATTTCCATCTGGACTTTGCCAATGCCTGTCTTAGCACCAATTATAAGAAGCAATCTCACTATCCAGGAAACAAGGAGGCACCAATTTAGCAGATAAGCCTGGGGTGGTATTGTCAGTGCATCTTTTTAAGGAGCATCCTGACAGGATGTTTACCATCTTTTCTTTCTGATAACTACAATAGCTGAGAAAAGCAAGCAGAAGAAACCCAAAGAAATGTCAGCTGTTCTTCAGGTCCAAAGCAGAAGCAGGAATCTTCAAGGCCAAGCAGGACTGGGAAACAAAAGCTCTGAGTTGAATTAGTCATGTACCAGTTGGTCCTGTAAGAGAAGCCAAGTTTCTACCTTGCATGGATTCCCTGTGCTCTGGTGTGCAGCTGAGCCCCTGCCGTCCACAGGGTGGATGTTTTAGTGCCTGGCTCTTTTTAACTGGCACATGTTAAGAGCTTTGAATTAACAGGTGCATAAAAACTGTCAAAAAACACTTAGCTCTCAAGACAGTCTGTTGGTTGTATTAAAAATATGGTTTTATGTAACCACATTCTCTCAACACTTGCTGGGTATTATGGCATGGGAAAATCACTCGCCCTTTCCAAATCAAAGCAGCGATGTTTAAACTCTCCTGCAGAAAAAGAAAAAAGAAAGAAAATGAGAAAGGCTACAGTTCCTCTGATCTTGCCAAGGAATTGCTCCTGTTTTCCACACTAAAGTTAGATTTCTTCCAGCTAAATAGGACTGGCCTAAAGCTCCAGACTAGAGGCAAGCACTCCAGCAGGTCAAAAGGCTAGTGTCTTGCAGCCCTACTGAGCTGGAAATGAGGTATTTTTGACAACTGAATGGGAAGATATCTCACTTTATGACTGAGGAGGTGGTATTTGCTGTAAGCATGGTCTGTGATTAGAAGAAGAATCAAGAGTTTAACAGAGGCTTAGAGCTAGGAAAAAAGCTATTTGTGCCCACATTTCAGAAGAAGTTTAGTTCTCATTCTCCCCTCAGTCATGAGTCCTGAACATCTGGGATCCCAGAAACAAAAGCATCAGGTTTCCAGAGTGTAAGATACAGGTCCAGGAGAATTTTTAAAACTCTCGAAAGCATTTCTGAAATCAGTTCCCTTTTAAATATGTGGCAAATACATTAAAGTGGGCTTTGGATTAAGTTTTACTGCCTCTTGATAAAAGCCATTCGCACCTTTGATGTGTTTGTGGATGGCAGCCATCCCAAATGCCTTTCCCAGGCCTCACCCCCATCAGGAAGTCTCCCTCCGGCTCTCTCCAGGAACACTCAGATGGGTTATCATGTCACCGCTCCAGAGGTGACCAACTTCAAAAAGCCACCTCTGGGGTCGCAGACACAGTAGGTGAAAGCAAAGATTTCTGAGTGCAAGCATTTAGGGCGCAATGGTGAATGTGGATGCCACCATGTGGCCCATTCCCTTGCAAAGCCTGTGTGAAGTGGGAAGAACAGAAGGGACCTGGGTTTCTGAAAATGGCTGTTTGAGTTTAATCCTATGAATCAAAATATTTCCAGTACCACCCTGTGCTCACCTACATTCTGCTCAGCCTGATGGCTCTGAGAAGCCCTGGTTATTTCCCTAGCCTGGAGGACAGATGGGTCCATAAAGTTTCTCAGCAGCTGCTGGAAGGAAGAAGGGAAACTGGTTGAAGGACAGAAGGAGAAAATTTATTGGTGGCTTGGAAGGGTTTGAGTAATAGAAGACTCCAGTGTTGCGGGCAGCTGGGGCAGAGAAAATAAGACTAGACCTTGAAAAGCAAATCATGATTCCCCCCTATGAAAAGCAGATACTGTTTTGTGGATGTCAGGGCCAGAATGGAGCATCATGAATGTCCCAAGTGCAACAGCCTGACCAAGGAAAGTGTTTTCCGATAGCTTCTCAGGTTCTGCCAGCAAAAGCATCACCCCTAAGAGACGCACAGAGGGACTGTCACTGACAATACCAGATATACTGAGCAAGTACAGGAGTGGGAGCCTGCCTGCTTGGCAGTGCTGGTTTCCTGCAGAACTGGTTAATGTCAATGAGACTGATGAACACAGTAGTTAGGGGATGCAATGGGATGTCATGGAGAAAAGTCCATCACTAAATATTTTGATTTGAGGAACACAGAAAAGAAAACAACTGGTATTTTAGCAGACAGGGGAAAAAAAGATTTGGAAGCAAGAAAATCCTGCAGAGAATGAGGCATGACTTTTTAAAACGGCTGCAAGATGTTCTTCATGGAAGACTAGAGAAATGTGTTAGAAAAATGCTGGAATGGACCTGGTTGTTTATGAGCACATCTTCATGCCAAACAGTATCATCTTCTCTGCCATGAAGACAACCACCAGAATGTGGGATCAGCTGCAGCTCACACAATAGTGAAGCCAGAGACACAACCTCTAGGACACCATCAGTGCTACAGACAATGAAACATGCACCATCAGCAACGAGTCATCACCTAAACAGCTACAGAACTACTCAAAACATGGTGCAGGGTTTCGGGTGATATTCAGAAACCTAATCCAGACCCAAACTGGGAAACTCTGAAAAAGATGATGTCAGAATTGGATTAACCCTTCCTTGGGACAGAGGATCTGTCTATACTAGAATGGGAAAAGTGACTTGCGCCTGCAAACACAGCTGTTTCACTCTACCTAGCCCATGTTGCAAAGGCAGTGCGTAAACTCAGAGCAGATTTCAGCACAGGCTCACAGTGTGGGTCTCCTGTACATTTATAGCTTGTTGCCCAAACTAACAATCTGAGAGCTAGCCAATTTGTGACTCTTCAGCCATACCATACGCAGTGAACAAACACTTATAGTGGGGTACCCTCGCTTGGGCTCATGGTTCATGACCTCCTAAGGCTATGGTAGTAGTGCAAAGGAGACAGGAAGGAAGCAAGACAGCATGGCTTGCTGAGACACCATCTGAAGGGTACCTAGCTCCATCCTTTAGTGAAGAAGTCACACCAACAGTGAGTTGCAGTTATCTGCTGCCTAGGAATGACTCCCAGGGCTCTCCATCCCTTCAGCTGTCCTGGGGGCACAGTGGTCCACAGCCACGTGGAGGCAGTGGTCAAGGTGAGCTACTCTTCAGCTACACAGCAGGTAGCTGAAGAGCTTCTGTTTCTGTTGCTGCTGGACCTTATGACTGCAGTGCAGCCAGGGCCTCACTTAGACACTGACTGCTAGCAAGACACCTTATGACACTGCTAAGCTTGAAGTTCATGGAGTGACTGTCCTTTGTTCTACTACTTCCTTTATTGTCTCTCTGAAGGAAGAAACTGTGTATGTGAAATAACTCAATGGGGTCTCCTTCAGGGCATTTAGGTACTAACGCAGAAGCAACACAAGGTCAGCAACTGTGCACTGGGAGCTGCTCCTGATGTGTGCCAGTGAGACCCTGACTGCTGCTGTTCCATTATAAACTCATCGCAGTATTTGTTTAAGAGTTCCCAAGCCACAGTGAGCTCAGAGCAATGCCTTCCCGGCGAATGAGCAGACTGAGATCTTGGGCTCGCTTTGGCCCTGTGTTATCAGGGAACGCCTGTAACCAGAACAAAGACCCATTACTGTGCACTGCAGAGAACAGAAACATCAGAGAGACATTTGAAGGGTCAGACTCAGCACTGATAACAAGAACATGAGAGGATTACACCAGATGATCCCCAGCACCAGCACTACCAACTGCTTCAGAGAAAACCTTGCATGGGGAAAGTTAAAGAGGCCTGTCATTCAGGGATTTATTTATGACCCATGTTTCACTGTCATTACCCACAAAGCAATTAAGCTTTGTTTGGGTGTTTCTGTCCTACTCAGGTCCAACTCCTGAAACCAGACTCAAGGAGGGCTATGGCTTCAGCCCATGCATTGTCTGGGTGAACAGAGATTCTGTTCCTTCATTCAGACATCTTGCCACAGCCTCCCTCATTCTGAAAAATGTAAGAGACTAAAGAGGTGCCTTGAACACTGCAGCTTTCATATTGCATGATTTATACACACTTCAATGGCATCACAAGGCACAAAATGGGTTCTTCCAGATCTTGGGGTTTCATTCTTTGCTGTGAGGAACCTCCAAGATTTTCTCTTACTGCCTGCTCAGATGGATCCCAGTCCTTCACCAGAGGACTGGCCTGAACTGGGCTTGCAGGGCAACAAGTCCTATATCAATTATCCAGCAGTCTCCAGAAAACAGCACAGCCCTTACATGGTATAGCCCTGGAAGAGGGAGTCATGCGTTTGCTACCCAGCTCTAGAGTACAAACGCAGCACCTCAACCCCACACAGGCTTTCCAGTCCCAGCCATCACACTGAATGACATCTCTGCTGCTGCTCAACTTTCTGCGCTCATGCCACCACCCACCATTGCCTATTCAACAGGACACTGTCCCCATCCTCTGGGGATGAGACTGCCAGATCCCTGCCACACAGCAGGGCTGCTTTACTTACTGATAAGAGCAATTTCTCCCAGTTCTCACCTCTCGCACACATGTGCCAGGTGTGAAAACCAGTTCAGACATAAAACCCACTGCTCAGCTCTAGCAGTGTGGAAAAATAAAATCACTGGCTGATCAGCCAAACAAGCAGGTGGGAGTGGTATGGACAGAGGCAAGAGAGACAAGGTACTAAACCTGCCCAGTGCTCCCAAGTGCCTCGTTATACTGATTTATGTTTAGCTAATTGAGAAAATGACTCTAACTACACAATCCAGGCCCTAATTCAGAAAGGTTTTAGTTTTTAGTGTCTCTACATGTGTCTTAAAAGGCATGATTTAAACCCTGTAACTAACAGGCTGCCAAAGGCAAGGATTTGAAGGATCCGATGTCCTATCATGCCGAGTGGGTGAGACTTGGCTAAATTCTCTCGTTACTTGGTCTTTCCCCACTGATGTACAAGTTTGCTGCTGGGACATAAATCAGGGGAAATGATGAAGGAAACCAGTCTCGTGCCCCATCAAAGGAGCCAACACTCGCTTTAACAGGACCATGCAGAAAAGCCTAAATAGGGCACTTAACAAGCATGTGGTTTCTATAATACCAGCCCACATCTCTACACCCTGTTTGCATTGCCACTGGCAAAACCCTTTGTCCCTTGCACACCACACCTGCTTATATCCACAGAATTAGAAAAGGGATCATGATATAATATCAAAGTGTTGAACATATGATTTCCGGGTTAGATCAGGCCTGCAGAAAAATTTTATCTAGCTCTCAGCAACTGCATGAACCCTTATACACAGCTCTGGTATGCACAAGAGCAGAGCATAGAGACCCAGGACACTATGTCTACACAGAATCACACAAAAGCACCAAACTCACAGAATCACAGAATCGTATAGGTTGGAAAAGACCTTGAAGATCATCCAGTCCAACCATTTACCTAACATTGACAGTTCCCAACTACACCAGATCCCTCAGCGCTAAGTCGACCCTATTCTTAAACACCTCCAGGGATGGGGACACCACCACCTCCCTGGGCAGCCCATTCCAACGCCTAACAACCCGTTCTGTAAAGAAATACTTCCTGACATCTAGTCTAAACTTTCCTTGGTGCAACTTGAGGCCATTACCTCTTGTCCTGTCGCTTACTACTAGGTTAAAGAGACTCATCCCCAGATATCTGCAGCCTCCTTTCAGGTAGCTGTAGAGGGCGATGAGGTCTCCCCTCAGCCTCTTCTTCTCCAGATTAAACAACCCCAGTTCCCTCAGATGCTCCCCATCAGACCTGTGTTCCAGACCCTGCACCAGCTTCGTTGCCCTTCTCTGGAGACGCTCAAGTAACTCAATATCCTTTTTGTAGTGAGGGGCCCAAAACTGAACACAGTCATCGAGGTGCGGCCTCACGAGTGCCAACTACAGGGGTAAGATCCCTTCCCTGTCCCTGCTGGCCACACTATTGCTGACACAAGCCAGGATGCCCTTGGCCTTCTTGGCCCCCTGGGCACACTGCTGGCTCCTGTGCAGCCGGCTGTCAGTCAGCACCCCCAGGTTCCTCTCTGCCTGGCAGTTCTCCAGCCACTCCTCCCCAAGCCTGTAGCGCTGCTGGGGGTTGTTGTGGCCCAAGGGCAGCCCCCGGCATTTGGCCTTACTGAAACTCCTACAGTTGGCCTCAGCCCATGGCTCCAGCCTGTCCAGGTCTCTCTGCAGAGCCTCCCTACCCTCGAGCAGATCAACACTCCCACCCAACTTGGTGTCATCTGCAAACTTTTGAGGGTGCACTACGTCTACACAGAATCACACAAAAGCACCAAACTCAGTCCAGCACTCACAGATGCTCAAAGATCCCATGTGAGGGGCATCTGGTAAAGAACCAGGCTTCAGGCTGGGACAATCCATATCACAGGGGTTTTGATCCATATTTGAGCCTTGACAAAAGGGTGAAGTCTATAGATCCTACTGTCCTAAGCAGAACGGAGGGAATCCCAGCATGGGAGGCCATTCGAGAGTAATCTGCCCCTTTCTTTGGGTCCAGAACTTCCCCGTAATAGGGTAACTGTCCCATAAACAAACCTTTCTAGAATGTTCTTAATACAGCTGGTTAGAAAACACAGTACCCCCAACCACTAGGACAGTCACTACTTTTCACTCTTTCGTTTTTCCTCATTCACTTTAGACGGGATACAGGCTTAAAGGGAAAACTACAATGCATCGCAGAAGGAATTAGGAAGAAGAATGGCTGATGGAGAACTGTCTCTCCCCAGACAGTTACCCTAAGCTGAAACCTCTCAAGAGCCCAACTTCATCTGGCTGGATATACAGTCAGATTGGGGATTGTCCAAGTGTTTTACACCCTGCACTAGACATCCATGGGAACCCCAGGCTGAGCCATGACCATCTGTGCTCATTTAAACATTTCTTGACAGAGGAGGGAGTGTTAATCCTGACATCCTGGCCAAACTGCAACATGGGCAATTATATTGTGCTTTGTAACATTCTCACAGTGGTATACATCAGTGTTTTCCACTTCTTCCCACAATGGTAATGCAGTGGCCCAACACAGAAATGGCTACAGTGCCACAGGAGAACACAAGTCCCCCGTGATGAACCCTGCAGCGTTCCGGTCAGATATCACCCATCTGCTCCATTCTCCCTGCCACAGGTGTTCAACCCCAGTACGCTTCACATTCAGACTTCGGCCTCGTCTTGCAAGAGGCCCTGATTTAAAAATCCGCCTACCCATTCCTGATCTATGCTGAACTTTTCATTTTTCCATTTTTCTGAAGAGATACAACATGCTAGTTAAGTGGACAGCACGCCTGCCTTCAATACACTCCAGTGACAGCAGAGCCAAATGTTTTAAGATCCTTCAGCTACTACAAAGGTAGAAATGGCTTTTGCTTGAAGAGCCTCAATTCCAACTGTTCTCCTTCCTTCAAGGAAAAAACCCAACCCTTTTACTGCACCAAAATCATCTCCTGGCATTTCTGACCAGCACACATGTTGTTACAATTATGACTGGACTGCTTGGCTCCGGCATAGGGGGAATGTTAAACCAGCACACTGGCACCCATCAAACCATTTGCAAACTTCCAAAGTAGAACTGACACCATGGCAGTGGTTTATATCACACGTCAGAGAAAGACTCCGTAACTCAGATCAAAGAATTTAACTCTTGGGCTCCCTGTCTAGTGAGAGTGACCAAATTCTAGGCTGCCTATTGTTATTTTACATGGCTGTTTCATGTGGCTTCCAGCCAGTTCACTTCATTGTGCAGGAACTTCGATGGACTGGTAAGAGAACAGAAACTGCTGATTCTAACAGCATCTTCCCTCTCAAGCAGAAACAGTGACAGCACTATCAGGATGGCACATGAGAATTTTTCAGCTTTTAAGTAATTTTGTTGGATATAAACTTACTCATCTTCTAAGAAACTCATATTCTTAAGTAGCTGTCAAAAAGATCCTTGAACTTACAATTTTTTGCCTTTTTTGGTTCAGGAGTTTAAACAATAACCTCACCCATGACAACAAGGTGCAATCAAGTAGGACTATTTTAACCACATCTTAGCCTACTAGAAAACTACAAATTATACACAATATGGTATTATGTGCTTCCTGTAAATACCATTACAATTCAACTCTCTGTCAGATGCTCTTCTGTATGTCCCCTGATGAGCTGAATACAACTGTAATGAGGAACAGACCTATCCACTAGGACTCAGAATCTCTTGAGGAGCGACTGGGGACAGCTGCAGAGGATGGAAATAAGAATGGTACAATTAAATTATTATTGCACTTACTGGTATCCAGTTTTGAAAACCATAATCAGGTTGCTACAAGCTGTTCTGGAACTGCAGATAGAGCAAGGAAGTCAGTTACAATTTTCCCATAATACAACCAAATCTTTGGCTTTTACGCCAGGTCTTCCAGCAAAATAACAGGGAATGCAGTGTATCAGCAGCAACAGAGCAATGCTTCACACGTATCTCAAATGTTACTTTGGAGTTTTCTAACTGAAGTCAGCCCTGATTATGAGTGGCTTCTCTAGGAAACAGATTTATCCCTCTTTCTCCTGTGTATGGGAGGCACCAGTAGAGATTTTCCACTGCTGCCTTGGGCCACAGTTAGTTGAAAAGATTCCTGCCAAGCTGTATCCTGCCATGTCTTTGCTTCATATGTTTTCATATTTTGGAACAGCTTTTTTTCAAGATTTTATTTTCACACAGAAGAAAGTTGCCAAAGGACATATCTGATTCTGTCATTTATCACCTCCTGTGGAAAACTGTCTTGGATATGTGTATTAGTATCAGATACCACAACTGAAAGTAAACACATTGCATAGAAGATGTATTGATTTATTAATAAAATAAAAATGAAATGTAGTGACATGTTTTACCACTATTAAAGCTATAGAGACAATCAGTGTCCCATTTATATACTTGATGGCATAATTCAGTAAGTCATTCATAAACAGACTGACACGTTCAGGTCAGGAATTACAGAATCTATTTCCACAATGAAAGCACCTTCTTCCTCTGTTACAAAACAGGTAAGTCTGAATGCAGTCCCCACGGTTTGCAGCTGCAATCAGTCTATGGGAGGTTTTCCTATGTCATCTGTTTTAATTCCTGAGACTTTCTCCACCTGGAATAGCTTTTTAAAGCCTTTCAACGGCAACAGAAAAAAACCAGCTGAACTTCCTGCGGGGTACAAACCTGCTCTTCAGGCAAGAAAATGCATTGAATTGCATACAAAAATGGGCTCACTTTTGATATACTATGGGGGTTATTCATTAAAGTTCCAATATTTAGCCAGGGATCTTGTGAGGCAACTATGACAGAGAAAAATGTTTGTAACCTAACAGTTTTAATTGTAACACGCTCACTTTTGTGTGTTTCTACTTCTACATCATACATTCTGCAATGTCTTAAACTGTAATGCACCGTTTTTGTTAAATCGTAACTGCTGTGATTTCATAGATAATAACGTTATCGATACATAGCCTTGTGTGATCTAGCATTACCTGAAAGAAATAGGCAAAGTGATAAATAGGAAGTATTACAACTGACTTTCTAATTTGCCTCAATATGCAAAATTCCTTTAAATCAGGTACAGGAAAGAGGATCAGCTACAAAGACAATTAAAGTAAGCATTTGGCTTTCACAGGATTAAAAACCACTGAAAACCAATCCCTTATGGATACAAAGGAAGACATACTATCACGGTTGTCAGGGGACAGAAAGTGTTCAGAAGCAGACTAAATTGGGATGTTTTCTCCTGTAGATATGTATCTCTTGCACATTGCTTGGAACAGCTACCTGTGATACCAATATACAGAAAACCTTTGGAAAAACCCTACTGTTCACTTCCAAGTATCCTGTTTCAGGAAGGTACAAAGCCCCGTCAAGAGCTGAGCATCAGAACAGGAACTTAAACCAGACCGATGACAGATGGTGAACCCCAAATGGGACTCTTGTGAAAAAAAGAGCCTTTAACATTTGAAAACAATATTAAAGGAAAAGAGAAATGACGTGCATATTACTGGCACTGCAGAAGCCCAGATACAACATACAGCACACAAGCCTGCAGAGAGTATCATCCATAACTGGCTTGCTTATCTGAATATAGTAGTCATGTAGCAGAACAAGCTGGGGAGTTTCCTGAAGTCACATTTACTGCTTGAGTTTGGCTGTCCATATTGGAGAGGAATTTGGTACTGGAGTTTTGAGACTGAATCAACTGTTCAGAAATAGCAGGAGAAGCGACAGCATGGTTAGCATGCTCATGCTCCTGTGCCGTAACACTGGGAGTGGAGTTTTCCTTAGCTGTCCCGGCATGACTGTGTGACTGGCTGGCTTGTCTCCCTGCTTCTGCCTCCTGCTGCTGCAGCATCCGCTCCACCTCTATCTCAAGTTCCAGATTTTCCTCATCTGCCTCCACTTCCAGCTGCTGCATTAACTCCTCCAGCTTCCTGGCCTTGCGGAGTTCGTTCTGCTGTATGATTGTGCACAGGTGCTCTGTGAGGTGCTCCTTAATCTCCGTCTTGTGTTGGAGGTCCATCTTGGCTGCCACATACTCCGACTCAGCCTTATCATACCGCTTCCTGCAAAATCATCATAATTTCTAGTGTGTTAATTCTCAAAGCACTTTATGATCTGACACATGGACAGATACTTTAAGCGCCCCTGAAATGCAACATGCTCTGCAATACATTATGCCAGCTATTCATGACATGCTGCTACATTAGTAAAAGATAAGAAAGTAAGTGTGAATTGATCAAATCTTCCCCTCCTGACACAAGTCTCCACTGCTGCTGTATTCCAAGGGTTAATTTGCTCATCTGAAATCTACAGATTGAATCACGAACAAGCATTTTTACTGCCTAAGAGATGCATCATTAGCAGCAGAAAGAAACCATCAGAAACTGTAATGTTTTCACACTTCTTATGAACACCTACCTAGTGAGCTGAAACACTGCAAAACAGTGTTGTGTTTTTTCTAATCCAACCATCCACCCGACAGATAGATGCTACAATGGTGCTATACACATTTACATTCGGATTTGGTCTAGAAGGGCACTCTTCTGGCCACCCACATATTCAGAAGATCATGAGCCGCACAGATTGACATAGCATATGACATCAATAGTGATCACAACTTTTGTGTGGCAACAGATGTAGAATTTTATTGTAAGCGTCCCCCTGACACACACCTCCTGGAATTTGCACTTCCTGTCATGACAAATATAGCAAAAAGGAAATATTCCAAATATTTATTGAGGTTAACACATCTGGGATATTAATGGTTGGTGTCCACATTAGTGATGCATCTTCCACTACATTCCATTAATCTGTATATTAATTCTGATTTAATTAATAGAAAGATAGATGCAACCTTGATCATCAGGAAAGGGAACATGTAAAGGCTTTTGCAGAATGACTATGCAATGTACCTTACAGAGCGTTCATAAAACTTTTATTAATAAGGTGATTGAATAAAGAATCCAGCTGTT
Organism: Athene noctua; assembly: GCF_965140245.1. Taxonomy (NCBI): domain Eukaryota; kingdom Metazoa; phylum Chordata; class Aves; order Strigiformes; family Strigidae; genus Athene; species Athene noctua. Next base: position 29,718,434 of record NC_134041.1, read on the forward strand.
TGTTTTATAAAATCAGATTCAAATATCTCATTAAACAAAGCAACAGAAAGATAGGAGAGATCCTTTGCTCAGGGAAACAGAAGGAAATAAGACCTAGAAGAGCCTTCCCAAATATGTTCTTTTACATAATAATCACAAAAACTTTGGCCCAGCTGTAAAGGCTATGGCTGCAGTGGGCGGCAGATGACCACTTACATTTCCCCCACAAGGAAGTCAAGACTTCCTGGGTCAGGTATGCGAAATGGAAAAACTAATGCTATGCTGGAAACTTCTGCAGAGTTAAAACCTTTGGTTTGAATTCACACACATTCTTCATATCATATTTATGAAAATTCCATTCCATGACAATTGCCAAATGCCCCTAACTATGTATGTGCTCAGGACTATTTAATATTGCACTTTTTGACCCACTGAAATTGTGTTTTAGCCGTAAAATATAAGGCAAGAACTAAAAAATTGCTTAAAAAGACACCACTTAAAAGTAAATCCGGTTTGGCTCATAATGCATAAAACCTACAACACTTAAAAGTATCTAACTCACATTTCCAATCCCTCACTCATAAAAAGAAAGACTTACTAAGTTCATGAAAGTCATTAACTATTTTGTAAGAACTATCCCCTTCGTCCTACCAACATCCCCTTTTGTTACCTTCATTAAAAACTGCTTTCCAAATGTCAGAGACACTTATGTTATATGCTCTTTTGGCATTAAGCATTTCAAATAAGACACATTATTACAAAATTTTGGTAAGGAAATTTCCAGGAGCATTTAATGGTTTTAGAAACCAAACTTAAGCCTAAAATACACTGAAATATTTTTCCTCTTGAGGATACAAAATTCTGTATTCATATACACTCAGCTACTGAAACTACAGATAACCTTAGATATTTCAAATGATAATTACACAAAAGAGATCTTTATTTTTTAGCTACCACTGCTATTTTTTTTAAGACTAATTACCATGTTTATTGGCCTGTGGTCAACGTATAGCAGAAGTCATAAGGAGAAATACAAGTTTAACACATTGAATCGTGAACCAAAAACCGCAACTGAACATTTTCATTTTATTAAATGGCTACATAAACATGCTGATGTTTATCTAATGGTGTTGTGGTTTACCCACAACTAATAGGGTGTTCCGATTAATTTCTTGCATTTAAGGAACTCATCAGAACCAGACTGATTAAAGGCACATTGTGAAGGGTGAAAGCTTGCTTTTTCCTTCAAATTTTGGTCCCAGTTCCAAAAGCACTTCAGCAGTATTACATGTTTTAAGCTTAATTGGTCCCATTGATTCCAACAGGACCAGAGCTGTCATCAACAAGCAAGTTTCCCTGAAAAGGACTTTCATTTTAGGACTTTTAAAAAAAAATCTTTCCCCCCGAGAAGAAATAAACAACCTTGAAACAATAAAGCAGGGCTTATGGACAACTGCACAGTTAAAGCAGTAAGTATGTCTTGTGACAGCACAAAGCTGGAAAGCACAGTCTGCAGTCAGAAAAACTACTTCAGTTTCCAGATTCCAAGGGAAAAATTAGGAAATAAAAAGCACACTTCTACCTCAAGATTTGAAAGCCCCCCAGACTGTGACCACTTTAACTACACATTATTAGAATGACATAACGCCATTACTGCTTCGGTGACAGGAAACAGCATTTTCTCCCTCTACTCGGGCAGGACTATTCCCTCCTCCCTGTCGGTTGCTTACCGGGCATAGGAGTAGTCCAAGCTGGCCTGATCAATGCGGTTCCGCAGGATGCCAATGTCAGCAGATACCATGTCATCCAGAGCTTGTAACTCCTTCTGAATTCGTTTTAGTTTCACTGTTTCAGCTTGAGTTCTTTTGGATCTGCAAAAGGAAGATGCTTTTTTTTTTTTTCTTTTTCTTTTCAATCCTCTCTTCTTGACATAATGGGCCCCATTTCATTTGCAGAGCAACTAACTTCTTTAAGAGCTATTTAGAAGGTTTCTCCTTTATGATTTAAGACTTTTGATCTTTTTTAATATCCACAGGGATATAAAATGCCTGCTATTAAGGACTACAGCAAAATTACGTAATGACTATAATCAAAGTGCCTAAAATGGATTGTGTTTCTTCACTGTGGAAACACACAAGAAGCTGCTGTATCTAAGTAGTTCTCAGTGTAAGGAAACAGGAAATGGCTTGGAGGGAGCAAGAGGGGGAAGGGTATTTAGCCCTGCAAATATCCCCTTTCAAAGAAGCCCAGTTAGTAGGGGCCAAAAAGTCACCTAACCTAAGCTTGATTTCCATTTTGTAAAATTATTCCCAAAAGGCCTAGCCAAATCCCAATGAAGTCAATGGAAAGTTTTACATCAAACACAAAGGATTTCAATCAAGCCTTATGCAACCTTTTTCAACTCAGCCTATTCATTCCAAAGTTCTGAAAACTAAATGTTGCTAAGGGCAGCAAGCTTTGATGGATTTTACTCCCAAGCAAGCTAAGTAACTTTCAACAAGCTTTTACACCAGGTCACTTTGCTGTCATTCATCACCACCAGCAAAACCATGCTTTCAGCCACTGCTTTGTACCCCAAAGAAAGCAAGACGAGATGTGTAGGCAGTGACACCATCTCTCCTTAGACCAGCGGATGTAGGTGGAGAGAAACAGATATCCTGTAGTATTGCTCTGAGCCTGAAAACCGCCTTTGAATGTCAGACATAACCCCCTAGCAATCACCTTCCAAGTCCTCCTCTCTCTCCTCATGCTCTGCTTCCAGGAGGAAGAACTGAGCCTGGTGGTCACACCCACGTTTACTGTCCTACAGTGAGTCAAACCAAACATACTTGTGTTCTACCTCTGCCTGGCAAAGGAAAACAAAATCTTTAAAACCTCAAAGAGAACCTTCTGTGCAGTACTGGCCATGTTACCTGTGCCACTCAAGAGCTTTAATGGGCAGAACATAATGTATGTCTGGGAAAGCACTGTGAGCCTGAAAGCTTCTGATCTTCCTTGATCCAGTGCTATCAGCTGCTCCAATACCCTTGCCTACAAACGTTGCCTTCCCTCTAGTCTTAAACTATCTTGGTGCACAACATTGTACAATGCCTTAAAGTCTGGTCACTTGAAGAGCAAGAGATAACAACTGTGAGAACGTGTGAATTTTTGTAACTTCTAATGATCCAGGGATAAAATGGTACCTTCTTAAATGTGTGTTTTGTTTTCACATATTAGTAAGAGTCAAAAGCCCAAACAGAAATAGCTTTTCTTCATAGGTTAGGATCAATAAACTTTCCTTAAAAACAAATCAGGAACAGAACAGGGATGAGCACCCAAGCACCGCAACTTCCAAACATGCCCTTAATAACAGGCACAAGAACTTCAGCTAATTCTCGAATTGTGTGATAACTTTTCCATCTGCAAAAAGCTGCAGCTTTGGAAGTGTGAAAAGCTTAGTCACAACTTCTTAGCCAGCACTTGTCATCAGAGGGAAATGTTGATCACAGGTGCTCACTTGTGGAGTAGTACACAGAGAATACAGAGAGGAGGAAAAAGTGAGATTTCAATAGAAGATATACAACTGGTTGCAGATGAAAAGTAATCCCTTCCTCAGCTTCAGTCCATGCTGCAGCATAGCCCCCTACCTCTCAGCAATAGCTTTGGCCAGGAGTGCCTTCTTGCGCTTATTCTTCTCTTCTATCAGCCGCTGCTCTTGCTGGAGAATTTCCCATCGTGATTTTTCCTGCCTGCTCATTGACAAGAAGATCAAAATTAACAGAAAGTTCATTTGTCTCCCTGTTCCCCAAATGACACAGATATTCACCATCATATTTCCTGGAGCAAACTCTAAAAATGTCAAAGCAACAATAAACAGGTTTCAGTTCTGAGGAAAGAAGAATCATCTGCAAGAAGTCATTCAGACCAATAAAACATTTCCAGATGAAATCTGCTGATCAGAACAAAAATCTTCATAAGCAAGTAAGCTGCTGGTTAATTCAGCTTTGCTGGAAGAAGGAACATACAGCACTTTTTCAGAAATGGATGGAATTTTTCATTTAAAGGATGTGCTTCCCCACTAGGTAGAAACAGTTTCAAGTTTCTTACTGGCTGCTACAAGTGGCCATCTGTTCAGTCTGCCAACACAGTCTCTTTTTTGGAAATGTTTTTTCCATAAAAGAGATCCTTTCACAGATCTGCTTTACAATACAGCCCCCGAATAATTAAACTGATAGAAATGAAAGGCTGGTAAAGTTACAGTGAAAATGAGCAATGAGGAATGGCAAGAATTCCCTTTTGCCACCAGGGAAAGTTATATGGATACCATTTCCCAGGCTACATCCACTAAGAGATACAACCAGCCCCAGAGGATGGAAGACAAGGTCTCTGGTGAGAGGGGACAATCTGCATCAACACAACTGGGCAGGATTAAGAAGAAACAAAAACAGCTTTGCCCCCTTTCCGCCCTGTTGTGCCCTCTCTCAAGAAGTCTCAGCTTAAAAAGAACTTCGCTTTAAAATAGTCAAGTTACTCAGCTATGTTAACCTTAACAACCATTTCTTCATATCTCTTCAGACTTCTCATCACCCTTCTCCTAAAACCTCATATAGAGGAGTATTTTTAATAAGATTTAAATTCAAGTGCACAGGCTGAGATGAATTCAGCAGATTGAGGGGGTGGGTGTTGCAGCTAAACATCATTTACTCCCCACAGAGAGAAAAACTTCTTTGCATTTATCCCCAGTCAAATAATGTCTGCATTTTTCACCACCAGGAAGGAGCTGAACAGCCAGTACTACTGGTGAGCTGCACCCACATGAGGAATTTGACACGGCTCTTCAAAATGCTGCTACTGTTGTGAAGGGACAGCTATCTGCAGGTAGGTGACCCCAGACAGGAGCCGGGCAGGTAAATGGCAGGCAGCATGGCCATCAGCTGTAGCCTCTCAAGGTGCACCTCTGCAAAACAGAACCTCCAGGATCCTTCTGAGTTTTGAATTCCAGAGAAGCCATGCACTGCTTCTCCACACAAGTGCTGATGACTGCCACAGTCCTGTCTCTCCAGTGGGAAGCATCTTCAGTCCCCTCTGAGATCCGACATAGATCTAACCAGAGGTACGGTCTGACATACGTGGAAAGCTGCTGATCCCTGTTTTGAGGGAATACAAATGATGCATGAAAGTTTGATGGCCAGCCAGAGTTTGTTGATTATATTGGGCAGAAAAGTTTGGACCAGCACAGGAACTGAAGGCTTAAGCAGCATTGTTAAAGTGTTTTAAAAATAAACTGTATGTCCTAGAAAAAGAGTTCATCTTTTTTCCCCTCAGACTTTGCTTTGTCTGCTGAAATATAAAAGAAGATTAGCACTTGGATACAGACAAGAAAACAAACGTGAAGTGGTAAAAACAAGTAATTTCTCATACTGGAAATGCCTGCCCTCTCTAGCATTTAGAATGCAGCTCCCTTTTACAGGCTACTATCTGAGTTCTGGATGATGAACAAAGTAATTGCCACATTCAATCAGACTCCTAGAGAGCAACGTTTAGTACTTTTTCCTTTCTCTTACATGTATCAGTTTAACACTTCTGAGGGAGAGAGGCACCCCACTGTGGGCTGATGCACAGGGTGAGAGCCTTGAGATTGGTCTCATCTTGCATCATAAAAGCTAGAAAACTTCTTAAACCTGAAATTTTACTTCCTTATCAACACTTTTGGCATTAACAAAACTGCAGCAATACTGTAAAGGGGAACACAAAGTTACATCAATCACAGCGTATCTACTCTCAAAAGGGCTTTTTGTTGTGGCTGCTGGCTTGTCTACACTGCACAATGGTGAGTTTAAATCTTCATAAACCATTAAGACAGTCTGGTATCTTGGGTGCTTTATGATGTACCATCCCACTGCCATGGGTAATTCCCTTAAGACAGCACAGTGCGTATCTGCATAGATTATACTACAGAAACTGGTCCTGAATCAGGCTCTACCCAACTAGAGATGGGAAAAAAAGGTTCAACACAGAGGAAGCAAACATCATCTCTCAAACCTTCCTATTAGATACAGAAAAATTAACTTTAGAATGAATCAATACACAATAATAAAACCCATCCCTTGATTTTACTGACTTACTAACAATTCCACTTTCTTTTTCTCCACTTTGGAGTTCAGCTTTGCAGGGCGGGTCTGGGCATTCTCACTGTCATTACAGGGATTTACCGGTGTCACTTCCTTCTGCTGGTCTTGGTTGTCATTTTGCCTTTGATCTCCTGCTGAAGGAGGATGAGGTGGTGGCACAGGCTGCTGAGAAGGACAAGGCTTGTGTTTTGGTATAGAAAGCAACTGCTCAGGAGGAACAGAAGCCACTCCACCCTGCAATCCCAGCTTCTGACTTTGCTGCTGCAGGGCTTTTTCTCTTTGCAATTGCTTCCGACTCTTATTCACAGTGTGGGGGCGATGCTGCTGCTCTGAGGATTCATACAAATCTATCAGTGGATGAGAGGGAGAAACGGAATTAAAACCAAATCTTAAAATCAAAGACAGATCTGTGAATTAGCTTTTCTGGGCAAGCACACTGGTGCAAAACTAACATAAGGAAAAGCTATACCAGGGTGTCAAGGAAAGGCAATGTGAGGGAAAACCCACGAACCTAGAAATGTTTTGTTAACCTAAGAATTGCGAGTTTTAAGGATCTGAGCACCCAAAATGAGGAGAGGGAGACATAAGGGTCCAGAACTGCTGGACTAAATAAGAACCACAGGTAGGAGTGAGGCAACTCTTGGGGAATCACCGAGACAAATCTAGGGCTAAAGGAGGGCCCCAGTCAGTCTGATGGGCAAACTCTGAGTTTATAAAGTGAAGAATGAGGAAAAACAAGGTGCCAAATGGGCAAAGAGGTGGCTGGGAACATGAGTGGGTAGTGCACAGACAGATGTGGGTGCAGGATAAGGGGCTGAGGAATCTGGAAATGTGACAGAGAGGTTGCGGGTGGAGAGACTGAAGGGAGCAAGAGCAATGAGAGATGGGGCCTGGACGGGAGGGGCCGAGGGTCTGGCTGGGGGAAACGAGGGGCCGCCTGCAGAAGCTGAGGTGTTCGATGCGGGGACTGACTGGATAAGCTGAGGAGATGGACAGAGGTGTAGATGCAGGGGGCTGAGGAGAAGGGAGGTAGGTACAGCTGCGGGGGCTGACGGGGTGCCGAGGGCCCGGAGGCTCCTCCGCGCCGCTCCCAGCCCCACTGCCCTCCCGCTAACCGGGGCGGGCGCTGCGTCCGGCCCGAGCCCGAGCCCCGGTTCCCGCTAGAGCCCGGTCGCGGTCGGTACCTGGGCGCTGGCCCCGCAAGCGCCGGAGCTCCTCCTGCGAGAAGCCGGCCCAGGCCTCGGCCATGGCGCTTCCTCCTTCCGCTGACAGGGCGCCGCGGCAGGCAGGGCCCGCGGCTGCCCCGTCAGCGCCGCTCGCTCGCTCGCCGCAGGCGAACGCCGCGGACAGCCCCGGCCGGCGATGCCGGGGGGCCTCGCGCCTCCACGGCAACGCGGCGGGGGCGGGGCGGGGAAGATGGCGCCCTGGGGAGACGGGGAGGGGAAGGCCGCGGGAGGGGGGTTTTGAGCTGGAGAGCGGGACCGGCTCTTGTCGGGGGGTCGCTAGGGTCCGGAGGCTGCCGGCCGTCCCCGGCTGCCGCTTAGCGGCGGGGCAGCTCCAGGGCTCCTCAGCGGGCGGGCAGTCCCGGCGCCCCGTCGGTGGGTCCTCAGGGCAGTCACGGCCGCGGTGCTCGCGGCGCAGCAGAGGGGCTGCAGGACAGGCTGGTCCTGCGGCAGGGCTGCCGTGGGCTTGGCACACGGCATGTGAGGCTCTGCTGAGAGTGGTACACTGCACGGGCACGTCCCAGGATCTCCTAAGAATGTAATGCCCTAAAGAGCTCAGTGAGTCCCAGCTAATTAGGTATAAATGATGAAGAGAAGCCTCTCCCAAATAACGCAAGCTTGAAGGAGCATCACTACGACCCCCTGGTAATTTATAATTTGTAATTAAGTAGTTATATGAGCTGGTGAGATGCCTGCTCCAGTGCATCTCGAGCTGGGTCTGCAGGGTATACAGAGCACATCTTTGGGACTTCTGTAGTGAGGGAGCTATGGAGCGGAAACATCTGCACAGCTAAGTGTTCTAGCTAAATCATCAAGGAGAAGTATTCTGCCTGTACTGATGTTTCTGAAGGTCTGTTTCGACCATTATGCACAAGGATGCACACATGTACTTCCATCCTTAGGTATCAGCTGGAAAGATTTTGCAACATCCAGCAATATTCTCTCAGTAGCCATGCAAACAAGCATTTTTTCCATCCAGCCCAAACTCTTATGGCCACTTTAAGCCTATCGGAGGTCTTGCAGGCGCACTCACCTCCCAGTGGGAGAAAGCTGGCTGGAACACAAGGGTACGAGCCCCAGGCTTAGCTGAAGCAGTCCAGGGGACTGAAGGCTTAAATAATACATCATCGGCAATAAAACGGGGACATTTTCAGTGCCTAACCACATCCCTCCCTGTTTCCAATCTGTAAGGGATTAGTCAAGCTCCAAAGTACTGCTGTCTCCCAGAGCAAACTCATAACTGGATGACCATGTATGACTTTGCAATTTATCACAGCAGCACTTTTAACAGCTCCTGCGTGACTAACATGTCCCATAAATACCAGGCCCGGTCAGAGGAGAAGCAGTCCTGAACTGCCACTCACTGGCAGGTGTTAAGTGTTTCTCATCAGATGTGGCTGAGTGCCTTCAGGGGACAGAAGTGCCACCATTTTTCACCCACAGCTTAGCTGTAGGCCTTGATACTTGAGCAGAGGCATCATGGGCATCCAGTGGGGGAGAAGGGGAGTGTGGGTGTCTCAATTCCGTCAGTGCTGACTGGGAGGTTCTTCCTGGGTGAGCCTGGGGCATGGGGATGCTGAGTGGCTCTTCAGACAGGATTGTGGCTTCCTCTGGGGAACCTGACTGAGCACAGGAAGATCTGAATGAGATTCATAATCCAACCTTGACTCAAATGCTCTCAAACTCCAGGGAGTCCAGACAGCAGAACCGCGTGTCTGCTTGAATTTTACAATGAACCAGTGTTGGCCAGCCCAACAAGGGTTGGCCTACAACAGGGTGTAGGCACCTAATTCTCTTTTAGATGCCTGTATAAGGAATCTAAATCTGCCCTGGTATCTAAATCACTGTAATGGGCTGTACCAAACTCAGAGTCATCAACTGAATGTGCTTTGTGAAGTACAAATATCAGATCTCATTCTTGAACCTTAGCTGGCTTCTCTTCCAAGTTGTAATGCTACAAACAAAAATAAAGCACCAGATTCACTTTATTGCCACAGATATTCCAGGCATAAAACTCCCACGTGTTTTATAGGAAAAAGTATAAAGAGTTTTGAGTTGTTAACCATAATGCTATAGGCAAAGCAGCAATCCATTTTAACAGTTTCCATCAGCCAAAGGTTTAATTACCAGCCGTCAGGCCAGCTTGCTCCAGGAACAATTATAATGCAGTGAAGTCATTTCACGGGGCATTTACCAACAGCAGATTTAGAAAATGGTGGCTGGCCGTGTCCTCTGGCTGATTTGCCACCTAGGAATAAAGTATTTTCCAAGCAAACGTTGCTACAACACAGACTGGGCAAGGCCAGATGAAAAGTGAAACCTTCTCTTCCATCCTCTGGACCAACATCCCAAGCAACAACACAACCCTTCCTTTTATATCTGGGGCTGGATTTGAGTCCCGTATCTTTTTGTGCTTCAAGAGCTGCTATCTTGCTGGCAGATCTGGAGACCTCTGTGACTGCTTCAACAATTTTGTTGGTGTAGTTAGACTGGAGTCTGCTGGCTCTAGAAGCAGCAAGTGCCAACAGATCACAAAAACATCCTTTCTTGTGCAATTCCCAAATCAGTGTGGAAATGTCATCAATGCCTGGCAAATTGGACTCTCCAGGTCAGACCTCAGGGTCAGACCTCGGATGACATTTCAACCCAGGACAGATACAATTTGTACCAGGACATAGCTTCAATTTGCATTGGTTTAGTTCATACTGAAAACTTTTGGGGTTTTTAAGAGCCAGATGAGCTCTTCCAGCAAGTGGCTCCCTGACTTAGCTATGTATTTTTAACCTGATTCTGCTCACCACTCCCTGCACTGTCACAGTAACACACAAAGCAACATTTTCCCAGTGAAAGACTGAGACCTAATGTGAGACCAGGAAAGGGGAAGGATAGTTTCCTTTTGTATGTTTCAGAACCTATCATGAACTCCCAAGGACTTTGACACGTAATTCAAGAGGCCAAGGGAAAAAACATCCTGAAAGAAACAGAGCCAAAATTTCCTAAATCTGTTTATTTTTCTTTCTAATGAAAAAAAAAAAATCTATCAAACTGTATCCATGTCAATACTATCCCATCTTTTGCCTGAGCATGACGCAGACTGGCTTAGGTAGAATCACCATGTCCAGCCAAACCATGGATGGCACTGTGGGAGCAAGAAGCAAGTCCTGCCTTTTGAATATAACTTGTGATATAATTCATCTTTTAAAGGATGCTTTTGACATCCATGCTATGAAAGTTTCTTTTGCTGATTCCCTCCTGAACTGTCCAGGCAGCTTCCAAGCCTGAGATGAGTCATTTAATTTCTTGGCACTGAAAGCAAAGGGCACTTCAGGTGTTGAGACTGCAAACACCTGTGTGGCTCTAACTCCTCTGTAGCCCTTTGAAGGCAATCAGGTTTTGCCCATTTTTCAGCAGACTGTGGATTAGATTCTGCCTAGAGCCTTGTATCAATACTGGTCTGTGTGTACAGTGGGTTTTTCACTGGTTAAATACCCTGAAGGCTGAGAGTTCTCCATTAGGAAACACCAGACACAGAAACCAAGGTGGAAATTAGCTTGGCTGAGCCTAGCCCCCAGGCCCAGATCCAAAACAGCATAGGAGCATGTCTTTAACCTCAGCCATGTGCTAACGCCCTGTTCTTTAATTGGACCTTACTGGGCGGATCCTGGGAAGTGTCAGGATGCCTGGCTCTGCACCAGCCTGCTCCTAACCAGGTGCTCGAGGCTGTAGCTGCATTGGGAACCCAGAGCCCAGTCCACAGCAGGCTGGGGCTCTGAGTGCAATGAGATAATATAACAGTGTTACAGCACCTCTGCTCTGGAGGAGGTTAACAGTGGGTGCTGTGTGTTTTACTCTGCCTCTCGGCAGCTTTATTCTGAATATAAAACTATAGCCAGAAATTCAACCCCTATAAGACTGCAAGAACACAGCACTAGCATTGTCCTGCAGTTACCATCCATATTGCAACAGGCTGGCTTGAGGATTTATGCAAAAATGCATGTATATCCAATGGAAATAGTGTTTCCAGTGTAAAATTAATTGTTCTCACTCTGGAGTGCAGTGAGAAAATGGAATTTTAAAATCAGCATTATTCTGTCTGCTCAGTTTCTGTTCTCCCTAGCTGCCCCATAAGTGGGATTAAGTCAGCACTGTCATTTCTGGGACCAAGGCAGTCTTTTGGTTTGTAAGAATTTCTTAGAGGGAAACAAAAATCCACTTATCTAAAGAGCTACTGAGTGGAAAAAAAACCAAAAACGATGCTGGAAACCTGCTTTTTAAACCATATAAACCAATGGTTTTCAACATCTTTTGATTTGTGGATCTTTATACATTTTCTACTGAAGAGGCAGGCACTTATGCAGTAAGTTTAAGGCTGTGACCTTGCTTCCTCTGAGTTACGTTCCACAGAGACCTTAGGGGTAATCTCTTGACCCCTGGGCTAAGGCCGTGGTTTGAAACCACAGCTGTTTTACTTTAAAAGGTCCAAAATTTGCTTCTCAAATCCCAGAAAAAGAGGGGACACGTCCTAGAAGGGCTCCCAGTGGATATCTCTCCTCTCCTTTCAGGATGCTGCAGGGCTGTCTCTGGCACCAGTGGGGCTGGACCAAAGGGAAAAAGTCTCAATACAGCCAGGGGCATGGCAAGACACAGTGCAGGACTACAGAAATCAGTATGATTTTTGCCATGGACTCCAGCAGGCTGCAAATTCCCCATCCAGACCTGCAGACATCACTTTTTCCTTCCCGAGGGTGCCTGGGGCTGGCAGCAGCTAAACTGGGGGGACAGATGGTCCCACAGGCACAGGGGCTCCACACCACGCCAGAGCTAAACCTGCGCCTCTGTGCATCCTGAGCAGGGCTGGCGACAAGCGGAGCTGGGTGGGGAGAGCAGCATGTTTTTCCAGGACACTTCTCATTACAGTGATATGTTTGCTTTGAAACTGAGCCTCAAAACATCTCAGCTTTTAAGGCCCCCACCCCATGTTTTCTTGTTTCAACTTTTGAGCTTTTTCCTTAAGATAAATTCAGCTTTCAGAAAATAAAATCTGAACTGAAAGGAAGCTCAGCATGCAATATGAATGTTTGCTTTAAAAAAAAACTGTAAAATTCTTGCTGACATTTTGGGGGTCTTTCTTTCCTCACTGAGACTATTTAAGAAAAACTTTCCATACAGAAAAAAATATTTCTTAGTAATTCCTCATCTTAAAATATTTGCATGAAAAAAAATCTAAACAGGATTAAAAGATGGCTAAATAAAAGCACCTTAAGAAAAAAGCTGGTAAAATAAAATAAAATTAATCCTCACCAGAAATATCCTGAAGATTATAAATTTACCACTTTAGATGGCAAAACCAGAGCTGAGCAGTAAAACAAGTGGAAATGAGCAATTATTAACATATATTTTCATACAGTTTAAGAATTATTTTTGCAGCTAATGATTTTAAAAAGATATATTTAAAAACTATTTAGAAGGTCTTTAAAAGAATACTTTTTAAAACCTAAGTTAAATATTTCATGACAGTTCTATAGTGCTTTTAATTGCATTGCTCAATGTAAAAGTCTTAATTCAAACATTTATATAGAAAAATTAGAAAGCAATTGCTTTAATTCTAACCATTTGTGTAAAAATTATAATCTAACTGTCAAAACAGTTGATAAAGCTAGAGATCTGAAGGGAAATTTGCTAAATGTTTGTTATCTTTGGCATAACATGAGTGATTAGAACCACTGCGCTAAACAAATTGAATTTTCATCAAACAAACTTATTGTTGTTACATGCTCAAGTGAATGAACTGTGGTTGTTTAGTCTGGATAGGAGAGAAGTGTGGGGGAGAAGACATGATAGTAGTCTTTAAATACATGAAACACAGCTGTAAAAAGACAAGGGTAATGTGTTTTCAGTGTCCATGGTGGATAGGTGGAGAAGAAAGCAAGATCCAGGCTAGAGATGAGGAGTTAGAGCAGCAAAACATGGAGAGAATTAATTTAAGACCACAATAGAGTCTCCATCACCAGATATTTTTAACAATAAACATCTGTTGAGCAAGGCAGAGGAAAGGTCAATGCCATCTCGGGCCAATGAGATACAGGTTTTGGTGATTTTGGGTGTGTGGATCCCCACACAGGTTCCAGAGGAGATGGGGAACCACAGACAGCCAATGGGTGCAGGGTGCTGTGGAACATTTTTGACTTTGCTTTGCTGAATCATTTTTGTTGGCCCATTAGAGATAACCCACATCCCATCGGGGTGTGCTGGCTGCCAGCTGAGAACTGGCCAGCTCCTGACACATCTGCCAGCCTTGTTCTGTGACTGCGATGCTTACCACACCGTTCCCACCTCTTCCCATTGCTGTCACAGCCCCGTCACTGTTCTCATGGGCATGCACATCTGCACCGCTGGCTGTACCACTTTTGGTGCCAGCCAGCTGTGTATCTCCTGCCACCTCTGCAAAAGTCTGTGTGGGAATTCATCGTCTTTTTGTGACAAGACGGAAGGACAAATAGTTGCCAAACTCAAGATCCATCACTACTTGTAATACGTATTTTCAGTAGAGTATTACATGATGTGAAAATCACTTTAGTACCATAAAGTGCCAAATATCCCCAATGTGACAGCTGAGTCCAATGAGTGCTAGGGCCAGTTAATGTATCTCCTTCCAGCTATGCAGGCCATGTGCTGGAGGGTGCTGTCCTCTCACCTCTCCCAGCTCACTGCCACTGCAACTCAGGCAGTTGGGCTGAGATCGCTCCCTTCTGCAAGTGAAATGCTGATGCCATGCAGGGAGTGATGTGGGACCCTGCTCCCATCCTGTTGCATCCCCACAAACAGCAATGCTTCCACTCAGGTGATGAAGGCATAGTGCTGTAACAGTGTACACTGTTCTGGCTCTTTTTCAGCCCAGGTGGGCTGTCAAACCTTCAACCCAGGCCCAGGTGACCATGTCAGGTCACGTATTCAGTGCCAAAGGAGGATATGTGGCAACACCTATCTATTTGCAAAACAAGCCACCCCCTCACCTTTCCTGTATCCTTGCTGTAAGATACTGGACATTTCGCCACGGAGTCTTGTCCAGAACACAACCACGTTCTCCTCATTCAGGGTCTTTGGAGGTATCTGTTAACACAAATATTAAGGAAGAACAACCAAGCATCTCCCATGGTAAAGGAACCCATTTCAAGGCCAGCAAGCTGCAGGCTCTTCAGGACACGCACTAGCTTGCTTCACCTCCCCATCCTGCAAACACTTAAGCTACAACAGAGAGATGTGCAGGGTTAGGACCTCACTGTCCCCTCAGCAGCCACGATGAGAGGTTAGGGGAGCCCAGGTCAGCCAGGTTATCCCCCACACTGTCAACAGGTTCTCTGAGATAGCATGGCCAGTGCTGTATGCAGCATTCCAGTGCCACCTTGAACGACCACTAAACTGTGGTGCGCCATGTTGGGAGCACCTGTGCCCGGCCACCTTGTGAGCACTCACTGCACTCCGAGGGATGCTCTTCGGCTTCCAACTGCAGCCTTGGCCACTAGCCACCCCACAGATAATGCATGCTACAGATCTTTAAGATTAAATGTTGCGTCTTTACTGCAATAAAGTTCACAAAATGTTGATGCTTTCTCTCTGCAGCAAGCATAAAAAAAAGATGTAAACCCCCATGTGTTTATGGGTGTTCTCAGTGAGCTGTGACTCACTGAGGCTGGATCTGGGAGGATCCATGAGTGCTTGTCTCTCACCGAGGCATTAGTAGGTAACTTCCTTTCATGGCTTTGGAAAGTCACACGGTCAGTCAGTAGCTGCCTTTCACACAATGTATGTGTAGATGTTTTTCAGCAGTTTCTCTGGGAGGAGAGTGTTTTGTTTAGTTTTTGAATACTGTCACAACTGCACACCCCACTGACATCCACAAGGCTTATCAGGGCCATGGACTAATGAAGATTTCCAAGTGTCTGTGTCACTCGCTGGGTTTGAGCTGTAGCTATAAAGACTGCAAATAAGCAGGCTGATGGCAAAAGAGGCTTAACAGCTTTTTGATGAGGCTGATGGCCAAAAATAATTAGCAACTTTTTGATGTGGTATCTGAGATAGTTGGAGAGCAATCTGTACCACACCCTGGCTACAAACACTGATATCACACAGATCTCAGCCTGCAACAAATGGATAGGTTAATAGAGCAAGCTCTGATTAAAACAGGGGCAACCAAAATTAGACCCTTTACTGATGCAGCAGTAAGGTGAAAACAAGGATTACTGGTTTCTTCTAGTGATGGAAAATTCTGGGTTTGGAGCTGAGCTGAAGAGGAAAGAATATAATGAGAAAATCTCATTTCATTTTGGGTCAACCAAAAACATTTTGCTTGACCAGTGACAAAATGTTCTGGTTTGCTTGGAGACTATTTAATCTTTTAAAAAAAGGTCAAACTAAAACCACAACTCTTTTCCTTTTAAATTTAGATCCTTCTGAAAAAAAGAAAAAAAAAAAAAAGTAAAAAGAAGGCTTCAAGCTAAAGGATCTTCAATAAAGCAAACTGCTTCAGCCTGAAAATGTTGAAGTGAAACATTTCAATATTTAAGGAAGGAAAAAAAGGACTTCTATTGTTTTGCCTTGTCATTGACTGACTTCAGCCCAGATTTGTGAGTTATTTTGGTTGCCTTCATTTTCACAGGGAAATTTTTTTTTTTTTTTTTTTTTTTAAACTAACATAATGCTCTTTCCCATTCAGTTTGAGGTACAAATGGTCAGGTTGAGCAAAGGTTCATAAGCACATGACTGAGCTGACAATTTGCACAAATATCAAGCAAACACTTCGTTGTTTGGGTTTTTTTATTTACGTTTTAGTTTTTCTTTGAAATCGTACGTGCATTTCAGAGAAGCTGTGGGGTCCTCAGGACCAGCCACCTCAGAAACATGCACAGAGAAAAACTGTCAAAGTCTGCGTGCTCTGCCGTGTAACCTACACACCACAAAAATTCAGATGCCATCTTCAGTTCTGCAAAATATTAAGACAGGCATTTAAGATTTACCCGAGTGATTAAGTATGAGCAGCTTGTAATTGTTTCCAGATTCCTCTCCTAGCAGGAGAAAAGGCTCTGCAATCCCTGTCCGCATGCTCAATGCACTAACAGAGAAATTGAAGATGAACTGAAGAGGATGAACAGATATCCTGAGTTTTGAGAACAAGCCAGCATTACCTTTTAATCCAATATGGACTGTCCAGCTCAGAAGATACTGAATTATTTAGCCAGCATATATCAGGGTATGTCTGCATCCTCCCCGTAGCAACACCTGTGCACCAGCAACTAGAAAACCCTCTTAAGTACACATGGTCAAATTCAGTCTGCAATTTTTCATCTGGCTTGGGAGTGTTAAATGAAGATCAACTGTTGAAATCGGCCTCATTTGGGGGAATCTGACTGTGTCTGTGCTTACAGAGAGGACCTTTGTCCTCCAGGTTTTATATAAAGCCCTAAAGATTGCAGACTTTCTGCATAAGCCACAAAACAATCCAGCAAGCATTTGGAGAGACTTGCCTCACATCCCAAACTGTTCCCTTCATGCAAATCTACCAATATATTTTTTCCACAGACTGCTTGGTCATGAAAAGGGATCTTCCCAAACTTCCTCAGGGCTTCAAAAACCTTAGCAACCCCAGCCGA
The DNA here is from genome assembly GCF_965140245.1 of Athene noctua. Classification (NCBI taxonomy): domain Eukaryota; kingdom Metazoa; phylum Chordata; class Aves; order Strigiformes; family Strigidae; genus Athene; species Athene noctua. The sequence goes on from NC_134041.1 coordinate 29,735,393, forward strand.
AGTTTGAAAGCAAATTCAAGGGTACACCATTGCCTTTGAACACAGCAGGGATCTACTACAACAGGTTAGATCTCGGGGGCCACATTGCTCCCAGGATTTAAACCAGACCACATGTGAAATGGCAGCTACCTCTTAATTTTTTTATTTTATTTTATTTTTAAATAGGATAATTTAGGGGATATGGCATTTTTTATTATTATTATTACTATTTTAATGGCAAATTCAGTGTGCTGCCTTCCCTCCTTAATGAAGGGGACCAGGGACTGGTGCTCAGTTTCTTCCAATTTCTAGAAACAGTCCCTACAAACCCTTTGTAAAAATATACCACAATCTCTCGTTCCCTTTCTCTGTCCCCACAGAGGGGGCTTTCATTAGCTCAGACCATTTTTCTTCCACGACCTCTTTATCTTAACCTTTTCTCCAAGAAGACATTTATTTTCCAAGGTCCGTGGCCAGGACAAGGATACAGAAGGTGCAGCTGATTTTGTCTTTTGAGAGTCATTGTCACCACTGCAAGAAGCACAAGTCTTGGGGGAGATATCTCTGAAAATGGCCCCTGCCCTCATCCAGCCCAGTATGCTGCCCAGTTCATCCAGTCAGGCCCCTCCACAGCAGCTGTCGTTGCTGTCTGTCAGAGCACATCTTTGTAGCTAGAGCTGACTCCTGCACTGGGATTGTGCAAACCTTTTCCCTCCCTTCCGCAGTCCTGGCTATAGCTTGCACATCTGGTTGTTTCTCCGAACCAATCTGCAACCATTGCTTCATCTCCCTTCAACTCCAGGCTGGAAACATAGCTGTTCTCCCTCCCCTGGGACCTTGTCTTCCTCCTCTTCTCTTAGCTGAATTCACTGTTCAATGGCTCATGCCATCCCTTCTTGTGCAAAACCCTTTGAGAAGGGTGATTTCCAGTATGGAAATCTTGGTGCACTCCTTGAGGAAGTGATTTCAGATAAGCCCACTCTTGGGGAGAGAGGTTCACCACCCTCTGTGGAAACTTTGCAAGATCTGGTCTTCATCCAGATGGGATTTTTTTTTTTTTTTTAATTTGAGCAAAAATGCTTTGGCCTTTACAATGTGAGAGAGGAGTGAAAAAAATATATTGCTGCCATTATAGTAGAGGGGAAAAAAGGGGGTCAAGCTCTCTTTGAAGAGCCCTGGTGCTGAAACAATTTGGATTCTCTTGTTTAAATTAGATAATGGATCTTCTAGCAAAAGTGGCCTTTGCTTGCTTCAGCGAGCTTGGGTGAGGCGTGGCATTTGCCATCTCCTGCCTGAGCCCGTCTCTCTACAGCTGGGGCAGTGGGCACCAAATCTGGCACAGACCGCATGGGGTTCAGTGGTGGAGCCAGAGAGGTGGGACATAGCTCTGCCATTTGAGATAGGAGGAGAAACATCTGCAGAGAGGGGCAGAGCTGAGCTTGCACAGGAGCATACAGAGGTGGCAGGTCCTGCCTGAAGCAGCTTTTAACCACCTTTACACACCAGGATGCAACAGGGAGCTCTTCCATTTGAAGCACGTGTGTGCACAGCCTCAAGATTGTGCTTTGCTTGGCAGAAATATATTTGTTGCTTGTATGGACCGAGGAAGGTTTTCACTTGTGCGCTCACTCAGCTTCTCATGGCCAAAGCCAACGTGATTCTGCTTTGTAGTACCCAGTCCTGATCATGCTGTTCTTTGGCTCCTGGTCCCCCCCAGTGATCTCCAGCAGCTTGCAGTGCCGACAGCACTCCTGGGCAGCACAGCGGCCCCATCGGCACCGTGACCAAGGGCTCACAGCCGAACGACGGCAGAAAGAATCACCTGCAGGGAAGATGTTGAGAAAAAGATTATGAGAAACGGCATCCCACACCAGCCAAAAACCCAACTCACTCTTCCACACACTTACTAAGCATTGGGTCTGTGGCAAAGCCAAGCCTAAAGGGGCCACTCAACCCCCATAGCATCTTTTACTATGCTTTTCTAGGTCATCACCAGCCAGCCCTGAGAGTGCTAGGAGAAAACAGATTCACAGCAAATCTCCCCAAAGCATTGCCTGCATTCGCCCTGCAGGCTGGGCTGTGGGTCGCTGCCTGCAAATAGCATCGCCCACGGGAAATCACCACTGGCTCGGCCCCGTCCTTGGAAAGCCATCAGGGAAAACGCGGGGCAGGAGCTCGAGGTTAGCACAGCCCTGACGAGGCGCCGGGGATACCTGAACCGCTAATTTGCCAGACGCCCCTGGAGCCTGGCTTGGCAGCCCCCCGCCGGCTGTCGCCGCGTGGAAGCCATTAACATTTAAAAATACTTGCAGGAATGGGAGGGTGGGGGGAAAAAAATAAATGGTATTTGCGGAGGCCCATTCCTCAGCGTACTTTCATGTGTGCCAAAGTTTGTTGGCATGGCTCTGAGTTTGATAGGGAACATCTGGGCTGCTGTTGCTGCCTGTATATTGGCTGAGGGCAGTGAACAAAAGGGGTTTGTGCAGGAATGCGTGGGGAGGGGTGCGGGCTGTGCGCGCGTCGAGGGACGGCTGTGAGAGGCGAAACGCAGAAATACTCTCTGGAGAAGAAAGCCTAATGCACATCCCATGTTCCTGCTTTTTAAAAGGGGATAAAAGCTTTCCCCCCTCCACTTCTTCTCTTCCCTCCCCCAAAAGCACGCCAGGGTACTGAAGGCGAGCAGGGCTCAGACACAGATCCATGCCCTGCTACCTCTGCATATTCGATTATTACCGTAGTCTGGAAAAATAATTGGGGTGGAGGAACCAGGTTAACTGGAGAGCAGAGAAGTCCGAACACAACTGCGTGGTGCAGCACCAGCACATACTCAAGAGATGACCAGCGAGCTCTTTGAAAGCAGCCTGGCTCTCCATGCCCCAATGCTGCTGCGGGGGGAAGCACCCAGTGACAAACCTCCTTTGAGTGCACTGAGACTGGTGACATGGACCCACCAAAAACTGCACTGGCTGAAGTTTCCTCCACTCCTGTTGGGAATTTGGGGTAAGAAGCTGAAAATGAGCAGTGTGCCACTGCCAGCGGCACAAAAAATACAGCTTGCTTCCTACAGACACAGGGTCCCATTGTATCTGACACCAGAGGATGGAGTGGAGGGATGAAGAAGGAATGGATTCACATTTGAGGAAGGCTGATCTGTTGGGAACTATCTGAAAATTACAGGCCAGGTGCAACCCTTGGGTCTAAAGATCACAGCATACACGCTCCATCCCATACACTCCATCCCCAAGGAGTCACTGCTGCCTGTGGACGGACACCAGAAACCTTTGATTGAACCTAATATAACATTTCTGACATTCTTCCTCTTGCAGCTCCTATAGTATTTTTTACCCGATGTGTTTGCAGTGTTCACAAGTCTTTTCAAAATTTCACTCCGTGGACTAAACCTCTTCCTCAACAAGAGCAGCACTGGTGTAATTTCCTACCTGCTGATCCCTCTTTGTTCATCCAATTTTTGCCCAACTCAATACCATGGGCAACAGCTTTGAGCATTTCCAAGTTGTTCTTGTTTTTTTTTTTTAATTGATGAAGTGTTTTTCTCTCTTCTTCTTTCTGGGATGTGCATTTGGCCTGAATCCTACCTAGCAGCCTACATTCCCCCTTGGCTCCAGTCCTTATCAAGGATACACATTGGGTCTGCTACCCAGAGCAAGATTTCCACGGCCTCTGTCTTTGGGGCTCCTTGGAGTTGCTGGAGCCACTCCAGAGAGGGTATTTGGGTAGCACTTGGGGCATGCATCCCTGTTCCTACACCCTACCTTGTCAGGGCAGCCCTCTAGGAAAGCTCCAGGGAGCAAAACCTAAAGACAAAGGGTCCAGGGCAGTGAAGACCCTTGGCTCTGACAGCCAAGGCAGATTTTTCCAGCCCTAATCTCCTTTTCAGGTCTCAGCAGCATGCCTACAAGCTGTTGTTTTTGAGCTGACTTACTCAACACCATCCATGCACTCTTCTGGCGCTGCCTTGGGCAGCAGGCTTGCTGGGGATTCTGGCTCCAGAGCTGGACATGTTTAGAGATAAGCTTCCTTCAGTGATATTTGGATTTTGATTACATCAGTGTCAAGACACAGCTTTTCACCAGAGCCAAACAAGATCCCACCATGCCAAAGAAAGCAACCAGGCTGGCCAGGGGCTGTGCATAATGCATCAGGGAGGGCACCAGTCCCTCTGCACCCCCATGCAGGGGTACGGTGAATGGGAAAGCCAGCTCATGTGAGACAGCGCAGGCTGCAGACCCACCTCTGGCTGCTATGCACAGTCCTAACCAGTTGGCTTTTCTGTGGTGGGTTAGGAGAACTGCAGAAAACCCAGCCAGTCTTTGGAAACTCCCTGCAGCTGTCTCTGGGGAATGAAGCCATATATAAGCATGTGACCGAATTTAGCAGTCAATGCCCCGTTTGACAGAAGAGGAAAAAAAGTGTAACTGCTGTGTTTAGTGCTAGATGTCCCCTTGATCCTCTTCTGAAAACAAGGGTGTTTAGAGTGGCCGATTTGCTTCTGCTTTATTGCTCATTAGCATTGTCAATCATTAGATTTGCCATCTCTCAGGGATAAACCCCTCCTCTTAGGCAGGTCTGTGCCTCCATTCACCCTCCACATCCTTCTCCGGGACACCTTTTTTTTAGCTGTCTGAAAAATAGCCCAGTGCACCAAGTGACGTGATGCTGCAAAGGCATCACTCTCCAGCCATGCTCCCATCTGACCGTGCTCCCACATTTCCTTCCTTGACTGCTGCCGCTGACTGAGAAGAACCAGTGCCAACGAGGACTACAAGTGTTTTTCAAAAGCACGGAAACAATTTAAGAGCCTAAATCCCACTTTTCAGTGCAGTTAAAGGCCCCATCAGGAGGTGGACTGTTAATCATCCTAGATGCTTTTGAAGGTTGCAGTAGAGGTTCATCTGTATCTTCAACATCTCCAGGGGACCCACATGACTTTGAACTATCTCCTGAAGGATCCTGATGGTGGGGGCTGGGAAGGAGGACGAATGATTTGCCCTGGAACAATTACAATCACGAGTCCAGTGAAGTCTCGGAAAGGTTCAAGTTGCTCCTGCCTATTGAGTTCCATCTCATTTGCCCCATTGCTGCATCTTATCCACCATTTAACATGGGCCAGCTGAGAAACTCCCAGTGCAATGGGCTCAGGAAGGGAGGCTGGTGGGAAAATGCCCATTTAACTTTTCACAGGCAAGGGTGGTTCAAATAGTTGTTTTGACTTGAAAAATCTGACACGCATTTCCAAATTGTCCAAATGTTTGGCTTTTACATTTCCTTCAGTGACATATTCCAGGGTTTTAGTTGAAAAGGTCTTTTCTCTTCAGAATTAGGCTGCTTGTAGGAAAAAAACCTAACAAAACAGGAAGTTTGAAATGATCAAAGAAAAATATTTTCATTGACCTAAAAAGATCTTACCCTTTGGTTTTTATTTCACAAAATTTTCAGAACTGACTCTTCATCCCCATGAGAGATGAGAAATATTGTCAGTACCTCAAAACTGCTGCCAGAAGGAAAGAGTTATTAATTACCAACCTCTGTTTTTAACCTGCAACCAGGAGACACTTCTCATAGGTGACAACCGGATTCTCTTGAGGCTCTGCCATTGGCTTCATCAAGGCATTTAAGTCAGATATATGATTTTTTTTTGGATTGAACATGCTCCAGGCACTCTGCAAAGCCTACCCTATCGATTTCCAAAGCAAGCATCAGGTATCACATGCTTTTGCTATCCATCTATTTAGAAAAATTATGTCATTATCTTTTTGCCCATCTATATTTCCACTGAAAAAAAATGGTCATTTTTTCTCAACGTCTATTCCATAACTCAAAAAGGGCTAGATGGATTTTGCTCAAAGTTTCCAAAAAAATTGCCCACTGGGTAAGGGCCAGGCATGCAAAAATTTCAACCTGAAAAGTGAATGTTTTCAAAAGTTATTAGCTTATTAAAAGAAGGGCTATAATGGAAACTGTTTTACTGCCATAATTATAGCACCATGAACAGAGCCTGCTGCAAAATATAACATTATCAAGCTCCTGTCAACATTTAATAGAAGTCTTAATTAACTGCTGGGAGGAACATGGCAAAAAATTATTTTCAGGAAAGCTTTTGGGAGCTGCGTAATTCTGGGCTTTTTTTTTTTTTTTGTCCATCTCGATTGGAGCCTTCATAGAGTTCATAGGACAGACTAAATACAAGACACAAGTGTGTATCTTGTTGGCATTACTTAACGATAGGATTTTCTTTTCTGTTAAACTACATAATCCAGAAACAACAATAATGTTTGGGTTGGCTTGGAGCCAGACACTTCAGAGCTGGATTTTAACCTTCCCCAAGTTTGGGGTTATTTGAAGCCAGGGGCTTCATTCAGCTTTTCGGGGATGGGGGAGAGTCTCGTGTGTAAATCTGTGGGCCTAACCTGCCTCTGTCATTTGCTTTCCTCCCCACCTTCCACCACCCCAAAGATGCTCAGGATGTGGGGGGGATCCCCATCTCATGGTAGTGTTTTACCGCACAGCAGTGCCTGAGCTCCTGGGCTGGAGACCCAGGCACAGAGGAGAGATGTAGGGAGGGCCAAGCACAACAGTTACAGAACTGTTGTAATTAATTTGATGAGATTGGTTTCGTGGGAGATAACCAGCTCGAAACCAACCTTTCCTTTCCCTTGCAAACCTGGGGAGAGGCTGCACAGGAAGGCTCCTCCTGCCACAGCCCCATCTCTGTGCACGTCTCCAAGAGCCTCTTCTGTCTCCCCAGCACACCTTTGGGATCTTGTCCCTGCATTGATGCCCTACCCACAACACCCTGTCTGGCGACACCAGCCCAGGCTAAAGAGGTGGGAGTGGGGTGGGGAAGGAGGTCAAGCCTAACCCTGGGATGGGGAAACAACCCATGGCTCAGCTGCGGTCAGCAGCAGGTTTTGGGGTGCCTGGGACACAGAGCAAGACTTGTATGAAGCACATTAAGAGGAAGATCGGCAAACCTGCTGCCTAACTGGATGAGGAGCACAGAGGAGACATCAGGGCAGATGGTGGTAAGTGATCTGCCAAGGTTAAACCTGGCTCTCACTGAGCCAGTACGTTAAACCCAGCTCTTCCTATGCCTGATCTGCCAGACCACACTACACAAATCTGGCAAGCGAAGGGCTTCTTGGCAAAGCTGGACAGGTAACATTGGGCAGGTCGTGTCATGACAAACACTTCTTCAGTCCCACCTGGCAGCCCAAACTTATTTTTATTCCCTTTCTGCCCCCTCCACCCCCTGCCTGGCCCCAGCAGTGAAGCAGCCCTGCACTGCGAGCTGGCAGGCCACATCCATTTCCCCTGATAGCACCGATAGCCGAACAGCTGCTCTCTGTCCCTTTGGAGATTAGTTTGTTTTCCTAACGCAATTACTGCCACGTGGCCCTGCTTTCTGCTGGGATCAAGCCTGGCTAGAGATAAAGCAGCGATAAGATCACACGCTGTTCCAGACCCCTTTGCAGCCTTGCCAGCCAAGGTTTGTTGTCATCAGCACATGAATACCCTGTCTTAAAGTTACCTGCTCCCATCAATGCTTGGCCAGGGACCCCAGGAAGCTTTATGGCACTAACCCCCAATTGTTTGGCTCCTGTCTTTCCACCCAACACTGAGGAGTTGTTTTACGATGTATCCATGCAGCGTGGAGGTGTTGCACGGGTGCAGCCACACCAGTAAGCTCACACAATGCGATACGAAGCCACTTACCAGATATGGCACCCTGCTAGCTCAGCACTTTGGGTGAGCATGGCTGGCTCCAAGCTGACCTGCCTGCACCCAGGTCAACTGGTCCTTTTTTCCTCCTACCTGGGGTTTGCCAAAGCTCAGCTCTGCCTGAACATCACATTATCTGATGAATGAAGCAGCTTTACCCTGGTGCAACTGCTTTGCTGACCACAAGCATCCCAGAAGGGTTCACACGAGTACCTGCAGCACCAGCAAGGGGCTGGTCAGCTCTAGAAACATCAATGGAGTGATCACAGGGGTGGGTCTGGTACAACCACTCTCATCACATCCAGCAAAGGTCTCCTCTGTCTCCCAGACCCACCTGCAGGAATCCTTGAGTGGGGAATTGCTCCTGAAAGCTTCTGCTGGAGCAGACGTGGTGCACGCCGGGAGAGGACACTTAGGGAGCCTTGCTGCCTTCAGAGAGACAAGCATCCTTGCCAGATGTCTCCCATAAAGCTGCAAGTACTTTATTTTAATAATAAGCCTTAATGTATTCATTAAAGGCTCCCAGTGACCTGGGATGAATTTCCCCACTATTGTAAAGGGCTGTGGGAATCTGGAAACCACTGCATTACAGTTAATAACTTTAATTTTACAAGGCCCAAAATAGACAACTGAAAAAATACACAAACTCACTGTTTCCAATTAAGAAGGGATTTCTTCTAATTCCTCTGCCACTGGCGCTCTTGTTTAGCAAATAACATCAACAGATATTCAACCATAGACAAGGGGAAAGCGAACCAAGAGTCACCTTCTGCATCTCCATTAAAAGAGCTGAGGAAGAAGCCAGGACCCTTCCTCCTCACGGGATTATCAGTGCATGGAAGAGCCATAGTCTAGTCAGCAATAGCAAACCCATACTGGGGGAGCCATAGATAGAACTTCAGCGTCTGCTTCTTAAGCCTGATGGACATGTGAGTGCTGTGATCCAAGGGAGATGACTTCCAACCCATCTTCTCCCCGTTCTCTCCTGGTGGTCCTATCAAAGGTGCTAAGGGGATTTGGTGGAAGTCCTGGAGTGCTGGGAAACCACCCTGGTGGTTGCGTGAGCATCCTGCTAGTGTTTGGGGCTACCAGATCTTTTAGAGTCAGAAGGGAATATTCTCCCCAGATCAGCTTGGCAGATATCATCGTGGATTTATTCTGCCTGCCTCTTTCTTCCTCTGTTGAATGAGGGGTAGATTGTTTCCCAGAGAAAAAAAGCTGAGAACCGAAACCAAAACAATTCAGCCTGCTTTTTGTTTTTAAAAATTTCTGGGAATCTAATGTTTTCCAGCCCAAATCTTTTTATTTCCAGTTTGATTCTTTTTGGTTTTCCAGTTAAAATTGGAGGTCTTCAAAAAAAGGACTGACATTTTACATGGAAACATTCATTTTGTCACAAGTCAAGCCTTCTGGGGTGGAAAAACGAGTTTCAAAGGCAAAGCTTTGATCAACATATGAGTCTGGCCGTATTGGTGACCAACATCTGCCTCCTCACATATCTCCAGAGCTGTCTCTGCCAGGGTCATGCCAAGGTGCTGGCATCCTCCCTCCACTCATGGCAGAGACCCTCCTTACCATCACCCTGGTATCAATCAATGCTAATTAAAGCAGCCCAGGTGAAAACAGCTCCATACCTCAAAGCAGATATCAAAAGCTTCCTCTGCAGACTTAGTCTGACACGGGAAAACATGTTGCTTAAAAGCCATGGGTGATCTCAGCCCATGTAGATCCCAAAATACTCTCCAGATCAGCTGAAAAACAAAGCAGAGGCCCCATCCAGCAGGATGGAGCACACACACCCATCCATCCCTGAGACCCTCGCTGCACCGCTGTCCTCTTGATCAAGAGATGCCTACAAGCAGCACGGAATTTGCATTGGCCATTGCGTAGGAGTAGACTGAGTTTCTCAGCCAAACCGATAAAAATGAAAAATTATTTTCATATGCCTGGACTCTGTTTTTCCCCATAAATAAGGCAGTGATTGAAACTGGGGGAAGGGGGTTGTCAGAGCAGTAGGCCATCCATCAGAGCCACACCAAGAGCACTGATCTAGCCCTTGTCCAGGAAAGCATCTCTATTTAGGAAAGCCAGCAGGCACATCTCTAGTCTCCTTTGAAGCCACTGGGAACTGAGGGCCAGGCAGTTTAAAGATATCTAAATGCCTAAAGGAACAGATAAGACCTAGATACCAGCTGGTAAAACTCAGACCCTCAGAAATTATTTAGGCACACAAGGTTTTTAATGGAAATTAAAGAGCTTAGATGCTTTTGTGGATAGGGTTCTGAAGCGCACACATGCCTTAAAAAAACACTTCTAGAGGCTTTCCTGAAAAGGAGAGATTTAGGCATGCATGTTGTCCATCAGGACTTGTGAACCTTTATGTTATCATAGAAAACCACCTGCAAGGGAAAACCCAACCTCTAGCTTGGCTGCAGTGCAAGCCCTGCGGCATAATTTTATCAAGGCAACTAGATGTCTAGACATCCCCAAAACCAGGGAGGACAGAACTCCTCTGGCCACAAAGCTCTGCCATTTCAGGACAGCTGTGAACCCATACTCATTGTGCATCACCTCCAGCCTCCCTCCTCTCCTTCCCCTCATCTTAACTCTGCCCAGAGCTATTTGACAAGATGTGCCGAAAAACATGGAAAAGCCAATTGCCTATTCCTGCCTGCAGCTCTACTACTGCCTTTCTCACATCAATGCCCTGACTGCAGCTGCTTGAAAAGTTTCCATCTAAACAGTTTTTAACAGGTCATTTTTCAGTCAAAGGCAACCTTCTTTTAAAAAAAACCCAAAACACAGAAAACCTCTTTTTGTGGAAATTTGCCTGACTTGTATGGAATGTCAAAAAACCTAGAAAAAACATCAAGTTTTGGCCTTGAGCTGCAAAAAATTTTGTTTTAACCAAAAAATGCAATTTTCAAGGCTTTTAGTGAAAATGAAATAAAACTTCCAGAGAGAATAAATTTTCCTGTTTTCATTAAAAACATTCATGATATGATGGCTACCCTCAGATTTTCAAACAAGCCCACCTCAGGAGAGTATTAAGGAAATGAAATAGTCGCTGTGAGAAAGGAAGGAACTGGTCCAGATTATAGCCCAGCAAAGGAACGGAGCAAAGATAAATGCTTCATTCTCAGCCTCATGTTAGGTTAACAGCCAGGCATCCCACTCCTCTGCTCCAGGATTTAATATATTTATTGGTGAAAAATAAGGTGATAATGCTTGCAGATGACACAAACCCATGGGGGCTCAGGGTCTCATCATCCCAACTGCGGGCTGTCCCATCCAGTGGCTGTGGGTACCATCAGAGGGACACAGCTCTAGTCCTGTCGCTGTCTCCTGGGAGCAGATTTTGTGCCTCACCCAGTGGAGACGCCCAACCTGTTTTTTGAATCCCATGGGATTGTTGGGCTGTGGCTCCATCACCCCATGCTGCTGGGAAACCTTCAGCATCACAAGATTTCAGGCAGTGGAGAAACCTCACCCCTCTCCAGATGGGCACCATGGACATGGGAATGCCATGATACAACCCTGCCACACCAAATGCAAAACCCAGTTGCTGAACACCATGCCGGAGACCATTGGGGAGGTTCGCTGCTAATCCCCGGCGTGAGACCAAGGGAGCCGCACGCCGTGGCGGCTCCGCTCAGAGCCGCCGGCACCCAGATGGGCTACAAGTGAACATGAACTCTCCCTCCCCATCTGGAGCCCATGTACAGCAAGTGGCAAGATTTATATTGTGCTGAAGCATTCCACAGTTTTGAGCACAGAAATGATTGAACTCCAGATGTTAACAAGATGCAGGACCCTTTTTTTATTATTAAAAACGTGATTTCTTGTTTTGCTCATGACAAAACCCATCAGATTAACTTATTAGGAGTGGAACTGCCATCAAGACAGTGGAAGTAAAACCAGCTCTGGCTGCCCAGAGCACACGGGAAGACCAGGGCTCTTTAGAGTAGAGCTGTGTCCAGCCCACTCCTCTGCACTGAACCAAGTGCAGGACACAGGTGACCTTGCTCCAAGCCCACTGGCAATGAAGGGGCATTGGTGAGTTCCTGTGCCTCAGTTTCCCCATCTCTTAGGGGAAATGTGAGTCAGAGCTGGAAGGGAAAGTCCTGAGCAAACACACGCCCTGCAGCCTTAACCACATCAAATCCCCTTGCTGAAGCAGCAGAGCCTTTGCTCACAGGCACCATAGCCCAGGCCAGAAATAGAAGCCTGTCCACTCTCTTCAGGCTTCTCTGTCTACCCCTGGAAGGATGAGGGGGATCCAGGATCCGTGGTTGCCATGCTGGGGCAACTCAGCAAGCAGCTCTCATGACCTGCTTCCCTTCAGGGAGAGCCCTAAAGCATCACGAACTTTACTTCCCATCAGAAAGGAACCAAACTTCCAAATACTTCTGCAAGTCCTAAACGCTTTTCTCGGCACAGCTCTGCTGGGAACATCCCCAGCAGTGCATGGAGTGGCACAGCCAACATCTGTATTCCAGAGCGTGGGCTGGGGCCTGTCTAGAGCTGTCACATCTTCACTGCTTTATCACAGGAACTTTATCACAAGCTCATAACACACACGTCTTTGCACCATGAGATCAAACAGGTATGGGATGGCATTGCAGCCTGCTGTCACAAGACAGACCCTAGCAGCTAGCACCACTCCATGCTGTGAAGAGAAAACATGTTGAAGCTGCATGACAGAGATGACCCACATATGTTCATGCCTGACCAACTCAGGGAACCCAGCACTGCAAACCCAGCCTCTCCTGCTAATCCCCGGGAGGCACAGCATCCTTCAGAACCTACACATTTCCACTTAGCCATAGCATGTCAGCTCTATGGACAATCAAATCTGTCTGCTCAGAGGGAGAGAAACATTTCTGGGAAGCACAAATGTCCTGGTTGGCCAGGCTGAGCTGGGGTCAAGCTGAAGTGATGCAGTTTCTCCACACCAGTCACACTCAACTCTCCTCCCTGGCAGGGAAAGAGGGGCTGAAGAGCAGAATAGCAGAAGCTGCGAAGTGTCAGGGCTGCGCTGCCTTGAAACTTTTTGCATGTACCCCACAACCCCAGGGGACTGATCTGCTGAGTAGGTTTGGTACCTCAAAGCTCTCCTTGCTTCAGTGAGCCTGAGTGCCAGCCAGCAGGAGCAAAGATGCCTCTGGTTCCAGCACAGGTTTTCTGTGTATCAGGCAGGGCTGTTACAGCTCACCTGGTGCTTTGGCCTCCCTTGCTTCCCACTACCCTAGAGATGAGTGTGTGCCCTCTCAACATGCCCAAGAAAAGGCACTGCCTTGCTCCTCTTCCACCCAGGGACCCCATTTCCCTCTTGACTTGGTGCAGGTGACACACCTGTCTTCTACCAGAGTTGGCCACTCCCAAGACAGGCCCAGGACAACAGGCACCAAGCACACACCTGCGAGCAGGAGGATGGTGTTCACAGGATCACCCTCCCAGGACACCTGCTTCAAGCTCAGGACCAGCCAGGGCTGGAGCTCTTTGCCAGCATCTCAGGAGCAAGCCCACCAGCCCAGCACCAAGAGCCACCTTCCTCCACAGCCAGGGCTTGGAAAAATCTTCTGCAGATCAAAGTGGTATTTATTCACCCAAAGGGACCCTTTAAACATTGCTGAGAGCCCTGTCACTGCCTAACCTTGTTTTATTCCTTCTTTGCATGCTTTGTGGGAAGCTGCTTCCAACCCACACCTCTCCATGCTAACTGGGCAGGCTGAGCTGTGCCTTTGGTTCCCAACAGTGATGGTGCCTTCCCCAGCTCTGAGCCCAAGCACTTGGTTCTGGGTGTCCCCCAGCCCTGCAGAGCCACCCCAGTGGGAGCCAGGTGATGGGGCACTTCCCCAGTTGAAGAACTCTGCCCATTCCCTTAGTGGTGCTGGATGCTTGCAACCTTCCTCCATCACCATTTCCTTCACCTCTTCCTTGAAGCCTCTGATTTAATGCCACATCCCCGGGCAGGGCCTTGGGGGTGCCCTGCTCCCTTTTTCATTTCCCCCAACTTGACTGAATATGAAAGTTTTCATTCCAAGAGCATCAGGTGGAAGGAAAAGCCATGCTCTTATGCTTTGGGGGGAAAGATCCCACAAACCTTCAATCCTCTTCCCTTCCCCAAAAAGCCAGGGGGGGGGAAATTATATGTGCAAATGTAATCTGACAGCACTGCTGGTGAGCACAGGCCATTTGCACCATGCTCAGGGAGTAATACCTCTGAAAAGCCCAATATTCACCATCTCACCTGTGCGCAGGTGGTGGATTTGCCTGCAGAGGACACGTCCTGCCAGAGCCCTATCCCCTCCACCCCTTCCTGGCAAGTGTGAGTGGCCCAGTGTCCTGGGGCTCTGCAGCATCTGGGACGTGCGAGCTCCCAGCTCTGCTGACACAAATAATTTCTCTCCCTGTTCTTGGCACGGTGTGTTCTGCTCAAGCACACTTCAAAGAGGCAGCTCTGCAGCAAGAATGTTTCAAAAAATACAATATTTCCATCTGTTATTCCAATGGTATATGCTGTGGGGCTCTCCTCACGGACTATTTGCCTTTCTTTGCTCCTACTAGATGCAAGAAGTACTCAATTAGCAAGCCCTCAGGGCTGGTAGGCGATGCCCTAACGCTGCAGCATCCTGCAGTCGAGCCAGTAGATCCTCTTCTCCTGCAGGTCTGCCCCTTACACCTTAAGGCTTCTCCAGAGAAGAAGGTGCCAGCAGGGAAGCAGCTTTTTCTTAAAGGCAGTAAAGTTCTTTTGATTTACTAACTTTATTTTCACCTCGAGAGCAAACAGCATCTGCCTGTGCTTATGTAGGTGCTCCTGGCTGCATGTTGCTCAAGGCAGAGCAGCCCAACATCAATTCCCAACCGCAACAGCACCAAGGAATCAAACCACAGGGCACAAGTTCTTGGGTTTTGGTATGATGAATGCCAAGCTCTCCCACCAGTCTGTCCTTGGTGAGGACATCCCCAGCATCACTCTGCTCACTGCCTCCTGTTTTTCCCAGAGCTCTAGAAACCTTAAACCTCTGCCTTGCTGTCAGGTGGGTTAAATCTCAAAGCAAATTATAGGGTGGAAAAGGGAAAACCAGGCAGGATGCTCAGGCAAAAAATGAGGCAAAATACTAATTTTCTTGGGAAAGCAGTCTAAAAACACACAATAAGCACAGTGAGCTACAAGTGTAAAGCACTAGCATGCACAAAACAAGCTGTGGTTTTAATACATCTTGGGTAGGACAAACCTTACAGGTAGCAGAAGCTGGATGCTCCTTCCCTGGGCTGGGATGGGGACATCCTAAGGACACTGCTGTGATGGACCTTTTCCTCTTTGTGATTCATTTGGTCTGAGAGGATTTTTCAAACCTACATGTGAAGTAGAGTTGCCTTTCCACAGTGGCAAGGGCTCTTCACACATCCCTTTCCCTCACGGCTGGCCAAGGACACCCAAAGCCCATTATCACAGCCACTAAAGCAGGCAGCCCTACAGGGAAGGTCTGCACTAAACAAGCAAAGCCTTTGGGCTTCAGTGTCGGGTGGTTAAACTGCACACAAGCTCACCCCTTACCCTCCAGATTGCTTTTGGGCAACATGTCCTAATGGATGGGATGCTTGGACAGATGGTGCTTGCCTCAGTCATCTGCTCTATCCCACAGCCAGGAAAACCATGGGGAAAAGCGGCTTTCCTGGGCTCCCCAGCAGAGCAACCTCATACAGCTGCTGCAGCCACGACCAAGTTACCCACAATGGCTGTCCCACCACAGATCCTTGCTGGGGGACTTCAGTACAGGGCTCAAGAGACTCTTCCTGGAGACCCTTCCTGAAGACCTATCTTCCCCCCAACTGAGCCAGCATGGGAGAAGGATTTTTCAAAACAGAGATTCAAAGCTTCACAGCCCCAGCATACAAGACCTGAACCCCCCCTTGCTTCCCATCCCAAGGTTTCATACTGCTAAGACAGCAATAGCTTCCCAGCCCCTTCAGAGAGCTGGAGAGATGATAACTTCCATTTGTGAGCCACAGCCAGAACAAAATGAGTCTTTATTTTTATACGGCCCATTATAAGTCATTATTTAGTGCTCCCAGGTGCCCAATATCATCAAAGGCACATTCCTTAATAAGCAGCCATCAGAGGCTGCACTGCTGCCATCCCACACACGGATGGAACAGGAGAGATCCTGAGACAAGCTCCAGCCCCCAGATCTCATCTCCCTTTAAGCCCTCATGAGCCCAGAGAAGGTCATGCCCCATCTCTGCACAGACATCCTGCACAGACATCCAAATGAGATGCACAGGATTATTTCCCCCCTACCCCAGCTCCACAACCCAAAGTGTAACCCAATCTACTCAGCTGGAAACAGAGTTTTTATTGCATCCTGAGTCATTTAGAGTTCCTTTTTATAAAACCAATATTCTTCCCCCTTCCCTGATTTAACAAGCTCCCAAATGTCTGTTTTCCTGACGTAGCAAACCTTTCCAGCTTCCCTGACCTACCTCCTCACCAGACCTGATGGAAAGCAACATCTCATCAGGGCTGCTCCAAGGGCAGGTACCACTACAGAGAAGTGCCATGCCATGGCAATTTCACCTCAAGGATGATCCCAATCTTAAAAGTCCCATGGTGATGGCAGGATGAGGCCATCATGCTCTGTGGCAAAATCCATGGCATATCTCTCTGTGGCCTTGCTGTGCAGTGGAAAGAGGCCTTTAGAGCTGAAAGCCCTTGAGACAAAAAACAAAACCACAAAATATTGGTTGAGTTCAGGCACTGTAAAAGGTGTGAAAGGTGTGTTGACTACTGGGAGTTTCCTGATGCTCAAGGTAAGGAGGAATAGGTCACTGAGCAGAGCTGGCAACCTGGAGAGCCCAGTTATTATTTTTAAATAAGAGCTCAGATTTTGCAACATATGAAATCCATCATGCCTTTAGTCACAAATACATCAAGGAGTCTGGATACTTGAAGTCCCTTTGCTCAGCTCAGTAATAGAGAGAAATATTGCACAGTGGCATATATAGGGAGTTTGCAATTTAAAATGGCCCTCATTCAGTAATTATGTCAGCATTTGTTTTAACAGTAATCAGTAACAGTTAATATAACTTACAGTAAATACAGATTGCCATTTAATAATCTTAATACACAACTTATAAAACATATGTTTATATAATTATACTGCTAAGTTCCCAATCAGCAATGAACAAAGATAAAATCTGTCCACAGATCCTTACATGAAGAGATCCCAACAGTGGAAAGCAAAATTTGCAGAGGGTCTTTGGAAGCAGAGTGCACCACAGCTCAGAAGGGAAGATAGTCACCAGCTGCAGAACAGGAGCCATAAGGGATTGACCTCTGTCCTGCCAGACCATCCTTTGCCAGGCCTTACTTCTGCTCAACATGCCTTACACCAACGTCTTGAATCCACACTTACCCACACCGAAGGCAGGCACAACGCTTGGACGGGGAGAACATCCCCACACCCCATGGGGAGCTATTCCCACCCTCAGCCAATGACCTAAAAGCACCTTTGTTCTGGGAGCACTTGCTCTGCTGGTACATACAGGGATCCAGACAGATTTCCTCTAAGTCTGGGAAACTCCCCAGTATAAGAATGGAGAAAGCGGTCTTACACCAAGACATATTTTCTCCAACTTAGTATTTAAATAAAATCACTGGAGTGCTGAAAATGCCTCACCAGCACTATTTTCAAGCCTAGAGTGAGTTTGGTTGAATACTTGGGACCCAAAAATGAACAAAACTTCCTTGAGGATTTTTTTTTTTTAAATGGCTGTATTTTAGAGAGTGTTACTTAGAAGGACTGTCTCTTTCCCTGAAAAGAGCTAAGGCTGCTGCATTTCATTACAACTTCACTGACCTACACCAGTTGCACTCATACAGCAGCAGATCCTGGACAGTCCCTTCCTGGGGCAAAGAGGGTGGTTAAAGAAGAGCAAACACCGACAATGTCCTGCAGGACCGCTGCAGCTCGGTAAGGCTGGCACATCCCAGCATCTTCTCTTCTTTCCAAACAAAATCTTTGACTTTCTCCCTGACCATGGCAGACTTGCATGGAGTAGCCAGTAAACAAATAGGGCAGAAACCAGCTAGCACTTACAATGCAATACCCAGCTGCACACTGACACAATTGGAGTCATCTGTGAGTAATTAGAAAATATAAACACTCACAACAAAACTTGGGCTCCTATACTCAGCAAGACCTTAATGGGCTTTTCCTCAGCCAGAAAATCCTTATTACAGTAATAAATTATTAGCCTTTTTTCCTAAACCAGCATGAAACATTACAATGGAAAAATGACAAAAGGAGAAACATGCCCATTTTTGGCAGCACTGGCAGGGAGGAGGATGGGGGTGAGGGGAGCAAGAGCCAGCTCAGCACTGCAGGGGGACAGGACAGAGCCTACCCCAGCCCAGCTCTTCCTCGCTGCACCCTCACCCCAGGTCCTCACCCCCAGCAACCCCCATCACCCATGGACACAGTAGCCAGCACACACCAGTGCATCCCCAAGCCTACAGCCAACCATGCCACAGCTCAAGCAGAGCCCAGCACAGTCGTGTGGCTTCTCTGCTGGCTAATATAGCTGAACTGTGCTCAGCAACCTGCCTCCTGCCACCCTAGAAACTTTCTGGCTCCCACATTTCTGCAAACTGCAGCCCTCTGCTATGCTCATCTGAAATAAGCCTGAAAAAGTAGACAGCAATCACACAGTCCTTAGGAAGTCAGGTTAACAACACTGAAGGCTGTTGTAGGATAAAAATGGCCCCACTCTGTCATGGGACAGCATGGGAGAGACTGCAGGTGAGTCTCTGAGCTGTCACAACCTGGACAGATGTGACCAGGAGGTGCTGGAAGCTGTTGATGCCTCCACACACATCCCTGCCTGGGCAAACCAGTGCCCACACCGGCACCGCCCCCCAAGTTTGTATAAGATTACACATGCATGAGGTCGATGGAAACTAGGAAGGATCTGCTGTGGTTTGGCTTCTGGAGGCATCCAAAGAAGTGTGATCTTCCCTCACCCCAAAACAAGTCAGAGAAATTCATGAGAGCAGCCTTTCTTGTGGGTTATTCTGGCAGTGGCGGAGCTGGACAGGACCAGGACTAAGACAGCACAGGGCCATAAAACATGTCAGAGCAGCAGCCACACGATGCAAGTCTCTGTGCTGGGCACTCAAGCCTGACCACAGCCTGAGTCAGCCCATGACCACCGTCTTGCCTCCAGCACACTCCCAGCTTTGGCCTGGGCAGCTCAATACCATTAACTATCTCCAGCCTGAAGGAAGGCTCAGCACCTTCCAGACCAAGAACTTGCACTTATGCTGTTTTGGGGGGCACCTCCCTGGTTTCAGGTGCAGGCACCAGCCCTCCCACAGAGCCACCCCTGGGCCAGCAGCCAGCCACAGAGCCCATCCCAGCACCCAAAGCAGCAGAGATACAAGAAATCCCATGCAGCCCAGCCAAACACCGGCCATCCCCCAAAAAAACACTCAGCAGACAAACCTACCCCCACCCTGTTCTTTTCAGCCTCAGCCCATCCTAGAAACCGCTCTCCCGGAGAGGTGAGTCTCACACGGGGTCTGCAATTATCACTGGTCCCATGTGTTAAATGACAGAGCATTTAATGCCTCTTCTTCAGGGCTTCACGTAAATGAAGAGAACAAATGACTGCTGGGGGAGATATGGTTTGCATCATTTAATCACCATTTCCAATAAAACGGTACAGCGGCTCTGCGGAGGGTAAGACAGCAGAGTTCAGCAGATTTTATCAATAACATCGCAGGAGCCCTACTGTGCAGCTAAGAGAGTTGCCATGGTTATTATGACAGATTTACTATCATTGTAACTTAATGCACCATAATAAGTATCTGCATAGTTATTATTGTTTTACAATGATAACTATAATTCAACCGCAGCTTTATGACTAAATTTGTAACATTACTACGATGTTCTGGGAAGAATTGGAAGCAGGGTAATTCACATGCTTTCTCAGAATATAAAAAGAAAAATAGATCCTGGTCAGTGCCTTTTTCTTCCCTTTTTGATTGCTTCTTTGAGAACAATTTTTGTGGTCTGGTTACTGTTGGTTTGGGAGAGGGTGCTCTGTCAGTCAATGCACAGAGGTAGCTGAAAAATGGTATTTTTCCACTGCAAAATTGATCCTGGGAAAAAAAAAATCCTCAAAGTCTTTCAACATAAAGTTGCTAAAAAATTCCCAAGTGTTGCCAACTGGGAAACAGATACAAAGTGCTGGCAAGATGAACAAAAATGGTCAGGTTTTGTTCAAAAAGAATGACCAGATCATCAAAAAATGTCGCTTAAAGTGACCCTGGTAATCAGTGGAAACAAAGTACTGGTAGAAAAAAG
Source organism: Athene noctua (assembly GCF_965140245.1). Classification (NCBI taxonomy): domain Eukaryota; kingdom Metazoa; phylum Chordata; class Aves; order Strigiformes; family Strigidae; genus Athene; species Athene noctua. The sequence continues at coordinate 29,755,486 of NC_134041.1, forward strand.
TCTCTGGCAGCCCCAGGACAGAGCCAGCCTCAGCTCAGCTGCACACCCTCTGCTCCAGCAGTATGGAGAAGGCTCCACCACCTTGGAGCTGGCATGGGCAAACATCACGAAGCAAAGGCAAGCACATTCTCCCAGCTCTGCAGATGCAGCCCCATAACCTGCCCCATTGCACAGCCCAGCCCCGGCCCACCCCAAGCTCCTGGCAGCCCCATGGTGAGACAGTCCCCATGCAACAACTCAAGGAGCACGGTGTCCTGCCAACAAACTTAAAAACGCATTTACTGGTGGATTAACCTGCTCAGACATGGTGATTTGAGGAATGGAAGCTCCAGACAAGGGCGTTTTGGCAGTTCCCAGGGCATAGGACCCACTTCAGGGGTCCCCACACCTGCATCTCCAGCTGCTCCTCCCCAGGATGAAAAACACAAGCAGTTGATCCCCAGGGGAAAAGAAGAAAGAATTTGAGCCTGAAATACAACCAGCAGGCTCCCTTACACCCTCCTTCCAAAGCTCTCCCCTGTTTGAGGACTTAGCTCCTTCTTGGGTTTCATAGCAAGTGCAATGCTGCCAATTACCCCACAAGTTTATAGGGAGGTCTGGGGGTTTACATCTTTCTTTCATTCTGCCCATGCAGCCCATTTTCCCCAGGGGCTCTGGAGATGGTTAAACACTCCCTGCATGCCGGAGGTACCTACGCTGCCTAGGCTGGGCAAATTAAAGCAGAAAAGGGGCATTTTTCCAGCCCTTCTCATTATCCACTAGGGAAGGATCCTGAGTTTTTCCAAGGAAAGTAGACCAGCCTGTGGCACCCATCTGGCTCCCATGGCAGGTCCACAGCTCACACCTGAAGACACACAACACATCATCCCATCTTCCCAGTGTACCTCAGTCTTTTTAAAGCCATGCTAACATAGCATGGACAAGTCACACCACTTTTGCTGACCAGAAGCTGGCCCTACTCAGAGTAGGTTTTAGCTCAGCAATCCATGCTCTATGACTTGAAGCCTTTTGGGTTTCTGACTCTACTGCTTTCCGGAATGATTTATGGTCTTTTCTTATTTCTTATCCTGCCTTGACCAGGGATGGAGGTTTCCATATTACCTCATCCTGCTGGATTGGACACTCAGAGAGGACAAACCTCACCCCATAGCATCAAGTGTCGCTTCCCAGGGCTGCTCAGGCAACAAGCTGCTCTTCCTTCACAGGGATTTCAGAGGTGTCCCCTTCTACATTGGAGCCCCAAAGGTTCCCTGCATTAGCAGGAGAAGGTGGGAAGACTGGCAGAGGCAGGACTGATGCTCACATGCCCGCCCTCTCAGCAGTGATGTGTGTCAGAGTGGGCTTACATCATGCTCCCCCACTGCCACCACCTCCTGCTCCCGTGGCTGATATATGAGAGTAGATATAGGAAAACCTACTCATAAAATTAATGGAGGCTGCCTGAACTCACAGATCATAAACTCAGAGGGGTTTGCAGCTTGCCTTTTGGGGAGGGGGAAGGGCTCAGAGGCAATTTAGCAGAGGGGACTAATTCACAGCAGCTGTCCCATCACATCCCACACCCCCTCCCCACACTCAGGAGGATTTAGGGGAACATGGCACTGAAGTCTCACACAGCACTGGAGCTGGCATTTGTCAGTTTGATGTCAGACTCGGCATGGCTGAGACACTCGGTCTGCTCCCAGCTGAGGGATCGTGGCCAAGCTGTGCTCTCAGTGACAGGCCTCCTGCCCAGAGCATAAATCATAGATGCTGAAGACCAAAGCATGAGCAGATACATCCTGCACTCCAGGTGCTGCAGAAAACACACCTCTCCTGGGTGGGAAGTTGCAGGGCAGTAGGCTAGAGGGTCTCCCCAGGGTGATGAAGAGGACTGCCATAGTCCAGCAAGATGGATCCAAGTTCCCCAACACAGCAAGCAGCAGGCACCACACGAGGGACAAGGCTGGTGGTGCTCCTCTCCAGCCTAGCTTGGGAATCTCCATCTGAAACTCATATATAATCAGAGATATTTTGGGACCAACCCTACACCACTGGCTTCCCAACACATCCCTAAAGACTGTTCAAGGACACCAGTGCTGATGGCCATCCATTCTCCCAGGCCAAACACCAGTTCCAGGAGTTGGTTTCTCCATCCCATCCACACCCCAAGCCCAGCATAGAAGACCTCTGTCCACACTGCTTGGCCCTGAACCACCTCCATGCAGAACTTCACACCCCTCCATAGCATCAGCCCTGGCACCAGTGAGGCCAGTCTCCACTTTCAGACACAATTGCTGCCTGCTGGCTTATTCAGCATGTCTTGTGGAATTACTTGGGCTTCCCATGGCACAGTCAAGAGCTTCAAAGGGAAGAAAGTAACCACTGTTGCTGGAAAATCTTCCCCCACATCCCAATTCTCTCCAAAACATTAGCTTACTCTACTTAGGGAAGGGCCAGCCCCGTGGATGGAGCAGGTCCCCATGCATCCACCTGCCCAAGGCAGCAGCTCAGTGGGGAGGAAGAGGAAGAGGAAGCCCTTTTCCACACCAACACCTCAGCACAGAACTGTCCCAGCACTGAGACCTCCCTTGGTCACCAGCCTTCAGGGGGGAATGCAACTGTCCCCTCCCATCCCATAAACAGCCTCTTGGCCTGGCCCTGCTCAGGTTTTCTCTCAATGCCAAATGCAGGTTTTGCTCTTTTTTTTTGTCAAAAAGCATCTTGGCATCAGCTGCTGCCTTGGCGGCTCCAGCAGCCATGACTCACAGGCTCTGCCCTAACCTCAAGACTCCTGCTTGCCTTCTCTGCTGACTCAGGCAGCAATAAGCACCAGCCATGGTGCCTTTCAAGTGGTTTGGAGATCCAGCCAAGGCACCAAAGCAAAGGGAATTAGGCACCATGCTTGCTGGAGCACCCAGCCAGCTGCCAGCCTCAGGCTCACCCCAAAGTCTCAGCAGGCTCATCTCTGGGGTACTGTCTAGTCACCAGGCTGTACAATCACTGCTGGCACAGAGGGCACTCACCAAGCAGCAGTGGGGTCCAGGCACATCACCCCATACGATTTCTACCTCTAATGCAGCCAGCCGTTCCCTTCAGTGCACCCCCACTTCACATACCTCAAGGCACCGTTGGACCACCCCTGCCGTGGGGTGCCCCTACTGTGTCCTCCCTGGCTGGTAGAGGGGGTTTTCAAACAAGAGCATCTCTAAACACCACATCCTCTTCCAGAAGGGCTAAGCCCACAAAGTGACACAGGAAATAACCCATAACATTCCCTAAAGAGAGTGCTCCCCTCCCTGGGGAGAATGGCTGCAGCCCCCCTCACCCCATCCTCCCCCAACTCCCACTCCTGCTATGCCTAAGAGAGGGCAGGCCTTGATCCTTGCCCTTTTATAGCATCCATCAGGTGGCTCCATCAGCCTCTTCCTGGTGCCTGGGCCAGGGACCATTCTGCTGCCAACTCCACCTGCTTCACAGGGAGTTGATTTATTCCCCAGGTGGACTTGATTCTCTGGTGAAGCCCCTGGGGCGAGGGCCTGCTGTGCTGCCGATGGGCTGGGGTCCCAAAAAAGCATAGATGAAAAGGAGTGGGAGGGCAGGGCTAGCTCTGAACCGAAGATGGTGCTTGAACAGACAGACAGACAGACTTGTCCCCTCCCCAAACAGGATCCATAAAGCTCTGAGACACGTTCCTCAAACCCCTACCATTTCTCCTCCCAGGCACCCATGGGAAGGGGAGCTGTGCTGCTTCCCGGCTCCGGACAGCAGTGAAGTTGGTGGAGAGACATCTGTTCCCCATCCAGCAAGCAGTGTCTTCTTGATCTGCCTCTTAAAAATTACAAGGCAATTTGGAGTTTCTATTTTGTACTTTTGATTTGCCCAAACACCTGAAACATGAGCTCTCAATCCAGGATCAAAGGCTCTCTCTGGAGCAACACAGACGGCTATATCCACTGCCGTATTTATGCATGATTAGGAACGCCTGCATTGGAGAGGGGATTTGGCATGGGTACGTGTGCTGGAAAGCCTGAAACTCCATCTCCTCCAAAGAGGGAGAAGAGAGGGAGTTGGGGGTGATGTCCCGGCAGGTCAGGGTTAGTGCCAGTCCTTCGGTGCTGGGCAGCGATGGGGTGATGCCTAGCAGAGGGGGTGTCTTGCCTGTGTCACTTGTCCCCTCTCACTCCTGCCCGGGTCCCATGCCTGCCTGTAGGACTGAGACCTCTTTTCCAGGTGGGATCTCTTGTCCTTTCTTTGCTCTGTCTCGGGGGGTGGCTGGATGGGTGAACAGAAAGGATGCAATCCTGAATGCAAAGGAATGTTGCAATATGGATGCAGTCCTGGTGTTGTGGGTTGAAAGGCACTAGGGATGATGCCAGGCTAAAAAAAGTGTTAATGGTAATTAACACAAGTCATTAATTAGTGGGGGGGGCGGGGGGGCGGGGCGTCTTCCCAAGTTCTTTTGGTCCAACTTGTCCTACTTTGAAAAATCCCAGACCCTGGACCCCTGCGGGCTGGGATTTTGCATCATCCAAACTAGATGAGGTTCAGGCTTGTGAACTGACATGGCCAAACCTCCATTCCCATAAACAAGTGTGGCTTTGTTGCTGTCGATAACCAATTTTAATGGCAGAGGATGTTTCCCCTTGTCCAATACCGCTGGGGTGAGGGCAGACCTTGTGCCTGGAGGGATCCCAGCTATCGATCTGTGGCTAGGATGGGTTTCTGCTTCTCGCTACCATAAATTGCTTCAGAAGAGCAGGATGGAGTTTCACAGGCAAGGGAATACTAGACAGGGCATGTTGTTTATGGGAAAGCCAGCAGTAAAATCGTGAGGATGTGAAGAAGCCTGTCCTTACACAGGTAGCAGGCATGTGTCAGACAGAGAAGTGCCTTCCCCTTCTTCTCTTCTCCTTTCAAATCAATTCAAAACGTAGGGAAATGCAATAAAATGCCAGATGCCTCAGCCTTATGGACATAATAATTTTTAGAGAACCTGTAGTGAATCAGCTTAAGTAAAAGTTACCTTAGCCTAAGGCTAAGATAGCCTTAACTCTGCCCTTTTAGGTGAAAGCCTCCCCCTGAGCTACTTGCTGTTTGAAATGAGTGTACAGGCAACTTTTGTTGTGCCAAGGTGTAAACCACGGTTAATGAAGGGTACATTAGGTGGGTAATACATGACAGGGTCATCTTATAACCATCTCCCCAAATATCATCCCCTCGTGGGGATTTGCTCCCTGCTGCCATGGAAGACAGCAGTAAGTCACCCTATCGCCCTTAAATGTGAACCCCAGGATGGGCAGGGACAGTCAAGACAGGAACGTCTCCATGAAGTCTTTAAGCAAGTCAAGTCAAAGGAGGCAAGTCCCACCTTCTGCATGAGTCAAGATGATACCAGCTGGACGAAGAGTGGATTGAGAGCAGCCCTGCAGAGAAGAACTTGGGGGTATTTGTGGATGGAAAACTGACTGTGAGCCAGCAATGGGCACTCGCAGCCCAGAAAGCCAACCGTGTCCTGGGCTGCATCAAGAGAAGTGTGGCCAGCAGGGCGAGGGGGGGGAGACTTCCTGTGTCCAGCTCTGGACCCCCCAACATCAGAAGGACACAGACCTGCTCGAGTGGGTCCTGAGGAGGTCACAAGGATGATCAGGGGGCTGGAGCACCTCCCCTGTGAGGACAGGCTGAGAGAGTTGAGGTTGTCCAGCCTGGCGAAGAGAAGGCTCCAGGGTGAACTTATAGCAGCCTTCCAGTGCTTAAAGGGGGGCTACAGGAAAGCTGGGGAGGGACTCTTGATCAGGGGGTGTAGGGATAGGATGAGGGGTAACTATTTTAAACTTGAAAGAGTGTAGATTTAGATTAGATATGAGGAAGAAGATCTTTACTGTGAGGGTGGTGAGACACTGGCACAGGTTTCCCAGAGCAGCTGTGGCTGCCCCCTCCCTGGCAGTGTTCAAGGCCAGGTTGGACGGGGCTTTGAGCAACCTGGGCTAGTGGAAGGTGTCCCTGCCCGTGGCAGGGGGATTGGGACTGGGTGAGCTTTAAGGTCCATTCCAACCCCAACCATTCTATGATTCTATGATTATACCACATCTCCGTTTATAATCAATACTTTTTCTTTAAATCAGTGTGAAAGTATATGTGACACAATCCCAGCACTCCTTTATTGGGAAATTTGTTGGTTTGGGGTTTTTTCCACAGTTTCTTCACGTGTTGAGAGACCTTCAGAGAAATGCGGGGAAAAGGCACCCAAGAGCTCTGCAAATCACAACGTGCTCGTGCACTGCCAGTTCACAGGCATTTTGCACTGGGAATGAGCTGGGAAGAAAATTTGCCACAAATATTTTCAGCAAATTATAAAGTCTTGGAAAAAGCAGATTTCAGTTCTACTGAGAAGCTGCTGTTTTGACAGATGTTTTAAATATTTTTTTAAGAATTTTATTTTTTTATTGAAACTGAAGGAGGTCCTGAAACCAAAGACTGGGCCAAGGAAAAAAGCCTCAGAAACATTCTGCTTTGAAAACGTCTAAACAAAACTTTTCCCTTTTTCCCCTCTTCCCCAATTCAACAATTTGGGGAATGGAAATTATTTCACAGAATTTCACCTTCTCTGAATCCGTCCTTTTCTCCTGGAAAATGTTTTGACCAAGAAATGCCTTTCATGCCCCATTGAGCATAAGTCCTTTGAAGGCCTTAGAGCAAATGGGTCTTCAACCTCCAGCATCCTGGTGTAGTTTCCATGTAAATCATCTGAAACCAGGATTTCCAGAAGGTCAGAAATTTAATAAAACCTGTGGGCTACCAGCTTATCATATGCAGAACAGCACCCAGGAAAATGGGTGCACCCGTGCCCAGCATCCTTGGGGCAAGGAACCGATGACACAATCCCCCCTCATGGTCCACCTCAGCCCCGGCTCAGGACTAGGCAGGTCACCAGCTGTATTCCCCACCCCCAGCTTGTCACAGTTTCTCACATGCCAGTTTGGGGTTTTGGGGCCCAGTAATAATTCAGAGGTGTCAGGGTGAACCTGCCAGTTCCTGAGCATCCCGCGGTGCTGTGGCACCTCCTGCACTCGCTGCCGGCTCAGCAGCGCAGCACACATGCTCACGAAAGGAAGCCTTTACAATCTGCCACTGGAAACTGCACGGTGTTATTCAGTGGGTAGCTGCTTTCCTTCAACGGACCATAAAAATCCCACTTGGAAATGCAATTGCCTTGCTCCCCTCCTGCATCACACTGCTATTTAAAGAGGGTGCGTCTGACACATTAAAACACACACACACACAGAGGCAAAAAGGACCAGGATCTATTGAACCTTCAAACAATTATTATTCTTTGCAACCCGTACGCCTTCCAACACTAACATTATTCTAAGATGCAGGTAACATGTGACACATTTTCTTTTTCTCTACAAAGTACAACACCCTTCCCTTCTTCTATCCCTCCTTCCCAAATATCAATCATCAGCAAAGACAAGGCAAATGAACTTTTAATCAATAACAGCTACTGTTTCTTGTACCAGGACTGTTTATGATTTAAAAGGGGAAAAAAAAAATTAAATCAATCCTGATGTGAACATTTTCCCACTTGGAAAAACAGCCCAATCCTATATCAAAAGCTTGGGGGTTTTATATGTTTTTAAAAGGTTTAAAAGCTAAATTAATTTTAAATCGTTTTTACATATCTTACCTATAGACAGAACCACATCATATGATGAGGAAGGGTGGTCCATGGTTTATTAATGTTCCCAGTAAGTACTTTAGCACCAGTCTGTCTGCTTTACATGCATTTAATCCCACTGCCATCTAAAAATCAAGACTACTCTAACCACAGTGTGTCTATCCAGGCGCTCTAGCTGGCAGTCTGTCCCATTTCCGTTCAGACCAGGTACAACAGACCGCTTCTGGTATGTCTGCAGTCAGACTCCACTGTCTTCATACCAACAGGCAGCATCCAGGGAGTACCTGAGACTAAATGATGTGTTTGTCAAGAAAGCACCAAGAAAGGGCCCAAATCCTCTTGGCTAGATGTTCCCTGGTCAGGACAATGCTGAATAAATGTCCTAAGCAAACAAAAAAAGAAGCAGGAGCTCATTTCAGGATCAAGGGAGTCCATAAAGGCTCCCACAGGAGATGGACTTCTAACATAGCTTTGTGGAGCTGGCCCTTGGTACCTAAAAAAAGGCAAGACTGCAAGTAAGGCTCCTGTCTTTATTTATTTTTTTTTTTTTTAAAGGGTCTGAACATTTTCCCTGCTATTCCCAGGGCCTGAACAGCCAGGAAACTGATAGTTCATTTTAATCTTCATATGCCACAGCATTTGGATTAGCTCAAATGGCAATGTGCTGGCTCCAATCCAGATTTATCTGGACATGAGACATAAACCCAAATGGTATATGAAATAGCATCCACCAAGTTTTATATGAACCCCAGCTGGGTTCATTTTGGCCCCTTGCAGCAATAGTTTGTCCTTCAGGCCAGTTCCTCTGGCCTATCTGTGCATCCACTGACAGAAGCCATGCCCTCTATCCTGTGGCCACGTGCAACTCGATGTTCCTCCCTAGTCTATTCCTGTGACTGACCTCCCCGGGCCCAGGTTTGGGATAGCAAGAGGAGAAGTTTCATTTCATCAGGGTGATGGAGCAGCCCAGCCATGACTGAGTCCATGAAAGACAAGCCAGGAGCTCTGGACACAGCTGTGGGGACAGCAAGCAGAGGGATGCCATGTGTGGATGTGCTTGAAGCAGAGCTGCTGACGTCCACTGATGGTGGAGGAAGGGGCAGGCTTCGGCCTCACAAGGATGACTCGCAGGGAGAGGATGCTCCCCAGATGGCCAAGGGGAAGCAGCTCAGACGTACATTCCTGAGGGCCTCTGAGTCACTGTCCGGGGATATCCCAGATGGAGAAAGCAGGCGGTCCTGCCCGTGCCAGCACCATATGACTTGCAAGCTTCCCTCTCTCCCCATGATCACACAGTGATGCCTGGTCAGAGATCCCAGCAGGAAAAATTAGTTGGTCCCTCCTTCTCCCTATAGATATAAAATACATTTCCTCCTGGCTTTACTACGTAGATCCCCTCTGCCACCACCCTTACACAGTATTTCACCACTGCCCTCACTTCTTGACGTGCTGGGGGACAGGGTGTATGATTTGCATGAGGACAGGGAGAGGAGAGGAGAGGAGAGGAGAGGAGAGGAGAGGAGAGGAGAGGAGAGGAGAGGAGAGGAGAGGAGAGGAGAGGAGAGGAGAGGAGAGGAGAGGAGAGGCTTCTTCACTTACAGTTTTGCCAGACTTTAACTGGGCTCCAATTTTCCATGCTGTGTTTCTGCCTTGGGCTGTGTTTTGTTTTGTATTTTTCAAAAAATTCCATGACTCCATTTCCACCAGACCTTTGAACAAGGTTTAGGGAGGTCTTTTCTTTCTTTATTTTTTCTTTTGCCCATGTTAAAACATTATTACAACTATTTTACTGAGAAGCAGCACTGCCTCCAGGCTTGGCAAGACATGTCCTTTGAGTGAGAAGATGGGCCTTTCTCCATTCCCGTGACAGCGCCTGAAGTTGGTCAGATCACGAGCCTCCAAAATAACAGAGGCTGGTTGGAGTTTGGCAGATGGATGAAGCACAAAGTCCATCTGCACTGAGTACTCTTCATCTTCTAACGGGCCTCAATCAACAGTTTCACAACAACACATCAGCCAACTGCATAAACACAGGGTACAGCTTAAATACAGTCCTTGCCTTGATGAACAATCAGTGCTGAAAGAGAATAGCATCTTATGCAAATAAACAAAGGTCCTGCAGAACTCAAATATTTGGACCAAGGTCAAAGAAGGGAATTCATGACAGGGGAAATTATTGAACCTAAAAGCACACACACACCTTTTCAGATATGGATTTTGTCTGTTGGGAAATATTAATTCAAGTGGACTGGACCCCTCCGTGGCTTTGGGTTGAATCCAGCACATCCTAAATCCAAACAGTTGCAACAGGAGAATAGAGGAGAAGACAGGGAAGTGAGGAAGGCCAAACCAAAAGGCTTCATTTGGGGCAGGTCGATTAACCTGAATCGGCCAGTTTTGTTCGCTTCACCAGGAAGATGTATGTGTTCTGCTGACTTGGCAGGACCTTTTCTTCTTCAGGGCTTTGGCTCCACTGGTAAAACAAAAAAACTCCGTGGTTATTCCAGCAGCTGCAGCTGAAGTGCGATCCAGGTAGCCTTCATGCCCACAGTAACCGCAGGGCCCTATGGGACCATCAGCCAGGTCTTGCACCCGCAGGTCCCTCAGCATCATACAGACCACCATCAGAGCCCTCTGGGGCCATGGGGGTGCGACTCCCTGGCATGGCTCCAAGCAGATCAAGAGCCTGTTTTGGCTGCAGGAATTGGGGTCAGAAATTAGAATTGCCTGATGATGTGTAACAAAGAGGGAGAAAAAAGCAAAAGCAGCAACAGCAGACAAACCAACACCAAAAAAAAACCCAAAAAACAACCAACAACAACAAAAAACAAACAAACCAAAAAAAACACCAAAAACCCCCCCCAAAAAACCCAAAACCAGCTTGGGGCTCCAGGAAAATTAAATGTGGGAAGAAATGTATCTGCCTCAGTCAGGAAGACTGAGCGAGGGAGGGAGTGAGGGCTCTGACAAATCCCAGCTCAGCCAAACCTCTTCTGAGGGGCTCAGTGATGAATGGAGGGACTTTGACATACCTCTGCGGTTGCTGGGCAAGAAAGCCTCAGCACTGGAGAGAGGTTCCTGCTCAACAGACAGCAGCCAGGTACCAAGAAGGGACAGCATCCTCTGGCAACAGCCCCCTCCTCAGGGCTGGGTTTTAGTCCAGACGGACCTAGCTGAAGTCCATGTTTGACAGCCAGTGCACAGACAGGATAATGATCATCTCCATTTCAGTGTGGAGAGGTTGCAAGGTGGCCAAAGAGTTGGAAAAGCCAATGGGTAAAACAGCTGCAGCCTTACAGTGCACAGGAACAGGGTCACATCTTACCTTTAGAGCAGATTAAATTTAAGGCCTGTCAACCTCAACAGCATCTAGGTCAGTTTTCTTCCTTTGCATTGACAGGGAACAAATTTGAAGCCCTGAGGTGTCATTTCTGCATGTCATGCTTGGAGTTGTTCCCTTCCTTTAGAATGTTAGACTGTTCCCTTCCTGAGGACAACCATTTTTCAGCCAAACATGTGGTCGTTCACATTCCTGAGTTATGGAGCACACAGGTCACCAAGGGAAAGGGAATTTGTTTTCCTGTCCTGCTGACCCCACAAACGCAGCACAGAGCTGGATGGTTGTGGCCACCAGCCCCCACAAATGACACCACTCTGGGCCAGACTATTCCCTGGGGAAAGGAGGGTCAGCCCCAGGGACATGCTGTGCTGGGTTAGTTACCTTCTGCCTACCCAACCTGACACTTGCTTTTGCTCCTCAGTGTGGGCAGATGTGCCCCAGCCATGCATGGAGTGGTGTTTCTACAACGTCAAATGGCTGAAAGATCCCAAGCTCAAAGGCACTGTGTAAAACCCAAGCTGTTTCCTAGCCTGATATTCTCCATGCTCTGCAGGGTCAGTAAGTCCCTTTTTTAAAAACAGGGACTATGGCCTATGGCCCACCACCTAGTCAAGATACAGCAAGCTACTCCTAGAATGAATAAGGAATGAAAGCTCATATATGCTTGGCAATTATATACAGATTAGAAATTTCTAAAGGAGGTCTGTAACACTCAAGAAAAAGATTTAGGACTCCAGAAAACATATTAGGTTGAAAACAACATAGCTGGAATAACTGGGCTCTCAGCACTCATGAGTGCTCGTCCTGGCATTTCAGCCTATGCTTCTTGGTGCAAACATCTGATTGTAAATACTGCTGTTGTGGAAACTTGGCTGAAGAGAATAGACAGACTGTCACACACACTGAAATGGAGATGATCATTATCACGACTTGAAAGAATAAACGGGTATGACTCGGAACAGCTGGTTTTGAACTGTGGGGCAGCTCTGGGAAGGATGCACAGCGGTTGCTATCACATGCGCCTTTGCTCTGGCTGACAGATCCTGTTGCTCATGAGCCCAAGAGCAACGTTCCAGGGAGCTACATTGCTCTGAGGATCTGAACTGACTTGTTATGGTGCCAGGTGGTCAAACCTTCAAGCTGCAGAAGACCCCACATGCAGCTGGGTTAAGGCACACACTGTTGAGGGGACTCCTCCTGGCCAAGGGGCCCAAGCTGTGTCTAGATGAGGTTATCCCAGAATGCTTCCCAAATCTTAGATCTGGAGGCATGCTTTGGCTGCATCCCAGCTCAAGACTGGGTATGTACCAGCAACTCCAGAGCCTCAGTTTGCAGACAGAGGAAACCCAGATGGGAATGCTGGCGCATCGCAATAGCTCCCGACCTGCAGGGGCTAGAGACCACGACACAAGGACTGGATAGCATAGCTCAAGTGACCTGTCTGGCCATGTAGAGCTTTATCCCTCTCCTGACTGCCCATTTCTCCAGCAATAATCAATCCCTTTATTAATCAGAACCCTGCAAGGTCCTGTAAAGCACAACCCCAGCAGACAATGTCTCCAAATTTCCAACTGATGTGGTTATAGAGCTGTAAAACCAATCCTGACTGCACTGGTTTTGTACAGGGATTAATTTTTTTTTTTTTTTTTTTATATTGGGATGCCATGCAGGTTTAAGTCAAGCACCATGCAGAAACCTAAGTGGATGATGGTCATTAACCCATCACAAACAGTAAAAAAGGGTCTATTTTCTGCAAACCACAGCTGATTTACATTAATTATGTGATATAGTGTGAGTCTGTATGGACTATGTTCCTTAAAGGTTTTTCTTATGATCAGTCTTTCTGGATCCACGTCCTGCCAAACACCACTTGTTTTCATGGCCTTATTTACTTATTAGTACAGTGTTAGGTTTTTTTTCCCAGTCCTCTGGAACTTCCCCAGAGTTCCCAGATTTGTTTAAAAATTGTCACTAATGGTTCAGAGAGCTCTTGGGCCAATTTGTTTATCCTTTGATGCAAGTTATCTGATCCTGCAGAACGTCTAACTTTAATCGCTGCTGTTTACCTTTCAGCTTTGTCACTAGCAGAAAACAAAGTGCTTCATTATCTCCATAAAGTATGAATGTGTCATCCTGCTTCTTTCCAAAGAGAAAAATAAATATTGAACAAATAACTTTGTCTCTTCTACACATGGGCTGAGTATTTTCCCATGATTGTCTGGGATCTCATGATAGGATTTGGCTTTTCTTGATACTTTAAAACAATTTCTTATTATCATTAACCCTAATGGCCAGAGATTTTTTATCCCTGCCTTTAGCTTCTCTTCCCAGGTGTCTGCATGTTCTCACCAATTTCTGCTCTCCACTATCAGAATCCTCCTTTTTTATTTATCATTAACATCAACCGTTAACACACATGCATATCAGTGCCATGAATTTATGCCCACAATGCTATTTATTTAAGTGTATATATATATATATATATATATGCTAAACCTACAATACTGCTGCTTCCACCTTCCCTCTTAGCTGGGCTTGCTTATGCAAAACAACATTCAGGCTTCCAGAGTAACAGTTATCTTACAGCATCTCACAAAACAGCCTTAAACACTCCCCGATTATCATCCATTCAATTGTGTTTAAATAATTCCTTCCACTTCTTAATATTCCTGCTAATTATTTTCAGCCCAGAAAAGTTGTTCTTTTTCCAAAACCAGGGGCTAGAGCTGATCACCTCTGTGTTTTTAAAAATCCAGTCCTTCATCATATATAAATAGCACTGGTCAGAGCTCTTCTATGTTTGCACATAGTGTCATGCTGGCTGGCAGGGACACAGCCTGGGAATAGGTTATGGAGTCCCTGCCCATCAGACAGTTGCACACCTAAAAGGCAGAGGAAGCTAGTTTGGGGTTATCTGAGGGGGGGATGTATCCCTCCTCTGCTCCCAGGCTCAAGAAGAGGGGAAAAAGCCACTGGGGACCAAAGACAGCTTTCATCAATTGAGATGTTTTATTTTGTGTTGGCTTTTTTTCTTAAACATCCTTTGTTTTCTAACAATAAATCATATCCTGAGGCAAAAAGCCTTTAAAAGGATCGGGCATGGAGTCTGCTTCCCTTCCCTGGCTGGCGAGGCAGGCCACCAGCTGACAGCAGTCATCAATCTGCAACTCAGCGATCAATCTATCTTTATCTGTCAGCGTGGGGACCGGGATCGGCACAGGAGGACCCCGACTGTGGCAGCCTGCCATCCCCCACTGGCTCCGGCAGCACCCGGGGGGTTCCACCAGCGCCAGTCCCAATCTCCCTCACCACCCGTTTTCCTGAAGCAGGGTCCCACCATCTCAGGCACAGCCCCCTCATGCTCCGCAGCACGATTTGGAGTCGGCAGGCTGAGCGCACAGTGGCTGAGCCGAGTCGCCCTTGGAGTCCCCTCCCATGATCCATTGGAGAGAGGGCACTCCACCTCCTGTCCTTCCGAAAACCAAGCAACACTGAAGAAGGCAATAGCACCGTTTCCAAACAGAGGGTACAACTAATAGCCTACTCATGGGTAAACCCTCCCATGAGGTTTCAGAAATCCCAAGCCATTATTTTTTGCCATCAGTGAATATTTCTACCTCCTGTTGTTTACTGCCCAGTCTTGTAGGTTTGCTTTTTAACATTTGGGCTGCCAGAAGCCAGCAGTTTATGGTGGCGCCTACATCTTCTGTTTACCCTCTTAATATTGTTCCCCAAAGATGTTCCATTAAAGCCCTCTTAACTGTTCTACCTCATTTTTTATACAGAATATTGGTTGCTTTCCCAGAGAGATGGAGGTGGTCCAGCTCATATGCTCCCTCAGAAAGCAGACCCGATGCTCCATGACCTGAAACACCTCCATTTTACTTCCATTTTACACCTTTTGCCCCTTGGTGATCTCCTTCCCCTGTCTGCTTTTGTTTCCAAGATATGAGGAGGGATCTTGCCACCAATCATCTAAACTTTCCTCTCTTTCAGTTCCCTCCTGAGATCCCTCAAGTTCTTGCTGATCTGAGAAGTATTTTATGAGGCAATTTCATTCATGCCAAATGTGTCATAACCAATGGATCCGTGCCTACAGTCATCAGAGCCCTGTTCAGCCTCTCAGTGATGTGTGTTGCACTGGAGCCAAGGAGACCGCACAAAGGCCCATCGTCCTTCTGTCCCCTCTTCTGTATCTAGCTGTGCAGAAGATATGTATCTGCCTGCATATGTTTGCTCCATTGGCCATCATTCACGCTCATACTCCCCTTGGGTCTGCGGGGATCATGCTCAAAAAGGGCCATTGGAGACTGTGTCTTTCTGATGCTGGCTCAGGGTCAAGATCTGCTGGTCAAGAGCCACACTTCAGTACCTCATGTCTTTGCCATCAGCATAGGCAGCGCCTTGCCCTCTGCCCACAGGTTTCCATGCAGCAAGGAGGACGTCTTGCTTTCTTCCTGCATTGGGGTCCTTCCTCAGGCCTTATCCAGGGGAAATGACCTCAAAGCTCTGGGGGACATTCCCCTGCTCCCTTGCATTGCTGCCTGATGACACCTACCCAGACACAGTGGCCTGAGCCATCAGATATGGGTTGTCCCCCATCTAGCTTCAGTGAGACTGCAAACATTGCATTTGCACCTCAAGACCATGCAGGAGTAGGCTGGAGACACTAGCCCAACAGGGTTGGCCAACTTGGCTGCCCTTCCTTTATGGCATGCTCTCTGCTCCTCGTGTCCTTGGCCAGGAGAAGGCCCAGCCTGTGAGTAGCATTGGTTGTTTTGGGAACCAAACACTTTAGCCACTGCCTTTCCCCTGGGTTTTGACTCTGCAAGTCCCTCATGCAATCATGAGGTTGGTGTCCTCCATCACAAGACGGGGTCATGCCTCATTGGATGGGCACAGATCTTTGTTCCCCTGGCTGGAGGCTGCCTGCCTGCCCCACTGCAGAGCAGTGATTTGGCAGGCACCACCCAACAAGCACATAGGACATGAAATCCCACCATGAGCATCCCCAACCAGGACTGCATGTCCTGGCATGTCACAGGTGACCAACGGCAGATGCTGCCCCCAGGGAGGGTTATGGCACAGGGCCCCCAGTGACTCCCTGATGCTACTTGTGATCGAGATCTGCCCTTGCAATCCTCAAGGCTTTTCCTCCTCATCAGAGCAGAACGATATCCCAGGAGAGGCCTGTGCTGCTCTAAGCAGATGGTGCAAAAAGGTCTGCCCTATCTCACAGCTCAGGGAGAGGGACAGGGTCACGATGGGATTTCCTCCAGCGCTTGCTCCATGCCAGGATTGGAGAGGATTTCAGTGTTGTAAAAGCACCTGGTCAGGGTGGACATTTCAGGGCTGGGGGGTGGTGGAGCAGAGGCAGCACAGAGATGGAAGGAGGTGAGGGTTCCTCAGGGAAAGGGAGAAACCTCCAGCATGGAAACCCTTTTGTTCCTCCTGGCACAGTTTGGGGAAGGTGGCAAGATGGGGGGTAGGTGCGGTGGGGTCTTGACATGGAGCCGCCTGGAACTGATGTCCCAGCCTCTCTTAAAATGTCCTCAAGCACTTGGATTTCCCTCAGATTAAGTCCAGTTGCCCAGGCTGGTGTGTACCCATACACGGGCTAAATGAGAACCACCCGTAACACCTCCTGTCCTCTCTCCTCCTCTCCCGCGCAGGTTCATTAAGGCCTTCCCCAGCAAAAACAGGCTGCGTTTCGGGGAGAATGCCGAAGTGTTTGATATTTTCCACTCTGCGTGTCAAGGGCATTTACAGTCGGCGTCAGGCTGTTCCGTCAGTCTGAGGGAAGCACTTTGAAGTGTTTGTGGTAGAGGCCACATGTGCAGTCAAGATGTGCCGCTGTGCTGGGCTCCCCAGCCTCTCGCTCCCTTTGCATTCCCAGCACCATGTGACAATCAACAACACGGCTTAACCCTTTCGCACCGCTGGCTCGTCCCACTTGGAGGTGGGGGACAGGGTCCTCATCTCCTCGTGTGTCTTGGTGGCCGTGCCCAGAAAGCCTGCAGCCACCCTTCTTTGTTTTGGAGAAATGATGGCACAGCTCAAGCCAACACAGCTGGTGAAGGTGATGGGATGGAGCTGGGAGGTCTTGAAGCTTCTGGTCCAAGCAGAGGATCTGATGCTAATCCCCACACATGCTGCCAGAGGTCCGGCTTTGTTGAGGAAAGTAGCATCGTTTGCCACAAGCAGCTGCAGAGCTGGCTCCCACCCTTGCCCGTCCTGCAGTGGGACCCGAGAAACCGCATGGAAGGAGTCCCAGTGGCTGTGACACACCAGGGATGCCCATGATGACATTACTGCCCATCCCTCTGGCATGACGGATGGCACGTGACAACATGGGCAGCCCTTGGGCTGTGTGGCTGCTAACCGGGGACCTCGGAGTGCAGGGTGAACAATTGCAGCCACCTCGCCTTGGAGGCACTGGTGTGAGCCCAGCAATGTTTTGAGGAGCTCTCCACAGGGGCAGCGGTCAGGGATGAATCTAATTTCTTTGTGCAGGGCTTGCACAGTAGTCGTGTAGTGCTTTGCCATAGCTACAGGCCTTAGGTTATTTTCATGTGCCCAGAGAGTGCCCTGGAGAGGAGCTTGCTTAAAAAGAAAGACGGGGACCAGCAAGCACAGCTGCTCTTTGAGGGAAGGAGAGTAGCAGCCTCCCAGCCATACGCCTCTCCTTGGCTCCCTAAAAGGACTGCCAGGACAGAGTGGAGAAATTCAAGACATGTATTGTTACCAAATGATGCTTCCCTGGTGCCTGAGGGACACCTTCGCCCCTGGTTCTCCACACCCCCCCCAGGCAGGAGCAGAGTGGGCTTGTCCAGAGAGCCCCCTGCCAGGGCTTCAGTCCTTGTGGGTGGATCTTCCACGTTCTGTCAGGAGCTCCTGGCTGGTTATTGGGAGCTGGGCTTGGCTCGCAACTTTGGAAGTCCCATAAGATAGAAACTCAGGCTTCACTGACTGTCCTGCAAGCCTGTCTCTGTCAGGGACTGAGCTGCAGCCTCCATGGGGTGGTTTTAATTCTGAGCAGATTCCCAGTCTGATCCATGCAGCCTAGATCCACTGCAGTGATAAAAAGGACATGGAAGGCAACAGGAGAGGAAAGAGCATGGTGGAAAAGGCAGAAGCCTTTCTGTGCAACCTCAGAGCTCAACGGCTATGAGCTAAGGGGACAGGGATGTGAGCTGTGGGAAAGCAGCTCCCACCCTTTGCTGCTGCCTCCAGCACAGCAGCAGTTTTGGGGGACCAACACAGTGTGACCCTACATCTCTTGTGCAGGAAGCAGAGCCGAGGCTGCAGGCATGTTGCTCCACGGCAGCTGGTCTGGATCCAGCACGGGAATGCTGCTCTGGCAGCTGCAGTGTTAATGTGTGGCACAGAAAAAAATAATATTCCTTTTCAATTATTGCATTACAGAGGGTGGAGGCCTGGGGGAAGGGTGTCATTGTACTGGCCCTCACTTGGCAGGGAAAAGGCATCTTCTGGGCCACAGCTTCCTAGAAAAGTTGAAGCCAAGGCATTATCCAGCGTAACTGACCTCTCCTCCTTCTATGAAAGCCCTCTCCCTGCAATTATTTCAAGTCCTGGAAACTCCTGCCTTCCACCCTGATTTTCAAACCCCTGGCAAAGCATCTGACACATCCCGCATCTCTCTCGCTACAGCTCTTCTTTACCAAGATGATTGACTCCATCACCCAGGGAGGACTGTGCTTTGCTGCTGTCAAGAGGTCGATCAGACAGCCCCATCCTTGCACCTCTGTGTTGTGTGTGTGTTCATGTGCTTTTGTGCTGAGTTGGCACTGGAAGGAGAGGTGGCCTGAAGTTACAGTCTGCTCTGATTCATCAGACCACTTTGAAATCCCAAA
This sequence comes from Athene noctua, assembly GCF_965140245.1. Classification (NCBI taxonomy): domain Eukaryota; kingdom Metazoa; phylum Chordata; class Aves; order Strigiformes; family Strigidae; genus Athene; species Athene noctua. The sequence continues at coordinate 29,774,357 of NC_134041.1, forward strand.
TCCTCTAAATGTGAAAGGTCAGAATTAGACAAGTAACTCCTGGTGCTGCCCCTGGAGCACCACCTGTACAACCTGATGAAAGTAAGACATGTCCACAAAACTTCAGCCATCCAGACATCACCTGCTTAGCCCAAGTTCATCATTGGCTCAGTGGCAAGAAGGGGATGCAAGATGCAGGATGGCTGCATCTGGTGGGAACGGCTGCCCAGAACGGCCTTGCAAACACTGGACAGCTGGAGCAAACGCTGAGCTGGCTGGAGCCAGCAGACCTGTGCGGGGCTGCCTGGCAGCTTGCAACAGCTGTACATGGTGGAGCTGGTCTCTGCCACTCCTGGGAGCTGATGCTCGCCAAGGGGCTTCAATGCTGAGCTGAAACAAAGCTGAAACAGGGCAGGTGGGAGGGGACTGGAGGGGTTTTCAGGCCAGTTTCCTAAGGAAACACCACTGATGTGCTAACCCTCTGCCCGGGTTTCCTAATCAGTTTTGAACAGGTTGGTAAGTTTTGAAACCCATTTGGTCAAAGGGGCAGATATCTCAACAGCAGTAAATGAATGACAATAAAATAACCTTATGGAGGAGAGACATGCAAACTGGGTAGAGATCCAAGTGAAGGGAAGATGAATAACCTTTTATTAGACACAAGGAGATAGATGTAGGAAAGCTGGCTTCATCAGTTTCACAGACCCACTTGCTTTTATAGCTCTGCTTCTGTGCAAAGGGGAGGCTGAGTTTCAAAACTTAATCAAATTTGTAGGTGCAGATTAGGTATGTTGCATCATTCTTATTCTGACCTGAAGCTCATCAGGGCAGGAGTCGGAGCTTCCCATGGGTCTGCCAAGAGTTACCTGTGTCACACTGACATGGGGATGAGTCCCCTTCTGGGCTGCCCTCCTGACAGCATCCCCAGTGCAGTCCGGGAGCAGATACACAAGCCCAAGGAGCAGCTCTCAGCTCAGGGCAGCTCTCGGTGCTGGCAGCCAGCAGTCCCCTGACCTTAATCCTGCTCATGGGTTTACACCACTTTCCAGGTCGATGGCACTGACTCACTGCAAGCCTAATGGAAATAAACCAAATAAAAGGCAGAGAAACCATGTGAGCAGGAGCTGGTCATGCCTGCACTGCATTAGGTTTTTCAGTTTGCGGGATCTTTCTGATTAGGCTTGTTTTTCAATTCTGTTGGAACTGATACCAGGGGTAGAAATCAGTTTCTTTTTCCTCCCCTATTCCTCAAAGGCTCCTCTGTTCTGCCATCAAACTTAGAGCACCAAGGACTGTCAGATTTTCTTTCACCTTTCAAAACCCCGGTGAGATTGAGTTCGTAAGACCTGAACATGCCATCGACCCCAGGTGTCCATCACCCATCCCGAGATTGATTCCCATCAGCATAACAAGCCAAGCTTCGATGCCAAGGTAATTCTAGTTCGGGTCATAGTTGAAGAATGAAGACAGCTTCCCCTTTCTCTGCTCATGACACATTGTACCTGCTTACAGCCAAAAAGGTGCATACAGCTGCGGTCTGACCCCATCACCAGCACAAGGTCTATGAAGGGCAACATTTCACCCTTGTATAAACTGTTTACTCAGAGGATCACAAAGCGTTCTGCAAATGCTTATTAATCCTCACCATGGTCCTGGGAAGATGTAAGAGACACAGGGGAACCACCTCATTTGCTATGGACAAGGGGCACTTTTTGGGTGAAACAGAGGCACTTAACAGATGAGAACAGTGCTGCTCAACATAACACACCAGCCAGAAATGAAATGAATTAAAATCGTGGTGAATGAGAGGAATTTTAGGCAGGAATAATGCGATTAATCACACTGAAACTTGGCTAAGACAACAGTGAAAGGCACCATGTGATTTTTATCAGGCTCTGTTAGTGCTCCATTCATACGCCAGCATGACAGGTAATGCAGCATCCCAGGAGAATGGGCTGGGGTGGCAGGATCAGTACTCAGCTTGGGAGGGACAGGGCTGGGCAAAACTTCCAAAAGCAACAGTGTGATTGGGTTTGTTGGACATGACCCACTGCTGCCTGCCAGGCCTCAGGTGGATACCTGAGGGCAGCATCTCTGCTGATTCACTGGCTGTGAAGTTCTTGCTCCTTGTGACTGCAGGGACATGCAGTGCTCAGCCCATAACCCATGACACGGTTGTCACCTGCCGTTTGTGTCGCATACACCTACCCCTTGCACCAAGTGCTTTTTGCCATTCCTACTGCTGAATTTGTGTTGTTTCAGGCAGACAAGGTATTACTTATGAATCTCAAGGTGATTTACAAACAACCAAGAAACGATACTCATCAAAGTGGGGTTATCCGAAAAGCAAACTACACAGTTGCAAGACGTATGCTGCCTGGCCCCTGAAACAGAAACATCCTGGATGACAATACTGGCAAGGAAGAAAAGGTCAGTTAGAGCTGGTTTTCACTCGAAGATTTCATGAGACATGAATTTGCTAATCCTTCCATTCTAACAACTCATTCCAGAGTAGATTGTACAAGACTAAAGGATACTAACAGGGACTCGGCATACTGTGTAAAGGCATATCATTTTGCAAATGCTACCAAATCAGCTCTAGGTGATGGCAGGAGGTGGAGGATGAGATTGTGTAACTTAAATAAAGCAAGAGCTCAGACTTTTTTTTCTGGGCATTGACAGCTCTAGCAATTATCAGTGCCAGCCCTGCCGGCCCTGTGCCTCTGTCCAGGCCACATACCACTCTGAGGTGGCTTTTGTATCCTCATTGCAATGAAGTATTTTATTCCACTAGGGTTTATTATTCTTTTATAGACTGAAGGGCTTCAGCCTAATCTTTCAACAAACAAAAGGAATCTTTCAACATTTCAATGCTGTTGTAATTGGCTCCAAAAATAGCACCCTCAGAGCCACATTTCTAAAACTTCTCAAGTCCAAGGATTAACCTTTTTTCAGAAAAAAAAAAAACACAAACCAACAATCTAAAGACCAACTTGTGTATTTTTCATATATCAAATTAAATAAACAAAAGACTAAAATTTGAAAGTTACATCTATAGTAGCTTTTATTTTCTTCCGTTTTGTTTGTGTGCTTGCTTCTGTGGCTGTTGGAGGGAGGAGAGAGGGTTTACTACTGTTTCATGAGCCACCACTGAATGTTTTATAGACCACCAAAGGCCCGTGGATCACAGTCTGAGAAACACTGCTTTAGAGATAAATAGGCTCGTTACAGGAGGTGTTTGCTCTCTGCTCTGCTTTAGGGCTCATGCTACAGCAGACTGACACATTTTGTCATTAACTCCTTTATGAAGGGCACTGGCTGTCTCCCCTGGGGACCAGGTGCTCTGCACTGCTCAGTTCATGCTGTTTTGTCCTTGCAGTTACTGTGCATTCAGTTTATACCCCTAGATCCAGGCCATGCTCCAAAGTACCGTTGCCCAAGGGATGCAGAATAATGCCAGCTTGTTCTGTATCTTTAAAAAGACACTACATGTCCTCTCGGAGAGGATGAGTTGTCTCCACTGTTCCTCTGTCATCATAAGTCACTTTTCTTGCCAGCAAAACTGGCCTTGGTGCAACCCTCCCTGCGACCCCCACAGCTCTCTCCAAATTTTGCAAGCAGACACCTTGGCACCTCCAGTTGCCTTCGGACTCTGTTAGTGTTGGCTCGCTGGGAATGATAGCTCCCATCTTCTTTCTCCTTGTTTCATTAACTGTCACGTTGGGGGTTTTGATCTTCCCTGGAACCAAGCCCTACCAAAAGATTTACTCTACTGCAGTGCTCCATTTCACATAATTGCCAGAGAAATCTGTGCAGTTGGTAACGACCAAGGTAAGGAAACACACTAGATGCACTCAGGATATGGTGTTCACATATTGTACTTTCATAAAGGTATAGCAATGGAAACATTCCCTATTTTGATTGTCCCAAAGCCACAGGAAACAGGGAATTAAGGGAATTGATATGTCTGGGATAGATGCCAGCTCTGATTTACTCACATTTTTACCCTGATCTGAAATACCTTGGTCAGAGATGGAAAACTTTTATAGAAGACATGAACCAAATGAGGCCCTGCAAGTGCTGGTATCCAGCTAAGAGCTATCTCGGCTGGCACAGTCTGAGAAACATAAAAACAAAGGAAATAGGAATGAAATGGGCAACAGCAGCTTTGTAAGAATTTTCTTCTCTTCCTACAGAGGGTTTGGACATTCCAGCGTCACCACAGCTAATACCCGCATTTGCAGTCTGCCTCCTGACCACAAAGTGCCTAAGGTACCAGAACACCAGTGAGTTAGGATGTAGGGCTTGGCTTGGCTCCTGGAAAGAGGATGTGCTTTATCATCAAATCCCAGCATGATTTGGTATGGCGAGGCACAGAGCGGTCAAGGCAGAGTGGTGAGCCCAAAACAGGGTTGCCTTTGGAAGCAGTATAAAAAGAAAATATCCTTGCTAACATAACCTCACCTTCTAGTTTAACCTCCATGTTCCCTCAGAGAGTGCAAACATGCCTGCACATATTTTAGGCACAGCAACCCACTTAGGAAGACTCAGATGTAGCATAAGTCCAATTAAAGCAAAATGGAATGAAAGTCCCAAATTATTTCAATGTGTCAGAGTGAGGAGTTTGCAAATCCTCTGGTTATTGCAAAGTTGTTCTGGGAAAAATAATTTCTGTATAGATTCCATCCCACTTTGCTGAACTTCATGGGAGTTTTACCATCAACTTCAGTGGGAGGAGGAACACATATAAACAAGCTTTAGCCATGCATTAATTAATTGTGTTCAGGGCCAAATGCATTTGCTCTTATGCCCCGATCTTGCAATGAATTTTCTATGGAAAGGTCTCTGTCCCTGCAGTGGTGTCCACCGAACTCACACCAACAAGATCTAACTGCAAGATCCCATCTGACTGTCCAGAAACCCCAAGAAATTATATCTGTATTATCTTGCATGAGTTCAGTCAAGAGCAGAATTTGATTAAAATATCTCATTACATATCAAGCTGAACAGTAGATCAAAGCTCTTTTTTTAGTTCACTAATAAAACAGAAATAGCACTACAGAGGAAGTAGCTTGCTTGTTTGTGATGGCACCCCACTTTAGGAAGGTGAGTACAGAAACCACAAAATTATTACTGCTAAAATAACCAAAATAAAAGACAAAAGTAGACAAATCTTTAATGCAGGATATAATCCATAATTTTTTTTCTCATTAAAATTACCAAACATCAGACAGCAGGGATGAAGTGTTCTGCCCCATCACTCACCTCCAACCTCTGTTCAGAACAAGAGAAAATAGTGAAGGTCCTTTCTCGATTTATGAAGCACGGAGTTTATTTTGCATGTATGAGTACTAACAGGACCCCAAAATTCTGGTAGCATAAACTAGATTTGCATCAACTCAACCCCAAAGATGTGCCCATGGGTCCTCTAAGGCTGTGCTCTGCAGCTGAGCTCTCTGCCATCTAAGGCTTTCTAACACAGTTACCAAAGGGCAGATACTGGCATGTTTTTTTAAACTCACTAGAAAGTCATTTGCTCTCTTAAATGTAATTTGTGTCATTCAGCTAGAAAGTTTGTTTTCAGTACAAAATACTTTTTAATCACCTCTGTTAAGTCTACTTCATCTCATCTGGTTCCTATGGAAATTGCAAGTCTTCCAGAACTGCAAATTCTGTTTCCCAGCCAATGTTAGGAAAACTGATTTTTTTTCCCACTACCTTCTGAGATAGTATTTGCATATAAATACTGTTCAGATCTCAGAAAATATATTTGAAATTATTCTTATTATTCATTACACTGGAGACATTCCATGTTTCCACAAGCAGCCGTTTTATTTTTTCTCCCTTTCCACGTCAGCAAAAAAAGATCTCCCATTTTCTTCTTCATTAATCCTTCGCTCCTTCTTAGATGCAGTTCTTCTTCACCAGAATTCTTGTTGTGTTTTAGTAATCAAAGAGAAAATAATCAAAAATTGGCACCTTTTTGGCCAAAACAGAACTTCCCACCCTTGATCTATGGATGGCTGGTGAGGTTATAAAAGTCTAGTTGTCCTGAAGAACCAAGTATTCTTAAAAGGTCTCTATTCAAAGTTGAACAATAAAGGTCTAAGTGCTCCAGAAGACATAAAGAAGGTTGATAGGGGTCTTTGTCATGGTTTGGGAACCTCTGCATTAAGGAAGAGAGAAAAGAGCATGGAGTTGCACATCTTTTCAGTGTGTGACAAGCTACAGTGAACTGGACAAAAAGCGACAGATTTCCTGGCCAGGGTGAACATCTCACATGTTAATGACAGGTAAAAGAGACCTATTGTTTGAATCAGCCAGAACCAGTAAGGCTACTCTCTCCAAATATGCATTTCACAAGCACACACTGATGGTACTGCTTATGCATTCACTGAACTTGCTGGGCTTGTTGCTGGTGCTTTTTTCCACCTCTTCTTTTTCTCTGCTGTCCCTCTCTCCTGTTTCGGAGCTCCACCTCACTGCTATGTACGCACTTAGGATAGCACTTTCAGGTGTAAAATGAGCCTGAAACACAGTAAGAGACAACACTACCCATCAGACAGAGCAACAGTAGGGCATGACTCCAGATGGATAACAGAACTGTCAATGCAAGTGATGTACAAGCCTCAGCTTCCAAGTCTTGTGAAAAAAACATTCTTCACCTGTACTTGGGAGGAGGACCCAGAAGAGGAGGTGCAGTTGGAGCAATCTGTTTAGACTGAGCAGGGGGGGAAACAGGAATTTTCTTGCTCTCCCCTATGTGGACCACTTTTGAAAACCCCACTTGTTCTGAACACTGTCCCAGGCAAGGAACAGGCAAAACACAGCACCAAATGAGAACCACATGCTGAGATCAAGTGCTGAAAATCTTTTCTGTGTCTCTGCATCTCTCCTGCAGGGCACCTGAATACCAGAGATTCATGAGCATTTGCAAAGGATTTACTTTCTCAGCACGATCATTCTTGAGATTAGCATAGAAACTTAAAATAACATAAATTTCAGCTGTCTTCTTGTTACCTCCTCACGCACCTCAGGATTCTTCAGGATCTCTTCCCAGTGTTGACAAAGAAGTTCTTTTCCTTTAAAAGAACAGAAAAATATGGTTTGTTGTTGTCTTCACCAGGTTGTGAGATATATGAGGAATTTTTGAGAAGACAATCTCCTCTATCTCTATAAAGCAGCTATAGCACTAGCCAAGAGCCTATGTCTCTTCTGCTGTGTTCATCTGCTTCATTAGCTACATTTTGGAAATTTTCAGGGCTTATGCAGCTGGGAGATGGCTAAAACAGTGCTAAGAAGAGCCATGGGTCTCTGGGTTTTGCAGTGGCAGCACCCATGGAAAGAAGACCTGACAGAGATGCTGGCAGTCATGGGTGAACCTTCTTTCAGAGGAAATGAAGACGGGCTGGGAACCTCCCAAGAGAACAAAAGAATGCTTCCAGACAGTCAGGTGGAGCAGCCTGCTGGCTCCATCAACCTGACGGATTTGGCAGCCTCTCTTGCTCCATCTGGCCAGGATCCTGGAGTCTGCAAGCCGAAGGCAGAATTACTGAATTATTGGGAGAAAACATATAGCTGCATAAGCTTATACACAGTCATATACACACACACACACACATATATATATATATACACTCACACACATACATTTGTACCCATCATAGAATAAGGCAGCACCTCCTTTAGTAAGCTTGCAGGATATATGAAGTCCTAGTAGGATTTAAACCCCTATGCCTTACCCTATAATGACTAAGTTGGTCTCTGTGTTGGGCATGTTAACTCTGCAGGAGAGCTCTGACATCTTCCTGGAAGAGATTTAAAGATGTATTTTTATTAGCTTTTGTAGGAGAAACACTGACAAAAAGCTCCTATCTGAAGCTTGCCCAACAGCCTCACATTCCCTGGGTTCCTCTAAGTCTGAGTCCTCAAAGTCTTTCTGTAGCAGAGGCCAAATCCCACTTCCAGCTCCAGTCTGGGCGCCAGGCTTGCTTGCTAGGCTCTCGACTTCTTCAGCCCAGAGCAGCGTTCCTGCTTACGTTAGCAGTAGTTGGCCAACAGAAAAAGAGAACAATACAGCCTTTGTAGATTAACAATATTTTTATTTACTATAAATTAGGCCATATATAACATTGCTTAGCAAAGTAATTTATCATTCTTTGGGACCCTTTTTCTATCCTTTCCTTCTCTTCCTTCTCCACCTTCCCCTTCTCACTTCCCCTCACTTCCACTTCTACCTTTTTACTCCTTTTCTCTCTCCTTTCTGCATTTCCTCCCTTCCAACAGATCCCACAATTGCTCTGATGGCTCCACTCCAGTCCATACCTCTGTTATCTGCTAAAATCACTGACAACAGAACAGTGAAGTAGAGATGCATTCCAGTGTCCTGGAAAGGGATGCATAGAGCAAAGAGAGCAGGACTTGAGGGGCAGGAGAACTGGGATATGCAAGAAGAGTAACAGGCAAGAAAGACCTGGGGTACATACATTGGTAAAGGCAAAGGAGAGAGCTCACCCCCAGCAGCGGCTGAAAGAATTATATACAGCATTTCTGCCTGGAACTGTCAGTCTGAGAAAAAAGCGTATTTCATAGTCAGAAGGAGAAAAATAAATAGAAAAGTGTTTCATCTTTGGACGTTGGATATTTGATCTTATCTGGAATGAGTGTGTGTGTATATCTGTTGTTATTTTATTACAGAGTGCTGTTATGAAACTTCCCTTCCCATTTTGCATAAATCTTCCTTTTCAGACATGTGGTCACTGGTTTAGGGAATATTTACTGTTAATTGCCTCAGTTTTTGCAGACCCAACTTTTCTTGGTTTCATTCTCAGAACTACTCAGCATAACCAGTGCCTTTGCCACAGATGTCCCAGACACTGCTCTTAAAAAAATTATCCTGACCAAAACTGGTGCTTTGACCTGTGTGAACTGCTAAATATCATCACAAAGCAGCAATTAGGCTGTACGTTACTAACAACCTTTGCCTCTTCAAACCTTAATATTTAGATCACATGGAAGAGTGTAGTTATAGACACAAAACCCGCACTCACAGGTTGTCATATTTGTTCAAACTCATCTTTGGTTCTCTTCCAAAAGCCAACCTCCCATCCGACATTTGATTTTCTGCTCGCCTTACCTGGATACCTGCTGAAGGAAGGAGAAATCCCTTCTCCACAGCAAGTACAGGCGCTGCTGGATTCACTCCAGAACTTGAGCCTCCAACACTCAGGAGTCAACTCCAGCACTAAAAAGGCGCAAGTTCTCTGTTGACTGGCCATCTGCAATACTAAGGAGCTGCCTCTCTCAAGCCAGGACCCAGAAGAAGATGCTGTTCAACATAACAAAATTTGACTGACTCAGCTACAGTCCTGTCTAGCTACCACAAGGTAACTGTTGTCTTGTTAAGTTCTTGTCCTGTCAAGGCCATCTGACAAACAAAAACACTTTCAGAAAAGAAAACTCCCTTGAGCTCATCCCTTCTGTTCTTGTCATCAGTTCCAGCCCACAGTCCCCTTTTGCTCTTTCCCAGTCACCCAGGATAACAGTTCTACATCCCTCATTATGCTTAAGGACGTACTTCCAGGTCCCAGAGGAAAGCACAAACAAACATGGACTTCCTAGTATTAAAGTTATTCTGCAAAGCATGGAAAACCTTCAGAAAAGTCAGAAGAGGTAACAACAAACAAGATGAACCCCACAGTCTGCATTCCCAAGGCACTGAGTAGCTCTGGGTATCTGCTCTGCAGCCTCTTCCCTTTCCTTGGGGTTTGGCTGCCTGCACTGCAGGCCAGCTCTGATACAGTGCAACTGCAAGCTGGGATCAGACTGCTGTGAAAAGCAACGTGAAATAACTGACCAACCTCTACAGTGCCCTTCCCCACCTCATGTGGAAGCCACTTTTATAAACTTGGGCCCTTGCCCTTGGTCTTTGCCTCAGCTACCTTGTAGGTCCAACTGTGCTTCTACACCTTGTTGATCCTGATCATGGATGTGGGGGCAGAGGTGTTCCCTATTGTCCCTGGAACAAATCAGATCTAGAAGCTGGTGCCCAGGTCCTCCTTGCTGCACTTACCCTACTTGCTGAACACCAGGACTGGCAATTTAAGCAGCTACACTTGTCCCCATCACAAGTGGGCAATGATTTTGTCCTTCATGCCATCTTCTCATATTGGAATTGACTCCAGGCAGAACCGTTCACAACACAAGCCCCCTTATGTCTTCTGTAGGACAGGAGCAACCTGAAGATCAGACAGCTGCCTTTTAGAAGACACAAACAAGGAACTATGTCAAAGTAAAATTACAGGGAACTTAATTTCACCCTCCTTCTTCCTGAAGTCACTGGGCTCTTTGTGCCAACATTGTATTTTGACATCATGTTTCCTTTCTTTACAATTTTCTGTTCAGCATAAAGTGGTATGAGAGCACAGAAATCCACTACGAGGATTGGAGACAGTGAAAGCCCTTCTGATTCATCTGTTTCAGAGCAGGTCACTACCTATCCCCCAGTTTTCACTTGCTGGAAAGTTACCCAGCCATATGTTTGCAATTAAAGTCTCAGTTCCTCACAGGCTCATGGTAAATAGTCTGCTTCACCTGGGTCACATCTCTGAAGGGAATTCCCCCAGACTGGATATGCAGGCCATATTTGGTGGCAGCTCTGACACAAGTATTAGCCATAATGGAATCCATGTCAATTATGAGTTCATCCATTCATTTTTCTATCCAGGCCTCCCACTCAAATTTCAGAGATCTCCTTCTAAAATGCAATTCGACCTGTTTTGAAATGGAGAGAGTTCCTTAGTCACTCCATTTGAGACCAATTAGGCTGTTTGATTTGGGATCCTTTATCCCTCAGCACTCTTAGCCTGTCTGTTCCAATAAATGTTGCAAAAAATCCCAATGTCTGAAATCCCTGCATGCTTCACAGACCCTATTTCCTACCCAGTAACTGTACTGCCTTTACTCCCCTTTCACTGACCTGAGTCAATCACGGACTCTGGGGTTACCTTGTGTGTACCAGCTCCATCTCCTTGAACTGCCCTTCAACTGTGTGCCTGTGGAGGCCATGAGGATGAGGAGGCGTGACTGACTTGTAATGCTTTTTCCTGGCTCAAGAGCTCGAAGCAGTCTTTTTTTTTGCAGCTAATCCACAATGTGAACATGCTCTGAGAGTTTACTTTTAATCGACCTCACTGATTTGCTTGAAATATTGATCAAATCATAACTGCTTCCTTTCCAACCACTAGATGGACAGTCCAGTCAGCCCGTGAGTCTGGGGAGAATTCCAGCTTTCAAACCAAGAAGCAATCACGGATTTGCAGTCATTATTGGAGCTTAAGGCTTTTGTTTTGTGTATAATTCCCAGATGTTTCCAGCCCCTCACGTCCCTGTAGAACAAGTCAATCGTGTGGATTCAAGGCTGATTATGGAAACAAGGTTGCAGGTTGTGAGGAAACATCTACCTGCTTTAACTCAATGGTCTTTAGAAGTTCTCCACATGTTCCAAACCAGAATAGCCTGAAAGGTTTGTAAAATCAGGGTGCACCCACAGTACAGAAACAATTTAAGCCTAATATAATGTAAACCTTTGATTAAAGAATGAGCCTGAGCACATATTTAACTGTCATCACAAAGAAGACAGCTCTCCTCATTAGGGGCCCAGATGAATTGTTACAGTAAGTCCAAGACCTGTTAGAGGAGAAGGGCTGGAATTGGCTGTTCCCTCCTGAGCCTCTGGGAACAACCCTGAACTTTTGGTGAGAGAGGTTTGTTTCAGAATCCAAACCTGAACCTGACTCTGAAGTTGGCTGCTCGCCCCCTCTTCCACGTGGCAGACCTAGCCTAGCTGAAGGCCTCCACGGCCTTGTGCTACATAGGGAGTTCAAAACCCAGATCTGGATTTTGCAGCCTGGGATCACCTCTGACTCTCCCTGCTTCAGAACTGCAATTCCATTTGCTTTATGCCACTTGCCTGTTTGCTTTGGGGGAAGAAAAAAATACTTTAAACCCCCCAACCAGTAACAATCCAAAAGACAGCAATGCTGTCCCAGCAACATTCCTCCTTGCAGAGCAAGGAAGAAGACAATTAAGCCCAGCAGCACTCACATCCTTAGCGCTTTGGGCCTGGGCCTCCCCCTTTCTTCTGTCTTTTTTTGGGGTTTTTATTTTATCACTTTGGCTTGTGCTGCCTGAGAGGCAGGGGACCTCGGTGGTGTCCTTGAAGTGTTTACTCAAGACTGGAGCACACCCAAGAGGTGGTTTTCAAGGCCCCTGAAAGCCTCTGAAACCCCACACTGTGTGTGTGTTTTGCAGAGGGGGATGGCTGCAGCTGGCTCTGCAGAATTTGGCCTTGGGGACAGGTCTGTCTGCCAGTCACAGAGAGGTGCTGGGAGTAAAAAGCATCAGCTCCATCCTCCTCAGTTGTCAGCCCTGCTCTAGTATTTGGCCATGGAGAAGTCGTCGGGCTGCAAGCTAGGCTCTGCCCCTATTCTGGGTGATCTCCAGGCTCCCAGAGTGCATAGAAACAGTGCTCCTTAAGTTTCCGGAGCCTACAGCACTTTGGGGGCCTTCCCTGAACATCCTGAACCCAGGATCTCTGATACCACCCCACATAAACCAGACCTTAAAGTTGGGGCAAGGGCTATGGACTATCTATAGTCGTCCTATGCAGGACTTATCCACATCAGGGAATCTATCCTGCAAGCAGCTTCATCCGCTTTTCTCCATTTTTAACCTTGGTGGTTCTTCACTGAATGCCCTCTGTTCCCTTCCTTCTCCTCTCTTTCTCTTCACTGTTGCCTGCCTTCCTCTTCTTTCTGGTCCTCCATATCATGAGCTTTTTCCATGATTTTGAATTCCTTTGCTCTTCCAGAGTGAGTAAAAACATTTTATACTGGTGATAAGGTAGTATTTTGAAAATACGCTTCTCATAGTCAAACTATATTGATAAATATATGAGCACACATGTTCCACTTTGACAATGATTTTCTGAAACATTAAAAATATATAACCAAATACATTTTATACTGGAAAACATGACATTTCAGAACACTCAAAAACTGTGGAAACAGACTTTCTTGCATTATAAAAATGTTTCATTTTGGTCAAAAGTGGGTTTTCTTTACATATCTCCAGAAAAAACACTCAAACCAGGTACTTTTTAATGTTTGCACAAAAATAACATGTCTTGTTTAAAAATGTTCTAATGAAAAATGTCCAGTAGGTCCTGGAGCTGGGTTCAATCCATGGTCACAATTCCTATTGATGGTGGTGGGGTTAGTTACGCTTGGTAAGAGATACAATGAAGAACTAACAAACATCCTTGCTGTTCTGCGTTTGTCCCAGCTTTCCTCTGCTGCAGGCACCCCGCTGCGCTCTGATCTCTTGGTAGGAGGGAACGCAGTATTTGTTATTGGTTTCGCACAGACCATGGAGCCTCATTTCTTACGCAGCCTCCCAGGACAACCCCAGATTCTTATGTGCAAATGAAATATGGCTCTGTTGGTGCATGCTGACGGGCCCTCTCCATGGGCAGCTTGCAAGGAAACTCACCCGTGGCATTCTGGCACCATTCTGAGCCCATTACCTCTGCTCCTGCTGCTTCTGCTTCCTCTGGCATTTTCAATGTTACCGTGGAATGAGGAGTGAGCCCCAGAAGAGGCACATACTTAGAAACACCACACTTGTCCCACTGCTGCTAATAACTACTGACACATGGTTTTCCACACCTCCACATAGGTGAATTAAGCTTTCTTTGTTGTGCAGAAGAGCTTAGACCCAACCATCAGAGCGAACAGAAACCAAATTCTGGTGACACTTGGATCTGAGGCTGCACCTTTGATACTGCAGCTTAAACCCGTCTGCACAAACAATCTTGGCTCTCTTCCCGCTGCAGTATTCTATGCTGCCAGACCTCAGTATTGAATCAGGAGGCAGGCACGAAAAGGAAGAGGAGAAAGAAAAAGAGAAAAAAGAACAGAAAATGTGACACATTTTCACCATTTTTCTAGGTTATTTTAGGCTTTCAGGTGCAGTTGTTTCATGCAAGAAATTTTTCTGTTATCAGAAGGGCTAGGAATATAGTCTTGAAAAACAGAAAACCTGAAAGGTTTGAATAATCACACATGTATCAATGACTAGTGCCTGATGAATAGCCCCAGACCTAATAATGCCTCTCTAGTTAGCAACATCAGGATCTGTAACATTTCCCCATATCATCTGTGAAAAATGTTTCCTGTTTGCAGACCAAACTTGCATCCCTGAACTAAGAAGCACATCATAATGCAACGGTTATGAAACATTTGTCAGTAACATCTCTTATACATAGAAATCAGCATGTTGCAGCAAAGGCCACAGCCATCTTGCTGAAAAACAAAGTGATTAATGACACTAATATGTAATAATTAAAAAATACTCATTGAAGGGGATTGTGAGCTGTCCTTGACTTGGGTTGGGTATTGCCCTGTTGGATCAAAAATCTCTCACATGTTCTTTAGGGATGCAGCAAGGTACCAGGGGCTCCTTTGAATGAGGCTCTATGACAACTGTAACAACAAAACATCACAGAAGTAATCATACCTCAGCAAGAGCTCCAGTTTTCTGGACAGAAACACTAAAAATCCCGAGCACTGAGGGTCAAATTTCCACAGTCACCTTGCATCAGCCTGACTCTGTTCTGACTGCAAAATCTGTCACGACAGTAGGAAGAACAGCCTGTGCTTCTGAAAATCCCCTCTCATATTTATTTCAGACTGCTATAAAACGCTTCTTCAACTCATATATCAGCCTAAACATCCATTCTTCAGAAATGGCTTTGTTCTCCATTCAAACTTTACTTCCCAGCCTTCGGAGACACAGGAGCAAAGTTGCCTTTGGTCATTCCAGCCAAGAGTTTGGCTCAGAGCAGATCCTTTACTCCACCATGAGGCCCAAGCAATGTCAGCTAATGCACCATGGTTGAGTTCCTCGTATCACTTGCAGGTGTAAGCGATTGGAAGTCCACCGCCTTCCTTGGGGCCAGGATTTCACACATTGTATTTAAGCTACCACTGAGTTCAAAGGCCATTCCTCTCAATGGCAGGGCTAAAGCCCTCCGAAAGAAGCCATGAGCAGCGCTAAGGAAACTCAGAAATCTCAGCCTTTGCAAAACTACTGGAGGAATTTTCCCTTAGTAACAAACCCTTTACCATCTTTTGTTTTGGAAAGTATGAAAATGTTTCCATATAAATTTTTCCAAAATGCAGCCCTCAGGATTCTCATGTTGCCTTGATGCTGAGAAATCCCTCTGTTTGCCCCAGAAAAAGAAAAAAAAAGGACAGCCCGCGGAGTGTCTGAAAGATGGCAGCATCCTCAAGTATCCCTAGCCTTGGGGTAGAATGCTAATCCTTGTTATTCCTGTTTTGATCCCAGGTTCCCAGGGCTTCTTGCCAGGTTGTTGGGGGTTGGCATCTCTGGGGGGTTTGTCTGGATTCTGGGGCAACACTCCGGGTGTCTGTGGGCTTCCCATCCCACAGCAGGATTGAACGCAGCACAGGGGCCCCAAGCCCTGGAAAAGAACGCAGCCGGCTGGCAGGAGAGCAGGCTGCGCTCCCGCAGACTCGTGGCTGGGGCAGGGCTCACCAAAACAGAACCATTCTTGAGAAGGATTTCAGCAATGACGAAGGACAATTTCCTGACGATGAGGAAAGCTTTCCATTAGAAATGTCCCAGACAGTCCCAACCCGGAGGCAGCACAGTGCTCTGGTGAAGCAGAAAAATCCTCTTTGCTGCCTGGCAGCTACAGCATGAAAGCACAAGGCTCAGGAGCCTGCCCCAGGGCTGCCGCTGGGCAGATTGGGACCCTTTTTCACCCATTTTACTGCCTAGCAAAGCCCTGGGGTTAGCTATCGGATTATTCTGGCTCCCTCCATACCTCTCTGCAGAGACGCTCCCTCCTAGGAAATGAGTCAGATCTTATAGAGAGGATGAGAAACCCTCTGGAGGTGCCTGTCTGTGTGTTGAATCAGAAGGAAGGAGATTGCCTGTGTCTGCCAACACTAAATGTCTTAACCAGGGGCTGTGTTGGGGCAGTGGGCTCACACTGTGCTGACTCCAGGCGATCATAGGGTGCGCAGCCCATCCAGCCCACAGCGTAACAGCTTTTTCCCCCTCCAGCTTTTTCACACCTCCCAGTTTTCCTGCACCTCAGCATGTGCTCGCACATAAACAGCACAGACAGCGGGTGGGTCCCCCGATTATGAACAGGCCAGACTTGCAGTTTGAGCTCATCACAGATGGCCTCCACGCTCTCCTAACAACAAGGAGGGCACGTGGGCGGCAGCCACCACATAGGGAGGGGAGTTTGCTTCACAAAACCCATAGCTATCCAATAACAAAAAGTGACAGGCCAGGAACCCCTCCAGGCATGTCGGGTGGGTTTTTAATGCAACATTCGGGCAGAATCTTTGTTCCAGGTTTTGCTTTGAGTTGATTTCTTAAGCACATACACATCCAAGCCTGGGCCTCCAGCCCCCCGGCTTGTGCAAGAGCTCTTTTGTATGTAAAGTCCTAATGTCCATGTCACAGAGCTCTTCTGACCGTACAGCTGGCTCTGAACAACGCCTGGCAGAAATAAATGGTACAAAATCTGTTGATAGATCATCTGTGGAAGGCCTGAACTCCAGCCAAGACAGATAGAAATAAAAGAAATTAAAATAGTTGTGTGTGTTTTATGAAGGGAACATTTATATTTTTAAACTAGGAGTAATTGTATTCTGTATCTGAAATGGCATCTGAAAGTGATTTAGTGGAACAATGTGTTTTCTGATTGGTGCTTGAACTAGTTCCAGAACATTTTTTATAATAAGCATCATAAAGATCCCAATTATCTGATCCTTTTTCCTAACATGGTCAGAGAGGATGTTTCCAAAGAAACGGCTTTTTGAGTTGGTTTTTTTCTTTTGTGGCACTGATCCTGCAAACATTTACATACACAATCTTCTGAGCAGCTCCCAAGAAGTGAACCAAGGCAGCCCTCAGCAGCAAAGCTAATCGGAGAGTAAACTATTAATGTTCAGATTCACTAATCAGGGCAATCCATAGACTTTCAGGGAAAAGTCTGCTTGTTATTCTGAGAGCTGTTCAGGATGCATTTACGATTCAATAAAGGAGGCCCCAGCATTACCAAAATAATTACTTACTCAAACAAGCCTGTAAAACTCAAGGAGTGCCCCAAATAAAAGGAGGCTTCCCCCCCCCCCCCTCCAGTTTAATAACATAAATCTAGTGAAATGCATCTTGCTGCCATAAAATCAGTTCTACATGCCTTAGAAACCATTGATTTACTAAGTGGGCAGGGAGGTCAGATCCTGCTAGGGACTCAGAGGGCTGAACATATGGAGAGAAGTTTTAAATCTGAAGGTTTTGTCCACCCACAGAAATGGAAAGCAGTTCACAGCTTACCCTGTAGCTTCACTTTCCAGAATAAGACTCACAAAAGCAACAGGAAATGCTACAGATTAGAATGGAGCCATTTTGATGATCGCTCGGTAAAGGGGATAACTAATGACCCTAAAACCCTGGAGATATTCCCTGTCCCAGGGGATAGTGTCCCTGCCTCCAAAACTGGCTTTACATTACATCCCCCAGCACAAGGGGGATGCTGGGACCCTGCAGGAGGGCCGGCTGTCACATACTGGGCATTGCCGTTCCCAAGCAGCCCTCACCAGGCTGCAGGCACAACTCTAGCACCATGCAGCACACCAGACCTCCTGCCACGAGCACTGCAGAGCAAGGCCAGGCATGGATCAGGATGGCAGCAGTTATGTAAAGCATCAGGCTGACAGGAGCAGCAACAGGGCCTTCTATGGGACAGATGATTTCTTCCTGACAGAGACAGGAGTCTCTGCCTTCTTAGAAACATCTCTTCCACTTTTCACCTCACAAAAAAAAAATCCTTCTTTCCTGAACTAACTGGCTTTGGCTAGGTCCTTCCTGCCACATACCACAACAGGGGAACCACAGGTCATGCTGGACACCAGGTCTGTTCTCCTTTCAAGCACCACCTCAATTCCCTCTATTTTGAGCAACCCCGGGGTTTAATGTGCTGCAGAGGATAGTTGGTGGCCACCTCAATACCCACACATGGTAACTAAGAACCTTGCAGAGGTTTTTGTGCTAAAGAGGGCTGTGTGTGAAATCACTCTCAGCATCCTCCTTCTCCACCTTGTCTGGAAGAATGAAACTCTCCTCTGTATAGCAAAGTAGACATATCCAAGAAGAGAGCAAGAGAAACTGTCAGGCAGATATAGATATGGGAAGGTGTGAGGGATTAAGTAGCCTGCTTAGCCTCATGCAGCAGGGCAGCCAGAGCTCCAGCAGTGGGTTTGCATTTGTAGTCAAGAGGAATAGGAAAACAGCTTTTAAAAATGCCGACTGCTTGTGGGTATGCGCTGGTAGAGACCATAAACTATTCCTTGCAACACTATTCCATGCTCTCTGCAAACTCACTGAAGCCTACTGTGGTTTTGCAGTACTTCACCCCTATCCCGCACCCACCTCACCTCTAAAGTGTTGTCAGATCAGTCCTGGAAGGTGCTCAACCCATGTAGCCCCCAGCACTATGCAAGGGTAATTAGCCTGAGTGGGTGGACCTGGAAGTGTCACCTAACTGCAGCAGCCACCTCACCATCAGGCTGCCCCTGGTCGCTTGGATCATGTTCTGATGATGTGTGAACACAGAGGTGGCCAAAAATAAATAATAGAAGACGCCTTACTCCCCTGAGCACTGAGGCTCTCATGCCAATAAATATTCTCGCTTCTTGCTGCCTCTTTTTGTGGTGGTTTTCCTGAGACTGAAAATGCTCCTCCACTGCAGAAGATGCAAAAAAATTCCTGCTGACCTCAGCATTGAGTTTCATCTTTTTGAAGCTTTGTTGCGCCTCTAAGATAATTTATGAGGTGTCAGGATTTTCCGACCACAAATGTCTTGGACAAAAACCGTTTTTACACTACAGATGCCATGAAAGAGAAGCAATTTCAGTCTTTTCTCTACAGCACTGTCTGTGTCCATAATGAAGCACGGGTTCAGAGCTCCTGGAGATTATTTGTGTAAGTTGTCCAGGCCAGCGCTCCACTGAGACTCAGGCTGGGTCTGATTCCCCACCTTTGCCTCATTGCCCTGATCTTCTCTGTTGGGAGGGGAACTCCCATTTCCTGGTGCTGTGCCACGAAAACACAAGCTTGCCAAGTTATTCTCTGTATGTGTGTATGTGTGCGTATGTATTGAACAAGCCAGCAGTACCAGAAGTAAAAAGATCCATTAACACATCACATTTTGCAACATCCACAAGGATCCCCAGATTTCTCATCTGTGGATTTCTCTTCCCCATGCTTTAGATTTTCGAGGGGGAAAAGGAAACCAACAAAAAACCCCAAGAAGCCAGTTTAGCTGCCTCTAATCCAGTGTGCACCTCAGTCTCCATGAAAGTGTTTTTGGGACGACAGCAGTATTTCCCTTGGCTGGGATGCCCAGCCTCCTGGCTCCTCTGGAGCTGCAGAGCTGTAGACATTCCGCTGAGTAGTTTGCAACCCTGCCTGCCAGGAAAACCCAATGTCTCCATGGAGAAATCTCAGCGGAGGAGTTTGATACTCAATCAGGGATGGAAAAGAAGGGAGTTTATGCCTCCCTGAGACCAATCCCTTCTCTAAAATAAATTAAAAGCAACGGGAAAAAAAAGGAAAAGGATCATATTCTTACAGACATGGGCCCAGACATGCCAGTAGTACTGGTGTACGGTGTATTGCTTTGAGTAAGGACGGGCCCAAGTCACGGAGGCTTGAGCCAAATATCTGTTTAGGTCACTGGGAGTCTATCGACTTTGGATCAAGCCTAATGTTTGGATTTGGAGCTGAACTTCCAAAAGTCTGGGCACGCTTGCGTCTTCTGGTGAGGGGGGCTTGGTTTGTCCTGGCTTTGAGATAGGAACCAGCTGCAAATGTAGGCCTCCAAACATGTTCTAGGAAAGAGGTTATAAAAGAGCCCCTTCTTGCTCAACGCATTTATTCCCTGTGGGACAGATTCCGACATCTTCATTAACACTGAGCAGAATCTTGCTCCAAGAGCAGCTACGTTGATCTGAATGGGGCTATTCAAGGAGTCAGAAAGTACCTAATGTCAGCAAGGGTAGCAATATCTGAGGGTCACATCTGTTTTCTTCATTGACATAAATGAGTTTTTTCTCCTTCCTGCTATTAGCACACACTGCTACAGAAAAAGCACATTGGGTTCCCTTCTTCCCAGCACCTCTTCAGCAAAATGCTGGTTGTAGATTCTTCCTTACTGATAATGTGGTAAGAAGCAAAAAGTGCAAGAGCTCAGCTTATAGCTCTAACAGCTAGAAAAATCCTCCTGTGATAAAAGGAAGCTGTTCCTTCCTGAGCATTGCTTTAATCCCCTATTGTCTGCTTTCCCCCCCAGACTGGAAAATAGTGCCTGCATGTGAAGACAGAAGGATGCTACTGCCTACCTACACTTTTTTGTAGCCATCCCTTCCTAGAGGTCATTCTCCTGTGAGCCATAATCATACTTAGTCACTTTAAATATCAAGTCTGTTGTTTTGGACCATTTTGACAGAACCGAGTAAGGGAACACTGCTGATAGAGGCAACTAAACTCCTAGCATAGGGCCTGTGATGGGCAGGATGTATCAGCCTTGTGAACTGCCTGTCTGGCTACCCTGAATTCTGAGAGATCTCTGAAAACTAGCTTTGAACTGGGCACTTAGACTATTAGACAGCTGAATGAATCCCAGATTTAGACAATTAGGTGTACTTGATACACACGACTTGGAAGTTGTGCTCCCAACTCCCATTCAAGCTTTTGAAAACCTCATTCACAACACCCAACACCTGCACATTTGATTTTGTTCCTTCCAGGACAGTGACCAGGTCTTGGACCTACCTGTTTCAGAGATGACTAATTGCAGAAGAAGAAAGAAAAGCAAAAGCCATCCCCTCTGGATTCTCACACCATTTTCTCTATAACCACATCAAGTCACAAAACTAAGGTTTATCACAGGTAGATTTTCTTTTCCTTCTCCTTCCTCCAGGGCGGTAAGGGTATTTGCACTGTGATGTTAATATGAATCACCATAACCATTTGCATTACACTTCCTAAGAAACAAGGTTGCTTAAACAGAGTGTCTGTGTCTGTAAGGACAGGCCAGCCAGTGTTAGTGTCTATTTCCACTTATGAAGAATGCTTAATGTGCAGCTCTCATAGACTAGAATTTGCAGAGTAAATGCACATGCTTCTGCTAGTGTCAACAATGATCTGGCACCTGGGAGCTGTGTGCAGTGCTGCAGTGAGCCTAATCAATCCATGTTCTCCTTACTGAAAAGGAGGGAAAAAATCTCCACATTTATGATAGTCAGCTTTCCTTACTACTTCCAGCACTTACCATGATTTTTTTAAACTCATTTTGTATAAACTCCTTCTTTCCCACCATTTTTTCTTGGACTTATTCTACACAGTGTTCTCAGATACTACAAACAGGTATCCAAGAGTCTGCTGCTTTTCCTGCAGGTACTTCAGCATTTTATGTGGGCAGCAAATTCTCCATTTCCCTCGTCTCCCTCAGAAAACTAATTTGACAGTGTAACAAGAGTGATAGACTGTTGTTTGTCAAGAAAGACCTTCTGGGAGAGGTTAAGAAGAGGATAACCTCTGCTCTTTTAGGTTCTACTCTTAATGGACAGATGAGCAGAAACCAGTTGCCAATCCATGGAAGTACAAGATCTGAAAGGAAACAGCTGAATTTTGGAAAACTGTTGACAGCAAAACCGGGATTATTGATCATTTATAGGTTGGAAGGGAACATAGTGGCAGGGCATGGAAGTTGGTGAAATAGTTTGCTTGCACACATTTCACATGCAGGAATGATTTTTATATAAGCAAAATATCCTCAGCAGATGGTTCCTGCTTAAGACTTGAGATCTGTCCCCACTTCAGAGGATGTGGACAGATGGGATTCTGGTGTTAAGTCCTGGCTTGATGCTCCCAGAGCCCAAAGGCTTTGCAGTGCAAGTTCCAAGTGAACTGGAGACTAATATATGTAAACACAGGGAGTACTGAAGCACTTTTTGGAGACAGATAGCAGGTTAAGCTTTTTTGTAAGATATGGCCAATGAAAGACCATTTTTGCCCTGAGGAGAAAGGAAGGGAATTGTATTATTTATGTATTACAAATCCAGCCACTAAGGCATAAACAAAACAACTTGCACAAAACTAGAAAAAGGAGGTTGCTGCAGAGTCAGCAATTTCGACTCAGGTTTCCTGTGTCCCAAACTAGCGCTTTAATCATTTTCTTTCTCTGTGAGAGAGAAGCAAGTATCAGAGAATGGAGTGAGTCTCCACATTTTTCTAGCCCAAGACAGAACTGTGTCCATTGTTGGGACTAGCCCCCTAGGAGGAATTATTTCTATTCAATTTGTGTGTGTCACAGCCAGATAATGCACTGGGTGGTATTTCCCTCTCTTCCCCCAATCTTTCTCTTTTATGACCACATGACTTCACCCCCTTGTGTGAGTGACAGTACCCATTAGACTAGATTCTGATGCAAAACAGCTGTGTGGAGAGAAGGGGAGGAAGGGAGTGGGGAACAGCAATTTAGAAAACAATTAAGAACATCAATTCCAATTCATTTGCTTGGTCAGGATAAGTAATTTCTAAGAGGTAACTTGATCTGTAGCGGACTGAGATTAAAGGCGAACTCCATTATCTCTAGTTTACAGTCTGGAGGAATTTGTTTTAACTGGTTACCAAGGAGGCTGCATGAAAAAAAAAAAAAAGAAAAAAAAGAACCTTTGCCTAAAAATGTCTAAAAAATCCTCCTGATTTCTTCTTTTAAAGGGCACGCATGGTTGTTTTAACTCTCTGAGAGTATGATTGCATTGTGTTGCAGGAGGAACAGTTCAGCTTTTGCACATAAAATCCCTGCCTGCAAGAGCTTAGAGATGCATTTTATCAAAACTTATTATGCCAGTTTTAAACTGCTGTTAAGATTTTGGTGTAAAGATAGACTAGGAACATGAGACATGGGGTTCAGAAGTGGATTCAGCATTCTGCAGAGGAAGCAGCAGGGTTTGGAGGAGAACAGTGAGCTGAGCACCAGGCAGCTACAAGTTTTTTCTATCTGGCTTTGACACTCCCACACTCTCTCTCTGTGCAGGGTGATTCCCTGCACTGCTTTACTACTGCTGTGAGTGAAATGGTGGTAAAGTACTAGGACACCTCTCAGGGGTGCTGTGAGACTCCATGAGTAAATACCCCAACATCCCTTTGAATACTGAGAGTCTGAACCCAGGCATGCCATAGCAAGGGGTTGTGACCCAGCAGACACTGAGTTTTCCCCTGTATTCATGCTACCATGTGGAATGGCACCAAAAAGAGAGTATGTGACTGGGAGAGCCACTGATTCTCTACCATGGAAACCTTACACTCTAGAGCTTTCCTCTTTAACCTTCCTCAGCTTTCAGCACTTTGCCACAACCGTGTGTTTCAGTCTTTGTGCCAACTCCTGCAGGCATTGATCCCTCATCCTTGTTTTGCAAGATGCAGTGCTGTCAGAAGCCAAGATGCCCTGCAATTCCAGACAATCAAAATGCTTCTCGGTTATTACTTGAAAAACCCTGGTACTCGTCCTGGGCATTTCTCCCAGGAAGTCTGAAACAGCAGTCACCGTGCTTACAGGAACATAGAGGCCACACGTGTCCCTGGATCTGATCTGTGAGGAACTGAAGGGTGGAGTAAAAGCAGACATGGAAAAAACCATCTGTGAGCTGGCTCAAAGTTCAGAGTTGGCCTTGGACCTGCATTTCCCTGGCTGGACCCAGAATTCTACCTCTTCTGTGCAACTTCGTTTGTCTTAGGGACAAACTGCATTACTGCCATCATGAAATGGCCAGCCTGCACTTTATACAGCTGCATCCCTGCTAGCTAGCTAAGACTCTGGGGTGATGTTATCACCTCAGTGGAAATAGAAACTGAAGAATGTGATGTGATGAATTTTCCCGGACCACCAAATAAATTAAAAAGTAGGCTCCCAGTGCAGAAAGGTTACCCTCCAAATAAACATGCCCCAGCCTCCCTTCCTCACATACACTTACTTTCTTCCACACCAGGAAGCTGATCTCCTCACAGACTCCATTACAGACCCAGAATGGACAGGTTCTTCCAGCCAGTCGGCATCTCCCATACAGTAATTGCTTTGGTATGGGCATCTGAGAACAAGACAGAACTGTATATACTAGAAATATTCTCTTGGCATAAACTTCTCAGTAGACTTACTTTTTTATTGTTGCCAGGAAATGTATTTGGGGCCTCTTGCTGACTTCACATTTCTTTGATTAGAAGGGCATGGGCAGTTTGTTATGATAGTTACAGGGAAAACAACGATGAGAGGAACTGAGAAACTGTAAAGCCTTCTCTAAGCACATCAGCTCTGCAGTAGCACATGAGACCACCCTACTCCACCATCCTTGTGACAGCCACACTTCCAAGGCTTGGAAAGGAATGGGGGGGAACCCATCTTGCAAAGGTGCTTCTCCAGAACAGGGAATGTCATGGTAGATAACCTTACAACCCAAGATTATTTAAGCAATGCAATGCAGAGAGGTCCAGGGTAAAAGAGGGGCCATTCCACAACCAACAGCAACAAGCGATTGGGGAAATCGGCAAACAGTCAAAACTGTTTGGTTGGTTGGGGCAGGAATTTAAGAAAGGAAGAATACAGTCAGCCAAATTGGAGTGCAGCCAGGAAACGTGAGTTAACACTTTTCCTCCGCCAAAGAACACCACTAGGTCTGCAGTGACAATGAATGGCCAGGGCCTTGGCCTTACAATCTGCTCAAAAACCTGCAAGGTGGAACATGCACATTCTGTGCCCATTTCAGGTCATGATTACTTTGCGGCATGAGACAAGGCACTTAGCTTCTCTTGGCCCCAACTAGCCTGTGTGCACAGCTCCCTAGGTTAGCACTCGCCTCCCTCCTGAGGCTCAGTAACAGTTTGTTAAATGCCTGGTTCTCTTAAGAGGCAAGGTGATCCAAACAGTGCAAAGTACTTTACTTTTTGTCCTGGAGAAACCAGCCTCCTTCAGAGTCTCACTCATTAAGACAGCAGCCATTGTAATCCAAGCTCCTTTGATGGAAGGGGTAAATGGGGGGATTGCCAAAGGGAGGATTAGCTGATGGATGTCTTGAGCTGCAAGGGTGTCTCATATGGATTTGTGCAGGATTTTCACCTCAGCTGTCCTGGCTGGAACTCCTGTCCTACTGTACCAAGACACTCTCCTTGCAGGCCCTGCTCTGCCTTTCGCAGCAGTGAGGCCTTGGCTGGGGGCTGGTTGCTAGCTGTCATTCTCAGCTCCCTTGTGAAGGAAAGGTATACAGTATGCCAAAAAACCCCTAGCCCCAGCCTGTGAAAAACTTACCTGTTGTACTCATAGGGAAGTCACGGCTTTGTCCAGAGACAGGATTGATTCAGGTGGGATTCCCAACTTGGCTACTCAGTGATACAATGCTCCGGGCCATTGTTTTCCCTTCTGCAGTAGGGATTACCAGATGCTCCTCCCTGCACTGCACCCTTTGAGACCTACGAATGAAAGTGCTGTAAGCTGCTTTGTGCTTTTAAGCCTAACCTTAAGGAAAGACATTTAGAAGGCACAGTTCCAACACGTATTCCTAGACTATGTGATAGGCAGCAAGTTTCTTGCTATTCCCCAGTCAAGAGAAGTAGCATAGTGCCTGGTTTTCTCCTGTCTATGACTCTGCCTCCTTACATGTCATCTTTGTTTTGATCTTTGATTTCTGCCACTGTGCTTCTATGGATACATCAGGCTATTTGTGTGCACTTATTGTTATGGGACAGGAAGGAAGGAAAATCTTCAAAGGCAGGTTAGACAGACTTCTACATTCTCTAGTTATGTGAGACTTTTCATTTTGAAAGAACAACTTTGTAACGGTCACAGTGCAGTTAAGCCTTACAGGGTGTTAACTACAAACACAAGATTATTATTCCCTAAAATGTCATTCTTTGAAAGCCATTCTCACAATGAAAATACTCTAGCCTGTCAAGTCTCCTGCTTTCTATGTCAAACATCCCTCTCCTTTCCCACCACCACCTTTGCAACTCACACATGCCCAGCATGTGGCCACAGCTTCTTTCTGGCTTCTGATCCCAGGTGCTAGATGCTGCTCTGTCCACTCTTTGTCTGACAAGCAGGGCACAAAGCTGGAGGGGAGCAAGGCACTCTCTGCTGCTCTCTGTGTGCTGCCAGATGCCTTAACGCTTCTTTATCACACAGGATTACAAACCCATCCATGGATGGGTGTCTACTCTTCTGTTACAGGACCCAGTGGAGCAGGGTATAAGACTGTTTGTAATCTTATTGTTAAGAGGTTCTCTTGGGCTGTATTTAGCAGAAATCCGAGTTGCTTGTTTTCCAGCAGAGGATCAGTTACAAAACCAACACCAAGCAGAAGGGCTTTTTTTGAGACTGAGGGCTCTGTTTACCATGTTAATTTTAAGGAAAGTTATTTGGGAGGATGGAGAAAGTAGTTAAATCCTTGTTTACCATGCTGGAAACACAAATCCCCTCAGTTTACACAAATAAGAGAGAAAATGGTTCAGTGGTATGAGCACATGGCTGTGACTAAGGAGAGACAGGTTTGTTCCCTCCTTTAATGCATACAACTCTCTAAGGTCCCTCTTCCCTTAGGTTAATGGTTGGACTAGATGATCTTCAAGGTCCTTTCCAACCTAGTTGATCCTGTGATTCCCTCAAGATGAGATTCAACTCATTTAACATTAGGTATATGGTCCCAGATGAAGACCAAATCACTAATCAGCCCAGAAAGGCATGATATGCCTAATGTCAGATTTGTCCAATATCACCAGATGGACTGAAGAGTCTTGCAGAGGTACAGGCCTTGCTTCCCTGATTATTAGACTGTTGTAATAACCAGCTGGACTGAACAGCTGAAGTAAGATGAGATGAATGTATCCTGCTTTCTGGGGTTCCCATACATGCAATAAAGCTCACTAGTCCTTCCCCACTTGACAGTGGGGTGGAGAGGAACTTATTTTTACAACATGCTCTGATGATGAGGTGCTGGAGGCCATACAAACCTGACTGTAAGTACATCTGTCTACCTGAGAAGGCACCAATGCAACATAGCCCACTGGTTCCTAAATCCTTTCTATTCAGTTTGTGTACCTGTCCTGGCTGTTGCATGGCTGGTTTGGATCAATACAATGATGTGCTCAGCCACGTTTTGTGAGGTGTTATTTCTTTCCTTGCTGTAGAGAATGCAGTCTGTTGAGGGAGACAGCAGAAAGCTGCCTGTGCTGAAAGAGCCCAGGAAAAATGTTACTGATCTCAGCTACATTAGGGCAAAGGCAGGGTTTGCTCTGCCCACTGAAATCAGAATTACTGCATGCTGCAAATTGAAGGTGCTATCAGACATAAGCTTAGGGATCTACAAGACCAAGGAGAACAGAACGACAGGGACTTATTCCTACCTGAGCAGTGAAATGAGAACATACTCATATGGTCAGGGTCCCTCTGCCTTGGCATCTAGACAGCTAGGGATGACACAGAGCCTAATCACAGGCAGGGAGCAAGCAGACAGCAGAGTGGCTCTACAGGCGCTATCAAAACAGGAACCTCTTCAATGGCCTATGTTTTGCCTTTGGTAAGTGGTCAGGGCTGCCTCTCTCACCAATTCAAGGCAGCCCAAATATGGTTCCTCTGGGAACTTTAATGTTTTACTGAATTACCTAGTTTCTCTTGATGACTGCTGCTTCAGAGTCTCAGTTGCTGGATCCCAGTGGGGATTTTGCTGATGGGGATTTATTGACTTCTTGTTACCTTGAAGTTACTGCAGTGGTGGGAGTCACAGGTAACTCCTGGAGTCTGTTTATTTTATGGGTCGGATTTTTAAGAGTTTGCCAATGATACCCTGATCTGAGGAGAAGCCACTTTATTTAGCAACGCACTCACATACCGATCCATAAATAAAACTAGTGTGTTATTTAATAAGACCCAACAGAGGGTCAGGCCTGGCTCACTGGTAAACTGATCAATCCAGAGTGCAAAAAGCACCTCTCAGGAGATTTATCATGTCTATCTGGGTGAGGTACAAGCCAAACATCAGTGCAATCTTGTATTCCACTGAGTTTTCAGGAGTATCTGTGCCCTTACCTTCTGAAAGGAAAATGCGAAATGGTCCAAGATGGAGTAATTTCCGACAACCTTCACTTTGGTCTTCAGTAGAGGCTTTTGGAGTTGTAAGATCTTTACAGCTGGGGCTGCAGATCCAAGTTCCACATCTGTGAGAGAAAAAACAGACTTGAATGCACTGAAGATTGGTCTCAGTGGGGACCATGAATTCCCATACACTTGAGCTGGAATTCATCTCACCTTGCTTAAACACTTAAGAATGACTTGTCCAAACCTATGACAGTCCTGTGGGCTCCTTCTACAGTTGAGTATGTGTGATAATCATTACAGGAGGGAAGAAGTTTTCTGGGAGGAGCTGATCCCTCTCCAGTGACAATGATGGGAAGATTTGACAATTATCTTAACCTCAGACGAGTGTCTCTTAGATGTCCAAATTAGCTGAGAAGCATCTCATGCCTGGTGTGTCCTGTGATTACATGTGGCCATAGAGAAGGGAGTCACAAGGTCATTAGGTCCTCTTAGCTGATCCTCTCATGACTGAGAGGCTTAAGATACAAGCAACATTAATTCAGAGAGGCTAGGACAGATCTGAGTGGATGTGAGATGTGCCAGGTGTCACCTAAAGGATCCTGTAATTGAGTCCTGGGATGAAGCCAGGTTGAGCACATGACATCCAATGCTGATCTAGCAACAGTTGCCTTGGCAAATAGTGCTGGACCATTTCTTCATGTGGCTGGGGATCCAGATTATATAGCAGCCTCTGTTCCACTGCAGCACATGCCTTGTGAAAAGCTGGCAAGCCACACATATTCCAAAGATCACAGGTCACCTTGGTCAATACAAACTGCGTATATTCCACATGCATGTATATACATCTGTAAAACTGTTAACTGTATGTGTACACATAGAGAGAAATCCTCCAAAGATTTTGAAGATAGATCTGTGATTTCTTATTTTCTGGAGCTGATGATGCTGTATATTTGTTATTCTGTTACTGGAGGAGTGTGAGTAGATTTCTGCACTGGAGTATTGTCCCAGCAGCAGAAGCAGCAGAAAGTGAAGTTGCTCCCAGCAGTGTCAGGCTGCATGTGTCACTTAGGGAATCTCTGCTACAGATCTGGAATAGACAGTCATGAATCAGGATTCTACATTCACAGGGCATTGTCAGATGTTAGGGAGAGGGGAACAATCAGGCATAATATACCTACAAATCAGTTCAAGTAATGTAAAGTGACACATTCGAATGGAGCTTTCAGAAGGACATTGCTATTGCTCGGATCCTTTATATACCTATCTAGAATGGGAAGAATGCATGGGCCTGTCATTAATGTCTCCTGTATGGGACACTTCTCCACTGACTGCAAAGAGAGCCTAGACAATTATCTTAGATGAGACATCTATATTTAGGTGTCTCGAATCAAGTGAGATTATTTGTCCCTAAGATGCCTGAGGGGTTTTCAAAGACATGCTGATGCTAAACTTTGACTGAATGGGCCAAACACTTCAGAGATGCCTCTAGATGCCTACCTCCATTGACAGGCACTTACATGCTTTCAAATCTGGTGTCCTAGATAATTCTGAAAATGTAGTCTTGTGTGAAGCTGAGGTTCCTACAAGCCAAATCGTCAGAGATTTACAGGCATCCAAAGACACCAATAGGTGTCTGAGTCACAGTGCATTTACAGGACTTCTGCATCTTCACATGCCTCTAAAAACCTTAGTCTCAGGATCTTGAAAATACCACAACAGGTTGAAATGCCTGCAAATTCAACATTTTTGGAAAAGAGATACAGGGTAGAGAGACTTTCCACCAATTTTCTGTCTTTATTTTTGCTGCAGACATCCAGAAGGTTGTTCTTCCAACGCTTTGAAAGGAAGAGAAGCTGTTTGTGTTCCTGAGCACAATGTTCAGCCTGAGCCCTGTCTTTGCAGGATGCATCAGGCTGGCCTAATAAGCAGGCTAGCCACAACCATGCTGTTTCCATCTATCTGCTCCAAGTACGACCACAATAAGTTTATGCCTGCCTACGAAACTCTCTGTAGTTCCAGTAGTGGCCTGATTTGTGGAGGTGTTAATCACTCACAGATACCACTTAGGTAAAGCTGTAATGTGTCCCAGATCACCCTTCTGTGCCTCAGTTTCCTTGTCTCAAACATGCATGCTTCAAGGTCTAGGGATGTGTAGTGTCATACAAATACCATTATTTATGGTGATGATGAGAACATGAGCTTTGATTGGTACAAAGGTCTGGGAGTGGCTACTTGACATCAATTGAAAGAGATGGGTATTAACCTGTATGTTTGAAATACAGCGTGTTGTTATTGCTCTCAGATAAACAGAATTACCTCCTCTTAAAATCAAAGGTAATCTGTTTTACTTCAATGAGATGTGGTGATGTCCACAGAGAACAAATCATTTTTGGCAAGTGGAGGAGGGATTTTCTTGGCAAGTTGGAAGAAGCATCAAAGGAAGAGAAGAGGGATGGGATGCAACACAACTGGTTTTAATCACACATAACAGCCAAGTTCCTGTGGACAGGCCTACTGTCTGATATGCCATTGTAAACGCTCTGGGGAGCCTCAATTAAGAGAATGGAAAAAACAAGTGAATGGCATAAAGGTACTCATGGTACTCAGTGTAACTGGCAAAGCTTTTGTCAGCTGGCAATATGCAGTGATATTGCTCCCATTAATGTAGTGCCCCATTACTGTGATTTTGATTTTTAATGGGTGTTTGGTTATCCAACTCCATGCCTTTTTCTGGTTTTGACAGTCACAGATCCTCACATCACACTGCACTTTTGTTTGACATTAACAAGGAAGATACTGAATTGGTTGTAACAAGGATGTGCTTTCATTCCCACTGTACAACGACCAGGGAGAGGGGAGACTCTTATTTCAAGCCAGTTCAGCTCTGAGGTAGTCTGAATTGCTCTGGAGGTGCCAGTTTTTTCTGCCTGCCTGTCAAAGAGCCTAAGGTGGCTGCTCCCTTGGCCAAGCACACTGCAAGCTGCCTGAATGGATGGGATATGTCTGGAGAAAAAGAGCTTGGGCAAATACTTCTTGTCAGAACTGCTCCTCTTGAAATTACTGTCTCCTCTGGAAATTGCAGACTTGTTTCACTAAATTTGGGGGCAGGGAATGTACTGATTTTATTAGTGTATTCTGTAGGCAACTCATGTTTCATTTCAACTATTACAATACTATATAACGTATTACATTATCATCTCACATAACATGTCAGTTTAGACTAGATTATATAAACATCCAAACAAGAAGGTCAAACCGAAAATATCTGATATGATCATTTCAGCATTTCTGAAACAAAGTATTTTAGAACATCGACTCAGTGATATGTTTTCAGGATGATGGCGCTCTCTTCCAATTAGGAATGAAAAGACATTTGTAATGTCTGAGTTGCCTTCGTAACACAAACAGCTTGAGCTTTAGTGGTTGCTGTAGCTCCACAGTTGGGATCACTGTTCAGACCACTGTAATAATTGCTTCCTTACAGTTTCTTCAGGTTACAGTAGCATTTGAGGGCTACTGTCAGGGCTTGACGATCTCTTTGCAAGGAACCTCACATTCATATAATAAAGATAATAATTTGGCTTTCCATCACACAGAATAGAAGCACAGGACCTGATATGGGGAAACCAAGCATTGCCAGGAGCTTTTGTAGTGACATGGCAGAAGCAGTCTTTACTGCACTTTGGCTAAGCGTTTACTTGAGTAGTGGTTGCATGTGAGAAACATCTGATTGAAGGACTAATCGGGTATTTCACTAACTACCTTCAGTGGTGAATGAGGGTTTGAGCTTGAATGACCCTGAATGTTCTGTGAACTTTGCCTCAGTCAGTGTCTTGAGCTTGGATTAAACTTCTGGTAATACTGAGATTGGGAACAAGTCTTAAATGAGCACCAAACAAAGGGGACTCAAACTCCCACTGCAATCTGATGAGCTAAAGGCTTCTTTAAATGCATGGTTTAAATAACCTGAAAGTTGAGGCAGAGCAACTGAGTTGATTATCCAATCTTTGAACACCAAAGAGCAACCGATACATAGATGATTTTTAAGCAAGATCTTCTGTTTCAAGGTTGTGATTCATTATTATTATATAATATAGTAAAGTCCAGACCTTACTCATGTTCATGAGCATTTAAGGGTGGCCTACACTGGTTGACTGGGAGTTCTTGAATTAAAATATATCTTGGAAAAGGAGGAAACCAAAATATTATTCAGTCTGCAGCAATCTCATGCATATAAGGCCCTGGAGGGCTTGTGTTTCTTTTACTCTTGAGGTTCATTATGTCACCAGAAAAGCTTTAATATTTTACTGTGGAAGCAACATAGCCATGAAACATTAATTTCCAGGAATGTGGGAACCATGAAATATGGGTTTTTCAACTAAATTAAGATTTTACTTGTCTCTGTTCTTACATAGTTAAGGAAACCAATTTTCATTATATGTTTGTGTACATCTATTCTGGAAATTCAAATAGGAAAGATGTACAAAATACAGGAAGAACATTTTTACCTTGAAAAATGTATTGCACTGATAACAATACCAGTCATTTATATTCTACCTTTCATCCTAAACCACATTACATTCTATATCCATCTTGGAACCACGTCTCTCATTACTGAAATGCACCCACTCTGTTGTGTAAGTGAACAGCTGATATATTCTGCCCTGTGAGATGTGGCAGCTGTTTGTTTAGATTTGTATTAAATTGTTTACTACCCTCTTTCCACAATGCTGTACTCTCACCATTGTAGTGATCAACACGATTCAGATATGCCTGGCAGACACCATTGTACTAGGATTTCCAGCAGTCCCCAAGTATTCTGCACCATGGCAGATGTCTCTGGCTGGAAAAAAAATAATTCAATATTCTCCTGCAATTGCTCACTAGGGTTACAAACCATAGGACTGATGCCTCTTTCCTGTAAAACAAATGACTGGGTTTCCTTCAGGTATCTGCACACACTCATATGTACACAAAGACCACATCAGCTTTTACAGCCTCTGCAGAATGAAAGTGCTGTAGCGGCTGAAAGGGAATTTGAAGCACTTAGTTCTGGGGACAATTCCAGAATGTAAGAGTTCACCTTGGGTTTTTAACAGTGTTACATACTAAATTTATGTCCATTACCAGTTGATTAGAATGGAAGAATCAGCCAAAACATTCCAGAAGCATCTGTGTCATGGGAACCATAGGTTTCTAGGTTATATGACACGCCAGAATATTCACCAAATCACCAGGGTTGTTTTCCTTAATGCTGCAATTAGTGATGGCACATTAAGAGAACAATTGCTGGATAAGATTTGACATCAGGAAGCCCTCTGCCATAAATTGGAAATTCTCAGCATATGCAACCATGTTGCTAGAGAAGAGTTATGCAATTAAAACCAAAACTGGAGATTTGCTATCAAAGGATGGCAAAGTATACTAAAACCCAGCTGAGAGGTTCCCTGATCTTGTTATCTTCAGGCTTCTATGTGAGCTAATCTAATGCAGATGACAATATTTGACACAGGCAATTATGCCTACAGTCACGTGAGGGATGCTTTATAGAACTCCCTTTCCATCAGAACACGGAGATTTGTCATAATGCAACTCTTTAAAAAGTCTGGTAAGTTTTGCCAGAATTGCATTACAGGGGAATAAAACATGATAAAAATTCTGACAGCCAGAAGAGTCCATTGTAATGTTATCACTAATTTCTAAAACTTTGAACAAGCCATATTTAATTTGCTTTTTACTGCATTTAATTATATTTTAAGTGCAAATTATTTTAAAAGTCCAATTCAAAAGAAATATTTTATCTTGTCTGAACAAAAGTTTTAATCAGCTTGGAAAAGTCTGTGGTTGTGTGGTTTTCCTTCATAAAGAATTTCAAAATTCTCCCTTCTTGACCTCATTCAGAATGAACCAGAATTTCAAATTTGGATTTTTTTTGCACAATGAACTTCTGTCCTCCCACAGCACTTTCTGCACCTATATGAAGAGGACAAGAAGCTTAATGTGTAATTTCTGTGAGCCTTAAGGAGATGGTATGTGTATTAGTATTTTCAAATCCAGGCTTATACAGCTGCTGTTTGAATATAAATCATAGATGCTTTTGGGTTACACTAACACCCTCTGCAGTTTAGTACAGTTGTTAATTAATACAATACTGTATTAGTTCTTCTTACAGTCTTACTATTAACACCCCATGAAATCCCATTAGCTCTGCATATGGTGCCAAACTTGTTCTGAATGTGGGAAAGAAAGAAATTTACAGTGGTATGAATAATAAAAAGAAGCTTTCAAGTGGTTTCCACTGTGAACATTTTGAAAAAACATTTTCCAGAATGTAATTTGTGGGGCAATCTTTTCACAAAATTTCAATGCAAACATGCATATATTTGTCATTTAAGTTTTCCCCTGGAGTGCAAAAACTCATATGCACCACTATTGTTCTATGGCAGAAACATCAGGAGGATAAAGTTCCTAAAAATGGAAAATTAACCAGGTTGTCTTATTGTCTAAACTGACAGAAATGCAAAAGAATAAATAAACTGCATAGCTGATGCTAACAAATGGATAAAAATTTCCTTACATTTTTGCTTTAAATATTTTAAAGTACAGATAGTGATGACAGTCAAAATTTGGGTTAGGTTTTCCAGAAGTTATTTGAATTTCCTGCCTCAGTGATCTGACAGATCCTTCTTAAATTCCAAGATGATTTTTAAGTGCTGTAGTAAAAACCAGGCTTATTTCTTAACACCTCATACAGAACACTCCAAAATGTATTAGCCACTACAGAAACTTCAGACCCAATTATTTTCTATTAGTTGGGTTTTGTCCAGTATTGACTTCTTCATGAAAGAGGGATCTGACAAGGAGCTGTTAGAAAGGTTTTTAAAAGTGGAGAGAATGATGAAGCAGGCAGGATGTGGAAGCAGACTATTCCCTGGAGAAGCAGGCTCAATTGTAATTGTCTCCCAATCCTTTAGTAGTTGCTGCCCTAGCATAGCAGTAGCAGTGCATGGTTAGGAGGATTCTAGTAGATGCTTTTCTCCTTCCCAGTCCTGCGGTTCATCCGTTGTCCAGTCTCTGCAGTCTCACTGTGCTGTCAGGAATGGCCAGGGCCTTTCTGCATGGCCAGCATCCAAACAGGGACACACTGCTCAGGGAACCCCTCCTGCCTCTCCTCCCGTAGGATGGTGAGTCCACTCATTTCAATGAGGCTGTGGAGGATGTCCAGGTCTCGGATCACACTACTATCCAGACAATCCAGGATACAGCCCTCTCTGGCTACATTATCCTTGAGAATAATAACACCATTATCCTTCAAGCCATTCTGGCACCGGATGAGAAACTCCAGGAGATCTTTATCTGTCAGATATCCTACAGATGAAAAGATGGAAAATAGATCACTATTAACCATTCAAATCAACCCTCCCCTGTACTCATCAGAACAGTGCCTTGATCTGAGTGTCCATACCCTGTTCATTGCAGGAGAAGTTCTAGTCCTGCCAGATTTATGAAATCTTGGGCAAATCAACGAGACTGACAGTTACAAACTCAAATCATTATTTAGGATCCATATTAGTAGTAGCAGCAGATGTGGACAGACATCAGTGGGAATAGTGGAGAAAATACTGGGTGCTGAAGGGTTCTTTAATCTGGTGGTTAAAGTCATAATAAGAATCAGTGGCAGGAAGCTGAAGCCAAACAAATTCATACTGGAAATAAGTGACAACTGTTCAACAGTGTAAGTAATTACCCATTGGAAGCTACCAATAAAAGTGGTGTTTACCACCTCTTGAAGTCCTCAAATCAAGCGTGGTTGAATTTCTCAGGATGTTTTAATTGAACACAAACTATTGGCTCAGTACAAGGGTAAAGGAGTGAATATAACAGCTTGTGATATAGGTCAGACTAGATAATCTAACAATCCCTTCTGTCTTTTAATGCTGCAAATCTCTATAACACTGTGTAACATTATGTACCTATTAAAGGAACTCTGGATCAAAGATCCAGTGAGGAATGCAAGAACTTCCAAACTGCCAAATAAACTCTTTATATTACCCTATACTGTTGTGTTTTCTACATATACCATATACATTTAAAATAGTACTTTTTTCTTATTGAAAAATCTTATTGGGATTGCATTTTTAGCCTTCATTCTCAGAGATCAATACTTCTGCTATGTTGAGATCATAGTGCAGGACTCAGAAAAGAGCAAAACGAGAACTCTCACATGTGAAACATTTAAAATTAATTAATAAGGACAGTTTGTCAGAAACTGAATGAAAAACTTGAAAAAAATAATCATTTGTACATTATAGTCAAAATATTTCGTTTTCTTGATGGAAGATTTAAACTTTTATAAATGCAAGTTGTCATTTCAAAATGACATTTTGACATAGCATGTCAAGTTTCTTTAACCACCCCCCCAAAAAAAGAAAAAAAAAGAGAAAAACCCCAAAGCTTAAAGCTGAATACCTTTCAAGTTGAAGGAAATGGGAATTTCTACATGAAATGTAAACTTGCGCTTTTAGTTCTTCATAAAATAACAGCCTGGGCTCATATACTTATGCATATATAAGACCAATCAGGATTGCATCAGCAAGATTCATTGAAGCTTTTGAACACTTAATTTGGAAATTAACTTTGCTTTTAGCCTAGTTTCCCAAGAAAATGAGATCTTCACAGTGTTGCTTTCTACCAGACAGTCCTGCCCTCGCTCCACCAAAAAGCATCGAGCTTGTTGGCATATTTCAGTCAAATTCAAGATAGAGGTATAAGTTTGATTAATACTTAAGATCACCACATATTTAATTGAAATTGATGAAAGGACATTCAGATCTGTGTCTATGCTAAAGAAAAGGCATACGCTTCCTTTGTTGGCAGCCACATAGCTGATCAGTACAGCCTCAGAGAAGTCTTAGCTCATTCAGTCTCATGTTGACTCAGATTTGCTCAAAAGATGAGTCAGGAGCTACATTTACTGCAATGACTGTTTATTCAAGAAAAGCAAAAACACAAAGGAAAACTATACTCTTCTGAAGCAATTTGCTTGTACAACTATAGACCTGTTCTACAAAGCTCAGTTTCATTACTTCATAAGACTATGTGTAGAGGACAAGTAAGTGTTCCTGAATAAAACCATCTCCTGTGCTAATCTCTCTACCTTTATCTTTCTTTTTGCCTAGCAAGAAACTATCTGTCTCCAGGGTTTTGGAGAGAACAAGTTGTTCAGGCCTCCTCTTGTGCTTTAGAATAATTGCTTCTGCCAGCTGAAACAGCACCATGGACACTTAGGTTCACAGATTAGGAGAAAACTTGCTTTCTGGAAGGACAGTTAGGCACTGCCACAGGTTTTCTAGAAAAAATCAAGAACTTTTTTTTGGTGAAGAACATAGCCCACTGTATTGGGTCTGGCTGAACTGGAATCGGTTTTCCCCTATAGCAGCCCTCACGGTGCTGTGGTTTATGCTGGGAGCTGCAGGGTGTTGATAGCACCCTGGTGTTGTGGCTGCTGCTGAGCAGTGCTTACACAGCACCAAGGCTCTTTCTGATATTTCCCCCAGTGGGACGGGGTGGGCAAGATCTTGGGAGGGGACACAGCTAGGACAGCTGACCCAAACCGACCAAAGGGATATTCCATACCATATGACGTCTGCTCAGTATAAAGCTGGGAGAAAGGAGGAAGGGGGTGGGGTCACCCTTGGTCCTCCGAGGCAACTACTACGCGTATTGGAGCCCTGCTTCCAGAGAAGGCCCGACATCGCCTCTTCATGGGAAGTAGAGAATAAATCTGTTTGCTTTTGCTTCCGCGCGCGGACTTTTGCTTTGCTTTGCTTATATTAAAACTGCTTTTGTTTCACCCACAAGGGTTAGTTTATCTTCTTTCCCCTCTTTACCCTGTTGAGAAAACAAAGGGAAGGGGGGGGGGAAGTGATAGAGCGACTTGGTGGATACCTGGCATTTAGCCAGAGTCAAACCATCACAGTCTATTCTGGCGCCCAACGTGGGGCAAAACAACGGCAGTTTTATATTAAATGTGCTGTAGCTATAGTAGTTATTAAGCAACAAGCTCTTGTGCTGGTCACGGGCTTGTTTATTGCGCTGCTTATCTTTATTTTGTTAAGCTCGGGAACATGCTGCAAGGAATCGGGAACATCATGAGTGGTTTTATTTTGCAGGCTCCCGAGGTACTTAGTCATCCTTATGTTAGTGCATTGATACTCTTTATTAATGCTGTTCGCCTGTTGTGGGTTGTGTGGAGCTCGGTATGCTCTTGGTGTAAGAGAACGCAAATTTTGAGTGAATCGGTGCCAAAATGTGCTCTGAGGCGGCCTGTTCCTGGGTGGCAGGGAGAGTGGAAGGAGTTGGGCAGATTCCTAGGACGGTTATCACCTCCTGTAGCCTGGGATCTCACCCCTGAACAGGCAAGCAACCCCACAAAATTGACACATCACCTGATAGAGGGGTGCCTTGCCTATCCCAATGAGAATCAACAACTTCTAGCACTTTACTGGGGCCTGGCCTGTGCTTATCGAGCTGCAGTTCAGCACTCTCAAAGGGCTGTGGTTGACATGGGAACTCAAACAATAACAACAACAGAGATTGCCCCAGTAGTAAAAAAGAAACAATGGACAAGGAGAACAACAGGCCCATACCCTCGATTAATAAGGGAGGAGAAAGAGGAGGAAGAAGCTGGTCCTTCAGCAAAGGTATCAGAAGAGGGAATAACAGAACTGAAACAGGAGGCAGAAACTACCCGGTCCCTGACGTCATCAGAACTGCGAGATCTGCGGAAAGACTACTGCCGCCAGCCGGGTGAGCGGATCGCTGCCTGGCTGCTGCGATGCTGGGATAATGGGGCAGATGCTCAACAGCTAGAAGGTAAGGAAGCCCAACAGCTGGGTTCCCTTGCTAGAAATCGAGGAATTGAAAGGGGAATTGGAAAGGAGACAGCAATTTGCAGTCTGTGGAGACGGCTCCTTTCAAGTGTTAAAGCAAGGTATCCTTTTAAGGAAGATCTTATGGACCACACCCCAGGGAAGTGGGCTACTGCAGATGAAGGTGTCCAGTACCTGAGAGAATTAGCAGTGATGGAAGTCATCTATGGTGATCCAGATAATGATGAAGCCCCTAAAAATCCAGAGGATGTCCCATGCACACGGGCCATGTGGAGGAAGGTGATTAAAGGTGCGCCATCCTCGTATTCTGCCGGCTTGGCCGCAATGTACTACCCAGAAATGGATGCAGGAGAAGGACTAAGATGTACGCCAACTGTGGAGGCAGTCTCTTCCTGGCTTCAGAACTTTGAAGAGAGTCTTGGTACCTCCTCATCTCTACGGGCGAGTGCCCTGGATGTTAGGAGCTCCCCAAGAAATCATTTCTCTTCTGTCCCAGTCAGGGGGAAAGGAAAGCCAAGGCGCATGACACGTGGCGAACTCTGGTTCTTCCTGCGCGACCAGGGGGAGGACATGAGGAAGTGGGATGGTCAACCCACCTTTAAGTTGGAAGCACGTGTACATGAATTGCGAGGAAAGACCCCTGCCAACAAGAAGACATCTAAGAAGGTTGCTAATGTAGCTGGTGTAAAACCACAAGGAAGTAACCAGCGATCTCCCAGATACAGAAAGACTGAGATCACCTCCCTTGATCCTGAAGAAGGAACCTCCGGCCTGGCACGGCAAGAGTCAGACAGTGAGTACTCCGACCAAGAACAGGAATAGAGGGCCCCTGCCTCCAGCCAGGAGGAGGAAAGGGATGATCGGGTGTATTGGACAGTGTGGATTCGATGGCCTGGCACATCAAATCCACAGAAGTACCAGGCTTTAATTGACACCGGGGCACAATGTACACTAATGCCGTCAAGTTATAGAGGGGCAGAACCTATCTGGATCTCAGGAGTGACAGGGGGCTGTCAAGAACTATCAGTATTGGAGGCCGAGGTTAGCTTGACTGGGGACAAGTGGGAAAAACATCCCATTGTAACTGGCCCAGAAGCCCCTTGCATCTTGGGCATTGACTATCTCAAGAGGGGATACTTCAAAGACCCAAAAGGATACCGATGGGCTTTTGGTGTGGCCAGTGTGAATACAGAAAAGGTAAAACAGTTGTCTAATCTGCCTGGCCTCTCAGAAGATCCTTTTGTTGTGGGACTGTTGCAAGTTGAAGAACAACAGGTGCCAATTGCTATGAGGACCGTGCACCGACGGCAGTATCGTACAAACCGAGACGCTCTGGCTCCCATCCAAGAATTGATTCGTCAACTGGAGAACCAAGGTGTCATCAGTAAGACACATTCGCCTTTTAATAGCCCAATATGGCCAGTGCGGAAGTCTGACGGAGGGTGGAGGTTAACAGTAGACTATCGTGGCCTGAATGAAGTGACGCCACCACTGAGTGCTGCTGTACCAGATATGTTAGAGCTCCAGTATGAACTGGAGTCAAAGGCAGCCAAGTGGTACGCCACAATTGACATTGCCAATGCATTCTTTTCAATTCCTTTGGCAGAAGAGTGCAGGCCACAGTTTGCTTTCACGTGGAGGGGTGTCCAGTATACCTGGAATCGACTGCCCCAGGGGTGGAAGCACAGCCCCACTATTTGTCATGGACTAATTCAAACTGCACTGGAAAAGGGTGATGCCCCTGAACATCTACAATACATTGATGACATCATTGTGTGGGGCAATGAGGCAGAAGAAGTGTTCAAGAAAGGACAAAGAGTAATTGAGATTCTTCTGAGAGCTGGGTTTGCCATAAAGAAAAGCAAGGTCAAGGGACCAGCACGAGAAATTCAGTTCTTGGGAATAAAATGGCAAGATGGACGCCGTCATGTGCCATTGGATGTTGTCAACAAGATAGCAACTATGTCTCCACCGACCAACAAGAAGGAAACACAAGCTTTCCTAGGATTTGTGGGATTCTGGAGGATGCATATTCCAGGTTACAGTCAGCTTGTGAGCCCTCTCTATCAAGTGACCCGAAAGAAGAACAATTTTCAGTGGGGTCCTGAGCAGCAACAAGCCTTTGAGCACATCAAACAAGAGATAGCTCGAGCGGTAGCTCTTGGGCCTGTTCGGACAGGACCAGCTGTGCAAAATATACTTTACACATCAACTGGGGAGCACGGACTCAC
This sequence comes from Athene noctua, assembly GCF_965140245.1. Lineage (NCBI taxonomy): Eukaryota > Metazoa > Chordata > Aves > Strigiformes > Strigidae > Athene > Athene noctua. The sequence goes on from NC_134041.1 coordinate 29,815,708, forward strand.
ATGGAGCCTCTGGCAGAAGATACCAGGTGAAACTCGAGGTCGACCATTAGGATTTTGGAGCCGGGGATATCGAGGATCAGAAGCCCACTACACTCCGACTGAAAAGGAGATACTGGCAGCATATGAGGGGATTCGAGCTGCTTCAGAAGTTGTTGGTACAGAAGCACAGCTCCTCTTGGCACCACGGCTGCCTGTATTACATTGGATGTTCAAAGGAAACATCCCTGCCACACACCATGCAACCAGTGCTACCTGGAGTAAATGGGTCGCGTTAATCACGCAACGGGCTCGACTGGGGAAACCCAACCATCCAGGGATCCTGGAAGAGATCATGGACTGGCCAGAAGGTAGAGATTTTGGAGTGCAGCCTGAGGAGGTGGCTCGTGCCCAAGAGGCACCGCCATATAACGAGTTACCAGAAGATGAGAGGCGTTATGCTCTCTTTACTGATGGATCCTGTCGTGTGGTAGGAAGCCATCGGAAGTGGAAAGCTGCTGTGTGGAGTCCCACAAGACAAGTCGTTGAGGCCACTGAAGGAGAAGGAGAGTCAAGTCAGTTCGCAGAAGTAAAAGCGATCCAACTTGCCCTAAAGATTGCTGAACGGGAAAAGTGGCCAGTATTATATCTCTACACGGACTCCTGGATGGTGGCTAACGCCCTGTGGGGGTGGCTACAGGAGTGGAAGAAGACCAATTGGCAGCGCAGAGGTAAACCCATCTGGGCTGCTGCATTGTGGCAGGACATCGCTGCCCGAGTGGAAAACGTGGCTCTAAAGGTGCGTCATGTAGATGCTCATGTGCCCAAAAGGCGTGCCACTGAAGAACACCAAAACAATGAGCAAGCAGACAAAGCTGCCAAAATTGAAGTAGCTCGGCTGGACCTGGACTGGGAGCGTAAGGGTGAGCTGTTTGTAGCTCGATGGGCCCATGAAACATCAGGGCATCTTGGCAGAGATGCAACGTACAGATGGGCTCGTGATCGAGGGGTGGACCTGACCATGGAGGCCATCTCACAGGTCACTCACGAATGTGAAACATGTGCTGCAATCAAGCGAGCCACACGAGTAAAGTCTCCCTGGAACAGAGGGCGATGGCTGAGTTTTCAATACGGTGAGGCCTGGCAGATTGACTATATTGGACCACTGCCACGAACACGCCAAGGCAAGCGCTACATACTCACCATGGTAGAAGCAACTACGGGTTGGCTAGAAACGTACCCTGTAAATCATGCCACTGCCCGAAATACCATCTTGGGTCTTGAAAGGCAAATTTTATGGCGACATGGTACTCCTGAAAGAATCGAGTCAGACAACGGGACCCATTTTCGAAATAATCTTATAAACTCCTGGGCAAAGAAACACGGCATTGAGTGGGTGTATCACATCCCTTATTACCCACAAGCGTCTGGAAAGATTGAAAGATATAACGGACTGTTGAAGACTATGTTGAAAGCATTGGACAATGGGGGATGGAAGCATTGGGATATAAATTTAGCAGAAGCCACTTGGCTAATTAATACCAGAGGATCTGTTAACCGTCCTGGACCTGCCCAAACAAACCCCCTTCATACTGTGGGAGGAGATAAGGTCCCTGTAGTACACACAGGGAGGTGGCTGGGGAAGGCAGTGTGGATTGCTCCTCCCTTGGGAAAAGGCAAGCCCACTCGTGGGATTGTCTTTGCTCAGGGACCTGGATGTACTTGGTGGGTAATGCGGGAGGATGGGACTACTCAGTGTGTGCCTCAAGAACATTTAACCTTGGGGGGAAAGTAATCTGTGGGATGAGTTGTATGTTGCAGGAAGTGATGGAGGAAGTAGGAACGATGAAGAGTGAACCAGACACGTGCAATGACGACCCAAACCTAGCCGGTGCTGGAGTCCAACGGTCAAGCATACTTCTGTCCTGAGCATCTATCTTGACAGATGGAAGCCAAGACACTGAACATCTGAAGAAGTGAAGAAAGCTTATGGAATAGATAAATGAATATTATGTGGGACCTGGGCATAACGTAAATGGTATGGAATAAGGGGTGGAGACTGTATTGGGTCTGGCTGAACTGGAATCGGTTTTCCCCTATAGCAGCCCTCACGGTGCTGTGGTTTATGCTGGGAGCTGCAGGGTGTTGATAGCACCCTGGTGTTGTGGCTGCTGCTGAGCAGTGCTTACACAGCACCAAGGCTCTTTCTGATATTTCCCCCAGTGGGACGGGGTGGGCAAGATCTTGGGAGGGGACACAGCTAGGACAGCTGACCCAAACCGACCAAAGGGATATTCCATACCATATGACGTCTGCTCAGTATAAAGCTGGGAGAAAGGAGGAAGGGGGTGGGGTCACCCTTGGTCCTCCGAGGCAACTACTACGCGTATTGGAGCCCTGCTTCCAGAGAAGGCCCGACATCGCCTCTTCATGGGAAGTAGAGAATAAATCTGTTTGCTTTTGCTTCCGCGCGCGGACTTTTGCTTTGCTTTGCTTATATTAAAACTGCTTTTGTTTCACCCACAAGGGTTAGTTTATCTTCTTTCCCCTCTTTACCCTGTTGAGAAAACAAAGGGAAGGGGGGGGGGAAGTGATAGAGCGACTTGGTGGATACCTGGCATTTAGCCAGAGTCAAACCATCACACCCACATTATCTGATTGCCAGTCTGCTGCTCTTAATGCTGCAGGGCATCCACCAGGGTGGCTGCAGGAGAAACAGCAGATATTTCTTATATGATGGGGTACTGTGGGACATAGCTAAGTGAACCTGTTTGACAAGCATCAGTGCATGTAGAAGACATGATATGGTTTATAGATATTGATAATTTTACTATGGATTTTTTTCAGATTGTTTCCTGAAACATCCCCAAGTCTGGATAATCATCAGATTCAGAATTCCCTGCTCACAGGCAAGGCCAACCCCATGTATCTGTCTGCAGCACTGGCACCTAAGAAGGAGGGTTCCTGCTCAAGAAAACCCACATACAAGGCCTACTCCTCAGATGCACCTTAGCACACAGGCTAAGAACACATACCTTCCTCCAGTACATGACCTGAAAAAAACCAACAACTTGATTTGTACCCAATGTACATGTGGCTGGGGAGAACTCTCAGAAGTCTCTTGGGAGATTTTAGGAAGCAGTCCCAAAGATTTGAGAATGTCCTTTTACAGCTGCATCATTCTTTTAACATAAACTGTAGCACAGGCTGTACAGTCCTCTGAGATGCCAGGGTGGATGAACCATGCTGAACTAACCTGAAACCCACTGAATCCAGATGACATCATATCTTTGTGGGTCTGGAGTGAATTCCTGGAGGCTTTTGCAGTAATACATCTCTACTCTGTCCTCCTTGCCCTGCAGGTAGTTCGGGACCTCAGCCAGAAAATTCTCCATCATATCCACCAGTTCCACGCTCTTGAAAACTGGTAACAGGACATGCTTGCTGATACGACCTATCCCAGAGCCGCAGTCCAGGGCACGGTTCGTTCCAGCTTTCCCCACCCCCTGTGGGATACAAGAAAATAATTTGAAATCTGAAAAATACCACCTGAAAGATCAGAGCAACTCTGTTACATGCTATGGCCTTTAGCCCACCAAGCCTAGTGTCTTGTCTCCTTATTTGTTCAGGGCTGTTTCAAGACTGGCAAGAACCTGCGACAGCATCAATACAGCTTTGGGTACTATGTGTGAGCCAAGATGGGCTGCCATGTTCCCAGGCTGCTGTCGATGGGACTTCTGCATTGCCTCCCCTGCATTTATTGCTGTACAATAAGTTTTTCCTTGGTATAAGAGACATAATCTTTCACATCCTAGCTTTCTCAGAATATCCACTAGTCTTTGTAAAGCCCTTGCAACTTCATCTGTCAAATATTCCTACTCCACAGCCAACAACATGGCTAGATAAGCCTCATTCTGAGCCCGGTAAAGGCCTAACAAAAAAGTAAGCATATACTAAATACTGCATGCAAGAAGTAACTTCTGCAGCACACAACTCCCAAGGTTCCTATGGACATCTCTGCAGACACAGAGCATCCTTGGGATCAGAGTTCAGTTTTCAAAACAAGCTGTGTTTGAACGAAGATCTTGGAGTTGTAGGCAATTTACGACAACTCAAAAAGTTTGGACTGGAGCATATACAGAATTTCTTTTTTAGGCACAGAGACGAGAAAGATGATTGAGTAGATTTTTCTTAAGCGTTCTTTTTTTCTTCATAAATATCATCTCTGGACAGAGATCAGACGTGAAAAAATGTGGCACAAAGGCTATGTCTATGAGAAAATAATGAGTCACTGTAAAAGGAGCTTTATAATGAAAGCTGTATTTCACCCCTAAAGCTTCCATTCTAGCTATAAAAAGGCTCTTAAGAGCCTGCTGCTGTTCTGTAAAACAGAAATTTTAAGTCTGCACATGGACTGACTGTGAGATTGGAGCTCCCCTGGTCAAAGTTATCTTTTAAACAAATATATTAAAAGCAAATGTAAACACCTTTTCCCTGTCCCCTGGAACTGAGTGTTGAACTGAAACCTATGGGCTGAAGTCCCTGCTGGAGCTTCACTGCTCTTAAAGGAAATAAGCCCAGGAAGAGTCTTGCTCTTCCTGCTTATGGGAGACCCCCTCTGTGATGACCAAGCATAAATCATGTAACTCACTGCTTTTTCGGCCTTGCTTCAGTGGGTAATTCAGTAGATTACTAAGGTCAAAGGACAGTACTGTCAATGGCATGACTATGAATAGCCCAGCTGAGCATCCGGTTACATAGAGTAACTGTAGAAAGAGCACAAGGACCTCAAAGGCTCTCACCAGTCTCCAGGGCTGCTGGTCCCAATTTGTATACCTAGGAAGATTAATCTCCTGATGTGTGCAAGAGTCCACAAGCCTTCAACCCTATTGGACTCTGGAGACTACCTGTTTGTAGTTAGCCAGAAAATGTGAGCCATTCTTCATTCACAGGCTTTTACTGAGGACCAGACTAAGCTGTAACAAGGAATTAATGAAAGAAGAAGGAACTATGTCTTGGATCTTTACAAGGTGGTGTTCTATATTGTTTGCTGGCAGATATATACAGGCCTACAGTGATGTGATTAAGTAAAAATCTTTGAGAAAGCTGGTAAGAAAACCGGGATGATTTACCAAAACAACTAACAGAATTTGACAAAAAGCCATATAACGTGTCTGACATTTGTGTCTCGGAGAACCTATAGTCACAGTACCTCACTCAAAACAGGGAATTCATCTCCCATGTTGCGTCACGGCAAGGACCTCTGATGACACATCTCCATTTGCCATTGAGAAGAAGGAAAGGGAACAATCATGGGAGATGAAGCTTGATCCCACACTTTGCTGAAAGGGAGCAAGAGCATCAGGCAGTCAGTTAAGAAGCCCTGTGAAGTACCACAGCTCCGTTTGTAATGAAAATGTTGACATAATTCCATGTTCAGCTAATATATTTTCAGTTTGGAAGTGCTCAGAGCTTTGACAGGGTATTAACATTTTCTTTGGAAGGCAATCATTTTCCCAAAAGCCTAATTGAGTTGAAAATGAGACTCCTTATTCAAAAAAATAGTTTAAGTGAAAATTCTAAGCCAGAACAGGCTTCAAAATTTAAGATTGACTGTTCCTCTGATTACCTGCTTCTCATTACTCAGAATCACTACCATTTTGGACACAGACACACCCAAAAATTCTTCTGTAAAGCTAAATAGGGCATTCACAAATTTCCTTAGTGATTAAAGAGCTGTGGAATATGTTCCTGATGCTACTTCAGGTCTTGGAAGGGCAGGAAGGCAGAGTAGGTATGCAGGATAAAAAAGAAATCAAGAGTTCAAGAAACAGATGAAAATCACAGTGGTTTTCTTTCTAAATTAAAAAAAATAACAATCAGGTTTCCAACAATATCTCCTCCATCCCCCTGATCAAACAGGAGAAAAATCACTTTTGAGAAGCTTTTCATTCAGCAAGTAACCAATCAGGCAGGTGAACTGAGGGCAAGAAAGGGAAGAAGGGTTTAGGGCAGAAAGGGAGCTATAAAGTTTATGTAACCTCCGTCTGTATTATATCACACACCTATAGCTCACAACTGTTCCTGAATTAAGGGTTTCTTTGTTTTATTTCCTTTTTTTATACATTACCTCTGGATTAGACACTTGAAAACACAGTGTCTATATGGACATCAAGGCTTTAACTGGCATTAATACATTGCCATAAATATGCAGTGCTATAGCTCTGCTGATAACCCTTCAAGTATGACTGTACCTAAGACAACCTATAGCTTGTCTGTACAGCACTGCTGGCTCAAGTAATGTTGCTCTTGGTTTGGGTTCTGCCCACACACACATAAAACCTCTTAACTTGAGCACAGTGGCACTTTTAACTCAGTTTGACTTGCCTGGGAAGGAGACAGACTAAAATATAAGTGAAGTCCTTAGTCCCTTCTGTAATTCCTTCCATGTGACCAGGCAAGATAAATTCTCCAATGGTAAAGAAATATGTAGCTCATTTTACAGTGGTGCCTAAGAATCATGCTAAGAAATGCCATACATGAAGGTATGCAACATCAGTCATGTAAGGGAAATGTCACTGTGTGGCATTTCCACACCAGCCAAACTAACTCAAGAGGGGTAATTTGAGTGGAACCGGGCAACTGTTTTTTTAAGGAGCACTAGTTTTGCCAGAAAATAAAGTTTTGGAAGAATAAAACTCTGTGAAATTGATATTTCAAATCTAGAGAATAGTTATAGACAAAAAACATGGGAAAGAATGTTGAAAATGTCAAGATACTTCTTTTTCACGACTTTCAAGGAAAAAAAACAACTTGTCAGCTTCTCATTTCTAAACAGCATTTTTCATTTTCAAACTGATTTGAACTCTTGAAAACAAAGGGAAAAGTTTTTCAGAGGGTAAAACAATAAAAAATTTTAAGTGAAATATGTTCAGTTGATCTGAAACCGATTTTCCTACTTTCCAATTTTGTTAAACTTCTCTTTAAAAAATAAAGCATCGTTTATGTTAGGGTGAAACAAAATGGTTTTTTTCTATCTATCCTGATCACCTTATTGGAAAAAAAAATATTTACAGAGACATAAACTTGGGAAGACATAACTCAAATTAGCTTTACAATAAAGTCACTGCTACAGAAAGCCACTAAATATCTGCATCTGGTTGAGTAGGATTCAAATTGCAGTAGTAAGAAAGGAAAATAAACGATAAGTAACATAACCAATTGACTGTATCTCAACAGAGGACAGGCTTTAACCAACAATCAGAATTACCAAAACGTGCAGATTCCTTTTTGTTTCTTTTTTTTCTTGTTTGATCTTGGCCATTCAGAGTATCCCTTCTATCCCTAGCTAATAATAGGAGTAGGAACTCTGCTCTGGAGTATTTTGTATCTGTCATCACACCTGATGCATTGGGTATGATTCCTCTTTGGCATGTGAAACTCCCCTTCAGACTGTACTTCTTTCCTTTTCGGGTCTTGGAGATGAGAAAGAGTAACAGTGTGATAAAAACCTGCCATTCAGCAACTGAATCTATATAGTGTTTAGGAGACATGAAATCCTTCCCTGAGTACACGCTTATGCACCACTTGAATTCCACAAATGCCCTTAAAACAAGACTTAAGTAAAATTTAAGGAATATGCCTTGAGCTGGCTCTAGGTTTATAAGCTGCATTTAATTTTTCCTTTGTATATGCTATTTGTGTTTGTAGAAAGCCTGATACAGCGAGGCTTTGAAGTGTTGTGAAGCCTTTTTGCACTAACATTAATACAAATGACTGTTAATTAAAAAAAAAATGTAGGTGTTCACTTGTGTTCTGCTGGCTCACTGCCCTAGAAGCCTCCTTCTATCAAGCACAGCCACCTTGCCATCAGTTGCCCTTCCCTGCTATACAGGATTTCTATCTGTTAAACCACACTTGTTTTTCATCCCAATCTATTTAAACTGTGCCCTTTTTCATACACAACACCTAATTAACCTGTTGAGCTTTTTTTCCACAGTAGGTCATTAAGACTAAAAAAGGTCACCTGGCTATCCCAAATTTGTACAGCTGAGCAGAAAATGAAAGCTCTATGGTAGCATTATATAGAACTAGTCATTTTGTGAGCAGAATTTAAGAAACTTGTTTTCCTGTAGCTTTTGCATTCTTTAGCTTCTAATACTGTTGTTGAGCTTATTTAGTGGGCTTTTCCCCTGGGAAGAGGGAAGGACAGTTAGAAAATCATCAGGCCACACTTGTAAAGATGTGTGGAATCCCAAAGCCACATTTAGGCATCAACAGGATTTTCAGAAACCCAAGTGCCAAAGTGATACCTCTATTGTAGGTGCTTCTAAAATCCCACTTGGCATCTCTTTGCATCTCAGGTCAAAGCAGGACTTTGAAGATGTTTACAGAACTTCAGAAATCTGTCTGCAAAGGTCCCCAGTGACACTGGAATGTTCAAGAAAAAAATATTTTTCCTAAATGGTAGCTTATTCTATATATCACAATGTTTGAAGGGGGAGGGAGAGGGCTGGATTTTGTTGCAGCATTCTCAGAAATATTTATAAACAGGCAAAACAGAACTTGGCATTTAGTGTCAGCTACTCTCCCAAATGGACTGCAGGAATTTGCACAGACAAATCTCCAACCGAAGCCAGCAAGGATTTTATCATGAAAGGTCACAGTCCTGCACTGAAAATTAACCTCCCACCCAAAGACAGCTGTAAGAACTCCTTGCAGCTTTGGGGCATAAGAAAAGGACACAAAACAGGTAAATAACAAAATAAGGCCAGGCAAAATGTATATTCATGACAATGCATGCATGACCTGGCAGAATACATTATTAGAGTCAATGACAGCCAGTTATGACCTGTGATGCACATCAAATACGACATATGGTGCCATTGAAAATATATGTGACCGGGCACACTGCGTGTCATTTATGACACATCACCACTGTTTCTTGCAACAAATGAGATTAAATGACTTACCCCAACAAAATTCCTGAGAAACTCCCTGGAGGATTCAATGTCTGTATTGGAGAGCTCAATGTAGTCTCCCATCATGCCCTCTTCTGTGGCTGGCACCTCCTGGTAGAAGTGTTTGGCCCTGGCATAGAACTGCATCTCCCCATTGATAACTTGACTTGTCAAAGCGTAAAGTTTCACTGCAAGCAGACAAATCACTATTTTATTGTTAATGACAGGTATTTCTGGGTGAGTTTATTGCTCTGGAGGCACAATGGTGAAGATCTATACACTTAAATGCAACCTTCAAAACACCAAATCTCTGTTTCTAAAGCAAAGGTGGAAGGAAGGGCGCTGGATTTAATCCTGCAAGACCTTGAAGGCATACAGTCCCCCTTGGGCAAATTCAGTGCCTCCCAGGCTCACACACGGCTTTTGTCATCACACTGTGTTTTCATACTAGTGAAAAATCATTTCAACTTTGAAGTGAATGCATGCCTAAGAGAGCAAGGGGTTTTATCTGCTCCCAGAAAAGCTGTGGGCAGCATTTATTGCTATGCAGGGTCACCATTTCCACTATCACAAACCTAAGAGTTCTGCAAATTTCCATATATGCTTTCTAGCCATTGACAGCTGCACAGAGAGTGCACCAAGAGCAGATCAGTGAGGCACTTGCTCTGCTTTATTTTTAGTGATACTGTACCATCTGTGGCACTGCAAGTAAGCTGAACCAAAGAGCAGATGGTAGTCTCAGGCCTAAATGAGTATACAGGGGGGGAAGACAATTTAGAAGAGGCAGTCCTAGTTTTTCATCTGTCACAGATCAAGGAGTGAGATAATCAGTGGGTGATATACTGGAAAGTTCCTTTGTGCCAGAGGCTTGGATGTTTCTTTTCATTGCTTGGCTATTTTGCTGGCAATATACAGCAATCACATGTCTGAAGCTGTTTTATTAAAATCTGCGACCTTTACTGGCTCTTTTTTCCTGTTCTTAAAAAACCTGAGGTCTGTCATCCGCATCCTGGGTCTTTGTACACTCGATGTGCATCGGCATATCAAAAGCAGTTGTTTTGCAGCTCAAAAGTTTGGATTGAGGCAGGCCATAAACAGTCTGCTTGGAAACCAGCATGTCTGACTGTCTCGTGTGTGCATACAAGTGTCCAGGCATTTTCCTGTGTGTATGACAGCCTTTCCAACAAAAACACAACTACAAGTCTGTCTGTGAAAGCTAAGCAATAAGGAGGGATGGAGTCACACTGGGAAGAAGTCTTTGCGAGCACCACCTTGCAATGTAAGACCAGCTCTGCTGCAGATTCCCAACGTGCTTAAGGAACTGGAAATGATCCAACAGCAAACATCTTTTGGGTTAATAACAACAGAAAGGGATTGCTCCCTGACAGCTGCATACACAGACAGACCAGGGAGCAGAGCTTTGTCGCTGCATCTTTAAGCTTCCACTGGAGCACTGCAGGTCGCTGCTGGGAAGGGTCTGAACAGGCAGTGCCTTGCTTACACCAGCTGGGAGACAGGAATTATGCCCTCCATGCAGAGGATGAGAGCTAGGCCAGAGGCCCTGAATATAAGCCTGGAATGTATTTTTTTAGGGCAAGCAAACTCAGCAGGGAATGATAAGTGTTTGCCTGCCCATCCTCAGCAGGAGAATGACATTTTGGAGGCAAATGAGGGGGGACAAAGGAAGTAGGATAGGGAATAATTACCACCAAGGACCACTCGGAACAGAATAGTGCTATTGGGTTACACATAAGCAGCATGCCTGGCATATCCTTCATCCAACAAAAGCAGCATTACCAGCCCCTCTTGTCATCACCTGCTTAAGTCAACTGCCGAACGGATACTATTAAAGCTTTAATCCATTACACATTTATGTTATGCCTGAGAAATTTATACCACAAGAAGCACTGAGCCCAGCAAGGGTCAAACCTGGGAGTTTTACACACTCCACTGATTATATTCACATACTCAGAAGAAACCATTTAGCTGAAGAAATTAATATGAAGGGGGCAGCAGCCAATCCCCAACACAACTTGGCCAGGGTGGCTCCCAGAGCCTGGGAAAAAGACTCCATCCATGGCTGTGATTCTTCCAGTAAACGATCTCCATCTTCCCCAGGAGTGGCACCATCTAGTTTTCTCTGTGTTCCTTTTTTCTGCATTTCAGATGCTATCCTGACTGGTGAACAGAACTGAATCCCTGCATGTTGGCTTTGCAAGATCTTCCATATAAAACTCAGCGATGATTTCTTGGGCTTGTTTAAATGGACGTATCAAGGGACAGTGATTTATCCCCTTTTGCTAGATTGAAAGGAAGGGCATTTACAGACTGCACACTAGTACAGGGTGTTACAGGCAGCTGGCAGCAGGAACAATGAATATTCAGAGTCCTTCTACTCAAAACATGAGCCTATCCTGAGGCAACACATGGGGATGATATGCTGTTCAGGATATCAGATCTGTAGTGTGTGCTCTCAAATTTCTCACTTAGAACTAGTATCAGGCTTGAAGACTGCCTGCTGGGACTTGCATGCATACACCAGCTGACTGCGGCTCCTCCTGGGCCAGCTGGGGCCCCAGTGTCCTGCCTTATGTGCTGGCATCCAAAACCAGCTCTGGGCTTAGCATCCATAGGGTCTTCTCTATGCATCAATCTTTGCAAAGATCTTCTTATGCAAGTCTCCCACCTGAAGGCATGCAAGGACACAGGCTAAAGTAAATGGTGGAACTGTACCCAAAGTCTTCTCCTGTGGGCCCACAGTGTCACTCATGCAGTGTAAGATCTATAGGGATGATTTCCACCTCTTGCTTCCTCAGTGTTACTCCTCCCTCTCATGAATTTGCAACACTGCCAACTCTCCCAGTGCACAACCCAATTTTCCAGACACAGCCAATCAACCTCACCTCTGATCTGCCTTGCAGCTGTGCCTGGCATGCAGGCTCCAGCAGCAGGACCAGAGGGAGAGGGAGGTTTGCAGCTTGCAGGAATCTACCCCAAAAGAGAAGTGCAAGGAGACACACATGTCCTTGGTGACAGCAGTTAATGTTGGAACTCCACTCCAGCATCCCTCATCACAGGATCTGTCTAGCCAGAAGTATCTCCCTTTCCATGACCCATGTGGGACTATCTTGTGCATCAGGAAATGAAATACTTGTGAGGTCTGTTACAGATACACAGCCTCATTTCAAGGAACTTTGAAAAGTAGGGCATAGGCAGGATAGGACAACAGAGGCTGCAAGTCCCTCAGACATTGCAGGGCAGGGGCAACAGTCTTTCACAGCAAAGGTTTTCAGTGTTAAGGCAGGTAACCTGTAACTTGTAAGGTGAGAAAGTTAGAAAGTAGAGTAAGAAGAAAAATTTTTTACGGCACACTTGGTCTCTCAGCTGAATCTGCTGGCAAGTCCCCCAGGTGGAGACTGTTAAAACAAACCTATTGCAAAAGCAGGCCGAGAACAGGAACTGGCTCCCTAAAGGTCACTCCACAGTTATGAGAAATAATTTTCACTCGCTGCAAGCACAGTCTGGATGCAGTGGTGATCTACAGCTGAATGCCAACCCCTGGACTAGACAGAGAGTATCTACCTAAGCCCTTTGGCCTTGCAAAGTCCAAAACATTATCTGTATATATATATATAAACTTATGGATCAGTACAAAATTTTGTTTCCTACTACATCTGATATAAATCTCTAGAGAAATGGACCACTTTAATATGTTAGACTGGGTGCAATCCCAACCTGCAGTAGACTGTTTTACAGTTTTGGGTTGCAGGGTTTACTCAGCTAAATTTCACTAGCAGAAGTAAATGTTGCAAGTAATTTTTTTGGAAGTTTTTATTTGTGAACATTATTTTGTGGCTCTGACTGCTTTCTGCAAGATATTGAACTAATTCCAGTTTTGCTGAGTATTCCCTTTTAAATGCAACATCTGCTTTGTGCATCAGTTGAAAAACAGTTTTCTGGGTGCAGGGTAGAATTCACCTCTCTACTGTGGTCCGAGAACCATTTACATTCTGTTTTATAGAGGATGAACAGCAGCCCACCCCCAAAGGAGATTCTGCTTACAGAGGCGTGCCTCACACATGGGAATATTTGTCTCTACACACTGATCATCTAAGTTTTCCACTGTAGATGTCACCCCACTGGCACTGAGTCCCCCAGCCTATGTAAACACATGCATAATTTCTAGCATCTGAGTAGCTCCATTAAAGTCCACTGAGCTTAAGGGCATTCACACACATTTAAGTACATTGTTGGATCAGGGCCTAAAGTTACTCATGTCTTTTATTTATAAATGTTACCCTGGTCTGTAAAAGTGACATGTTTCTCTTAACAGGCTGTGATACCAGATATGCTCAGCTCATAAGTAAACATGTCTATAAGTGCTCCACCATTGAACCTAGCAATGGAGTGGGGGGAGCATGGAGTTAGCGTAGCTTGAAGCAAGCTTTCTACCTTGCTGACCCTGGGCTGCACTGCAAGTTTCAGTGTGAGGCTTGATTTCAGTGTTATTATTCATGTTTAGGGTTAAGCACACGCTTAACTACCCTGCTAGGTCACAGTCTTAGTGTTGCTTTAGTCGTTTAATACTGTTTACACAGAGATATCTGGATCCAGTCTTGAAGCTTGAGAAGTTCATTTCATTTCTGCTCAGTTCCACTCAGAACTAACTGGAAAATGTCATTCTGCAGAGATGTTCAGACCTGCCACATTCTGTCCTCTCCATCACGGAGAGCACTGGATCACAGATAATCCAAGTTGGAAGGGATCTAAGGATGTCTCTAGTCCAAACTGCTGCTCAAAGCAGGGACAGACATGAGGTCAGATAAGGTTCACCAGGACTTTATTCAGCTAGGTTTTAAAAGTCTCCATTGATGGAGAATTGTACAACTTCCCTAGGCAACCTGTTCCAATGCCAGACTGCCCTCATGGAGAAAGAGTTTTTCCTGATAGCCAGCCTGAATTTCTTATGTTTCCATTTATGGCCACTGTCTCTTGTCCTCCTACCTCACACCACTATGCAGAGCTCAGCTCCATCTTCTTCATGATCTTCTTGTAGGTACTGGCAGGCTGGTATTTGGTCTCCCTGAAGCTGTCTCTTCTGACTGAACATGCCCCATTCACTTTGTATCTCTTCATATGGCATGTGCTCCCGTTCCCTCACCACCCTGGAGGTCATCCAACTCGCTCCATGTCATTCCCTGCATTCCGAGTTCAAGACTCCACACAGGGCTGCTGCATAAAAGGTGATAACCACTTCCCTTGATCAACCAGCTATGCTTTTGTTACTACAGCCCAGGATACTGTTGGCCTTCTTCACTGTCAGGACACACTACTGGTTCACATTCAGTTGCTGTGTACCAAAACCCTATCAGCAGGGCCGCTCCCCGGCCAGCCACTGATCAGCCCATGGTGTTGTTGCCAAAGGTTCCTCCTTTACAGGTACAGGACTTGGCGTTTGCCTTTGAACGTCAGTGAATTTGAATTTCACTAGCTTCCCACTACCTCTTTCCTTCAGCCTATTTAGGTACCTCTGGATGGTGGTCAAGACCCAGAACTTGCAGACAAGACCTGCCAGTTGGCTGCAATCTGCAAATGTGATGAGCAAGCAGTTCTTCACCTCCTCCAGGTTACTGATAAAGGTGTTAAACAGCACAGGTCCCAGGACAGACCCTTGCAGTACTCCACTGTCCTCAAAATGTGACTACAATTTTCTGAGCCCAATCACCCAACCCCTTTTTACCGATCTGATTGTCCACCCACCAGACCATGACATCCTAGCATGCTGTGAAGTTTCTTGGATGTGTATCACAGCTCACAAGCTACCCCACAGGATAAGTGTTCTTATGCACACTTTTACTTCATGGCAATAACCATGGAGTAACAGACATACTGCATGTTCACATGGAAGGCTGGACTCACAGTACCTCTTCAAACTAATTTGGATAGGCTGGCAATAAGCTTACAAGTTCTTTAGTGAAGTTTTAATGATTCAGGTCACGAAAATCCTGGCAGAGGGGATCTTTAGTCTGATAGGAACATTTTACAAAGCTTGTTGGCTGGGAATGGAAATTCAAATAAAATTCAGACAAGAAATAAAATATAGTTTTACAAGAGTGAAGCAATTAGGCCTGGAAGCAGCTTAATGATGGACTGATGGATTCTCAGGTCATTTGCAGCCCTTAAACCAAGGTATTTTTGTCTTCATAAACATATACTGTGACCCACTTGTAAGTTACAGGCATGATGCAGGAACTTCTACATGAAATTCTAGATGTTTGTCTAAACTAGATGTTCATAATGGTACCTTCTAGCATTAAAATAATCTATTAGTAGTTACACTAACAGTCAACACTGTAGGAAATTCTGCTCAGTTTCTAATATGTTGTGTTTATTTTCAAAACAAATGAAAGAATAACATTTTCATAGACTTCTTGAGATTCCATTGACCTATAATTGACTTTCCTTCCTTTCCATCTTTCCTTTCTTTCCCTCATTCGCAGCTACCTACCACTAGGGATAGGAATATTTATCTTCCATGTTTCATTTTAAATAGCTGCAGATATTGTTGCATTTGAAAAGCCACACCAAAATACTAAGATAACAGGGAAGTGCTTTTTCTTTTTACAGGACTCATGAATTCCATCAACGTGAGCAGAGTTCTCACTGGGGTCTGTAAGGTTTCACACAATCAAGAATTCACTATGGAGAGTCGTTTAACAGGTTACATCCTTCCCATCTTATATTCCTACAGTTCTAACACTGAGTGGAGGCTGAATAATTCTGCTTAAAAAGTGACATGCTAAAGTAATACAGGCTCAAGTCAAATTGACTTTTTAGCTATATTGTCCTGGAGAAATTTTGTTTCTTATTCAGGGTCAAATTTTTAGAAGAAATGAACATTTATTTTCTGCATCTAAAATGTCTTGGCATCCTGTACCACAGGCTGTCACTGAAATTTGGCTATAAACAAACATTGTGGAAGCATCTTCCTCCCAGTTAACTAACAGTAGGTTAGACAGCCTGCTGCAGAGATTCGGGTTACTAAGACTCTCGAGAAAAAAATTCACAAACATTACCTTTCAAGCACTTGTCCAAAACAATACAAATGACAAGGCTAAGGACACACTGAATGACAACAAAACAGGTATCAGGCAACAGAAAGTAAGGCCTGTCAGCTCTGCTAGTTTTGCATTTATTCTTCCAAGTTCCAAACAGGTCAATGCATGTTTTACTTAAATGGTGACAAAAAAAAAGGTGCCAAACTCTTTCGCTCTTGTGGTCTTTCCCTTGCCACCCTCTAACAATCTGCGGTGTATTTAGGTAAAACAACAGGGTACTGAATTAGAGGGAGCTGAGAGAGAGAGTACCAAGTATAAATTTAGCTAGCACTGTAGTTTCTCTGGCCAGGCTTCTCAGAACTACTACTTACTGTCATTAATGTGTTGCACTCTACCATCTAACATGATACGTTTTTCCAGAGCACAGTCACAGACACACACAGATGCTCCTGCCCACCAGCTACTCACCCAGGGGAAGCTTTTCCAGCAGATAAAGGTAACTCTGAAAGAAGTCATTTCGGATCGCCTTATGCAAGATGAAGGACATACTGTGCCGACAGAGTTCTTCGTCTGTCTTGTGCCAGCGCGACTTAAAGGCCAAATGTGCTGCTTTATATGCCATGATGAAGACGTTTTTTGCAAGGGTGGACAGTTGCTGTGGCTGGTGCTCTCTGGAGGACCTGTCCTTCCGAGGAGGCAGAGGCAGTGTCATTAAAATTGTGGCAATGTGCTGTCATTCTATATTGGAGTGTGTGTGTCTAGAGCAGTGCAGGGGGTGGAGGCGGGCGAGAGGGCAGTGAGAAATGCTGGCTGTTGGCACTGGCTCAGAGTAATCTCTGGAGCGTCGCCCTCTGAAATGAGCAGGTGCTCGAAAGCGATTAAAAACTCAACCCGGAAATTGCTTAGCCAGGGTAAATGTATATCTACTCCAAAAACCAGTGGCTTTAATTAAATTACACTATTTCTAATCTATTCAGCCTTCAATTCAAAGGAACTCAGATATTATCCAGGATCTCCCATCTCCCTCTTTTATATCTCAAAGGGTGATTTTGCTTCTCTATCTCTCCCTTGCTATTTGTTTTTCAGTCCAGGGCATGCAAGAGGAAGGCCAGAAGACAGAACATGGACATGCCTCCACACAAACTGTGTGTCCTAATAACCTGTGATTATAGCAGGCAAAGAGATAGCAGCAAATCCAACTTCTTGCTTTGCCACTGTGTAGGGCCACTCTCTATGCACTACTTGGCCCATGTTTAAAAGGTACAGACTATCTCATCAGCAGAGCCTAGCTGGAAGAAATTGCTGTTTGGGAACACAGGAATGGTAAAGCCAGGAAAGGGTAAAAGCTTTTTGCTTTAGCTAACAAAATACACTGAAGAACAAGAGGAGACAAACTGCCCATTAACAGACTTAGACAAATACATTGAGTGGAAAAGAGGAGGAGGTTCAGGCCACGAGAGTGGGCAAAATTCTAGAAAAGGGGGAGTAGGGTGAGAAGCTGAAGTGTTTCTAGGATGGAGAATGCTAAGCTTCTGAAGGGGGCTGTACATCATATGTATGTCCCATCCCAGAGGAGGATCAGGCCCTCAAGGGACAAGGAGACAGGTACTGCTTTAAAACCTTGTTTGCCCCTGTTCGTTCAGGCACTCAGTGTGGTACATCTTCAAGCCTCCCAAGTTGCAAAGGTACCCAGCAAGGGAACTGGGGCTTTGTACTAACTGCATGGACATCCACACACTGTGCCCATGAGGTTTTCCCCTTTTCAAGCTGTTCATTCCAGCCGTCTGCAGTGTAAGTACACTGTAACACAGCAACACACAATCAGAAGGTTGGATGTTTTCAGTAAAAAGGGGCTGCCATATGTCCTGAGCGATACTGCAACTCCCAACAAACATCTGATCAAATTTCTGAGAGCAGCACAAAGAAGACCTAGCCTCCACCAAGGAAAATTGCTAGTAATTTGGCTACAGATGATGCTAAGCAGCATTTAGCAGTGCATCAATTAAAGCATATTTTCCAACATGGCTCGCTTCCTTGGAGCAGTCAATCTCTGTATCTCTGCTTTGATATTACTTACTAAAAGCGTTTAGGGGTAAAACCATGCTTGGGTATTACTGCCGTATTACTGCCTTTCTTGTTTCCCCAGCTACCATCCTGTACCACTCACTCTTACCTAACTGCGTTCGCACACTGCTCCCCAAGCTGTTCCAGTCTACATGATTGTGCAAACGTGTTGGTGAACAGACAAGTGAAGAAATCTTATTCAGAAAAATATACTTGTTTCCCTTTCAAGTGAGATCAGCTCCCCAGTCCAGCCCACAAGCTGACACAAGGGAATCTGTCATCTGCTACAATATGGGGGCTGGAACAGCCACCTGGGATGGTGGTGTGGAGGAGGTAGCCATATGGTCACAATACACAGTGGCCTTACCAGTAATGCAGCCCTCCTCCCTGTGTCCTGTCAGAGAGGTGTGCTGGAGGGGGCTCCACATAGCCAAAGGTAATCTAAGTACTAGAAGATACGCTTCTATGCTCCCACCACTCTCTGCTCACACATTCCTGTTGTTGGGGTCTCTGATGAGCCATTTCAGCTTGCTACATCAGTTGGCTTTTTCTGTCTGGTCAGCACTGTGAACCAGCTCAGTGCAGAGCTTACAATTGCCAGAGAGGCGCAAGAAGGGAGGCAGAAATGTGCAGCTGAGGATGGGGTGGGGAGAGTGGGATCACGGCAGTGGTTAGATCAGCTCTAGTGTCACTGCACCAAAGTCTGAGCCTTTCCTTGAACAGAGTGCAATGTTCTTCATGCAGCCTTAGAAATTTCAGCCATCCCTTGAAGTAACTCCGTCTCATGTCTTCCTGGTTATTTATCTATCAGAGAAACACCAGGCTCTCTCCAATTTTGAAATATCTGGGCCCAGACACAATCCTGGTGTATGTCTTGGTTTTCTCACAAATCTGACCCTTTCTCTTTGCTTATTTATTTTCAGCCACTCACCAGTTAGTGCGCCAGGAATAGATGAGTCAAGACTGCATGTTAAGGCTTTGGAAAGATGTTGCACAAGCTCACTTTGTCACCAACAAAAGATTCCCCTAGGAACTCAGAGCCCACCTGTTCCGTGTTTGACACCACATTTCACATTTGTCATGGCTGTAGTTTTGGCAATGCCCATTGTGTAGCAAAGTGACCCCTCTGCTTAGAGACAGCAGTGACTCCAAGCATGAAACCTGAGCCCTGACACATCCTAGTGGAGTCAAAAGCTGTGATAGCACCATGGAGGGTGTTGGGACTGTAGCCCCAGGGTTCCCCATAGCTTTGACACTCATGAGGTCCATGGGGGCCTCAGCTTTTGTTTTCGCTATGAGGATGTGAAGTGCAAAGGCAGAAAAGGGCACAGTTTCTCCAGGCTTCTGTGCACAAGAAGGGCTTAACTCTCTCTTTGGAGCTGTACATTTGGGTTCCATGGTGCCTACAAAGTGCCCCAGTGTTGTGGTAAGGTATTAGCTGTCTTTTTCTACCTGCCGAGCCACAGAAATGCGACACTCAGATCACAGCTAACCCTTGCAGGAGGTTAAAACCTTCGTGGGAACAAAAGCACAAACGCCAATATGGTGGTTGCTATTTGCTCAATTTATTAACTGCACAATTGCTTTATATATGCCTTTCGGTACATCGTGAGGTCTTTCGTTCCCTGTTCTTTCCGTGCATCGTGAGATCTTTCATGCGCCTCTATTCTTCCCGTACATCGCGAGATCTTCCGAGTGCCTCTCCCTACACCCCAGCGACTGTGACTGCAGTGAAGCTCTTCTCAATTTACACCCTCTGAGAATCTGGGCAATTATGACAGTGAATACATAGACAAGGGAAACAGGGCATATTTCAGAGTAACCTCCCATCATTTTAATGCCCTGCTAGTGATCCTCTCATACTCCTAGCCCACTTTCCCTAAGTACAAAGGTATGGGCAATCATGTTGTGTACGTCTCTGTCTATGACTTTTATTACTCCATCAGCAAATAACATTTAAACCTATCTATCACAAACAAATCCCAGAACTACTTCAAAGCTTGCATCAAAACAGTAGATGGAGAAGAGAAACAGGTCTCATTCTAGTTCACTCAACAAAGTGAGTTTTGCTCTTCTGAGACACCATAAAACCCACGCGGGACAGGCAAGGGTACATCTGCACCTCCCTTTCCATGGTACCATTCTCAACCATCCACTGCAAATGTGTCAGAAACAGGATTAGTTTTTCATTTGAATGTTGGTTATGTCTTTTTGATAAGGCAGTGGTGGGTCTGACTCACAGTAGTCCTGCTCCACAAAAAGACTGAAGATCTACAGAAGTCTGCATAAACACTAATTCTATTTAGTCTGTTTGCACATGATGGAGACTAAGTCCCTGCTCCAAACAACTCTAGAAGAGTTACTATGAACACACACTCAGTCCTCAGGATACTTGTGCAGCTAAGCGGGTGAATCACAACAGCATCAAGCCTTTTACAGCTCTTTCAAAGCACTTCCTATTGCTGTCGAAGGCAAGGCAGAAGCACAGATCTGTGCCCAAAAGTGCCTGATAAAGGCCACAGAAAAAGCAGTTTTTTTCTAAAAGTGGATGCTATATTCTCTGCCTATTTGTCAACAGCAGCATCTTAATCTCTTCTGCTAAGAACAACTTACAACTGCTTCACACCGTCTCGTAACCCCATATTCTGAACAGGAGTAGTATCAGTCTATCCAGAAGCTGCAAACAATTAAAACACTATTATATACTCAACATCTCCATTAACAGGAAGTGTGGGACTTGAGCATGGGCACAGTGGCACCCATACCACTTGTAGGATCACAGCTGAAAGGTGAGTAAACCCGCTTCTCAATTTTAGCTTCCCTTCCCAAACAGCCATTTGACTCTCTGAAATTGAAGCCAGCTAGTCAGCTTTTTTGTTGACAGGAGGGACATTGGAGAATCTGGACTTCTGGATAAACTGAAGCCCTACACTGAAATAACAGCAGACACAACAATAAAGTATGACAGTCATTGCCTCAAACAGCTTCTGGTCTGAAGTAAGACTGTGTTTGTATTTATGTGGGTAAACAAATAGTTCTTCCATGTGCCGTCTTCTGCCTTCGCTTCAGATCAGGCAGTTCTAGGACATCAGGTTTGTCACAGATTAAAATGAAGGACCAGCTAGGGTGACTTCTTGTTAAAATACCTGCAGCTGATCCTTGTCTGAGGGTAGGAGGTTTAAAATTAAGGTATCAGATGGCTAATTGTGAGTCACTGCAAGATCCAAGGCAGATCTCTTTGTGGGAGAATCAGGGTATTTAAAGAGAAGTTGGACTTACTTCTGTATTAGTAGGCAACTACCTGTCTCTGCAGATCTGAGCTGTACGCTACTTCTGAAACACATCAGCTGCACAGAAGAGAAACAGAAAAACATGTGCATTAGCTCCACATATCATGCAGGTCACAAAGGGTCAATTTTGCCTTTAAATTACTGTGTTCTGCAAAACACCTGGTATGCAATCTGATTTCTACACGGACAAGCCATCAGGATTGCTGTAAAATGTCTCTTTATTTTAAAAAGGCCTCTATGTTAATTCTTCTCCCTCATGCTTATGCCTGGCGTATGCTGTCAGGAATAGATGTGGTTAAAGCAAGTAATTGTTGTTTTATCTTTGACAACAAGTTTTTAAAAGTTCCTGAAAACCACAGGATCATGTTGATAGAAGAGGCACAGGCAGAGAGCACACGTGCAGTTGTGAGGGCAGTGACCAACAGCTGCAGGTTGGATGGCAGGTGGTAACCTTTGCAACTGCCTTCGCTGCAGCCAGAAAGGCAACTGCCTGTGTTGTTCCGACTGCAGCTTCGGTAACTTATTCAGAGCAACAGTGTACGCCAGTGTCTGGGTGTCAAGCTGGGAAATAGTAATAGGACAATGGCTGCACTAATTGTCTGACTTGTTGAAGTCCAGAACTCTTAGTCACAATCCTCACCCACCTAAACTCTGCTCATGGGTCCAATTAGACTCAGCAGTCTTCAGAAGTATGCCTGTGAAAATAATTTGGTTTTGAGTTGAGTGTGGAATTGAGAAAAAATATTGTTTTGGGTTGACGAGAAACTGAAATATTTCTCTTCTTTCACCCGAAAAAAAAATTTATGTGTCAGGCCAAACAAAATGTTTTGTTTTGTTTGCAGGGCTATTTCCCTGCTTCCACTTCTTTATTTGTTTATTTGTAATTAAATTTAGGTAAATTTGGTTTCAGCATATCATTTACGAGTGCAAACAATAATAATGTTGTCACCAGTAGACTAGTCTTGCAAAATCACTTTGTGGCAAAAGGACCCAAGGAAATGCAGAGCAAAACAGGTCCTTGAGCAAACACCCAACCCTGGGATAGGCTTTCTGATCTCTCCTGAGAAACCCTTGCTTTGAACCACATTTCCAAAGCAGAGTTCACTGCCTGTAGGTCAGGATGACTCACGCCCTTCAGGGAATATCCTGCACAATTCCCGTGGGCTTTCATGGGTGCAGTCACAGCAGCAATCTGTTATCATTTATACAATTGAAATTTAGCAATCTGGAATTCCATCTAAAGCAACAAAACACAGCATGTGAGCCCTATGGGTAAATACATTATAATTCATGTAAATGAAATTGGCCAGAGCTTTATCCCTATGGAGGGAATACACAGTTCTTTCCCTCTAATCCTTCTAACTCTGGAGCCAACACTAAATTACATTTTTAAGGGAGTGAGCGAAGCCACTCTTAGGTAGGAGTGGGAGCCTGTCTAATCATGTCTCAAGCACTTCGACAGTCACAGCGGGACCCTGATTTGGAGACCCATAAACAGTATGCTAACGTAAATAGCAGTATTTGGGGAGGACTCCTGCATGCTTTGGCCGTGAGGATTTTATTTGGTTCTGGTTAGGGACTCTCAGTAGTGCTGGGGCTGAAGGAAAGGAAGGGCAGGGTTCCTGATGAAACTGCAGCAGGGGCTGCTCTGTTGTTCTTGATAAGAAGCATGACAGCTGTGCCCACAACATCTGGTTTTCATTGAACCCTAGTGAGAGTTCCTTGCTGAGTCTCTTCCACCCCATATGTGGTGGTTTAATTGATGGAGCCTGAGAAGGTTTTAGGTCCAGCGTGGAATGCCGCCTTTCACTGTGATATGTGACTCCAGATACAGTAAGGGCTGGGCTGCTTAGAGCTGTCTTTTAAAAGCATTTCTTCCCAATAATGAATTTTGCATATATTGCCCTCTGTTGGCTCAAGAGCATGATAAAGCTCATTTTCTAGGTGAAAGCTAACAAAAATCTCCTTCTGGCTGAGTGGCAGGGTTTGTGGGTTTTGGAAAATGCAGGATCAAGTTAGCTGTAGCCTTATGCGTGCGTGTGTGTATAGTTCATATTCCCCCATAGCTCTGCATTTAAGAATGCAGGCACAGCTCTTTAACCAGGGAGGAAGGGGGTCTGGGGACTGCCTGTCTCAGCCAGTGAGAGTTTTAAGGAGTGACCAGAGGGGATAGTCGTTTGGTGAACCAGGATAAAGAGGATGTTGCACACTCAGGAAACAGCACAAAAAGCAATACAGAAAAGCCTGTGGGAGAACTAGGCAAGTGGGAGACAAGTTAGTCTTAATGTCTTTCAGCTCTGGTGCGCAACTGCCAAATATGCTTTGGTAAAAAGTCTCTCAAGGCCTTATTTTCAATTCCATCAAAGCTCCTCCTGCACACAACACTGTCAGAAAATCATGCCTTTCTACTTCCTCTCAGCTGGATCCTTCCTACCTAAGGCATATGACTGACCCATCTGCTCAGACCAAAAAACATCCTGTCCAGTTACCTTGTCTCTGAGAGCAAACGGCAGCAATGCCTTAGGGAAACAGTCTAAACCCCTTAGCTAGGAAATGTGCTTTGGGTGGCTCTTATCTTACATGCTGCTCCTGCAGAGCTAGACCAGATATTTTCCGAACTCCTGTAAGGCTCAGGCACAAAGTCTCTCATCCTGGGTGTACCAGGGCACTTGCTGGTGACGTGACATGGGAGTGGTGATGCGAGGAGGGGACAGCCCTTCTCTGTAGTGTGAACTCCCAACAAAACAGAAACTCCATCCAACCTGCAGAAGTAGAGAGTGTAATGGGTAACAACAGATCTGTAGAAAGATGGGTTAGAGAGATCATTTAACCTTCTGCAATATGCCTCTCTTATTAGAGAGGCTGAGACGTTAAGACCCAGGCTTTCAGACCTGGAGCTCTATGGACCCCTCTCTGCTGTTGGCTAGGATGGCAACTATCAGATTGGCATTCCCCTGATCTGCTACAGCAGCACATTTCACAGCAGTGGTGGAGAACATCCTTTTTGTTATGGCAGTTAAAACTAGACTGGAAAAGGTGTTGCTCTGTGAGCCATAGAGCAACATGACACTTAAGTTTCTTTTAGATTTGTGTCTTACTGCTTCTACCTGAAATAAGCCACATACCTTCTCTCATTTGCCATCTATTGTGAAAGATCCACTCTGGACGAGAAACTGCCTATGCTGCAGCCAGTCTGGAGCTGCTCTGGGACCGCCTGGCCAGCCCGTTCATCTGTGCTGTCTGGCTGGCTAGTATGCACAGAGTGCCTGACCCCTCGCTGCTGCCAAAGAGCTGAACTCTGCTTAACTCTCCCCCAGTGCAGTCCCTATCATGGGTCTCTCTCATCTACCTGGCAGCCAGAGCACACAAACCTCTAGAAACTTAATTAACTTTCAAACTCTGTGCACATCTTTCAATGGTGATTGCACTTGGCCAACACGTCATGACGTTATTAGAGGGAGGAAGAAGAGACCTGATGAATGTACAAATCGGTAAGGCAAGATAAAATTAATTTCCTGAGACAGTCAGAGGAAAAAAGAAAAGTTGACTTCAGGGAACAAATCTGACAAGTGACCTTGAAAGGCCTCTTCCGCCTTTATCTCCTGAGAAGGAATGGTCTGAAAGAAGCTGGGAGGGTGTGGGTGTGTGTGTGGGGGTGTGTGTGTTGCACAGCAGGGAAATTGGAGGTCAGGAGCTGTAAGCAGCGTTTTTACCGGATCAGTAAAAGTAACACAAGTATACTACCCCTGCATTTCAGCTATACTGTATCTGTGACATTGTTGGCTTGGATATCCTTCATCCTCAAATTGTCTCTGAGTTGTGTGGAGTTTCACAATACGAGGAACTATGCAGTTAAATCCTGTGCATGCCTTGGAACATTAAACTCAGTTTCTTGAAAACTAAGTGATAAGTATCAACGGGCAAGAAAACTAGATTAAGCCCAACTCCTGGACAGCATAAACACATGGGAATATGGACTGCAGAGACTATAAACACACCTCTTCTTGTGAAATACTGCTCTTACATATAGGAGTGGTTCAAAATTTGCAAAAAACACCTTTGTTCAGAACTGAAAGGAGAAACCGAAATGATCAAGACTGGAAACTATTTGCTTTGCATGAACACTTTATATCTGAGCTCTCAGGCTAGAACCATTCAAAAGCCAAATCTATGTGTGTTGTCCTTTGGAACCAAAATATAATCAAGACATGAAAACTTTGAGATGGTTAAATGTTTCCTCCAGAGGCTGGGGATTAGATGTCTGGGCAAGTAGCAGAGGAGGAAAAAAAAAGGAGTAAAAAAAGAGAAGAAACTCTTAAGTGACCTGACAAGGGAAACTTAAATCTTATTTTTAAGGGGTTAGGTTGTACTAAAGCTTGAAAAATTAAATCCACAGCTGTCTCCAGAGGACTATATCTCACTAAGAAAGCTTCAAGTAAGTTTATCATGTATCCAACACCTAGACATTGGACCTCAGGGACCACTAGGATAATATTTCCTCTGGATTAGCAAGAAAACTAGCAAGTGACATTTGTATGAGACTAACTTTAAGGGGTTTTCTTATTATACAATGATAAATGAAGAATGAGAATACTGGGAAGGAAAGTTCTTACAGTTTGTAAATCTAACACATCCCCATTATTTCTTTAAAAATGCACTATTATCTCCTAAATTAGTTTTATTTGGTGACATTAGTAATTTGATGTTTTTACATCTGTCATCCTCCCAGTGAGGATCAATGTGTTCTTTATGAGCAATATTTTTAATCTCATAATCCCCTTTATGAGGAATGCTTTTAATTTCAGAGACCATGAGCATTGGCATCGAGATAATATAATATATATGAAAAAAATTCAAGAACTAAACTATAGGAAACACAGGATGGATCTGGCACGATTACAGTGCTTTCCTTCTTCTGGGATTCTTCACTACTAGCCAATAAAGCCCAGGATATGTTGGAATGCTATTAATTAACTCACCTTGCTGTGCCCTGCCATGACAACTGATATGCCCCTGGGTTTCAGGGAAATCTTATGAATCATGAGTTGCAATAGTTAGCCAGAGCTGGGTGAACTAAGGACAACTTTAATATGTTAACTCTGAAATCTGAAATCCAACAGCAAACTGAGTTTTGTACAGAAGGAACAAAATAAAACTCAGACATCTATACAAACGCCAACATTGGAGTTTTGTAGGATAAAGCACTTTTTATTTATGTATTTCGCATTTTCTATTTCTGTCCGAAATACAGTGGTGTGAGGAACAGATTACAGGTCCCCACAGCAAAATGCCTGTAGTCTGTGGATGGGCTGCAGTATTTAGGATTATCCTGTTCTGCCCATAAAGCACATCAGTGACAACTGTGGGTTTCAGTTCTACAGAAAATCCTGAGTTACACACCTATGTGCTGTTCTGTGCCCATATAAATGCATATGTAGAAGGTGTAATGAAGAAAAGGTATACATACCAAAATTAAATGGGGAAAGTGAAATGAGGGGAATTACCTAAACAGCTTACAGATGGCAACTAAATTAGTTGAAAGCTGAAGGATTGTTTTTTCAACACACAGCTCAACAGCACTGTAAAACTTCCATTACTGTAACCCAGAAGCTCATGAGAAATAGTAATTACCAGAGCTGAACTCCTGGGCTCTTGTATTTTCTTACCCACGGGCCAGCCAGACCAGCCCTGGATCCCTCCTTCACGCAGTGCTTTCCAGACTCCTAGAAAGTACAGCTAGGAGGGTGAAAAAATATTCTTCACTCCATGTTCCTTTCTACCTCTCAGGTCTCCTGTTGCCCCCCATACACCTTGCTTTGAACACCAGCACCCTCCTCTTCTGACAAGCATCCCATACACTCTGCTGCTGTTCCTTCACTGTATCTCATGGCCAGCAATCCCTCTGACTGTTTCTGTGCTGACCTGGCTAAGACAGCACTCGGACACACGTGGCTCCAGAGCTCAGGCTGCCTGCAAGTCACATCTACTCTTGTCAGAGGCATTTTGGAAGGCTCCTCAGCAAAAGATATTTTGCCTGATACCAATCCAACCAAAACTGATGGCCTAGGTGGACTATGAGGTGGGGTCTAGGCAGTAAGCAAGTGCAGCCTTAAGGCTCTCCTAACTGTGAGGGAAATGCAGCCACAGCCCACATGATAAGCCTTCACTCTCTGCATCCTGCCTGTCATCAGCTCCCAGCTGACTGTCACATAAGTTACATTTCTCCTTACAAACATCTCTGTTGTATACATTCTCCCAGCTTGCACCCCAGACACATTGCCACAGACAGTTCTAGAAAGACCAAGTAGGGTGAAGGAGCAAGTGCACTAAATCAAACAGAAGTACAGCATCTGCTTGGGTTCCTGATGAGTCTAAAACTCTACCTACCCAGTAGACTACTGAAATGCTGGGGTTTCAAGCCCAAGCCCCAAATTAAGGCTGACATATGGGTGATTCCCACAGCCCTTCACAAAGGGGGGGTGAGTTTACCTTTAGGCTTCCCTCCAGGGTGCGGCCGGCTTTGCAGGGAGAGCCGTTGGTTAAATGAGCCTCAGGTGTCTGCGTTAAGCAAACAAAGGTCAGGTGTCCCACTTGGGGATAAAAGCTGGGACCACCTGCAGGAAGGGCAGTGTCTGTCTGTGAGGTGGATGCACTTTGCAGAGTTTCCTGTTGGGGAAAGGCCTCCTGCCTCCCTGGAACTGGGCTCCAGTCAGGTCTGGCTTTTGTAAACGTGGGCTGTGTAGAGATTCAGTATGTGGCTTCCTTGGTCTTATGTATTTGGTTTGTTGACTTGGTTGTCTCCTGTCCCTTCTATGGGAAACTGCATTTCACCATTTATTCCACCCATTGTTGGTTGTGTGGTGTCGTTGTTGGGGTCAGTGGGATTGTTGTTGATTATGTATAATCTGACTTGTTTGTACCCCCAGTGCTCACCCATGTACTGACTCTTTTGTATCAAATACAATTTGGTTATTGGTTCATCTTTATGCTGGCTGTGTTCTTTATGCTAGGCCTAATAATTGGCAAAACAACTATTTCCTCTATCATTATCAACAACAATGTAAATAAAATAAATTAGCATGAGAAGAGAACCCCTGAAAGAATTTACTGTACATTCATCACCCACATTCTCTTTCTTAAATTTAAAACCAGGAGGGACTTCCATGACTACCTTGTTGGCCATTCAGTATAATACAAGCCAAAGACCCCCATCCACTGATCGCTGCATCAAGACCAGCCTTATCACTACTAAGCAGAACAATTACTTCATCCCCATAAACGTAAAGTCATCCTTCTTACCTGGAAAGGCTTCAGCTGAAGTACTGTATGGAAGTTTGGGCATGGCTCTTCAAAAAACACATGGGCTGACTGAGTAGCTTTGATACAAAAAATAATGGTTTTCTTGCAATAACAGTAACTCAGTCTTGGAATAGATTCCCCAGGAAGACTATAATGCATGTTACTGAAGATGACATTAGTCAGAGGAATAATATGGATATGAATTATTGGCTTGGGGCAGGGGGATAGAGTGGAAGTTGCTTCAGCACAACTTGCTATGAACCTATGAGTTTATGTAAGCTGGAATGTTTGTTTCACAAAAGCATCTACTCCTGGCATAAAGACTGCTAATAATGGGGAAGAATCCAGTCATAATTCTTAAGGTAAATTATTCCACTGGTTAAGTGCTATCCCGCTAAAATTTTACGCTTTAGTACAGGTCTGAATTCATCTAGCTTAAATACCTCTTGCATGCCTCTCTGCTATGCCTCTCATGTGCTTTGGTTAAAATTAAGTGGAAACATACACAAATGCTACTATCTGCAAAAGTAGTAGGATTTGCCCTTATACGAAGAAAAAGGCTAGTGTTGTCCATGACAGTTCAAAAACTTAATGAAAAAGATTTTGGCTGTAAAGTGTTGTGCAAAATCTTCACTTTTTCTAAGCAAACAGCTATTGCCTAAAATATTTATGATAAATTGGTAGACATGGAAATTTCCCTTTTGAATCTGTTTGAAATGAGGAACTTGCTTTAAGTATCACCTGAGCAACACTGCTTCAGCTGAGGTACTTATTCCTTAGCTTCCTTTTTCTTTTTTTGACAAAACCAGAAAAAAATGGCAATTGTTTGTGAGCAAAGTAGAAAGAATTTGATGATCAAATGCAGAATCCTTTTCTTTTGGGAGGGATGAGGAAGAGGGGGAATTCCTGATTTATGATCAAATATAGACTTGTTCAAGTGTAAAGGAGACCCCTTCTTGAAAACACTTAAGCTGGCGCTTAACTTTATTACTGTGGCAAAATTAAGCATGTGCTTGAGTGGTTGCAGAGTCAGAACCATAAAATGTCATAGCCTTTATAGCTATGAGTCTGTTTTCTGCCTGCTGCATCTAATAAACATTAAGAGGTGAAATTCTGTCCCCATTGGGGTTAATGGTAAAACTCTCATTGACTTCAGCCAAATTAGGATTTTGCACAAGAAATCTCCATCATTGTCACTGAGGCCCACAAGATGATTAGCAGAGAAGAGGCCATCTGCTCACTCTTGTATGGATACTTTTATATTTAATCTTTCTGTGTTTTCCTTAGTCTAGTTAAAATTAACCCAAACTGAAAGCACATCTTTGGCTCTTTGGCTAGGGATACTGCATTTCAGGTTGTTTGTCAGAAAAAAAAAGCAGAAATGAAATACACAAATTCTACTGCATCATACATACTGAACGTACACACAGAGAACACATTGACATGTAGATGAGGCACTTAGGAACATGGTTTAATGGTGGACTTGGTAGTGTTACATTTACTGTTGGACCTGAAGGTCTTTTCCAACCTAAATGATTCTATGATTCCATGAAAATACACAACATACTGTTCTGTGTTCCTCACAGCAAAAGTCCCTCTTAAAGGGCTGTTCCCTTAAGGAAAAAAAGGGTAATGTAGTACCATTATGGTACATTTTATATCTTCCAACACTTCTTAGATCAGCCTTGCTTAGGACATGAGTTAAGTAGCAACCCTCCAGTCTCAAGTCAGGCACTGAAAGTCTCTGTAGGTGGTTGCTTTGCCACATCAGCAGCTGCAGCTGAGGCTGGGTGCTGTACTCCTGTCTTGCAGCCTTGCGCAGACTTTCTACTACTCCAGCTGCTGAGGAGCACTGAGGCACAAGACCGCAGAGGTCACTTTACCACCAGCTGGATATTCTCACTTGCCCAAGTGAACGAGTGTACAAGGCCATCAAACAAGACCACTTTCATGGAAGTGAGAAATTCTGATTTGAGTAAGCCAAGGGAGAAAACAATATACCCTTTGCTCTGTAATGTCTAGTTAAAAGAAAGCTCTGCTTTCCGATGAAGAGGTCTGCTTCTTTTCACATCTTTATATTTTTCTTTCTACATCTGAAACAACGAAAACCTACAGCTAATTTTCTTCACTGGTTTAAATGAGCTGCAAATTGATGCATTTACTTAGGTCAGTGTTGAATTAGATATATTATAAAATACAAATCAAGCTCTCCACAGAGACTCTTGTTTTCATTTTTGTGAAGTCTCGTGTTCAAGGATAGCAAGAGCACCCAGTATTTACCAGCATGATCATGTGTCATATTGAAAATGCCCTTCTCTTGCACAGATGTCCCTGTCACTGCTGATCAAAAAGGCTTTCAAGAATCACCTTGATCTGTGCCCCAGATTAATTTCACCCACCAGAGTTAAGCCAGACTTTCCCGTTGCATATCAGATTTTGCTTTGCCTTGTTTCACTTCTTCCTACCAACATAAACTTTTAAGCCCAGGGTTTATTACCTCCATCCTTCCATCACTTACTATGTGACAGCACATCAGAACAACATCATCTCCATTCCCCACTGAGCAGCATAGTCTAATCACTTAAAATGTTTCTCTGAAAGTCATTCTTTCAGATTGCTGTACTTTATTTAGCTAATAAAAAGCGTTAAGGAGTTTTATACATAGTTCACCTTTACAAGGAAGTAAGAAAATATCTCATATTCCTATTTTCCCCTGGAAATCCAGCCATATACTGTTTTCCTGAGAGCAACACACAATCTTTGACGGATTACAAAGCTCAGGGTTGCTTTGGTTTCTTAATTTCATAAGACAGAAATTAACTTACTACATTTTAACAGTTCTATTTTCTCCAGAAAAGCAATGTTTGTTAATTATTTTTCACAATGAAGTAAAAAAGTCTGTGTAGGTTTCAGTGAAACTTTGAAGAAATCAGACCCCAAGGCATTTTCAACATGCACTCTTGTGGTTATATACTGAAGACCCATATAAAGCTCACTGAAGACAATGGCAGTATCTTTTTTGATTTCAAAATGTCATAATGTTTGTTTTATACTAAGAGAACAAATAGGAAGAAATAAAACTAAGTTACTGTGAGAGAGTTTGGTAGGTCATGCTCCAATATTACAGCATGTATTCTGTCTATCTGGTTAAGAACATCTAGCCACATCTTGATAAAAAAGAATCTCAATTTTTTTCATAAAAGTGTGCTTCCTCAAGGACATTAAAAAGGGTTTTCACTTTTTCAATGCAAAGAAAGAATAAAAATGTTCATTTCTTCACCTATACTCATTCCACAAAAATATTGTTGTCTATTTCTTCTATACTTAACACTCTGCAGTTGTCTTTTCTTGTTCTGTTTACCCACCTGCTTTGCTCCTCTCACCTAACTTTTCATGCAACCTCCTCCACTGTTCTCTTCCTATTCTGCTTTTCTCTGAAACTCCCATGCTCTTTTCCACACTTCTTTGTATTCCCTCACTGAAAAAATGTTTTCTTCTGACTCTAAAACAGTACTTCCTACAACTGCTCTAAGAAAAAAAATCAAAACCTAAACCACCCAAACAAAACAAAAAAAGGAGAAACCCTGAAATACTGCATGTTCCAGCTTCTCTTTGCAACACAATCACCCTTCCACCTCAAATACCACTCTTTCTCCTTGTGTATGCTTCTAACATGCAGGTGAGGAGAATTTCCAGGGTCCCGTGGTAATGCCATAAACCTCATCACACTATAACAAAAGGGAATAAGAAATTATTCAAAGTGACATCAACAGCTCAGGGAAAGGGTGTCGAACAGCCTTTTAACAGGCAGCATCTATTTTACAATTTAATTTTAAAAGAATCTACCATTCAATGCAAGGTTTTTCATGTTTTCTTCACGTGGTTTTCTAAACCCAGCATCAACTGGTTATCACTGACAGACAAAATTATCTGATCTTGGCACTGCTTGTGGCTCAGTCACTACAAAGCTGAGGTATTTTCATTTGGATTCTGTCAGGCTGAGGCAGGCTCTGCTGTCCTTTCAGGCCCTGACAAACAGCCAATTTTAGCCCAAACATTGTGGCACGCTTAACTGCAGTAAATGTTCATTTTCTCTTATTTTTCAGGTCTCACATTCTTTTGTATCATTCTCATCTTGTAATCTTTGACCTACTTTTCCATAGGTGTCTATAACTATTCTCTGTAGGCATATGTGACCAGATTAAAAAAAGAAATTGAGTGAAATAGATGGAGATTGTCAGGTACTTAGTACTCAAGAAATATCAGATTATTTATTTTAAGACTTCAGAGTTTAATGTTTGGCTCATGCTTATCTGAAGAGCTGCTGAAATCACTGAAGAACTGTTGCTCTGTTCAGGTAGTCATATATGCATTTTACTTTATGACAGTCATTAGTAGAAAATATTACTGTGATAAAAATAGAATAAGGATGGTATCAAAAGTGTTATGTTCTAGCAATGTTTTGTAAATTGATTTCTCTAAGGTAGCACTTTGTATTTCACAGGCTACTTTCTTTTTCCATTTTCTGTGAAAAGAAAGGCAGGACACAGTATAGATACTGCAAAATATTTTTTTCTGCTCTGTTACAGATCATGAAAATACAAGTTTTAGCATTCAACAGGATCAATAGACATTAAGTATTTATTCTTAATATTTTGCCACAATAAAACCAGAAGCTTAGGTACCTATTATTTATTGCTGCATTACCCCATTTCAGCTGTAGGTAATGGGGCTGTAGTCCAGCGGAATACTCCAGAAAACAATGCATGCATGGATCTGCCCTGCATTTTATATGCAAGTGCTGTTAGTTGCTATAGAGTGGTATTGTCCTTTTATTCTGAAATCCAAACAACAATCCACGCTTCTCAAATAACTAAATAAAGGATCTCTGCAAATTCCACACAACAGTTTTATTGAATTTTACAAAAACAAGCAGAAATGAAAATCCTGTTTTGAGAAAGTACAGAGAGAGTTCAAAAAGCCAACAGGACACTGCTGCCTCCAGTTCTGTGTTAGCCATTTACCTTCTAACCAGATGAACAGCAGGACCCATAGGCAGCTGGGGATGGGCCTGGTTTACTTCTATCACAGGTATTAGAACTAATAGCTCAGAGGAATCTCCATTTGGGACTGGATGCTGCTCTGATACAAACTTCAGTTAAACTACAGTCCATTAAGATGGTTTCAGATACCTCTCAGATATAACGTCATTCGGTTGTAGAGTGGTTGGGAAACAAGGAAAAGTGACAGAGAACTCAGAAGCTGGCTGTACAAAAGAACGTATCACAGAATCATCTAGGTTGGAAAGACCTTCAAGATCATCTAGTCCAACCATTAACCTTACTTTGACAGTTCCCAACTACACCATACCTTTAAGTGCTATGTTGACCCTACTCTTAAACACCTCCAGGGATGGGGACTCCACCACCTCCCTGGGCAGCCCATTCCAACGCCTAACAGCCCGTTTTGTAAAGAAATTCTTCCTAATATCTAGTCTAAACCTTCCCTGGCGCAACTTGAGGCCATTACCTCTTGTCCTATCGCTTGTTACTTTGTCAGAGACTCATCCACAGGTCTCTGCAGCTTCTTTTCAGGTAGTTGTAGAGGGTGACAAGATCTCCCAGTATCACCACTTCGGATTTCCAGTCACCTGGCTGAGGCTGGAGCCACATGTCTCCTGCACATCAGCAGGTGAGGAACAATGCTGCTGACCCAAGAGGAAGATTGTATTTCAAAACACCTTGCTGACCAAGGCTGCATTAAGGCTGGACTCAGCTCAGACATGGTGCTGAAGAAAACTGACAGCTCAGATGGGCATAATGGGGGAGGACATGACAACAGCTCTTCTTCAATCCTCCCCTAAATACTGCAACCAGGAACATCAAGTCCCTTTATTCCTGCTACTTGCAGCTTCCTTAAGTGCGAAACATATGGATGTCTCTGGAAGGGCAGATCTGTTTCTTGACTCACTCGGGGATCAAGGACCTCTGGCCACGCCCTGCTTTTCTCAGCACCATTAACTTTGCTGGCTGCCATGTCCCACTGGCTGTCCCGTGAAAGAGCGGGCAACCCCTGAGGCAGCAGGTAACGGCCCTGCGGGGGTGCCGAGGCCTTTGGGGGCAGCCCCGGCCCTCAGGGCGGTTAACTACACCCCCTGGTCTGCAAGGGCCCTAGGTCCAGGGAGCTTACCGAGCGCGGTGGACAGAGGCCTTTGCCTGGTCATTGCACTCAAGAGAGGGTAGAGGGGGGCACGGCGCGGCACGGCATCCCCATGAGTGCCAGCAGGGTTCGCGCCCCGGCCTCCGAGTCCGGCGGGGACGGGGCGGGGAGGCCGCCTCACGCCTCGGGCCGCGCCCGGCAGGGCAGAGCCCCCCCCCCACGCCTGCAGGGGGCGCTGCGCCGGCCCCGCCCCGCCGCGCGCGGCCGCCCCCCTGTACAGACTGGCCGTGGCCCGGGGGGCGAAGTGCGCATGCGCGGTCGCCGCCGCGGGCCGTGGCGGCAGCGCGTGCGCGCTCAGGGTGCGCGGGGCGGGGCTGTCGCTCCCCCTGGTAACAGCAGCTGCGGGGCCGCGCCCGGCCCGGGCCTCCCCTCCCCCCCGCCGCCATGCAGGGCGAGGACGCCCGGTACCTCAAGAGGTAACCGGGAAGGCTGGCCAGGGTGTGGGAGACGACTGCTGTGGGGCAGAGGCGCGGCAGGTTGTGGTGATGGGGGAGGGTAGTGGAAGGGGGCCGTGGGACTGAGGCGCGGCAGGTTGTGCTGAGGGGTGGGGCGCTGTGGGGTGTACGGGGCTGTGGGGAGGGGGGCGGGGGAAAGGGAGGTCATATGTTGGGGGACTATAAGGGAGCTGAGGCTGTGGGGCTGAGGCGTTTTAGCCTGCAGTGGGGGCTGAGTGGGATGTTGTGGGGTAGGGGGGCAAGAAGAGGTTGTGGGGAGGTGATGGGGTGTGGGGCTGAGGTTGTAGTGGGGGTTGGCTTGGGGATGGGTGTGCGATCACGGGTGGGAAGGTGAGAATGGAGAGTGTTTTGCAATGAGAGATTATGAGGTGGATGGGGGATTGGGATTGAGGGCTGGCTGGTTTGGAAAAGGCTGGAGATTGTGGTTTGAGGGAGAAGATGGGTGGGACTCTTTGGGGTGAGTGGTTTGGGAATGGGAGATAGATTTGTTTGGGGCAGGCTGCGGGGTGGCTGCCTAGTCTGATGTGTAGGAGACTTGGGTGGGGACTGGGAGGCTGGTTTAGGAATGAGTGAAGGTTATAAAGTGGGTTTAGTGTAGGCTGAGCGATCGAATGAGTGGCATGCTGGTAGTAACTTATTGGGGCAAGGTGGTAGTTTGGGTGATGCACTGACTTGGGGATGACTGTGGTGGCGTTTTATGGTGTATGTCTGGGATGAGGTACTGAGGTAGCAGCAAGTTGAGAGGAGAATAGATGTTATTAGTAGATGAGTGGGGAGGGTTGTGTGGGTATTAGGAGTTGAGATGGGGCAGGTGGTTCCTTTGGGGACCAGGTAGACTGGGGACCAAGGAGCAGGTTCAGGGTGCAGCTGGGAGAGATGAATTGATCTGGAGGCAGTTTGTGGGGGAGGGGACAGGTAATGAGGTGGGATGAATGGAATGGTTTGGGAGTTGGGATGGACTTGAGAGGTAACCATGGTGTAATAAAATGGGTGACCTGGCTTTGATGTTAAAGATGTGATGAAAGAATGGTGTCTTTATCTGTCTATATTTGGCAGTGAGATCCGTCAGCCTAAAGAATGGGGTTTGAGTAGGCAACTATAGGTTCTCCATCATTTGTTTCACTAGCAAATCACTAGCAAAAGTGATAGCAATCCCAAAAGTTGTCAGGCCATCTAGTCCTCTGTTAAGATATGATGTGTGAACAGTGTCAATTTTTTCCTACTATGTGGATGTTTTTATCCATCACATCTTGAATCCTGTGGATTTCTTGTTTGTTTGTTTTGTTTTTTTTTGTTTTGTTTTGTTTTGTTTTTTTTCTAGTTATTAGCATTTGCAGAACTTGCTGTTTGGGCTGTCTGGGTTTTGCCTTATTTTTTTTCCCTCCTTGTATGCCACATATTAAAGATCCAGAAGTAGAAACAATGGGGGGGAAACAACCTTGTGATAATCTTTGAACATTAGCTCTGTCATATAAATGTGATAACGGGTAAAAATCAAATGGCCACATGTAATTAAATAAATGACTGTAACTTTAATGCAATGCTTATTTTTAGCCCTGCATGTTGTGTTTGTGCCATCTTCCGTGACTTTGGAGGAATCTTATTTTGTAGTCATCACTACAACAAGCATGGTTTTCTCCCTTTCTAGAGAGCACAAACCAAAAACCATCCACTGAGCTATTTAACATGACTAGGCTTATGCTCAGGTCTGGTACTCCGATCCCTATTTCCCTTTGTCATCCTGCATGAATGGTCCCCCTCCCACCAAGTCTGACTTGCTTGTATTTGTTACTGGATTTTCAGCCTTATCCACGTGCACAATTTGTGCCATTTGTAATTAGGATAGTTTGGTTTTGCTTTTTCCCCTGAAGAAATTAGTTAATAAAGGGTATTCACACACTAGCTTTGGTTATGTGAGCTCAGCTAGCACAGCTTTTGTCTGTAGGAAAGGCCTTCCTCTTTTAAACCTTTCATAGAGCAGGATTCTTGTTGACAAAGCAGGCAGTGAAGTGAAAGGATGGGCTGATGTGTGCGAGAGGTCCCCAGTGCATTGCTGTTTCTACCAGTTATAAGAATATCTGTCTTTTTAAATGTTTTATGAAGTGACTTACAAATTCAAGATGGATAGAAAATCACCCGATGTCTGTTGATTTGAGGGAGGAGCATGGATTTTTTCTCAAATACGTTTTCTTTTTGTGATGCTGGCAGTCCGAATGCGGTGTTTTCTAAATGGAAAACAACTTTAGTGGCTGGGTAGTGCATTTTAGTGTAGCTCTTTGAGCAGTTCACAAGGTAAGATTTTTTCAGAGAGGAAACTTAAATGTGAATTATTTGTGACTATTAGCTAGGAAATAGCTCAAATGGTGTGAGGGTGGTTATCAATGTCAGAGAGCAGAAAATCTCTGCAACTGTAAGTTCTTCAGCTTACCCATCTGTTCCTCTTAAGGAAAAAATTAAATATGGGAAATGCTAAAACTATTTAAGCAGTCTTAGGTTGAATTTCTGCTGGTCCCTAAGCTCATCAGTGGTTTATTCCTGCCAAAAGGAGGAGGTCTCACTCCTTC
The DNA here is from genome assembly GCF_965140245.1 of Athene noctua. Lineage (NCBI taxonomy): Eukaryota > Metazoa > Chordata > Aves > Strigiformes > Strigidae > Athene > Athene noctua. The sequence goes on from NC_134041.1 coordinate 29,853,593, forward strand.
CTTTTTATCCCTGCTCATAGATGTGTTACTCCCTTTCTGTAGTGCACTTTAATTCGGTAGCATGTTGAAAAACTCCCTCTGCCCAAAATATGTAGAGTTTTCTGTTGCATAGCTGGAAGTGGCTGTGAAAGGGTTTGACAAGCCCTCATGCTGAACCAAGGTGACTGCAGGAACAGAAAAAAATGGAAGATCTAATCCTTTTGGCAATGATGCAGTGTTACTTTAGCTTAGTTCTTGTAAAACTATACTAAACTCTTTCAGGCCCACTTGTTCTCTTCCCATCTTTTTCTTTATATCTCTGAACATTAGCAGGCTGTCACTGTACAGAGGTTTGACTGTCAGGCAGAGCGTTTGTGGTTGGGATCTCCTGGTAGGTCTAAGTACCACGGGAACAATATTTGAGGGTGAGGAGTGAGAGCCAGTTTCTGTTGAAATAGATTTGCCATAAGCTTTCTGTCCTGCTAGGCTGGAGCTTGTAAGAACAGAGAATAGACTGTAAGGAAGCCTCTGCTTCAAAGTACTGTTAAAGAAAAAAACCACAAGTTGCTTCAGAAGATCTTAAGTGATAATGGAGTTCAGCTACAATCTCATCAACAAAGATACTGCTCTGTAGCAGTGAGCTATATTTGTTTGCCCTGTAGCTTTGTCCTGGCAGGGCTAGTAGTTGAACTAGACTCTTCATTTCCTACAGCAGACCTTTTTGTGGTTTGTGGGGGTTTTGGGGCAGCTCAAGAAAAAGGTATAGTGCTGAAGGGAAAGCAGCCACCATAGTAGCTGGATAGATGGGAGCACACATTTCAAACATTTTCTCGAGTGGTTACACCAAAGGCTGCATCCGATTTGTTAATGTTTCCAGCACTGTGAGGCTGAAGTAGTTTTCCCTAATCTAATTGACCCAACCATAGCTAGCTGCTGGCTCGTTTGTGCTGATATAACTACTGGGGAAGCCACCCATAAATCTGTTTATTGACATGATCTGTCTGAAAAAATCCCCAACCTCACAACAAACAACCAACCCACACACACACCAGAAACCAAACCCACATTAGGGAGTTGTTTCTAATCTGCAGCATTTTAGCAGCCTGGTTTATGGCACAACTGTACATCCTCTATTGGCAGTACCAAGGGGAAAAGGGATAAATGTCAGCTTTACCACCAAGGACAGAAATGTGTAACTGTATTCTCTGAATGTGGTTCTGCCATCACTTGAAAACAGAAATGAGGTGTATCTGCATGGCCTCTCATTCATGGCCTATCCTCCTGGCCCTTGCATCTCTTCATGGACACAGAATAGCTGGCACAAAGGAGGAGAGAGCAGGACATGCCTTTTTGGCAGTGATGTACCCCCAGAGTGCTTTCCTGCAGAAAGCTTGTCCAAAATATCTGTAGCTGTAGTAAAGCAGGTAGACATGCCTGATTTTATAGCTGTTGATCTGGTAATCTCCTGAGCCTGGCAACAGACACAGTGAGGTGAAGAACAGTAGCAAAGAGTTTTGTGCTTGAGGAGCAAATGGTTAATTTGAAATTTAAATTATTTGTAATTAGTTCTTGCACATTTAAAACTGTTAATATTTAGCCAAGGTGGTCTTTGAAGAAAAATTTCCATTTGTAAGTGACTGCACTAGATCGATGCCTTTAGCAGAAAGTTTCTCAATACTGACAATGTTAGCAGGGAGTAAACTAGGAAATTCACCTTTTGTGAAATGTATCTTCTTCCTAATTGTAGTTCCTTAAGAGAGTTAGGAGACTTCGAAATCAAAGAGTTATCCTGTTTATTCTTTACTTAATTTATATGACTAAGGCCTGACCAATGGCTTGGGTATTTCTGAATGTACTAGAGGTAATAGTCAAGAATATGCCACTTGCACTGAGCTTTGGTACAGCTGTGTGGAAGGAGGACAGTACTTGGGTTTAGGATCTGATTAGAACAGGAGACAGGTCATCGTTACTGATCTACGTTCTGGTGTGTGTTCTGAGCTTTTCATTTAATCAGTTGGGTTTTTTTTTCTTCATGGCAGGAAGGTAAAAGGAGGCAACATAGATGTGCATCCATCTGAGAAAGCCCTCATTGTCCACTATGAAGTGGAAGCAACAATTCTGGGAGAGATGGGAGATCCCATGCTGGGGGAGCGCAAGGAATGTCAGAAAATGTAAGGTCATAGCAAGCTTTTTCTGTTTCTCATAATCATAAATTCAGTAACTCAAAGCATCAACAGCCTGTAAGAAATAATGTGTTCTAATCTTTATAAAACTTAGTGCTAGATTAGCAGAGGGTTTAGAAGCCAGGGAATAACATGTGCCTAAGAAAGTTAACATCTAAAACACATGTTGTAAACTGCTTTTCATCACAAGGTGTTTTGTAAAGAAAAGTGATTATTCCCATTTTACGTGAAGGAAACTTGAGGTAAAGTGAAGTGATTGGTTCCTGATCAAATTATGGTAAATTTTGGAGCAAGTAATACTATTGAGCCTTCTGACAGCCTTATGGTCTAGCTGTTGGCTCTCCTGTTGTTTTGATCTTTCACCCCTGCTAGTGATTTCACTATGGTATCTACATTTTAGTTTCGCCTGGTATTTTTCTTTTAAGAGCATTAGAATATTCCCCATTGGAAAAGTCAAGAGAACTGTCATAGTTTCCAAACTATGAGACCTTTCCTACATTTATTTTATCTCTATGCTGAAGTCTTTTTGAAAATTTGAGCTGAAGCGTCTAACTGTGTGAGTGCATGCAAGAAGAATAATGAGGAAGAAAAAGAGAATATTTAAATTGTCTCAAATTTTTGAAGATATCAGAAGTCTTAATTAGTTTATAGATAAATCAACATAACTTGCATCTGCAATGAGGTGGAATTCCTTTTTGATCTATCCTATTGTTAATTCCCACAGAGATTTCTTACTGCTCATTTCTTGTGGACCTGACTGTAGGTCTGCCAGAGCTACCTGCAGGCACTGCACAAGGACCTTCCTGTGTAGTCAACAGCCATAGCTGCTTCTCATTTTGGATTTTTTGTGTATGTGGTACTCTGCAGTCCTGTGTACTTTTTTGGGGTGTATTGCAAATAAATTACTGGCTGCTGTGTCTAAGATGTTATAAGGGATCTGTTCATACAGCTGCATTTAGGTGTTGCTGCTTGTCAGCTGATGGACAGTTACCCTCTGTCAAATTTGTTTGGCAGTTACTTGCCATTTGTAGTTGTAAAGAGCCACTGCTGTGGCGTTACCTTTGTAAGCCATGGCACAGGCATTGGGGGTATTGGGATCATTTCTGCTTCAAGAAATTCATGGCTGTGTAAACATAAATCGAAGGACCGAATATATGAAAATTTAAAGAGACTTACCTGTGTTTGCAGCATTCGGCTAAAGAGTCTTAATGCAAATACAGATGTTGCTTCCCTGGCTCGAAAGGTGGTTGAAGAATGCAAGCTCATTCACCCCTCCAAACTTGCAGAAGTAGAACAGCTGTTGTACTATCTACAGAATCGCAGAGATGCCTCAGCAGGAAAAGGTAAATAATAGATAAACAAAGTAGCTTGGGACTGGGGTGCTTCAGCATTGAACAACTGCTGTGTGACGCTTTTCTAGCTGAGGTCTTAACTTGCTTGATGTATGTATGAGTTCTTCAGAGATAGGGTGGGGAAGATGTATAGTTAAGTCATGCTTGGAAAAAATTACAATTTTGGCGTAAGATTGGAGGGAATTATCTTTTTAACAATCAAAGTTCATTTTTCTGGTTAATTAAACTTAGTATTGATACTCCTTGGCTGCCTTGGGCATTAGCAGGACTTGAGAGGTACAGATCCCACTACTTGGTGCAGCTTCTTCATATTGCATCTGCACTTTCAGTGACATTAAAAGACTGTATTGAGAACCTTCCTAGAAAGATCTCTGCCATCACCTGTTGCAAGGGTTAATAGTGTTCCTAGGCTGAATTTGCGCTCTCTGTAAAGCTCGAGTGAGGAGTTTGTCTGACAAGCTTTGGTACAGTGTAACATACAGCTTGGGGTAATTGTCTTGTCTTAAGTTCCTGGCATCCTGGTGGTGCTATTTATGTCTTAAGTTCATGTTAAAGTACCAGCTCATGAGACAGTTTCATATTTAATGTATGATCCCACATTGCCTTGTGGTTAGCAAGGTTTCTTGTGATCATGAAATGGTAAGCTTTGTTCTCAAGCTGAATTCTAATCTTAATGGAAGGAGTTTAAAACAAAGATTAATGTTATTTATATGCTTTGACTGTAACTGCTTTGGGTGGTTTATCCTTTTATTCTGTTTGTATGTGTCTTGGTGTATCACAGGGCAGCAAACAAGTGGAATCAAACCTGCTAAGGTGTCACTGTGAAAGTGAGTTTTGTCACTCTTGTCTTTCACTAAGGTTTATTAACCTCTGTGTCCCCAGCTGACTGGGCTGTAACTGATCACTTAGACTGAGAAGACAAAAAGCAGCTGATCGTTTATTTTGCTCCCTGGGCTGTTCAGCTTTAGAAATGTGACATACCTTAGTTGCGTTAGTCTGTCAGGTCATCTGGACATAAAAGGACTTTGACCTTGATTTAACCATAGTGTTTACTGTGAGAATATTTGGTATGTTTTTTGTCTGTGAATATGTATAACTTCACTGCAACTGTGTCTTTTCCTTTGTAGAAAAGAAAGAGAAATCCAGTAAGCCAAAAGATCCACCCCCATTTGAAGGAATGGAGGTAAATATTGATGTTAGAGAAATGTAAAACCCATTTACTACTTAAGTAAGCAGTTATGTAAGGGAGAGGGGTGAGGAAATGCTGAATTCTCAACTTTTTTTGCTGCTTGTTTTTTAAACAAAGAATTTGGTTTGGAAATATTGCACAATGGAATAAAAATCATCTCCATAAAGGGTAAAATATTTGACTTGCATACTACCCCCTCCAACTATAGCACGCAGCAGGACAGCAAGTGAGGTCTGGAACATCGGACAGGACACAGGGAGTCTTGTCTGAGCATCCTTTGTTTTTTGTAATTAAATTTTCTCAGATTTCCTGGTGTTCATTGGCAGTGATTCTGGATGTGTTGATTTTTTTTTTCTTTGTATTTTGTTTTTTCCCTAAGATCTCAACTCAAAGCTGTGTGCTCCTTTGTCTTGCAATTGAGTAACATTGTGATTGATTGTGTTGAATTGACATCTCTTTCTATGAAACCCTTGCTTATGACTGCTTTTCAGATTGATGAAGTTGCCAATATCAATGACATGGATGAGTACATTGAGTTACTGTATGAGGACATTCCTGACAAGGTGCGTGGCTCTGCCCTCATTCTGCAGCTTGCAAGGAATCCTGATAATTTGGAAGAACTGCTTATCAACGGTAATTTTAAAACCCAATGGTAACTTCTCTTAATGTTGTGCACTTTATTTGTGGTGCTTTCTTCTCAAGGGAAAAGTAGTTTAATTTGGGATTTTTTCCAGTTTTCTAGGCTTTGTTTCTCAGTACATAATAAGCTGGCTGTCAAAGCCCAGTTGGATCTCTCTACAAATGGATGCTTCTTAGACTGTTCTTAGGTGGGCCTAACACAGAAATCTTCGTGGCCTCAGTAGGCTTCAACTGTTTTTTCTGATCCTAATTATTTTGATGCTAAGTTAACTTCAGTTGCCATTGCTGCTGGAGACAAGAGAATGTAGAACTGTATCCTGAAGATCAGGAAACTTGCTTTGAAAATGGTATGTGCAGGCTGACATAAGTAGAAGTGTCTAGTTTCCAAGAGAATTAATAAATTGAATGTGGATGCATTACCCAAGTATTTCACTAGCATACCATACTCTTTTTGCTTATGGATCCATTTTAAAATCTTATCAGAATTCATGGTAGGACATTCATATTGCTGTCCTTCTATGTGTGCTTACATATGTGCTGTGCCATGCACATTCTGAGAGCTACTTCAGTGTGGAATAGAGTGTGTTTGTAAATATATGTGTGTACATGCGTATACATTCTTGTTGCCCATTGCCATCTCTCTTCTGGGGGGGCAAAAGGGACCCTATACTCTGTAAAGGTGTCAGACAAACAAAGATAAGGGCAAGCCAAACCAGACCTCCAAAGTGATGGTAGGTTCAGGTCTTGTTAATTTAGTAATTTTCTTACCCTGCCTGCTTTGTTTCTTTTACTGAGCCCTTATACCCCTACATTCCTTGAGTGGCTTCAGTATGTACTCTAGCCATCTTGCAATGTCAGCAAGAATTGGAATGGGAGGGGAATGGTAAGCCATCAAATAATGGCTTGTCCCCATGAGCTGTTTAGAATATTCTAGTGCTTGAAACTACCAGTTGCTACTTTTGTCATTTTGATCATGTAACATGGTGTATGTGAAGAGGGTCTGGATAGGGAAAAGTGAAAGGGAAAGAGAAGTGATTCAGAGAGAAATAAGCTGAAGTATGACAAGAAGAAATATAAACCAAATTATTAAATAACTCAAAGTTGATACAGGGGGAAAAATAAATAGAAAGAAGAGGATGAAAAATTATACTTGTTAAGGTAGAATTTAAAGGGAATTTGGAAGTCAACATGGTGATGTTCTATGTAGAGGCTACAGTGTAATACAGAACATACAGCTGGCAGAGACCACAAGATCTTAAGCATAGTGGTAGTTTTAAGAAGACCTTAGTGTTTGGTTGCAGTTTCCTTGCATGTTACCCCTTCTTAGGATTTGTGACTGGATCATCTAAGCATTGTTTCATTTCAGAAACTGCCCTGGGTGCATTGGCTAGAGTGCTGAGGGAAGACTGGAAACAAAGTGTGGAACTTGCTACCAATATAATTTATATTTTCTTCTGCTTTTCAAGGTGAGTGCAGAGTCCCTGTGTATAGGAACATAAGGAACTTCTCTGCTTAGTGGCTTTTCATTTGTTCTCTACACTACAAAAACCTCAGTGAAACAGGAAAAAAAATTGCTGAGAAGACAGAAACACACTTGTTATAAATGACAAAATTGAGGCACAAGAAAAACCTGCACGGTGAGACAGTGTGCAGTGGACCTGGAAAGAAACTAGTAGGGATTCTGACCCATAACTTAGGCTGAGCTGCCACCTTTTATTTACCTCAGCATTCCTATAGGAAGGAAATGGTCTTTAAAACTGAAGTAAGTGCTTGGTCTTATTTAGATATGCCAGTGTTTCAGCGTATGCTGCCTAGAAATAATTCAAATGGAATTTGCATTGCAACTTGATTTTTGACCTCTACTATATTTCTGGTGAGTAGAGAGTCCTCTGAAGCACTTATGAAAGGTGGGGCTGATTGGAAAACAGTTTCCATTGCACATGAAAATTGGAATAAATTTTTAATTTGACCTGGAACAACAAACTTTCCTTCTACAAGTCTGGAAAAAATATTAATGTTTTCAGGAACTGTTTTTGTTTTGAAATAATTTTCCAATAGAGAAGTGTTAGAATGGGGCAGAGAGTAAATACCTTTTTTAAATAGTTCATGTGGTGCAGTGTTGGGACATTGCTATTGTAGATGTCCCAGCAGATTTGGAGTGGTTTGCATTTATTTTTTTCTTCAATGCAGTTTTTCTCAATTTCATGGAATAATCACACACTACAAAATTGGAGCTCTGTGCATGAATATCATAGACCATGAACTGAAGAGACATGAGCTTTGGCAGGAAGAACTTGCTAAAAAGAAGAAAGCTGATATCCTTTTGATATGCTGGGTCATCTTGATGGCTTCTGACTTGACTTGATAGCTGTTGCTGAGTTATAAGCGATGGCCATACAGCAACTTCTGTGAAAGCAGTAGAATTTACTAGACAGTGCAAAAATATAATAGCAGATAATGAAAGAGACCAAGAGTAAGAAGTTTGGGCTTATGAAGAGATTAAGCTGAAGTTACTAAAACAACACAGGAAGAAAAATGTTTTATTTTTAGCAGTATGTCTTAGGAACATTTTTGCTAACAATCAGGGTGTAATACATCCAGGATTAGGAGGAGGAAAAAAATAGGTGTAGCAGGCTGTGGCTGAGGTGGTGTTTTTACATTGGCCATTCCACAGATCTCTTGCTTTGTACTGGTGACTGAGTAACACCTTTGAGCACAATAGTCATCTAGGCTGTATAACTTTTATCTGAACACCTTGACTTCTACCATTTACTTGATGAAGATCCTGAAAATCAAACCCTGAAAAAGGACTATGAGAAAACTTACAAGAAATACCAAGGGCTGGTTGTCAAGCAGGAACAGCTACTCAGAGGTACCAAATCCAAATAGCAAATAATTTTTTTGTTGGTGAATGTGGATAGAGAGTTCTACTGGATGCTTGTTATAACTAGGATGTGTTAAACATACCGAATGTGTGGATGATTATGGAAGAACATTGCCAAAGAACAGGGAGAAGATGAATATCAGATCGTTTGACAGTACGCTGACAATTTTTGAAGTGATCTGTCTTAGAGGAAAAGTAGTAAAAGCAATCCATTTAACTTTTCCTTGCTTATGATCTTGATTTGAGGGGGAGTTGGGTATTTTGGTTTTGTATGTTTGATATGGGTTTTTTTAACTTAGCCTGTATCAGACTCAAGTTGAATAGCTTTCAGTTTTTGTACTAAAATACACTTAATGTTAGATTGAAATGATCTGAGTGGCAGAGCTTTCCTGGGAAGGGCCTTTTAATGGTTCCCACTAGAACTGAAAGGAAAAAAAAAATGTAAAAAGCTTCTAGTGATCGTAATACTTTTTTTCAAAGCCACTATTAGAATTAATTTTCTTAATGCTTTCTAAACAGGAATAAAAAGCATTCATGGTCAGTTTCCTTCAAAATTCATTGGGAAGGGAGCAGAATGCTTCCGAATGTTTTGTCTTAAGCACTTAATATGTGTATATAGAGACTTGTTTGGTTCTGTTGTCTTTGATGTGTTGGTATGGTTTGTATTGGACTTTATTAGTTGCACTTTACCTGCTCCTAAATCTTGCTGAGGATACTCGCACTGAGCTGAAGATGAGAAACAAGAACATTGTCCATATGTTAGTGAAAGCACTGGACCGTGATAATTTTGAGCTGCTTATCCTGGTTGTATCTTTCTTGAAGAAACTCAGCATTTTTATGGAGAACAAAAATGATATGGTAAGGCTCATAACACTCTACTGCAATACTGGAAAGGTATGGACTCTGAAAACTGGGTGGTTGGAGGGAAGAGGGAGTCATCTCTGTCCCCATCCAAAATACCTGTAGCACTGACTGTCCTCTTTTGTTGTTAATAGTAAAATGAGTAAAAGAAAAGCAATACAACACCCAGCCATAACATGCTGCAAAAGTTTTGAAGAACTGTCATCCCAAACAGTGAAGCTACTTCAAAGTATGATACATGAAATTCCAGATCTTGAAGTCAGCGCTACAGAGTCTTGTCATACTACTGCTTCTGGAGGTGCCTATGACCCTTGCCCCAACCTAGATTATTTTGGCAACATGTTATTGTATTTACCATATATTGTCTTGGTAGGAGAGGTAGTTATCCTTTTGCAGTTTGCTAGACTAGTTATTTCCTAGGTCAGCTTGGTCTTCAAAGCTACCTCACAACTGTTCCTTCATGTTGCCAGTAGCTCCTAAGAACTGTAGGCACTGTTATTCTTCATAAGCTTTTTTTTAGGTGAAGTCTCAAAACTCCTGAAATTGTAGTATATTTTCTTTTGTGACTTTGAGTTCTAGCCGACTATCTCCTTTACTGATTTCTCAATGGCTTTACGTCGATACATGCCTTCCCTGCTGTGCCTTTATGCCAGTTTGTGAAATGAAAATGATAAATTCACCTTATCCAATGCTTAGATTGTGGGGTGAAAAGATGCATGTAAATGCAATAGAAAATTAATTGCATCTTTGTTACTGGATCCGTCATTCACGTGCACATGCACTGAACACTGCAGATGAGGTATCACCCTTATTTATATATGAGTGTCCTATTTCTTAACAAAAGTCAGACGCCAAGCACGCGTTCTGGGGGGAATGTAGACTGTTTATCAGGTGATTGGTCATTGATTTAGTTTATACTTGTTTAGTGCCCTGAAGGACTTTATTAGGAAAATAAGGATTAGCTCTTCAGCCCACTGATTTTTGCTGGCACACTTTCTGCATTCCATTTGATTTAGTGGAAAGACAAGTGAAACAAAACTGTTGAATTTATTTTATTGCAGTGTTTTAACAGTATTGAAAAGACCTTTGAAAAGGTTTGTGCACTTCAGGTCAGCTGTCTGAGCATTTCTAACTCATAATAAAGATGATACTTTTTTCCTCCACAGTACTATTAAGGAAGCTACCAATGAAGGAGATGATGTTCTAATATAAATATTAGGGAATAACACAAAAATGTCAAAGGCAGAATGAACCAAAATTAGTTGTGCAGCACCTGATTCTAAGAAAAATTGAATAATCCATGTATATTTATAGCACATTCTTTCCTTTGGTATTCAAGTGCCGTATTAAATTCAAAGCAGTGAAGTAGGAGTTCTTGCTATCTGATTGTTTTTGATCAGAGGTATTCAGTCAGTTGTTTGATTATTGCACTATGCCATGTGGGGAGAGCTGTAGGTTTTTTTCTTAGTATTCATTCTGTGTGTATTTATAACTGGAAGGTTAGTTACATACACGCTAAAGTTTGAAGAATGCAGAGTAATTTTATGTGCGTCCTTCTGGCCAAAGGAGGTTCTGGGAAATGAGAAATGAATGCATTTAAAAGATTATGTCAAATAAAAGCAGAGAAGTGTTGTTTAAAAGTTGATAAAAACTTTCTGAAGTCTTGCCAGTCAATGCTCAGATGTCTCTTCTGGCTGGTGAAGTGAACATGATCTCAGGAACTGATACCACTTCTTAGTTCCTAGATTCCACTTTTTAATTTGAAAGTGATACATGTTTCAAGATTACTTTCATGCTTTTATTAAATTAATGTACAGGACGGCATGCCTCTTCAGAGAGCACATGCAAAGTTTTGTCTAGGGGTTCATTTGAAATTCATAATGAAAGGTCTCAAATTCTTTTTGGATGCCAATTTTTTTGTCTGTCGTGGTTGGGTATCTCTAATGTCAGTTGCTTCAGGGGTGCTTGTGTTTAAGTTTAAAAGAGTCTCCCTGCCCTGCCCCCAATCTAGTCTTGCAAGTGATGTCTTGACCACATTCTTGCAGTATTCCAACTGTGAGGAATATTTCCAAAACATCTGAACTGTTCGGTTCAAAAACTGTTTTAATGAACATTACCCGGTAACCCAATCTAGAAGACTTCAACCACAAAGACATAAGCAAAGCTGCTTCAGATGAAAATCCACTGATGGTTGCTATTATGGGTACAAATTGGATATGTACTTGCATATGTGTGCATGTGAATATATAACACAGTGAGAGGGATTTTACGTTGGAGACAAAGCAGAGTTTGGATGGATTATGGATTTTTTTTCTTTACTGATATACAGGTTGAAATGGATATTGTTGAAAAACTTGTGAAAATGGTACCCTGTGAACATGAAGACCTGCTGAACATCACTCTTCGACTGTTATTGAATCTCTCCTTTGACACAGGCCTGAGAAATAAAATGGTACAAGTTGGTTTGCTTCCCAAACTCACTGCACTTCTAGGTATGTTTTCTTTTTTCTAACATAGACATTTCAGCAGGGACAGTAAAGCTGTTTGTGTCGGGAGATACGTTGGGTTTGGGATGTACAAAATCCAGTGCAGTTACTGTATCCAGATGTGATTGGAACAAGTGGAATGCAATGGTGAATCTATGAACTTTCTCCCCTAGCTTTGTATAGTCTCTTAGGATTGTTTGCCTTCTCAATTTTTTACATGCAACCTCAGTGTAGCCTTATTGTGGTTTAGTATACAAGTTAATACTATGAAAATGTACACCGCTTTGGAAGCCTTAACCCTGTCAGTGATTAATATAACAGCTACATGATATATCCTGAAATGCCTCAGATCTTCTTATGCTTTCTGCCCCACAACCGTGTTTGCACTTGATAACCTCCTCTGGGCTGAGTAAAAGGAAGAAAAAAAGTGGCATTTGGAATCCCTCTTCTTTATACTTTTTTTCCTTAAGACTGTTACTTGTCAGTAAACTGATAAGTGGAAGCTGATCAGGAAATATATTTTATCTCTTTTGAGAGAGGATCTGGCTAGGTAGTCTGGCTCAGCTTGGATTGTAAGCTTTTTGGAGCAGGAACTTGTCTCTTTCTTCTGTTTGTACAGCAGCTAGGGCTGTGGCCTAAAGTTAGGGCTTCTGGGTGCTTGTCACCCCAAGCAGTGGCAGTGACAAATCATGCTTCCAGATATTCCTTGTTTAATATTAGAGTCAGACTAAACTCAGTAGAATCAAATACTAGAAAGCAGCTATTTTAATGTGAATAGGAAAATTTCTTTTCAAATGCCATTCTCTTGGATGTGTAAGCAGGCCTGTGCAGAAGGCTGTTTAGCTTGGAAGAACTGGCTGCTAAAATTGCAGTTGGTTCCTGAAGTGGCTGTTAGGGTAATCTGCAGCAAGTTCTGCTAGTACTTTCAGAAGCTTCACTGTCTGTGGTGATTCTTTACTTGGAAGTGTTCAACTTCTTAATTTTTTTTTTAACATAGAGGCAAATGCTGTTTGCCCTAGCTTCTCCCTGTAGAATTGATTGATACTTATTTTGCAGTGTGCTGGTTAGAAAACGTAGGTAGAAATATTGTCTCTTACTTGTTTGTAAGGCCAGCCCTGATTCATGGGATTCTGCTTGATACGGTGATTCAGGTAATTCTCAAATACATCACTTTGTGTCCTGTCTCAGGGAAGCCTGCAACCTTAATAATAAAATAGTCCTGTGCCAGATGCCCCTTTTATACAAGTTACTTGGGTATTAAACACACATTATTCAAGTCAGTACCCTTCAGCTTACATTTGCAGGTCACCTTAAAGTGCTAACACACCTCAACAGCTGTTGACAAGTTACCGTGCAGCTCCTAATGCCAAGAGGTCAAGTTTGTTGACTCAGCCTACTGAAACTTAACATTTGTGCATGCTGTGCCTTTGAGTCTTTAGTACTGGGTTTGAGATGAGTATAAATTAAATGTAGTAGATATTTAAGGGGAGAATTGAGATTGCAAAGAATTAAAGGACAGGATTTGTCAAGCAGTGGTTTTGGACAGAGCACTGGGGTGGCTGCAGCCCACAGTTCTGGAAAACGTGTTGCTTTCCCAAGGACAGTTGGTGGCTTGGGAGCAGGAATGTTCTAAGCATAGGTGGAGGTTAGAAGTGGAGGGGATAGACTGCCTTCAGCTGAGCTATCAGGAATGGACTAAGTATGACATGAATATATTGGAGAAGGACCATCTTCTTTCTTTCCCTCTCACTTCAGAGTGTTGAGGCTGCTGTTGAAAGTATGGACATGAGAAATTCTGCTTAATCTTGGTTTCTGTTTTAATTAGCCTTTTCTTTTTAATAGTGCTAGTGCCTGCTTCCCTGTGTAACTTTGCCAGTTAACACCACTTGCTAGTTTTCGTGGCTTCCTTTCACAAGTCTGAAGTATTGTATATGACAAGACTCCTCCAGGCACCCAAGTTAATCAACTACCGATGATCTTTGTTATGCTCTGAATCTCAAAGAACTGGGTGCAGTTGAGGGAAATTTGGCTTCAGACTTGAGATCAGAAGCTGGGGCAGAATTGTCGAGGCCTAGGAGATATAGCCTGCTGTATTCAGGTTTTTCCATACACAAGCTGATTGAAGATGTATGAAAAGAGATTTTGTTGATTTGTATGACTTCAGTTCTTGAAGAAAACCTTGTAATTGTGGAGTCACCAGGGCCTTGCAGAGAACGTTTTCTGTACTGGTGACTTTGCTTTAATACTTAGAAATTATATTTACAGAGTAATCTTTTTTATATATTCTCTGTGTGTGTATGCTTTATGTGCAGTATGTGAATTATGGTTTCGGTGGATTAAGGTGAAAAATCATGTGAATTCACCAAATGGTTTAAACTAGATGTTTGCCTGAAATGTGGAAAACGTGTTCGTTACCACCTCAGAAGGAGAGTCCAAAGCAGCATGCTATAGACTATTCTGCAGAGGTTTGCTTCACTCTGAGTGCTCCCATTTTGCTTTGAACAGCGTAATTCAAGTGGAGTGGAGGAGTGACTTGCTCCAAATACAGTAGTTTGGTGGTTAGTATATTTGCTTGTGGCAAGTATTCTCACCTAAAGGGGGAAATGTAGAGCTGAGCTTGAAGAAAACAGATTCACATCCTTCCTTTATCCCTGGGAATGCTCTTCCATTGTTGGACAGAAGGGAAGTGCTACCCTTTTTCATAATTCTTCCTCTGGATGTGTGATTGGTTTCTAAAGTAAATGCCTTGGCAGCAAACAGAAGAAAACATTGTCTACAAGGAAGAATAAAAAAGCCTCACTTCTTGTTTGGACCAAATCCACTTTATTTTTCAGTTAACTGACCAAACCAAATACAAAAACATTAATACAGCGCTCTCAAATATAGGCACAGCTTGTGATTCACATTCTTCTAATAAGGATGCTATTTTGTGCTGCATCTGAGTGGTTTCTTAGCCTTTGTGAAGTGAGACAAATAGTTCTCCATTCTCTGAGAACAGCAGGCAGTTTGTACAGTAGAACCAGCTGAGTGCTGGTGTGTGTTATGGCAGGCTGCAAACTCTTCTTGGTGGACCACTGTTCAGGAGCTCCTGGCAGTATACAGGTGTGGCAGGCAGTACTGGGGCTTCTAACTAACCCATTATTTCTCTCAAAAGGATATAAATGATAGGGAATGGTGCAAAAGCTGTTACAGTGGGCACTGTGTTGCTGCTCAAAGAGTAAAAGGGGTGGGTCTGACTGCATGTGGGGAGGAAACGTTTTTTTCTAAGGTGTGTGCATTCATCCCGGGACAGTTCTTAGGTGTACTGAACGCATATTGTCTTGAAATGCCATTTTCTTGACATTTCCCAGTGAAAGCCATGCTTAAAGAGTGAAAACCCATTATGCTTGAAAGTCAGATTAAAGTATCTCTTCTTGGTTGCTTGAAATTGCTAGATGCTTTTAAAAATCAAGAGCTGATTGAACACAGGTATTGGTGAGCTGAAAAAT
Organism: Athene noctua; assembly: GCF_965140245.1. Taxonomy (NCBI): domain Eukaryota; kingdom Metazoa; phylum Chordata; class Aves; order Strigiformes; family Strigidae; genus Athene; species Athene noctua. Next base: position 29,868,654 of record NC_134041.1, read on the forward strand.
GAGTGAGTCGCAGAACAGTACCAGTTGCAAATTGGGCCTAAATGGGACATGGAGTGCCAGCGTTGTGCATATTGCTCTGAAAGTGTTACACAGTGCCAAGGTGTTCAATCTCAGAGATTTTAAGTGGTGGTGAACATCTTGGGTTGTGTTTTCCAGTACATGTTACAGTGACTGAAAGAAAAGTGGCTTTGGAGGTTCAGCCAAGCAGATAAGCGTTTGCTGTACAACACTCTGAAATACAGTGTGATCAGTCCCAAGTAGCAACAGTATAGTTTTGCCATCACAGTATGCATTGAGACTATATGCCTTATTCCCGTGAGCATCCTGGCCTGATGTTCTTAGTTTATTGATGTTTCAGGACTTAGTATCAGCACACAGAGTAGTAGTAGCCACCAGATCTTATACAGAAGTCTAAGCTCTGTGCAATAGTTTGAATACTTACAGCAGGTCAGACTTTTCTATTAGGACTTCTTTATTTATGATCGAGATGGCCAGAGCACAGGGTAACTTTGACAGTCTGATTTAGTCCCCACTGAAGAGTCTGTCTTCACTAGGTTCATTGATAGGATTTTTGGGAGTTTTATTATCTAAAATCTTTTCTGGAAACTGCTGAAATTGCTCTGGTAATTTTTTCAATTCTTTACAAGTTAAGTTTAATGAGCAGTCAAAGAATTACAAAACAGTTGTATGTTAGGTTTCTTAACAATCAAGTCTTGATATGGTATGCAGCCAAGATGGATTATATGTTGACTGCTGTTTAAAAACCCAAGAAGTACTTTGCTGTCTAATTAACGGAGTACTGTGGGTTTTTAACGTTCTATTCCTTTTATGAAAGTTTCTTTTAAGAAGGCTTAAAGTAGATGTGCTCTCTTTATGAGTTCACTTGGCCTTTTTGTAATGAACTTATTATGGAGCTTCACACATCTGTTGAAAAATGGAGCTTCTTATAGGCTACTGCAGTGTTTTTTTCTGGCTTTAATAGGCCTCGTTTATCCTATAAAGAAACATACATTTTCTTACCTGATCAAGTGAGCAAACAATAGGGGTCAGATGTGGCAAAGACCCTAACAAAAAGCACATGTCCAGCCATCAGGGTGAGGTAAAGTCATATTGGGATTGCTTGAAGTTATTAATGGCAGTAAAATTTATGCTTCCTCCTGTTTTCCAATTAAATTGAGAAACCTTTTTTTCCTAAGGTGGCTCTGCAGCAGCTGGTTCCAATACTTGTTGTGTGAATATTGCCTGGGGTGTCTCCATTCCTTTATAGTAGAGGCTGGCTGAAGCACATTAAGTAACAGTTCAACTACAGGGACCAGTCTGTTGTAAAGCAGTAATTATTAAGGGATTTATTTTAATGGTAGGTTTTTTTTTAATTTGTGGTGAGTATGGCCAAGGTTTAAAAAAAAAACAACCTACAACAATAAACAAACAAAAAGAACCTACCAAAAGAAACAGAACAAAACCATCTCTTAACATTCAACTTCTAAATCCTTTTAGAAGTGCAAATAAACCTACCATGTCTGTCTGACTTGAGTGTGGGTGCACAGTGTGTCTTAGAATCCAGCACTTATTTAGATACCTTAACTATGGATTAGACAGCAAACTTGAGTGTTATTAAAAAAATTTACTTCAGCTGTTGAGAAATACAGAACTCCAAGTAGAGAGATGTCAGTATTGCTAATATTGTGTTTGAAGCAGAAATAAAATCCCAACTAACTTTAAGGTAAACACCATCACTATGTCCTGGCTTCCTGCTACTGGTAAATTGTAGTGAATTACCAGAAAAGAATAACTGAAATTCATAATGTTATGTTTTTATATAAACTTCTAAGTTTTTGAAGTCCGTTGTCTAAGATTTTTCTGATTCCTTTATCACTGTCCAGAGTTGGAAACAGTTTTTCCATTTTGTAGCTATTACAGGTGGATCCTTGCTAATTTGAACACTCAGCCTTTGACTGTTCAGGTGAGTGAAAGCTCATTGCTGTGGTGTGCTGCTCACAAGTGCACATGTGTATTTAGCTGTGTTACTAGCTTTTTTTAATGAAGAGGATAACTTTGGTGTAACACAAGAAACTAAGTTCATGAATGTTGACTGAAAATAGAAATGCTTCTGGCAGCAGCAAGCACAGGAGTGGAGAGATGGCAGCAATCTAAAGCTGAGGGACCTGAGTTGTTGGAAAATCACTAAACTGATGAATGAGAAGGATCCCCTGAGCCAGTATTTCTACTGTAGAGCTTACAATATGTGACCATGTAATTGTATTCTTTTAATTGCTTCTTTGCATATTGCAAGAACAAATTAATACTTAACAGTAAAAAGTAAATCTAGTCTTCTGTGTGAACTGTTGATGTCTGAAAGCATCACAGGGCATAACTTGGATGCCTAAAGCATGACAGAACAGAATCAACCAGCTCTAGTTTCTTGGAACATCTCCGTATAGAAGGGGTGGGGTACTGCTGCTAGTCTTCCTAATCTGTGGTAACATCTTCGCTAAACCTTTATGAGGGCCAAGGTAGAAGAGAGAGGAGCACCTTCTCCAAAGCCTTTGTGAAGCCTGCAGGCAGAGGCATGGTCTCAAAGGATCACATGGAGCAATTTTGCAGAGAATCCCATAGATCCTGAGGCTTTTACAAATTGAAGCATAAGGAGGAAGCTTGCAATTTACCTTCTTTTTTGGAAATGCAGAAACATCTTAACTCATGAGTTTCTGATCTTCTCCAGTACAGGAGACCAACTGCGGATTCCTCATGTCGCAGTTGCTAAGGTGAGAAATCCTTTATCAGTTAATACTATTATCTTCAAACTCTTCGAGCTGATGGGGGAAGAGATAGGATAACATAAAAAATTATTGCACTATAGTGAGTATAGTGCTGATATATCTCCATAAAATCAATTTCTGTTCCTTTGACCTCTGATGTATAGATGCTTTGCAGGACGGGTTATAATTTTACGTATTTGAGTAGTCTCGTTGAACAGAGGAAAACTTTCTCTGTGAGGCTGGGGCCTCAAATATCTCCTTTTTGGAAAAGCTGTCAGATCTGTGAGAAACTTGTAGATAATCGGTGAATGACCTTTTAAATAACAAAAATATGATGTTTTCACAATAAGAATAATATAACTGAATTATTTACCTTTCTTCCAAGACTTTGCCAGTGGAGTATGCTGGTACTTCCACAGGAACAGTATCTCTTGAGTAAAAAGGAGCTTAATTCTTGCTATCTGGAAGACTCAAAAGCTCAACCAATACTTAACTCCATTTTTTGGGCTTAGCAGATTTAAACCTCAGGTTTGTACTTCGAAACATGGGTAAAACCGGTTTCCATTTCAATGCAGTGAATCATTGCTTTCTCAGAGTGAAAGGCAGCATGATGCATGGTTTTTTTTCTTTTTCCTCCTTCGAGCAGGAGCATTTTGAAATATAGCTGCACCATCCATTCAGGACTGAGGCTGTTCTGCTGTTGAGCTGTGCAGCCACAGACACAGGAGCATAGAAAGCCTCAACCTATTTCCAGTTTCCATTCCTGCTGAATTCCAAACAAGAAGATTGGAAGGGTGTTTTTAGAGCAGAGAAGTCTGAATATTTTCTGATGATTGTAACTGGAGCAGCTGATGTATTTCAATTAAATATAGTGCAGATATGGCAAAAATTATACATGTCCTATAAATTTCCATTTAATTGTACATAGCATATGTAAGCATTTAATGCATGTAGCTTTGCGGAGACTTCTAAAGGAACAGCTTTGCATGGAATTTCTTCCACCTACTTTGAAAGTGAGAGTTTTCTTAGTTTGAATCAAGCTGAGAACCACCTCTTCTAATTTCCAGTTTATTATAATAACAGTAGTTAATTCTTTTTATATTTCTTGCTTTCTTCCTTGCTCTGACCTAAAACATATTTCTTTTGTGGAGAAAAGAGAAGTAGCTTTATCTTCTTCCTTCAGGGAAAATCCTATTGCCTCATGTTTCTCTCTAATCTGAACTTCTAATTCATTTATTTCTGGCTTGTGCAGTACATGGGATATTGCAACCAATCAGTTTCCAGTTTCTGTGTGAACTCACATGAGTTCAAGTATGATTGGTTGTAGGACATCCTGAATGACAAAATTTTTTTTTCCTGTAGGAAGATCAAGCCTTCAAAAAGGACATATCTAAATTTAGCAGTACGTTGTCTACCCAGTGGCAATGCTTTGTTGTCTTTTATGAGTAGCAGTACTGCAGTTAAGCGTTTACTGTATACTTTTCAGTCTGTCTTGCATAGAGTTCCAGGCAAAGAAGTTGAGCCTGGGGCTCCAGATGTGCAGCTTAATTTTTGTCTATAGCTGTAACATTAAATAACCTGAATTAGTCATTTAGTAGTCCTTTGACTTCGGATTCATCATTATAATTCCTTCTTTGTTTCTTAGAAAAAAGATTGTATCCATGTTTCAGATGTGGCATGTACTTAGTTCTTTTGGGGCAAAGGAAAGGAAAAAACCTAAAACACCAAAAAAGCCTCCAACCATGGCAAAATCAGGGGTTTAAGTTAGGCTTATGGTATGAAGCCAGTTTCAAATAACATAAAGGTGGCACAAGAGAGGTTATTAGTGTGTAATTAATATCATAATATATTATTTAGAATCACTAGGCTCCTTGAGTATGAGCAGATTTGAAATTCTTTCAGGTTCTCTTGATAAAATAAACTGATATATCCAATACGACTTATATTTATATATGTAAATCAAATCAGTATGTGTCTAAAACCACACATGGAGTAACTTAGTCCAACTGTTTCAGAGCTGGTTGCAAGGAATAATGTGGGACAGCAGTAACCAGAGATACCTTTCTATCACTTTTTTTCCTAAGATCACTGCTAATTATGATCCATGTGAATAATCTCTTGATTTCAATATTTTCTGACAGCAGTATGAGACAGTATATAGATCTGATACTCAGTTTGTGACATTCTTACCATCTAGATTTCTTATTTGCCTAATTCTGCAGCAGATTTGACTTGAGAGTATCAGAGTTTGAAACTGAAATGAAGATTCTCTCTGCCATTTTAATAGGTATTTACTTTCGTTTGTGTTCTGGTTTTGATTTGGTGTACTTAATGTTTTGCACATGAGTTGGATAGGGTATATTTCATATCCAATGGGGAGACGTTGATGATTCCATTAGAAATGATGGCTGCTTGAATTGCTGATAGTGTTACATTTGAATAATTTAGTCCATGATTTATATTCTTATTTTTATTTTAGCATTTGAAAACTGAATGCTGCTGTTGCAACTCAGAGTAGCATTTCAGTTTTACAGCTTCAGGGTTTCTCTTTTGTTGTCATGGAGCTAATTGAGGATTTTTTCATTTTAAGCTCACCATCTCAACCGAAACACAGGACCTGATCTTGTGATCAAGAAATTGTGGGTTTTTTTCTCTAGCTTCTGCTAACTAGTACCATTTCAAAATTTAACCTTAGTAAGAACAAGACATGGAATTCAGGCATTGGTCCCCAGAACTGGCACATGGCTTCTTATTAATGTTCAAAGGCTAAGAATCTGAAGCCATTTTGAACTCAGAACCCATCATGTATTTATTTCCCTCTCTAATTTGCAGAAAACTAGTTGTGAAAACAGCCCGAGGGACCCGGTATTTTTCCATCCCAGCTGCTCCAGCTGAACTACAGCTGCAAAAAAAAAAATTCTAAGTATTGTTTCTATAAACTGTTGAGTGTATTTTATAACACAATAATTCCCACAAAATCAGTAACTGCAGTTAATGACCGGTTTGTTAAGGCATTAACTGCACTCAGCTGGGAATGACCAATTTCTCTGGAATGGCTGTATAAGAACTAAGGATAATTCAGTAACACTTCCAAATAATTATTTGGTTAATTAATGGTAAATTCTTGTGGAAATCCTATCAAAGTACTTGTGACCCCCACATTTAATATCCAATGAGTTCATTATGATTCATGTTTTATTGCCATAAATACCAGAAGAATCCATAATGACTAGGCCATTATTTTCCAGGGCTGCCCTTAGTGCTTTAGGCCATTTGGCTATTCCACCTTCAGTCATAAAAAGCTTGATGCGCAAAACTACCAGCATTTGTAGGCCACAACTTTTTGGCGCCCTACCAGAACTTTGGTGATTTTATATGAACTCGTTTGGCAGAGATCTGTTTTTTCTTTTCTTTCTCTTGCTTTTCTAGTTAGGGGGATAATTGTTGCATATTGTACCGAGTCATAAGGAAGTCTTCCTTGCAGTGTCTGTTGCTGTTCCATGTGTGGCCTTCAGCAGTGGTCAAAAATAGCAGAAAAGGTATCACCACCGTGCTTTGGAAAGCTGCTCTCTAGCCAGGTACTGGGCAGAGTTTGAAATTTTTACAGCCAAGTCTCTAAACAATAATTGACTTAAGGCTTTATTCATTAGCATTCAGATGAGTATAAAATAATAACAACAAAATAAGCTTGGTACTGGTATATTCAAGTAATAGTCAGTAGCTGCCAGTTTATATTTTTGGGAGTGAAGTCCCTGTGTAAAAGCATGGCAGTTGGGTTGGTGGATTTTTCAAACAGCCAGTTGCTTCTTACCCATTTATACAATCTTCAGCCTGCAAGATGATGCTTAGTGTTTAAAATGCTGTAGCTGTTGAATCTCTTCTCTTTCTAATCTTCGACAAACTAGTTATGCATGGTTTCCAGTCAACTTTCCAATAGACTCTGTGCTTCCTAATTGAGCACGAGATTAACAGTTGCATTATTTGTGCTGGCTGTGCTTAAAAGCTACCACCTCTTGATTTTCCTGAAGCTTTTGATTCTCTGGATCATGTGTTGCCACTGTTTTGCATGAGAACTGAAAAAAGTCAGGAGGTTCTGCTTTTTCTCCACCAAAGTGCTTCCATAGGGAAAGTGGGACAGTGACACCAGCCTGAAATTTTTTCCTTTCTGGGAAATTAAAATGAAATTAAATTTATAATCCATACCATTAAATACTTAAAAGCTGGTTTAGTTGCACACTGTTTTCTTTTAGCTTTAGTTCTGTAGTTTTTCATCTTCAAGTCAGTAGAATTCAGGGTTTTTTTTCCATTTACTTACAATTGAAAAATACTTCCTTGCTGAGCCTCTGCAGTAAGTGCCTCTGACTTAAATCCTCTGAACCCTTCTCTGTTCCCTGTGTTGATAGTAGGACGGAGAACTGGAGGGAACTGGGTCAGTTAACTGCACAGCAAGAAGGAATTTAAATTCAGTTGTTCTTTTTGAAACTATAGCTGTCTCTGCTTTTGGTGTATCATGAAGTCTGTCTTATGGAACATACTTCAAGAGAATGATTTAAGTGCCAGTCATTAAAAACCAAGTCCTTAAGATTTCATTCAGATAAAATAAACTGATTTGAATTCTGGATATTCTTCACACTTTAGGTTGAGTAGGTCTATATATATATAAATTATAGATATAATTATATAGATAATTTATTAATAATAAATATATTATATTAATAATATAGATTATTAATAATTATTAATTTATAACCCTAACCCTAACCCTAATCTTTTTGATTATTTTTGGTAGTTTAGAAAGCAAGGCAGTACTGTCATTCAGCACTGATACCCAAGGTATGTGTTCAGGCATCAAAATTGTGGCAG